>NC_059338.1:140002683-140650183 GCF_018350155.1 Leopardus geoffroyi | reverse complement strand
TGAATTTCCAAAAGGCTTATCCCCCAAGGTCCGGGCATTCTCAACTTGAGTTGAGCACATCCAGTATACAAGCACTTTTATATATAGTAACAGTTTCGTACTGTCTCATGCCCCTCTGTCGTCCTCCATCATCAGTCTCATACATAGCCTTCAGTTATGTCTCCTGAACAGACATTCTCTTCAGTGTGTCCTCATTGCTTTCAGTGCCTGAACTCCAGCCCCATCCCATCCCATGCACCCTTCCCTTTGCTCCCTCAAATTCCCTCTGAATTTTCACTCTGAAGGGCTTTCCCGTTTAAACACATGTGCACATTTGAAACGTTTTTTTGTTGTGATTATCTTGTCCGTATGTAACTTCTAGTGCATTGTAAGATCTACAAAGACAAGGGCCTCATCTTTTTCATCACTACTAACGTCAGCAGCTAGAACAGCGCCTGGAACACATTTAGTGCTCAAAAATTACTTGTTTAATAAATAAATGGAAATACGAATACTGTCAAAGTTCAGTGAAATTATCAGTAATGTTAAACCCATCCACATGATCAAAAGTAAAAAGAGTCGAAATGAAATTACAAAGGTACTCTGTCACACCAAGTACCAAAGCCTGTGTAAATGCACATACATTGTTTGCACTGTTTCTACCTAAATGCCCTTCCACCTCTTCCAATTCCAGTATTTAAGATGAAGAAGTGCAATACAAAACACGTACTGCCAATTCATTCATTTGTTTATGGTTAAGGTTAAAGCAGCATTATGTTTATTCTTTAGGCCAAATGACTTGTTTGGAGGCTCAGCAAGCAAGTAAATCAACATTGCTCAACAACAAAAATGCATTCTCATTTCCCTGAGCCCCAGATTTTGGAGGACAGCCATGCTAAATGGAAAACTGCCTAAACAGTCTATGAGAATGGAAGAATAAAGAGGTTATATGCCATTTAAAAATAGCATGGTACAACCTCATTTACATCTTCAGGTTCATGTATAATGTGAATGCAGGGACATTTTAGAAGGTTCCTAACTCTTCTCTTGTTTACTGACTATAGACAGTAAATGAAGGTGAGCATTTTGGAAAACTTTCTCCATTCTCACTGCATGAATTTTAAATGCTACATTAAAAACTGGTAGCTTTCCCCCCTAAGATTACAGTATCTCTGCCACATTTGCAATCAGTGAAACTTGGTAAGTATCTTCTAAGGCAGCAGGATTGGTTTAGTACACCATAAATGCTTATCATCGCCTCTAGAATATTTTATGTTTGATTTCTTCACATACTGATAAGATATAATTTTTCTCAACACAGATCATTGATTTTAAAGGAAATGAATCATAGAATGCCAGCCCTGTTAAAGGACCTTGAGAAGTCATCTAGCCCACATCCTTGCCTTCATATGGGTTCACCCTAGCCCACTCTGGATAATGTTCATTGATTCCATTTTTAAACACCTTTGTAGGAAGAGGGTCCTTCAATTTTCTTCTGTAGCACATTTTAGTGTTTAATAACCCATAAGGCTCTCAGGAAATTCCTCCTTATATCCATCCTAAATTACCAACGGCAAATGGATTTAGAGTTCAGTCTTAAGTAACTGGAATGAATTACCTGTGCTATGGAAACAGACAACCACTCTGAATTTGAGAAAGTGTTGTCTGTGTGAAATAAACTGAAAATATCACTTCTCAGGGATGGAGTAAGTGATTTTCAATCAAGTGCCTCCAATTCCACAAAGTGCTTGTGCTGCAGCAACCTAGGTGATTGTTGTCAGATGGTCCTGGAAAAGCCCTTCGGGGCACCAGTGAGAAGCCTAAGCTCCAGGGCCAAAACTGAAAGCAAAATATAAGCCATGACAAATTGTGGTAAAGCCGTATGGGCGATGAGTTACGCACACAGGCAGGCATTCCATGCTGATCTCAGCAAACACACTATGTCTGAGCAGACAAGGACAGGCTGAGCCAAGGTTCTGTGTCTGTTGGTATCTTGTGAGCAAAAGGGGACTTCACGAACCGAGACTCTCTTTTCAGGATTTTTATTTTCTCATAATGCTGCATTATTGCGATTATACAACTTAAGAATTCTCAGGTGAAGGTCTTCCTTTTTGTTTATCCTCTAAGTTCTTTTTTTTCTTAATGCTTGACCTTGGCATTTTTGACAAGTTCTGATGGTGAAAAGTGAAGGTTTTATGTGAACAGGCAGTATACTCTGTGGACTAAAGAAGATGCTGGTTAAAAAATAAGCTATTGGAGTTGGCTATTCAAGGAGCAGAGTCCTTATTAGTTATGTAGCTTTGAGTAAATTGTTTAACTTTTTGAAAGTTATGTTTCTTCAACAGTAAAATAGAGATAACCATATATACATCACAAGTTTGCATGAGGATTAAACAACATGATTGATGAGAAAAGCTGAGTCCTTTTAGCTGTTATCCCTGCCATTTAATGCATGGAACAATGAACATGTCAACATTAACGTAATTTCATTTATTTTTAATCCATTAAAAGTTAAATATTTGCCTATTATCTATGTAAGTATAAAACCCTGGTTCAGACCCTTTGGTGGAATCAAGAATGAATTAGAGGAAGTTCCCAATCTCCATCATTTTAAGAAGAGATGTGAGGCCTACCTAGCACAATGTAGACACTCAATGCATATCTGTCAATTAATACTTATCTTAAAAATTTTTTTGAAAAGTATCATAATGCAATATAGAGGGAGACTGGTACTGAGAAAAGTAGATATGAAATGTCATGTAGTTTGGAGGGGGGAAGAGAAGAGTAGAAAATTTGCAGATTTGTAGATCAGAAAAAATATGATGACGAGGAATATTGAAAATCTATGTGGGGGCGCCTGGGTGGCGCAGTGGGTTAAGCGTCCGACTTCAGCCAGGTCACGATCCCGCGGTCCGTGAGTTCGAGCCCCGCGTCAGGCTCTGGGCTGATGGCTCGGAGCCTGGAGCCTGTTTCTGATTCTGTGTCTCCCTCTCTCTCTGCCCCTCCCCCGTTCATGCTCTGTCTCTCTCTGTCTCAAAAATAAATAAACGTTAAAAAAAAAAAAAAAGAAAATCTATGTGGTTTTTGGACTAACAGGTGTCATTCATCCCATTTGTCTACTGACCGTCACATATTATTAGCACTTTTCCGTATCTTATTTTGCTGGTTTAGCTGTCCACCTAAGAGGAGATGGACACCAAGCCTTTCTATGTTTAAACTCCTCTCCAGATGAGTAGCAGACCCTCGATCTCCAGGGAGGACTGTTTCACCCCTCAGTTCAAGAATGCTACTTCATCCATGCTCAGGATTGTGTTCCCTCCTGTCTGGTTCTCCCCGTGGCTCCCCTTCTTCTGTTTGCAGCCTCTTCCCTCTGTTGGCTTATTTTGTGTGGCTCAGATCTCCAGAACTGCCTGAATAAAATTCTTTAATTTTTCATCTTCATTACATTCTTTCACACCTCAACCATGCTGCTTAAAAGAGTAGCCTGTGAGATTTCTGTTTCCAGCCCAGTGTGCATGGAGTGCAGAAGTTGCTGCTCCATTCTAAAAACAAGGAAAAGGTGAAGATCCTTCTTAGACCTTCATGGACCCAGAAGAGAAATGAAGTCACAGGGCAAATACTAGTTGAAATGGACCAGTTTTTTGAAAGGCGCGGTCTGCCAAAACTCACACAAGAAGGAACAGTCTGAAAGGCCTATATCCAGTAGAGAAATTAAATCCGTAATTGGTAACCTTGCAAAACAGAAAGCGCCAGGTCCAGATGGATTCACTGATGAATTATATCAAACATTTAAGAAAAAATTATCCAGTTCCTTTCCCAAAAGGGAGAAAATGGAAGGAATAAAGAAGTCACTATTCTCAAGCAGTTTTGGGATCCAGCTGGGAGACGAAAACCTCCATCAGTTTACGGGTCTGAGAATAATCCTCTGTGGCTCCTGGCTCTGTCCACTTGGCCCCTGGCTCCACCCTCTAGGACTGAGGTTCTGTCCTCTGGGCCTCCACAGGAACCCTCTGAGTCCTTCTTCCTTTTTAATGAAGAGGAGCATATTTGTAGCTGAGTAGTTACACCAGCCTGGCTCCTATCTATAGAATCCAACAGCTTTCTTTGATTTCACCCTCTCTTCCCTGTCAATCCAAGCTGGAGATGTTTCTGCTGATACAACATTTGCAAAAACCTTATGGATTTCCGACATATATCACAGGTATTCACTCCACTAGACAAAAGTTCATTCAAAGGTCTTTACCAGATAATTTCATGTCTATTCCTGGCTTCTGCTGATATGGCTGAGAGGATCCATGATTCGTATGCCTTATCTTTTAAAATAATTTTTTGTGTGACTGAATACTTCGACCTTTTGATTCTTCCCAGGAACTGGCAAAAGGTAGTCTAGACACATCCCCGGCTTTCTCTCCAGAACATTCTTTTCTTTTGTAACTTTTTAAAGTTAATTTATTTATTGTGAAAGAAAGAGAGAGTATGGGAGGGGCAGAGAGAGGGAGAGAGAGAGAATCCCAGGCAGCCTCCACACCATCAGTGCAGAGCCCGATGTGGGGCTGGAACTCACTAACATGAGATCATGACCCGAATCGAACCAAGAGTTAGACGCTTAACCGACTGAGCCACCCAGGTGCTCCCAGACCATTCTTTTCTGACAGTGAGTCTCCTAATTTTAGCATCATTTGCAATCCAGTTAGGCTGAGAATTTTGCAAATTATCAAATCCAGATTCTTTTTTGCTTGTTAGTTCTACCCTCAATTTATCTCTTTCTCCCAAATTTGAACTATAGTCAACGTGAAGAAATCAGGCCATATCTTCAAAACTTTGCTCAGATAATATCCATCATGCTCTGTTTTGTGCATAACTACATGACACAATTCAGCTAAGATCCCTGCTGCTATGTAGCAAGGATCTCCTTTCCTCCAGTTGCCAGTAACATGCTCCTCATGTCCTCTGAATTCTCACCAGCAGCACCTTTAATTTTCACATTCCTACCAAAATTCTGTTTTATGATGGTTTAGGTATTTGTTATGGCAGCATCCCACTTCTGGTACCAAAATATATCAGTTTCTTATTGCTGCTGTAACGAATTACTACACACTTAATGGCTTAAAACAACACCTATTTATCCTCTTATGTTTGTGGAGGTCAGAGGAATAACCTTAGGTTTACTGGGCTAAAAGCAAGGACTCATCAGATCTAGTTCCCCCTGGAGGCTTTAGGAGAGAATCAGTTCCTGGCTTCTTCTTCCAGTTTCTAGAGGCTATGGCATTCCTTGGCTCTCAGCTGACTTACTCTACTTTCTGCTTCCATCATCACATTGCCTTATGATTGCTAAATCAGTCAAATGTTAGCACCTATACTTTTATTTTAATCTCTCTTTGCTAGGGAACCTGATCAAAAGGAGCCATTGTTACTTAAGATGCCACTGGAGAAATCAAAAAAAAGAAACAAGAATTGAATTACTCTTTCTTGCATGCCTCATGGTTATTCTTTTCTCAAAGTTCAGATAGTTAAACAAGTTCCTAATACAAGGTCAAGTTAGCAAGCGTAATTTTGCTACTCAGTTTGTATATTATCCTAAAATGCAGTTAGTTATCTAAGGTTTTGGCTTAAATTGTAGATATGGGAAAAACCTCTGTAGGGGATGTTCTGCAAACTTAATCTTTTTTAACATAAAAATATAATTTTTAATATAAAGAATCTTTACTCCATGAACTTAGATGGTTCTTGCTTGCCATTTAAATACTGTGACCTGAACAATATTTATTTGAAGTGGCATACTTAGGAATAGGCATTAGAAAATAGGATAGAAAATTAAAGACTGTCAGCAAGCTGTGACACAGGCTAATAAACATAGCTAAACTTCTGGCTGGTGGAGAAACCAGTGGAAAGGATGACACATTGATTTGGTGGAGTGTACTTCAGAGTTCTGATAAGGATTAAAATGGGTCACAGTGTTAGGGGCACCTGGGTAGCTCAATCGGTTAAGTGTCCGACTTTGGCTCAGGTCATGATCTCACGGTTTGTGAGTTTGAGCCCCGCGTCGGGCTGTGTGCTGACAGCTCAGAGCCTGGAGCCTGCTTTGGATTCTGTGCCTCCTTCTCTCTCTGAACCCTCCCCCCCACTCTCACTCTCTCTCTCTCAAAAATAAACATTAAAAAAATTTAAAAAAAATAGAGTGTTGGATGTGTAAAGGAATAAGAACAGAAATGCCCAATGAGGATAAGCCACAATGTGACATAATGATAACAAAATGGAGACCATGTGTGTGTGTGTGTGTGTGTTTGTGTGTGTGTGTGTGTGTGTGTGTGTGTGTGTGTGTGTGTGTGTGTGTCATGAACTATTTCAGTATTATCAAGACACAGTAGAATAATTTAGGCATGGGAAGTTTAGCGGTAGAAGAGCAAAAACTAATAACATATTTTTGTACTGTCAGGGAGGAAGACTTCCTGTCCCCTCTAACGATCCTTTTAGCTGGACTAAGATTCAAATTGACATTAGATTAACAGGAGGAAATCAAATTTAATAGAGTGTGTATGGGGAATCCAAGCAGACATGGAAATTGCCAAGACAGGCAAAATGAGGTCTATACGTCATCCTGAAATCAGGAAAAGGGACTTCAGGGGAAAGGAATGTACTTCACAGAGCAATAGGAAAAAGAGAAGATGTTTGGTAATTAGATGTTTGCCATGCCATATAGATAGGTCACTCAGACAAAATGTCTCTCTGCTAATTATTCTGGGAAAGTCCTCAATTTGCATCCTTCTGTGTAGTTAAGGGAGTGGCAAGAGTTTCTCTTGAATAGGTAGGGTCTAGATTGTCTTCAGCTCAGAATAATCTTCATGTCAGAGTGGCCCATCGTGGGGCTGCCTGCCCTTGGCTCTTACAGTACTAAGAGATATGCATTACAGGTGAATTTTAGGAAAAGGAAGAGGAGGAGAAAGAGGGTAGGACAATGCGGAGGAGGAGAAAAGAAGGAGAAGGATGGCAGCAGCAATGGCAGTGACAATGAGAAAGGTCTGATAAGGAGTTGAGTTGCTTTGATTGCATGGCTCCGGAGAAACTGAGTCGAGAGCAGCCTCTACAGGCTGGCCAGCAGTTAACAAGTCTGCAGTAACTGTGGCAAGGGCTCCTCCTGGAGGCAGGTGTCCTTCCAGCCATGGTCAGCACTTAAAGCTTACTCTCTGGTCGGCACAGTAGTAGGTTGTTTGCATTCACTAAATCACTTCAGTGTTATATCAAGATTATGAGATAGAAACAATTATTATCCTCATTTAAGCAATGAGGAAATTGAAGAACAAAGAGATTAAGTAACTTGCTTAAGCTAGTAAGTGCCAGTGCTGGGATTTAAACCGAGGCAATCATATTCCCATGCTCTTAGCAACTCTGTTGTACTGCCTATCACACTAAATCAGAGGTGGCAGCATTTTTTAATGAAAGTCTTAATTAGTATCCACTCAACACTGTGACCTCTGGCCAATTGGGCAGGGTAGGGACAGATCAATACATCTCATTTTGAAGCATGACCATCAGGACTGATCAAATTCAGTGAAAAAAACCAACAGGAATCTAAAAGAGTCACTTTCAATCTGATAAAGAAACAAATGGTAATGTCTTGTATTAGTGTAACAATATATACCATCTCATAAATATTTACAAACATCCTGGCATCAGAAAGGAACTATTATACTCGTTTTATAGATGAAAAATACAAATAACACTTAGCGAGGTTGGAATTTGCTCAGGGATATTATTTCTAAAAAGTAAAGGAGAGGTTCTTAACAATAGGTCTTTCATCAAATCGTGTTCTCTTTCAATGGTGCCATGCTGGAAATTCACATCTGTTGAAAAAAAATATCAATGAGCATATATGGAATTTCCTACATCTGAGGTAAATATAATGAATATAATTATGAAAGACACTGATGAGAGATCATGGAAGACAATCTTTTCCCGGGGTCGCCCCTTCCCTGCTTGCTCTCTTGGGGACTGGCTGTCCTTGTTGGACAGTAGAAACAGGATTGCAGATGATTTCACTGGCTTTTTGGTTACCCAAACCTCTGATCTATAAAAGTGAAAAGTAAAAGGAAGTAGGACTCCTTAGTTCTCTCAACCTCTTCTCATTCTGTCAGAATTCTCTGGCTCTGTCAAAATTCAGTAATATCCTGTGATTTCAGGAGTGATATTCAAAATTTTGAACAGCTGGTATGGTTCAGACACCCACCAACCACACAGAGGTTGGCCATGGAGCCAAAGTTATTCTTTCTGTAGTTGGGTCATGGTAGGTGCAGGAGAAGCACTAGGCATTCAGGAGATGCATGGGTTGGAAGGGAGAGTCCTTGAGTGGCTTGGGACAATGGCCATTTAATCACTGGAAAAGAAGTGTTTTAATATTTTACCACCAGTATTGGGTCTACCAGTGTGAACTAGCTAAATATTAACACTTGTTGGGTTCTTTGAGAGCAGAATCTATGTTCTACTTTTCATTAAACATCACAGGTCCAAAGGCCTCGATCTACAATTCTGAAATCCACAAAAGCTGAAAAAATTAAAATTGTCTGTATTACTCATTTGGGTGCAAAACCTTGTCTATCTTGAGAAGAGGCCATTTATAAAGTTCATTATTCCTAAGTGAATAGTCATGATTTTCACTGCTGACACACTAATGTGTTTGATTATAGGATATTGCTCAGGGTTCCTCTGGGAGTCTTTTTTAATGGAAGATGCATGCACTGTTTTGCTTTCCTAAAATATGCATAGTTCTGCATTCAGAAGCACACCTGGTCCTAAGAGTTTGAATAAAGGACTATATACAGATACCATTTAGCATAGTACATGCTCTGGGACAAAGTGGCTTTGAACACCAAATTGTATATTGTTGAATATGTATGGCTTTCCAAGTTTTGCTTTGATGAGAAAAAAAAATGGTAAAGAGAGTAGAAAAACCAGTTTCTGCTCAGATTCAGTTTTGTACACCTCGTGTGTCTTAAGTCAGAACCAATAATATCAATAGGATTTATATCACCTCGTATTCTCCATAAATCATTCAGGACCAATCATTCACATATGGACTATTTCCACAGGTAGATCTTAAACAACAGAACCATGTGACTAATTCTGCGCTTATATAATTTCTTGTGGTCATATGTAGAACCAACATGTAGAAAATATTCACAAACTTTTACATTAGTCATGGTGTGTTAAAAGGAAGATCAATGTCAATTCAGGAAACAGTGCACTCCCTTTGCCAAGAAATGTTTCCAGTGTCCAAAAATACTCTGACAATACATTGTGAATAGTCAAATTGCCTTTTATATGCTTAAAGTGATTAAAAATATATAAAATGTTAGCCTTTAAAACTACCAGAAATTGTCTCATTGGAATAATGTGAAAGAAATATCATTAAAGATTAAAAAGAGACAGATAAGAAATTCCAGTGTTTTAAAACTGATTCACATGAATATTTCTGCAGGATGAATTATCTTGAACCCACTGGAAACTTACCAGGTTTTATCAATGAAGCACTCTCATCAAATCACCTCACATAACTTGGACAGGAAATAACACCAAGTTCAGAAAAATGGGATGACAGGGAAAATAAAGTCTAAAGAGATTTGAAAGGGGGCGGAGGATATTCTCCATGGTTGGGAGGGATGTATGGGAATGGGGATGAGAGGGTCAACAACCTAAAAGGTTTAGAAATTCTGGCAGTGAGAGAGTAGAGTGCTGACCTGAAGTGAAGAATGAATTAGGAAGCAAGCAAATCGCCTGGAAGACCTTTGCAAGAAAGCAGCTTAGCTGTGGTAAGAAACTGAACCAGAGGAATGATAGTGAGGATGGGGAAGTTGAAGAAATACAGAATATATCACATTTCTTGTGCTGCCCTTTCTGTTTAGATCTTAGAATCTCACTAATGGGATAGTGACTCTGGGCTGGTGGGCTGGAGGCTGATAGACTTTGCCTCTTTTAGCATATTTCTACGTATTTATAGAGAGGAAAAACAGAAGACTGATAAGTATATGCAAGGCAGCAGTTAGAAACATTTTGTGAATGTTTCCTGAGGAACTGAAGACACACAGCCACCCTTACACAGTTGTCATAATCTGAGGTGTCTCACCATTGTTCTCCGTCACAGTTGCTGGGAAAACGAGCAAAAGAATGATGTGCAGGCCTGCCCTTGGTGAGGCCCGACTCCAGCAGCACTGGTGTTCCTTTTTTAATCAGAGCATCATTACTCTTCTTGATAAACTCAGAGAGTAATGGAAACTACATTGAGGAAGGGAGACTACGATTTTATGAGGTCCCTTTTTGCTGTGCTGAAAACAAGTAAAAGATAACATTTCATAGAAATCACCTGCACTATACCATAATCCATCAGGCTATTAAACATTTCTTTGAGGATAAAATTCTAAGGTTATTAATCTATATAAAACCAAGTTCTTTAGCCTTGAGGAAAGCTGAGAAAATTTCCCAAGGGAACTTCTACTCTTCTCTAAGCCTGAAGAAAAGAACCCATTCAGATTTTAATTAATAAACTTTTAAATAAGAGAATGCATATTGTTTTTTTAAATGAAATGCCCCTTCAGTTAGGTTTCTTTATGTATTCTTTCTCTGCTGGGAAGCACTTGTTAGAGCTTTTGTGATTTTAATAATTTAATAAAATATCGAGAACTTAATAAATACCTGTCTACCCATCCACTTAAAATGTCCCTCACCATTTGCTAAAACATATTGATATTGGGAGGGGTTACTCCATTGCATTTTATAGTGATTCTTATAAATACCTTAATGTAGCTTCGTTGTTTGCTATCATTGGTGATGTGAAAATAAAAATGATTTCTTGATGTATATTTCATGAAAATGAGGTTGCACATTTGAGTTTTGTGTGAGTTTATTGTTTGCAGTAGTATTGTTCTGTGACTTTGAGCACTTCACAGCCAGGCCTCAGTGTTTGTATCAGTAAAATTAAGAACGAGTGAGAGTGATTTTTGCCCTTAGGGTATGCAGTGTATATTCTGGGCACATTAATGTTTTCCATCATAACTGAAATGGCAGGAATAGCACCTATTGTGAGGAATACTTGTAAATCCATTTATGGCATATTAGAGATAATAAATATGTTTTAATGAGTATTCTTTTATTAATTTTTCTGGGGCTTAGCCCCAGTAAACTGACTAAGTACTATTACTTCAATCCTCCTAGACAGAGACAATGAAAAAAACCTAAAGACAAAGATCTCTTTTACAGTTGAAAAATCCAGCATCACAGATATGGATGCTTCCTAATAAACTACCAAGGGATTCTGGAAATGCAGGTAGGGTTTTTGGATAGGTTTCTTTTACAGCGTCTATTAGTGGTTCTTCTGAACCTTCTGATTCAATGATAAAATTGTAAACTCAAGATTTTACTGTCAACATTGAATCATGAAGTTCTGGCCACTGGCAAACACCGTTGGAGAAGCGTATCCAAGGAGGAGATGATTCTGCAATGTACTTTGTAAGATGATCTTTACATGTACTTTTTGTTACAGTGCCCTTACTCATTTGGAAGTGATGGAATTTAAATCAGTTATTGAAATGCCTCTTTAATATCTATTCTTAATCTCTTGAGATGAAAGAAATTTATCAGTTAGGTATGTGTGAACAGATCTGCATTATACTTGTTTCAATTTCAAGTTAGAGAAACCACTGATTTGCTGAAACGTCTCTGATATGCCCTCTTAACTCAAAGCTTCATCCCGACGGGGATTTCTTTGAAAAATAGAGAGTAGTAACTTCAGTCTGCCTATCCCTCCTTATTCCTTCAGTTTTTGTTGAGCTGTATACATACTGTCTTGTCATATCAGCTCTTACCCCTTATCTAGAAGACATTTATTTACCCTTACGTATTTGAGAATTCCACTTCATGATTCTGGAAGCAAATCGGATTTTTCAAAACCTAAGTATCTTCGTTGGGTCTTACAAGTTTTTGGCTTTTTTCAAGCCAAAAGCGAGACTGCCTTTAGTCTGGGTTCGTACCACTCCTATTCAACATTTATTTAATGAGCATCTTCTGTGAATCCAATATTGCGTTAGATTCTGTATGAGACCGAAGAGAAGAAAAAGCGCTGACCTCTGCACAACTCTGCATCTGGGGTGTATTCCGTCTGCAGCTTCCTTTCTCTTGCTTGAGTTCTGTCTGCATCTCCTCCCGGGCCCCAGTTCTCAAGCCAGACTTCACGTCTGCAGCAAGAGTATCAGTAACTACACAGGGAACCTAAGCTTACTATTAAACTGTGTTCCTCAGGTGTCAGATTCAGTAGTGTGATCAGCATGGCTGGGTTCCCCCACACTGCACCAAACATAGCTCACTACCAGCCAGAGCAAGAACTGGAACAGGAATGACACCATGCACGTCTATGGCCTTCGAATCCAAATACCACCCCCTCCCAGGCTAAGTAATTTCACTGCGGTGATTAGCCTTAGCCTGGTAAACTGCTAAGTAAGTAAATTGTCTGGCATAATGATTCCCCTCACCTTTACCCCTGTGTGTGGTACAGCTTCTCCTAGATAAGCTCCATTCTCAGTGTTTCCTTCGGTTTGGACAGTTTTTCCATTTTTCCAATTCAATGCAAGTAACTTTTGCCTGAGTCCAACCATCAATCTGTCTGACCTGTTGAGTTGAGTCACAGAAATTAGTACGTTACCTTGTTCCTGGGATTGGAGCCTCTCTTCCCAGTGGTCTGTGGAATCAGACTCCATAAATTCTTCACATTGAGCCATTTGCTCGTTCTCAATGGGGGTTAACAACTTGAGATTTTCCTTTAATGTAGGGAGAAAAAAAAAAATTCAAAGCTGAAATCAAATCCACCACCCAGAGCAAATTCCTGAAATGGTGGTATGAGGGGGTGAGTTCCTTACCTCTAAAGCATCATCTTCCTTTGCAAATCAGTCTGTACTCCCAACAAATGTCACCCTTTAATAACGTCATTATTCTTCCAGTCACCCAGACTTTGACTGCAAAGTCATCTTTGGCTCCTCTTATTCTTTCTTGTCCTGTATCCACTTACTTTCCAAGGTCTAATTTTCTATGCTTGTCATTTCCACTGCATAATGATTGTGTAGCTTCCTTCGCCTTACGTGTCATATATCATTCTTTTAATTGTTCGTCCAAACTCCATGTTTTCCACTCCAATCCATCTTGCATACAGCTGATCTTTATTAAGTATTACTTTAATAATATGAATTTGCTGTTCAGAAGTTTCCAATGGTTTCATTTTTCCCCACATAATTAAGAGTAACCTAGTTTTAGATCTTGTGACCTTGCTGATTATGGCCTCACTCTGTGCATTTTACCTTATTTCTCAGTTATTCAAATTTTAGCTTCTTAATCCAGTGAAGCTGGCCTCCTTGCTGTCCCCAGAACATTTATTCTCGTGAGTCTTAATTCACTATATTATTAGTTAGGATCTCTGCATGGAACGGATGGCAAATTTAAATTGGATGATTTGAAAGGTTTTAATAGAAGAATGTTTACAGAAGTATGGATAGAGGTAAGGAAACCTCTTACCTCTGTGAGGTAATCCCCTAGGGCTAGTATCAGTGGGAATTGTTACCTTGGCTAGATCAAAAATGATCAGAGGAAGAAGTGAATGCCGGAAAGTGAAAGGGGAGATTCATGTTGCTAGGATGACCAAAAGAATTTTTGTAATTTGTGGAAGATCACAGCCAGCCTGAGGCAGTCCCACAGGGAAGGAGCCAGGAGAATCAATACCCTAACATTGCCTTCCTCACCCCTCTGATCTCATGATGGGGGGTCCCATGTGGCTGTGCCCACCAAAAGACTATTGGAAAGGGAGTATGTTGATGTTGCCTAAAAAGGTCAGCCTGCTGGCACACAGAGGGGTGTGAAGGAGTAAGAACAATTTTGTAGCAAAAAATGGGATATCTGATGTATTTATTTTGTTTTCCTTGAATTTGTTTTTACCTTTATACCATCCTGATACCTATCCACTTTATTCTTATTTTTATATATGCATACAGTGAATATAATCTCTTACTGATGCATGGTTTTATGACTCTTGACAAGTGCATCGAGTTGTGCAAGTACTATGACAATCAGGATACAGAACATTCCATCATCCCCCCTTGAGCTCCTCACATAGTCACCTCTTCTCCCAGTCCCCTAACCTGGTCACCAATGATGTCGTCTCCTTCCTTGTAAGTGTATCTATTCCAGATCATCATACAAACAGAATTATCAGCACATAGCTTTTTAAGTCTGGCTTCTTTTACCTATCAAAGCATATCTGAGATTCATCCTTCTGGTATGTGTCAATTGTTCATTTGTTTTGAATCCCTAAGAAGTATTTCATTAATTTCATTATATTATTTCATTATATTTGCCGCATTTAAAAAAAAAAATCCATCCACCAACTGAAGGACATGAGTGTGAGGGTCATGGCACCATGACCTAAGCCAAAATCAAGAGTCGGACACTCAACTGACCCAGGCATCCATGCACCACTCTGATTCTTGATGACTAATGATATGGAGACTCTTTTAGTGTGCTTATTTGATATTCACATATATTTTTTGTGGACCTGTCTAAAATTTTTGTTCATTTTTTCTTACTAGACTGCTTGTTTTATTATAGTTTTCATAGTTATGTGCATATTTGAATGCATCATATATATTGCTTACAAATGTTTCTCCTGGTCTAAAGCTTATTATCTTTTCATTCACAATAGTGGCTTTTAAGAAGCAGAAGAACAAGTTTATAATATTGAAATATATAAAGGGAATTAACCATAAAATAGAGGACTTCTTAAAATCAAAAGAAACATGCTTTATAATATTATTTGTATATGTTTGAAAAACTAGATGAAACACATGGTCTTTTAGAAAAAGTGCAGCCCACCAAATTTGACCTCAGAACAATTACCAAAGAAGAAATAGGAGACATGGCTAACAACAACAACCAAAAAGCACTAGACCCAGATGGTTTTGAGGGGAATTCTGACAAACTTTTAAAGGTTAGATAATCTTAGTGTTAACCTGTTTGAAAGCATGGAAAAAGAAGAAAATTTGGCCGTTTTATTTTATTATTTCCTTCAAAATAATGCAGGGAAAGCAGGTGGAGTGCTGGTAGAAGTGTATAAATGGAACGGTACTTACCTTGAGTGAAGAACTATTAAAGCTAAGGTGATGGGTACATGAGGGGCAATGGTGCTCCTCTCTGTAGATTTGAATTGTCTGGCATGTTGCAGAATTATGGTGTTTAGTAAATTCATAATTTTGCAATGAATATATGAAACATTTCTGAATGTTAATAAAAAAATAACAGCAATAGATACTAATAACAAATGACATAGCAAAAAATCAGAATCCCACCAATAAGAAGAGACTTGAGCAAAATATTGGCAAGCTAAGACAAGTAAGTAATTGGAACAAAACTTAATAAAGAAGGATATGCAAATTTTAACATATAAAAATAGGCAAGGGGTGCCTGGGTGGCTCAGTTGGTTGAGTGTCTGGCTCTTGACTTCAGCTCAGGTCATGGTCTCATGGTTCATGGGATTGAGCCCCGCATCATGCTCTGTGCTGACAGTGCAGAGACTGCTTGAGATTCTCTCTCTCCCTCTCTCTCTCCCCTTCCCTGCTGCACACACACGCATGTACATTCTCTCTCAAAAACAAGTAAACTTAAAAAAAATAATAAACCAAATCTGAATATGTTTCATTAAAAACAATGCAAGCAATATTCACTGATCATGATACATGAAACTAGAAATTAATTTTTAAAGAGGGTAGAAAGTCTTTATAACCAGAGTTTTATTTTATTATTTTTTTTAATGTTTGTTTATTTTTGAGAGAGAAAGAGAGTGGGCTAGGTGCAGAGAGAGGGGAGGCGGAGGATCTGAAGCAGGCTCCGTGCTGACAGCAGAGAGCCCGATGCAGGGCTGGAACTCACCAACCATCAGATCATGACCTGAGCCGAAGTCAGATGTTTAATGGACTGAGCCATCCAGGCGCCCCTAGATGCATAATTTTCAAACTTCCTTATAAACATCTCTTGAATCAAAGGGAAATACAAATTAAAATTGAAGGATTTCTTTTAGAAATTATTAAAACTATACAAAAGAGAATCTGTAGAATCAATTAAAACAATGTTCAAAGACAAATTTGTGGCTTTTAACACAAATATAAGTGGAGAGATCCACTTCATAGAGAAGAAAAAGAACAAAATAAATACAAAAAACGAATAAAGTAAGAAGGATACAAGCAGAAATTAACAAATCAGAAAAGAAGAAAAATGTAACATACGTAAGTACACAAGCTGGTGTCTTGAACTAATAGACGACCTAAGAGACAAATAAGTATCTAACACAACCAAGAAAGGAAAGAAACATAAATACACAAAATAAAAAATGGCTGGGAAAATATAATAAATTCGTAAGAGAAGACTTTACACAATTCTTTGTAAATCAGTTTGAAAACTTAGATGAACAAAGCTGAATTTCTGGGAAAACAAAATTGCCGAAACCAACCCCAGGAAGAAGGGAAAGTTTGAATTTCAGTGTCCTTAGAAGAAGTAGAGAACTATATCCAAGTGTCATACCCCAGAAAGGACCTCACCCATGCTGTCACAGAGACTTCCATCAAACCTTCAAAGAACAAATACTGCTATTGCTGCTTACACCGTTCCAGGGTTTATGAAATAAGGAAAGCGTTCAAATTAATTTTATGAAGGGGGTCCCCGAATCTGACGATGTTTGCAACAACAGTTGCACGACCAAATCACCGATTAATCACACAGATATTGATGAAGGTTCTAAAAAATCATTAGTGAATAGAATCCAACAGTACCATAAAAAAGATGCATCATGGCTAAGTGGGACTTATTCCAGGAAAATGAAGACAAATCAGCACCAGCGTCTAAATTAAGATGGAAACATCATTCACATTCTCACTAACATCATGAACAAGGCAAGAGATACTGAACTATCCATTACTACTATTATTATTTTGGAAGTATTAGCCAGTCCTTCAGACAAGATCAGTAATTTGAGGCATAACAGTTACAAGAAAGGAAAAAAATATTTTCATCTATAGATTTTATAATAGTATACCTTGAAAACCAAAGACAGACAGTGAAAAAATGAATACAAACAGCAAAAGAATCAGTCATTTAGCAGGTTATGAAGTTAAAACACAAAAGTCAATTGCCCTTTTATAGACCAAAAACAACGATGCATAAAGTATGTTAGAAGAGAAAATCGCCACTTACTGTATTCAAAATTATTGAAGGTCTGCCCATTTGATTGAACTCATTTTTTCCTGCTTTTCAGTGGTATCTTAGATTTTTCCTCATTTTAGACTTTTCATTTGTTAAAATATTTTTGGATATTTAGTGCTGCTGTTTCTGTAATAACTCAATCAAAAGATGTAGTTCTAAAGTTAATGTGTAAATGTGGTCACACATTCCAAACAGTTTAACTTTATTTTCTTGGCCCGGAGCTATATAAGCTAATTCTAGAATTAATAAAATTTAAAATAAATAAATAAGAGCCTTCCAGAAAACCCTGGAAAATTAGAATAATTGAGTTGAAAGGGCTAACCATTTAAAAACATAAAACCTTTAGAGTTAAGAGTATAGCTCATAGGGGTGCCTGGGTGGCTCAGTCAGTTGAGCATTGGACTTTGGCTCAAGTCCTGATCTTATGGTTTATATAAGTTCGAGCCCAGCATCTGCTCTCAGCCCAGAGCCCACTTTAGATGCTCTGTGCCCCACTCTCTGCCCCTCCCCCACTCATGTTTTTTTTTTCTCTCTCTCAGAAACAAATATTTAAGAAAAAGAAAAAGAGTATAGCTCATAAATAGACTGATACACCAAGAAAACAAAATGGAATCTAAAACCAACTAAAATCTATGTGGAACATGTGCAATCTCAAGTACTGAGAAGAAGATGGAATTTTTAGTCATTAGTTTGGAACACCTACGTGGCCATTTAGAACAAGGTAATTTAGAAATTATACCTCACACGACCCACTTCAAGAAACTAAAAATGTTTGGAAATCTAAATGTACAAATTAAATCATACAAGTACTAGGGGGAAATGAGTGAATTATTTTATAACATGGGAGTGGAGACTATCTTTCCAACTAAGATTCAAAATCTAATAAAGAGGAAATAATTGAACAATTTCATTTTAAACCTTCATGCCACAATAACACACTGCAACTGTTATAAGAAGACAAATGAGAAAAACTGGCAACTAATAACCACAGATGGAGATGCAAATTCTGTAATCCATTAACAGGTCTAAAGAATCAAGAAAAGAGATGACTTCCAAAATGGCAGTGTGAGTGGCTCCACAGACGTGTCCCCAGCAATACAACCATAACTCATGAATATTAGTTACACACACACACACACACACACACACACACAGTCTCTGGAAATTGTGTTAAGGCTTTATAGAAAACGAAGAAACATCTTTTCAAAACAAAAATCTACTAAATCTTGGTTAGAACAGAGTCTGTGTCACTTGACCTGACCTGCTTCTTTCCTCCCCATCCAGCTCTGCAGGAGGGACATTCCACTCCTCAGGTGAATGTGGTTAAGAATGTAGTTAACAACTCCTCACAGTTCCTAGTCAAGGGCGATGACATCTTTTGGGAGGAACAGGATGCCAGGATTTCATATTGTATTCCCAGATCCATGTTTCAGAGACTAAATTCCAAGCAAGTCTAGGAGGTTGGGGCTTTCTTTGACCTGTCCCCCACTTATACGGCAAAGTTTCTGCTCTAGGCCTGGCAGGTCCTAATCACCTTTCCCCTAGATCATTCATACTGGGAGGTTCAAAGCTGAGAGAGGCAAGCTAAGGTAACCTAAGTTTACTGCCTCCACCCAGCATCCTGCTCATAAATCAGGAGTGTCCCATCTCAAGAGCAGTGGCTCAGAGATTTTGCTAAGAGAGAGAGGCAGGTCAGAGCTCTGAAGCATTACCCAAAGAAACAGACGTTGTTTGGAGTTGAGCGAGTGGTATTCAAACCTAAAGTTGCTTTAAAAAACAATGGAGATATATTTTTTAAGTTTATTTTTAGAGAGGTAGAGAGCATGCACAAGCTGGGGAGGGATAAAGGGTGAGGGAGAGAGACAATCCTAAGCAGGCTCTGTGCTGACAGTTAAGAGCCCGATGTAGGGCTCAAATTCATAAACCATGAGACCTGAGTCACCTCAAACTCACAAACCATGACCTGAGCCTAAACCAAGAGTCTGACACTTACCCGACTGAGCCACCAGGGCACTTCTAAAACAATGGAGATTTTTATGGAAAGTTATTAAGAGGACACTGGTAGTTGCACTAGAACAACAAGCTAAATTGAAGGCCATCTACTTTATCAGAGATAACCAAGAGAAAAAGAAAGAGGAAAAAGAATGTTCTCCCAGAGCGAGAACAAAATTCAAATATTGGCCTCTGAATGCCTGGGTGGCTCATTCGGTTAAGCATCAGCCTCTTGATAGCAGCTCAGGTCATCATCTCACAGTCGTGGGATCCAGCACCACATTGGGCTCTGTGCTGAGCGTGGAGCCTGCTTGGGATTCTCTCTCTCCTCTTCTACCCCCCCCAAATAAAATAAACTTAAGAAAAATTCAAATACTAGCCTCAAAAAATAAGGAAGAGGAAATACTCTTTTACTGTCTTCAACAATGATTTTTGAGTCTCCAAGACCTCTGTGGCCTGTTGAGTGCAGCAAAAGCATTCCTCACTCTCAAAAGCTTGAAGCCAGTGGCTTCTCTTCAAAGAACTCCTTGGTGGCACTTGGATCGAGGACACTGCAGGAAACAGCGTACAGGAAAAAAACAAAACAAAACAAAACTTCTGGGATGACACGTCAGTCCGATTGAAATTCTAAACAGCCACAGGAGGAATGTTCCTGAACTCAGGGCCCACTAAATTCCAATTTTTAAAGTTTTGACCACTCCAATATTAAGTAAGTCACTTGTAATCTCTTCTCCTCTATTTAGAAAAATGAAAGTCATATGACATGTTTCAAAGGCATGGCTATGGAGTATACAGGATTTCAGTAAATTTGGGCCTGGAAGCTGCGAAGTGCTAAGTGTTGTCTTAACTGCCGTGCCCGAGAGAGCATCAGTCAGCACTCCTCCGTGTTGCACTTGGGGCTGGGAGCTCTGTGAAGGCTAGTCATCTCATTTAGCTTCTTCATGACTCATTGATCTAAGCTTTTAGACGCTGCTTGAACTTCATGTTTCTTAGAAAGTGGTTAGAGCCAGTAGCAGACTGCTCACTGGGGACAACTTGGAGTGCCCCAAAGCAATACTAATGATGGCTTGAACTGGATATGTAAGGGAATCTGAAAGCTAAAAAATTATAGGCCCATAAGGTATATTTCCTTCCAGTGCTTCCAATTTTGCTCTGGGGTAGACTTTTTCCAAAAATATGTTATGTGGGTGACTTAAAAATTCCAGTTGCAATAACTCGTCTGGCTGTGACTGTGGGTTTTCAGCATCTCCACCACGTTTTATGGTGAAGATTCTGCAGAGCAGTAGAAATCTGAAATCTGGCACATACCCCAGACTCATACTGTTCTTGGCTCTAAATAATAAATACCCCTTATCCAATATTCAATCCAGCTACTGTTCTAGCAGGCGTGAGCACATTTGTTATCAGTAGAAAATATGAAGATTTTCAAGACATTTTGTGTGTTTTGGTCTGGTTTCCTCTGAAAGTAGAGCTTGAAAAGGGGTTTCAGGGCAGGTAGTTTGTCTGAGAGATGATCTCAGGAAGCACAAGTGAAGGAGGCAGACACAGGAGGAGGAAAAGGACGTAAGTGTGCATTATTGCTTCCACTGCCAAAGGCAATTGGGCAATTCGTTCAGAGTCTCTGTGAAATGAACAGAATACTTTTCAGAAACGTCCTCATGAAAGTCGGGAGACTGAAGCCGTTATTCACTGACACTGATCTCCCATTGGCTGAAGGTCACTCCCAAGGGTATTACCTTCAGGCTGGGCCTACAAGGAGAGCAAGCGAGTTCTATTGGCATCTCAGAAAGCCCTGGAGCATCGACTCAGGCCATGCTCCTTTGAGGTACAACAAGGTGCGTCTGAGCTCACACGCGGGTGTCACTGCAGGTGAGGCTCAGAATGCAACGAGCCAGTGGTATCTGCCACATTCCGGCCCGTGGCGCTGTTCAGAGCGGGGCATGTCCCTCACTGGGTCTGCTCTGCCACTGTGTTTTCAAGGTGGAGACTGGCTACAGTTTCTAGCAGAGAGCTTCATGCAGGCAGGTTTGGGAGGACAAACTCCCTGCTGCAGCTGGCATCAAGTCCACGGTGGGCATTTATCAGCTCTCTCTGCAGTCACGCCTTCTCGATCTCCCTCACCCTCATCCAACGCTGCTGCAGATCTACCCTGAGCTGTTGCTCACCCTGTAGAGAGACAGAGACCTTCAGCCCAGCGGGATCTGCATTCTTGATTGCTTTGCCCTTTTTGTGGGCAGTGGTTGTTACAATGGTCTGTTCAGTGATCACCAGGCGTGGAAGGACTAGAGGACCCCAGGGAATCCCCAAGTTGCAGCCATGCCCCCTCCCCCTTTAGCTCCCGAAAGTAACCAGAATCAGTGACACTAAAAGAACACAATTCCTCTTTTACGCTGAACTAAGGAGTCTAAAACTACCAATTGGAGCTCCAGTTTCAGGGGAAACTGCCCTTTCTGTCCCTCGGTGGAATGTTTGCCATTGGTTTCTCCCCCTGGACCTCTGCTCCGGTGGGGCCCGAGATTCATAGAGCCCGCGTCCTGCAGGTGTGTTGCTGGCCGCTATGGGAAGTGGGGCCGTTCTGCCTGTACCTTTGTTCGATGCAGACGTCTGAGTCCTCATCCGAGGCTTCAAGGTGCCATTGGTTCCGTTGGCATGTTCCGATGAGGAACACTTTCTTGTGGCATGTCGCCTCTGTTCCTCTGAGGGCCCTGATGTCAGCAGAGGCTATCTCTTGAGCTGAGACGTTCAGTCTCCACTGAGCTCTCAGCCTTAACAATGAATTCTGGGATGTGTTTTTGGCACTTTCTGTCCTATGGCTGCAGGAGGTATTTCAGTGTTAGTTGGCACGGGTCCTGGCCGGCACGGCATGCCCCGGGTTGATAGTTGACTAACCTGAACCTACGTTGTCTCTTCTGTTCAAGCCTTCGAAGGCAGTCAAGCAAAAGTCAGCCTTTTGCCAGCCATCGCCTTCCTATTTACCGTGGCCTCATGCTGCTCAGGTGCTAAAGCTACCGCACAACCCTGTCCCTCAGCCCAGTCACCTCACGTGTGATTGAGTCATTGTAATTCAGGCGCTCCAGGGACTACTGACTGCCCCCATCTAATCGCAAATGGGGCGATGATCTGTGATTGACTTAGTACCAGATCCCATCCTGAGTATGTTCTAGAATCATTTCCTATACCTGGCTTAGTTTAAGTTACCCGGATAGGACAGCCTATCACAAGGACTACAGCCCAGCCCCCTGTCCCCCCTTTCTCTCTCTCTCTCTCTGTGTGCATGTGTATATATATATATACACACTTATATATATATATATATATATATATATATATATATTTTTTTTTTTTTTTTTTTTTCTTTTCAGAGGTGATCACAGGGGAATGAGGAAGCAGGGAAACTGAGACAGAAAAAAAAAAAAAATGAAAAGCCAGTATAAGGGCACATTATCTAGAATGCAACTGTAAAAACAGTAGCTCAATTTTTTTCCATGACCTTTGGGAAGCAGAGAGACTGCCCCCAGCATTACCCCGAAAGCCGGCTGAGCTCGACTGGACCCGCCCGCCACAGTTAAAACTGAAATAAGCTGTTGCGAAGGGAGCGTGGGTCACATCCGCTACCTGTGGCATTACGGGGAGGGGCGATCTCGTCACCTGACCGAGCTTGCAACCTCCCCAGGTTGAACCTCATCCTGCTGGCATTTTGCCCAGAGACCACCCCGTCAGTGGGGTGGCCGTGCTATTAGTGCCTGCAGAGCAGCCCAAGGCTCACCGCATACTCTCCCGCACCCCCATGTGCTGCCCTGCAGAGGACACTGGCTGCTTGTAAAAAGGGCTTGCAGGTCTGCTTTCAAATTGTGCAAGAAACGTCCTACGGAGGAGACCCTCGTCTCCCCCCACTCCTCACACTGCATGTCAAAGTCTGGCCACACTGAACTTGAAATCCTTCCCCAAAGACAGGAGGCGGGGCGGGGGTGTGGTTAGCACAGGGCTTGACAGACCTGGTTTCAGATCCTGGTCCTTAACCACCAGTACATTCTTTGTCAGGTTGGACAAACTGCCCATGCTTTGGCTTCCTCAGCCCTACCCAGAGGAAATTCTCTCTTTCAGAGGCTTATCTGAAGGATTTCGTTTTGGTTTTATGTGTTTATGTACATAAAGTATGCAATGTGTCTTACACACTGCCTGGTGTGTAGTAAATGGCCTGGAAGCATCCCCGTGGATGGCAGCTTTTGCCTGCTGGGTCTCTGCCCAGTCTTCTCCATCTTCCCTGCGTGCACCTCTCCCACGCATCCTTCACAGCCTTCCCCCCGAAGTGTCCTTTGATGGGCTTAGTCAGGGTTAGTCACCCTACAGCCCTTACAACATTCACAGACCAGGTGTCATACGTGGGACATTGCCAGATGCCTTGTGAAATACACATGTCTTCTGCTCCCCCACCCCCACCATGTATCATGCTAGTAACCCTACTGTAAAAAGAAAACCATTTAAATCTTGTAAGGCATGTTACATGCCTTAGTTAGAAGACCCATGCCATACTTGTCTAACTCTAAACAAACATTCTGATAGGTCAATCTGGACTCTTCCATAGGTAGAATCTGTAGCTTGTGGAATCAAAGACTGATGGCCACCTATGGTTTGTAGATGCAAACTTGTGCTAGCTCGGGTCCTCAAAAAAAAGCAGTCGCCCAGTCAGGCTTAGACACACAGGTGGTTTACTGAGGAGATGGCAGGAAGGAGAAAGGGGGGGGCAGGAGAAAAGAGCCTTTAGGGGTGGCACCTGTGAGAAGAGAAGAGCATGGAAGGGCTGGGTGGGACAGGTCTCAGACCACTGTGCGGTTCTGAGATCTCTCCCCATGCTGACAGGAGGTCCCCAAGCAAAGACCGCCTGTCAGAGGACTCCCACATCAGGCAGAGGTGGCCTGGTCTAGTGGCCCTGCCCTGCTCAGCCACTGACGGGAGCAGCAGGGGGAAGCGGGACCCCAGCTTGTGTGCCGTGCGCTTAGAAGTACGGCAGCTGGACGCTGTCAGTCATCCGTAGGAGGTTCTTGGGAGGTTCTCTACCAGGGAGGTACTGCCTGAGCATCTCCATGGTTGTCACAACCCTATCTCTTTTCAAAGCAGCACGATCCCATTTTGAATCTTTGAGCATATATTATTTCTGGCTAAGATTCTCTCACTAGCTTAGAGTAACATTTGTCGAGACCAGCAGACCGGGACTCATTCCGGGCTACATGTGTAAGCCTACACATCTAGACCCCATACAAAGTCACAAATGATCTGAACAAAGCTTGATCTGCAAGGACATTTTGCGTCAGGCAGGAAGAGATGGCTGTTCTGATATTTAGCCCTCATTATTTCTCCCATGGATGACATTTGGCCCAGCCCGTTGTTCAGTTTTGCCCTGCCCCAGATGTGTAGAATTGTAAATGAATAGTTAGCTAAGTTTGGGGTGTGCTGAATGTTGATCTCCTCTGAGCAGTTGATTGCAGATGTTTTCGCTGCATCATTGGGCTTTGGCATCTAACCAAGTCCGGGCATTTCAGGCACTGCCTTTGACTGATCTGGAGCTTTCTGTCTCATTCAGTGAATCGCTCCTTCATTTTTCCACCCCCTGCACATTTCTTGTTAAGAGATGTTCATGTTAGCTGCAGTTGGCAGGTTGAGTGGAGAGCCTCAGACTGCTCCTTTAACAGAGAGCTTTGTCTCTGTCCTGTGGTTTATCAAACAGCTTCACTGGCACTATAATGAGTTTGCCGAGCTCATCTTTGTCTCTATTGATGAGCATTTGGCTGCAATTTTTTCTTTTTCCAGGAGGGAATCTTTCTCTATCTACAGATCAATTTGGACTTGACGTTTAAAGCTAAGACTTCCTTCTATCTCTGAGCAGTTTTGTTGATATCACTTTCTACAGTCTGTCAGTTCCAATGCTATTTAGTATCTTTCCTAATTTAGTGTTAAGAGCATTGCAGAAGATATAAACAACCTGGCACTTTTGAGACTTCTGACACTCCAGTATTAGTTGCAATGTATCTGTTTTGTTTTGTTTTTTTTCTTTTTGGCCCAGACAGGTTTTATCTTTTCAACATTCTGTACCATGGCAAATTGAATGCCATGTATTTTCTTCTTCCAGGTGGAGTGACACAGGTAACTAATTTTCCATTTTGGGTGTGAGGATGCACAAATCACTCTTGATTTTATCTCCCGAAATAGAGCTGAGAGCGGCAACTTTGATCTGATGTGAGGATCAAGCACTCAGGGTCTGAGAATCGCTGCAGGTAACTCTTTGCTGCTTCCCGAGAGATGAGGTCCAGGTACTAGAATATCATCCGGACCTAGCCAGTCGGAGTCTCAGAGATGATGTCACTGGTTGAAACCTGTTCAGCTCTGAAAAGAATACTTCCTCCTTTGACCATCATCTTCCTTCTTACTACAATCATTATTTAAGAAATAAGTGCTCCACAAACAGCAGTTCATTATTTTTCAAATCAATTTGTGAGGTCGAAAAGGAAATGGAAGCTTAAAGGCATAATCTTTATCAGGTCTGAGATGGTGATTTAAAGCAATCACCGATGCCCTTCTATTTCCATGAAAGTAGTTTGATCATCCTACTTAATGTTTGTTGTCACCTTTCTTTTTATACACTGCCTTATTTTTAATTATGTTCCAGCTGTCTGGCATACGGAATCAAAGAGTAGCGTATCATCGGCAAAAATACAGGGCTAGTAAGTCACACATTACAGACTGCCTTCCATTGTGTGTCCACTCTTCTTCTGCTGGCTTTTTTATTCTATTTATTTATGGCAAGAGAAAAGAGCTTTTTTGTCTCTTTCCTTTGGACACATTTTATATGTGTTGTATTGCATGTTCTGCCTTGTTCTTCCTGGGACAATGCCTGCCATTTTATATCTTTGTTTCTTGCCTTCCATCAATGCGACCCCTTCGCACACTGTTTCAGGATGGGAGGAAACACAAAGGCAGTGTTTCTTTTCTCCTTGACCTTGAGGTCTGATATTTAAGGGGGCTTCTTGTGCCGTGTCCCCACATGACAATGAGAACACTATGAATGCCTTGGAACCACTTGCAGTTCAATTCCATTAAGTGAAAATTTATGGAAAGTAGTTCCATGGAGTTATAGGGACACACTTTTTATGATTATTAATATTGATTGAATAGGTTTCAGTCCCATTCTAAACCTGGTATCTAGGGTCCATGGTGAGGATGGAGAAGGTACCTGTGACCTTGGATGTGGCTGTTTGTTTTCCTACCGTTTGTCCTTGAAGTATAAGTGGTGGGAAGTCTGTTCTACCTCTTTTATAAACACTGAAGTGGATTTTAATTTTTCATGGTGGCTTTACTTCCTAAAAGTTATAATTTTTTAGGATTAATTTTCTTTAGATTATATTCTCAGTGCCCTAGAATTTAAATTGGAAACAAATTTGAGTGGCATATACCATATTCTGACATCATCGGTACCAGCTCAGACAAAGAGCTCCAGGGAAAGCATTTTCAGGCTGGAGGCTTTTATACAAACATTCCAGAAGAAGAGAGGAAATAATCAGCATTTATTTATGGGTCCTTATTTTTTACTCTCCCTTTCAGTTTGATATAGAGTAACTTTTTCAGGTCCAAAACAAAGATAGTAATACTTCTGGAGAAACAATCATTCTGAGATGTAATCCTTTACAGTAGACTAACACACTGAATTGTAACAATCCAGAAATAATAACTGATGTCCCACAATATCCCAAAAGAGGAAAATCAGCGCGACTGGTTTCTCCTACCTGACACATCACATAAAGAGAGTATCTGTGCACCAGAGGCCCGTGTGGTCTGAGAACAGGGGTTCCAGGGAGTGCAAGGTAGAACACCGATAACAGCAGCACCACAGAAAACGAGCATGGGGTGGGCTGGAAGTGCCTGCCCGTGGAACAGTCACAGGTCTGTGACTGCTTCGGAGGCAGTCGACAAAGCTGTTAGATGTGTGGAGGAGTAGGTTCCTGCACTGGGTGGCCTGTGTTAGAGGGGAGAGTCCTAGCAGGTGGAACAGAGCGTCATGGCTGGACTGACGAGGCTTACAAAGAAGCCAGGATAGAGAAGGCACGTCTACTAGCTCCATTGTCTTTGCTGACGGCAGTTTGGGACCCGAGATCCCACCGTGATTTCAGGATGACGTCAGCCCAGTTCACAGGGTTCCATATGTTGACACTTTTGCCGCTGGTCCTGGGAAAGAGGAGCTCTGAATTCAACAAGAGGAAGGGAGAGTCTTCCCCCTCCAGTGCCCCGTCTCTCCACGGAATGCACCGGTGCTGAATCTCAGCACCGCTGATAAGTCACCTTCTTCCACTTGCACAGACGTGCGCCATTTGCCCCCGCTGTTCTCAGTCATCTACATGCCGCCTTAAATGGAGACAGAATAGGTGAGAGGACACCAGGAGGTCTTGTACTGGGAAAGGAAAGGAGAGGTGGGCAGTACTGCCCACTTCTCTAAGTGTCTGGGACCACGCCTTTTTCCTGCTTGCAGACTTGCATGAGCTTTTCCGTGAGCATGCGTGTGTTGTTCATATTTTTAGGTGCTTCTGGATAGATGTCCTTTGTATCTCTGTATATTATTGATGTTCTGGTATCTTAAAAACCTTTCTGGCTGGGGAAAGGGAGTGAAAGGGTCAGGCCAAAGCATGCCTTTAATATGCAGACTCCCCAGTCCAGAGCCCCACCTCCTCTCCCTGGTCAGTGTACCCAGGAGGCAACAGGCTCTGTCTTGGTTATATCAGGGCCAGGTCCTGGGCAATTAGGGACCACCCCTAAAGCTAGGACCCTACCAAAACCATTCAGATAGTCAGTCCTGAACTGTTTCCGTTGCTCTGCTTTGCCTTTCCCCCCGGAACTCCCAAGAAAGGGCCTAACCCTAGCTTCCCCTGCTCTTGCTTTCTGTCTCCTCACCACCCCAAGGCTTCCCCATGTGCTTCTGTATGTTTTGCCCAGAACTGTGAGTCTAAAACACTTAGTTCTCCCAGATTTCTCCTGTGCCTCCTGTGTTGGGCCGCACTCGACTGACCAGCGCATAAAAGAACACAGGATGAAATGTTTCAAGTGTATTCTGAACTATCGAAAAATGTCCACAATAGATTCTATGACAAGGAATACAAAAGTAGCTTTTATTTTCATATGAGGATTTCTCAACTATCCTTTTCGCATTATTGAACTCAGAAAACGAGCCCAGTCCTTGGCCCTGACCCTGGGGAATACAGGGATGGAGAAGGCACGGCTCTGTCCCTCAAAGAAGGCACAGTTAGCTGGGAAAGATACATAGGAACGATTATTTGGATATTTGGATATTAGAGGTAGAGAGCATGGGGGGCCCTGGCAGCGAGGGCTCTTTTTGAGCGTCAGATAATGTCGTCTGGGAATGGGGGTCCTTGTTTAGACTCTTGTTTTAGTCACCATATGTTTTACTTTTTTAGCCAGTTGTATTGACAGATGTCCAAGTTAAGAGACTGTATGTATGAATTTCCAGGAAAAGGGAGGCATTTTGAGGAAGTTCCTTGAAGAAATGATTTCTCAAGATACAGGTTTCAGAACGGATGGTGCTGGGTAGTAAACCTGAGTGCTGAATAAAAGGCTTAAAAAATGCTATATTCTCACTGGTCATAAAGCTTAAGAAATTTCAGGTTTTTAATTACAGATCCTTTCTTTAGGTTTTACTTTACTCCTGTAGAAAATACTCAATAAAGAAACAATTGTTATTCTCATGTCTACACAATATTTTTTTTTACTTTATATTATAAATTCTGGTTAATGTTTGTATAGTTAGAGAGAGAGAGGGAGAAAACAACAGGAATTTCCAACCCTACTATAGTGAAAAGTATTAGCAAAGACAGCCTTGATCATGGAATCCCTAGTAGTGTCACAGGCGTCTATTATTGATCTTGTAATTTCTAGAACATGTAACACATACAGAATATGAGACTGTTTTTTTATTATTATTTTACGATTCATGAAAGTGTCGCTCATTGCTTCGTGGTCCCCTCGCGTACACAGAGTGAGGAAGTGAGTCCGTTCGCACAGCATCACCCAGGAAAGTACCGTGTGAACCGCATGCACTGGGGTGGGGTGTGTATTGCTGCCAAACTCATGCTGCAAAGAACACAGGACGTGTGGTGCCATCTGGACAGGGAAATGGTGCACAGCCTGGCTAAACAGCTCCTTCATTTAATTCTTTCCTTTTCATCTGTCTGTAACACAATAAAGGAAATTAAAATCAGTGATCGATTGTGTTTGAGTGCATTATCATCAAGACTGAATACATAAACAGTGCACCCAAATGAGAAGCTATTTAATCACATTCTTTTTTTTTCTGTGTATCTAACCCAATGTATTATGGGCCAATAGCTGACATTTATTCAAAAGAGGAAAAGAAATTCATGTATTCCCTTTGAGTGTTTCTCCTGTGTTAATACATTCTATTTTCCTTAAAGCATTTTTTCTTAGGAAAACATACAGAAATTTTTATATATTCAATGGAAATCATTATCATATAACCCCTTTGATAACACTAGTATTTCAGTTTTCTCCCTTAATATTTGTTATTAGTTGATTTATTTTAGTTCATAGAGGTTGTGGGTATGAATTCTGACATTTCAAGTATACCAGGAAATTAATTTTCTTCATTAGAAATGGCATAGGGGTGCTATTCCTTTTATTGAATCAGATTATCTCAGTGCATTAGATTTCATTGGGGAATTAGTTTGATACTCCTAAAATAACGGGGCGGGGTGGGGGGAGTGATCCAAAGCCCTCTAATGATCAGATTTCCTTCCAAGGATCAGCTTATGCTCTGGAATAATTGGCTGATGTATTGCCCATTATTTGGTTAATTACTCATGTGCTCATAAAGACATTCAGTATTTCTAAATGGGTTATGTTACCGGCAGGGACTAAAATGAGCTGGTGTTATCCAGTGGTTGAACTCACAAAATGCAAGATGAATCTGGAGGAAAATTTGAGATTGTTTTTAAGAATGGTCTTCTCTCCCTCCTTTTAAAGTATGTGACTTGATAACTGAAACAGTATTCATTTACTTAATTAACAAGCATTTATGGTGATCAATTTGAGGGAAGGGAGCACTCAGCTTCAGAGTTTGTAGCGTCTCTATGGTGGACTATGGTCATCCATGGCAGGTAGTTATGTACTGATGCAACAGCATTTCCCAGAATCCACACGACTGTGGTTTTCCAACCATCTACTTAACCACTTCGGTTTAAAAAAAAAGATCCTGTGATAAGGAGCCGCACTGTGAGTTTGGGTCAGGACTCAAGTATGTTACACAGTGCAGAGTCATAGCAGAAACTATTGTAAATGTTATATTTTTAAAATAGTTTTTTTTCTAATTGGTTCCCACTGTTTTATGACAATTTTATTGTTTTTTTTTCCTTTGACTTTATATATAAAAGCTTTATTGATTTGCATAGTATTAACTGCAGATGTTCTCAGATTTCTTAAGAGTAATTTTAACATTTCCAAACAATAATAACTTGTGTCTTTTTGTTTGTTTGTTTTTACTTTTATAACATTTCTTTGTTCTGTCTTACTGCACTGGCCAGGATCTCCAGGACAGTGGTAAATAGAGGCAGTGTCATCAGACAGCTCTTTCCTTTTCCTCGCTTTTATAGAAAATATTATATTTCAATATTAAACATGTTGGCGTAGGGGCGCCTGGGTGGTGCAGTCGGTTAAGCGTCCGACTTCAGCCAGGTCACGATCTCGCGGTCCGTGAGTTCGAGCCCCGCGTCAGGCTCTGGGCTGATGGCTCAGAGCCTGGAGCCTGTTTCGGATTCTGTGTCTCCCTCTCTCTCTGCCCCACCCCCGTTCATGCTCTGTCTCTCTCTGTCCCCAAAAGTAAATAAACGTTGAAAAAAAAAAAAAGAATTTAAAAACATGTTGGCGTTGATGGTTTTGTTATAGATAAACATATCAGGTTTAAAAAGTTGTCTTCTATTCCCACTTTGGTTATAAAGCTTTTAATATACATAGATATTGGATTCTCATATATTTTTTTCTTGTGTCTTCTGTGATGATCCTATGGTTTCCCTTCTTCAGTCTGTTAATGTGGTAAATGACATTGAAAGGATTTCTATTGGTAGAGCATTGCTGCATTACTGGATGAAACCAGTGCCATTACTCTGTATGACTGATGTATATATGTACATGCATACACACTGGTCAACTTAGTTTTCTAACATTTGCAGGAGAATTTGGCATCTGTACTCTTTTTTTTTTTTTTTTTTTTCAACGTTTATTTATTTTGGGGACAGAGAGAGACAGAGCATGAACGGGGGAGGGGCAGAGAGAGAGGGAGACACAGAATCGGAAACAGGCTCCAGGCTCTGAGCCATCAGCCCAGAGCCCGACGCGGGGCTCGAACTCACGGACCGCGAGATCGTGACCTGGCTGAAGTCGGACGCTTAACCGACTGCGCCACCCAGGCGCCCCATGGCATCTGTACTCTTAAGGAAGTTGGCCTAGCTTTTTTATGTCATCTGTCTATGGGGGAACTGACTGAACACCATACAGCTGGATGGGGAGAAGCGACTCTCTTTCTGTTCCCAGTGTCTGAAGCGATCCCCAGTGGTAGCTGCAGGCATAATAATGCTGCAGTGGCAACCATTCTGGAAGCACTAACAACATTGCGTTCAGCAGCAGCAGCAGCACTGAGGGACCCTCCATGAAGGAGGCTATGGGGGCAGCAATGGGAATAATTCAGGAAGCAATAACAATATTAGCTGCAGGTGTAGCAGCTGATGTGTGAGTCCTCGCGGTTGCAGCTTCAAGGACAGCAGTAATGGCCCAGCCCCGGAAGAGCGGCTTTCCTGGGCTTCAGCTTAAGGAGCTGGACCTGGACATCTGAAGCCTTGAGGCACCTGCCACTGACCTCTGGATGACATTTTCACTCTTCCAACTTAGAAGAAGCAGAGATTTTGTGTAGTTATTAATTTTTGAACAACCCAACCTTTTCATCGTCTGCTGCAAACACCTCTGTGTCTTGATTTTTCTACAAAATATGATAGATATGACTCCTGGGTTACCCTGCACAGTGTTTACATTTTTAATTAATTGCAATTGTGGGTAAACTGGGAGAGATCATACAAAAACTCCAGTTTTCAGCCTTCCCTTGACAGTCTTTCAGAGCTGGCAGTGCTGATCCGGCTCCCTGCCAGGCACCAACGGGATGATGCTGAGGAATGGCTGTCCTTTAAACAAGACTGTCCCTCCCCGTTCACTGAGTTCCTCATGCGGACTGCTTCCTTTACCACACCTCTCACTGGCCCTGCGTGCATTTATGTTGGCCACACCACTGTAAATGGTCAACAAGCATAGCCGAATTTCAGGAATATTCTTTATTTTCTTCACTTACAAAGCAAGATGCCTTTTATAAGTTACATAAAGATAATTGACTTAAACTTGAGTTGTAACATTTAGAGCCACCTATAGCTATTAAATGACAAGTAATTAGACTAATCACGTCCACATAGTTTTAAAATTGTTTGGTAAGAGCAGATTTTTTGCTGTATTTGTTGGTGTTTTTTGTTTTGTTTTGCTTGCTCTTTGTTTTAAGCTCTGAGTGAAAAAATGACACTATTTGTGCCAGATTCTCGACTCTTCGTAGCTTTGTTTTGTTTTGTTTTGTTTCTTTCATGTATGTGAATCCTTTGAAGTCAACCAGGGCTGACTGCAAGAGGACTCTTTGTGCAATCCAATCAGGCTAATTTCAATTTTAAGTGCAGGAGACAGGCATGTTTTTCATCGTCTCCTTTGTGTAGCTATGATAGATTGGCTAGTGTTGAGTTCGGAAGATTTCCAGGAAAGGACAGTACAAATGCTATCCTAAGCAGCCTGTTAATAAATAGACCTCAAGTCTTAAAATCTTCCACTTGCTATTTCATTTTAGGAGCGGAGTAAAGGCCCACTAAAGTGCAGAATACATTTCACTCTGCAGTTTCATCTGAAAGCTACCAGTATTTACATTCCCACATGATTGTAATAAGAAGGGAAAATAAGGAATCCCTGCCTAAAATAACTTACAGATTAGTAAGAGCAAGAACTGGAAAGAGAGAGAAGGAGAGTTTCATGTTAATTTAAATATACCGTCTAAACATTTTCCTATTTTCCCTTACCTATTTAAGAATACTTTATAGAATCTCTTTTTCAAGGACTATTGGTAGAATTCAATGAGAGAAGTCCTTAGATAACGTATTGAAATTATATTTCAGTTATTATCATGTGTGTATTTGTGTGTTGTTAAGTGTAAAAATATGAAAGCATAAGCTATATTAGACTTAGGGAATAATTAAAGTGTTTCCGAACAATTTTCTTTAATTTACTTTTCATTGCTTAAATTCTGCCAGAAGAAGAAAACCATAAGTATAAAACAATGTACACCAAAAGAAGGAAAACCAAGTATGTAACTAAAGTCAACATCAATTTTCATTTAAAATCAAGAGAATTAAAAAAAAAAAAAACAAAAAACTGTGCTAATCAAAATAACACCTACCTTTTACTGCACATTCACCACGGGCAGTTCTAATGGCTTTATGTTAATTTACTCATTTAATCCTCATAACACTTCTGTGTTAAATACCTTTATTATGATTCTCACTTTACAGAAAAGGAAATGGAAGTAATCTATGTTTTTCAAGTCCTTGGAGTTAGTTGCCGGTAGAGCAGGATTTTAGCCCAGTAAGTCAGAGTCTGGAGGTTTTACCACAACACAGTGCTGGCTTTCATGCCAGATGTATATGTTTACATGTTTATTTACAGACTTTGCTAATGCTTTCTCCATTAGATATGGATATTAAACACATCTTTAGGAGTCTCAGGGCACATCAATTCTGTCTAGTTCTGTCCAATTCTGTGCCCTCCTCCTCAGGTTACCTTCAGGTTGCCTGAAGTACTCTGGGAAATTTGAGGCCGGAGGAGGGTTTGGTGACCCATGAGGAGGTGAAGAGGAGTTAGATAAGACCTCACAGAGCACTGCAGTGGACACATAGGAGAGTTGCAGGACATATAATCAATGTACAGAAATTTGTTGCATTGCTATACATTAATAGTGACACAGCACAAAGAGAAATTAAGAGCACAATCCCATTTACAACTGAACCAAAAATAATAACCAAAGAGGTGAAAAACCAGTACTCTGAAAAGTATAAACCATTGATGAAAGAAATTGAAGGCAACACAAAGAAATGGAAAGACATCCATGCTTATGGGTTCGAAGAACAAATATTGTTAAAATGTTGTATTACCCAAAGCAATCAATAGACTTAATTCAATCCCCGTCAAAATACCAACAGCATTTTTCACAGAACTAGAACACATAATCCTAAAATTTGTATGGAGCACAAAATATCCCAAATAGCCAAAGCAATCTTGAAAAATAAAAAACTGGGGGTATCACAATTCAGACTTCAAGTTATATTACAAAGCTGTAATAATCAAAACAGTATGGACCTGGCACAAAAATAGACACATACATCCCTGGAACAGAATAGAAAACTCAGAAATAAACCCACAATTATATGGTCAATTGACTTCCACCAAAAGAGGAAAGGATTTACAGTGGGAAAAAGTCAGTCCCTTTAACAAATGGTGTTGGGAAAACTGGTCAGCTATGTGCAAAAAAAATGAAACTGGACCACTTTCTTATACCATACATACAAAATAAACACATAATGAATTAAAGACCTAAATGTGAGACCTGAAACCATAAAACACCTAGAAGAGAGCACAGGGAGTAATGTCTCTGACATTGGCCATAGCAACACTTTTCTAGATATGTCTCTCCCAGCAAAGGGAATAAAAGCAAAAATAAACCTTTGGGACTACATCAAAATAAAAAGCTTTTGCACAGAGAAAAAAACAACCAACTAGTTTAAAAGGCAACCTACTGAATGGGAGAAAATGTTTTGAAATGACATATCCAATAAAGGGTTCGTATCCAAAATATATTTAAAAAAACTGATATAACTCAACACCCCAAAAACAAATAATCCAGTTAAAAATGGGCAGAAGACATGAACAGACATTTTTCTACAGAAGACATCCAGATGGCCAATAGACACATGAAAAGATGCTCAACATCACTCATCATCAGGGAAATAGAAATGAAAACTACAATGAGATATTACTTCACACCTATCAGAATGGCTAAAATCAAAAACACAAGAAACAACAAGTGTTGGCAAGGAGGTGGAGAAAAAGGAACTTTTTGCACTCTTGGTGGGAATGCAGACTGGTACAGTCACTGTAGAAAACAGTATGGAGTTTCCTCAAAAAGTTCAGAATAGAAATACCCTAGGATCCAGGAATCATGCTACTGGGTATTTTACCCAAGAAATACAAAAACAACTTAATTCAAATGGATACATGCACCTTGATATCTGTTGCAGCATTATTTGCAATAACCGAATTATGACAGCAGCCCAAGTGTCCACTGAAAGATGAATGGATAAAGAAGATGTGGTATGTATATACAATGGGATATTATTCAGCCATAAAAAGGAATGAAATCTTGCTATTTGCAACAACATGGGTGAATCTAGATAGTATAATGCTAACTGAAAAAAGTCAGAGAAAGACAAATACCATATGGTTTCACTCATATGTGGAATTTAAGAAACAAAATAAATGGGCAAAGAAAAGAGAGAGACAAACCAAGAAACAGACTGTTAACTATTGAGAACAAACTGTTGGTTACCAGAGGGGAGGTGGGTAGGGGGATGGGGATTAAGGAGTGCACCTGTCATGATGAGCACTGGGTGATGTATGGAATTGTTAAATAACTATATTGCACACCTGAAACTAATAGAACACTCACTGTATGTTAACTATACTGAAATTCAAATTAAAAACTTTTTTTAAATTTTTTTTAACGTTTATTTATTTTTGAGACAGAGACAGAGCATGAACGGGGGAGGGGCAGATAGAGAGGGAGACACAGAATAGGAAGCAGGCTCCAGGCTCTGAGCCATCAGCCCAGAGCCTGACACGGAGCTTGAACTCGCGGGGCTTGAACTCACTGACCGCAAGATCGTGACCTGAGCTGAAGTCAGACGCTTAACCGACTCAGCCACCCAGGCACCCCCAAATTAAAAACTTAATAAAAGAAATCAGTAGATTGGGGAAAAAAAGGTGTCCTGGAAGGTGGGAGCTGCTCCCTCCCCTTGTATTACTGCTAATTTCTCAACCTAGAGCAATCTACCCAGTTTTTTCAAACAATTACTGTTCTATTTTATTATTATTATTATTATTATTATTATTATTATTATTATTGTTATGTTTATTTTTATTTAGAGAGAGAGGGTATGAGAGGAGAAGGGACAGAGAAAGAGGGAGAAAGACCAAGCAGTTTCTGTGCTCAGTGCAGAGCCTGATGTGGGGGTCTCGATCCCACGGCTGCAAGATCATGACCTGAGCTGAAATCAAGAGTAGGACCTTGGCAGAGTGAGCCATTCAGGCACCATTGTTCCATTCTTTTTTTTTTTTTTTAAGTTTGTTTGTTTGTTTAAATGTTTATTCATTTTTGAGAGAGAGAGAGATAGACCTCGAGCACAGGAGGGGCAGAGAGAGAGGAGACACAGAATCCAAAGCAGGTTCCAGGCCCTGAGCTGTCAGCACAGAGCCCGAAGCAGGGCTCAAACTCACGAATTGCAAGATCATGACCTGAACCAAAGTCAGACACTTAACCGACTGAGCCACCCAGGTGTCCCATTTATTTATTTATTTTTGAGAAAGAGAGAGACAGAGCAAGAGCAGGAGAGGGACAGAGAAAGAGGGAGACACAGAATCTGAAGCAGGCTCTTGTCTCTGAGCTGTCAGCACAGAGCCCGAGGTGGGACTCGTACCCACGAGCCGTGAGATCATGACCTGAGCTGAAGTTGGATGCTTAACCTACTGAGCCACCCAGGCGCCTCACCCTTGTTCCATTCTTTTTTTTTTTTTCAACGTTTATTTATTTTTATTTTTGGGACAGAGAGAGACAGAGCATGAACGAGGGAGGGGCAGAGAGAGAGGGAGACACAGAATCGGAAACAGGCTCCAGGCTCTGAGCCATCAGCCCAGAGCCTGACGCGGGGCTCGAACTCACGGACCGCGAGATCGTGACCTGGCTGAAGTCGGACGCTTAACCGACTGAGCCACCCAGGCGCCCCCTTGTTCCATTCTTAAATAAAAATCGTACTGAAGTCCATGGCACCAGGCTTTCGTACCACCTTTCTGTCCACTTCTGTATGATCTTCAGTCTCTGGGTTATTCTCTTACATAAAGGATGAACTTTAGTGCTTGGTTCATTGATTTATTTTGTTTTGTTTGTTTGTTTGTCCCAATTCCTGTCATTTTCAGGGAGGCAGAATTCTTTGACCACTTGATGTCTAACTGTTCCCAATTCCAATCAAAGTTTTTCTCCCTCCCTCCCATGATTGTGATCTGGACCTTTATATCAGCCAGCATTCCCTCATCTTTGCAATGGCCTAAGCCACCTTCTGTTTCTAGCACTCAGTAAAAATTGATCTTGTTAAGGATGCTCTCTATCTAGTCTTCCTCACACTGAAATATTGGCCTTTCTGTTTCACTTCATGCTGCCACCACATCCCTCCGTTCTGAAAGTCTCCTCCTTGGTCTCTCTGACTTCCATTTGCTGAGGATAGTAGAGTCTGATTTTCTATATAAACTCCAGCAGACAGTCGTGGGGTTTCATAATGCAATTACTAATAGAAATTGCACAACAGAGGATAAACACCTAATAAAATCGCCAATGGGAAACTGGCTTAAGATGGTGACTTTGTAAAGCATGTGTTTCGAAAGTGACAACCGGTGAAATTCCAGGCTCCCGCTGTGGTTAGACTCCACCAAAAATTTTTATTCAAAGATATGTTTATTTTGGCTTAGTAGTGAACTGAACATGAAAAAAATACTTGAATTATCTACATCAAGTTATTATAATCTGTCCTTATGTGCCCAGCTGAAAACAATTTCACTGATAAAACAAGTTTTTATGTGTGTTTCTCTTTAAAGACACTTGACATAATATAAATTGTTGAATCGTTAACCTTCAATTCAACCAGTTGAAACTTGACTTCAAGTCAAGTCAACCGTGCTGTAACTGCCACCTGAACAAAGCTTATCTAGCACCTGTATTTTCTCCATAAGGTCTAACACAGCCCTCTTGTGCTTAGGAATACGAGACAGCACTTCAGCACTGTGTTTGGGGGCCATTTAAAACAGCAAAAGCCCCAGCAGAAGCACAGAAGAACAAAAACTCGGGCACTAAACAGACTATGAAAAGGACAGTTGTTTACAGTAGGAGAAATGAAATAAGGCAAAGCATCATGTTACTTGCTTTCAGCTGGAAACCCGCCCTTCAGGCATTCAGATTTTTCCCCTGCTCTCCCCGTGTCCACAAATGTCTACACGAGTGCTGAGTGTTGACTTGGGGGCTACAATTAAATTTTAGCTAGCAGGTGAATTTGCAAATATAAGTTGTGTGAATAATGAAGTTTTTATAGTGTGTGTGGTGCGTGTGTGTATGTGTGTGTGTGTGTGTGTGTGTGTGTGTGTGTGTTCATTAGTGTATTCTCAGTTTCTTTTTACTGATAACTGTACATAATAAAGTGTGTCTAAGAAGAACTGACCTGTAGGGGCCCCCGGGGTGGCTCAGTTGGTTAAGCATCTGACTCGTGGTTTCAGCTCAGGTCATGATCTCAGGGTTAGTGATTTCGAGCCCTGTGTCAGGCTCCGTGCTGATGATGCAGAGCTGGCTTGGGTAACCCCTCTCCACTCCCCCTGTTTGTTCCCTGCTCGTTCTCATTCTCTCTCTCAAAATAAATAAATAACTTTAAAAAGAACTGACCTGTAGAATAAAGCTTAAGCTACTCATTCATGCATTCCAGAACTTTAAAAATCTAGGCACTACTTGTCTCTTACTACTAGCCTTGTACCACCACCACGACCACCACCACTTACAAGTTATGAGGTTTGCAGTCATTTCCTTGTAATTTGATTTCTCCTTCCAGACAGTAAATTCTTTAAGGGCAGGGGCAAGTTTTTATTCCTCAACACTTTCTACCACGCATGGTTCATTGCACAGTCTCAATAACTATCTGACCCAGCACTGTTGTCATGACAGTATTTTTAGGAACATTGCATTGGATCATTCTAGAAAAGAATGCTCTCACATGTGGAAGAAACCAGTGAAGGAGGGCATGGTTAGAAGTGTCCAATGGCACAGAGAGATTCTGAAGAAACACAGACTAAGGACAAGTAATAGGATTTGGAGGCGATCATAGCTATCATTCAAGGGGCCCCCTCACAGCCAGGCAGTAGAAGAAAGGAGGTGAACTCAGACATGTCTGTTTGCAAAGCTCATGTTCCTTCCCTCAGGTTATATTGTCTCCATCTCAGAAAGAAGCCTGAAAGGACAGGAAACCAGATTTGCAATTTGCAGTAGCTTTTGGTGTCTTATATTAGGAACGAGTGGTAGTTATGTTTGGATAAGTGGCCCAGATTCAGCCTATAAAAGTCCTTGGATCCAAAAGGAAGTCCCAAAGACAATGTGGTTTCTTTTTTTATTTTTTAAAAATATTTATTTATTTTTGAGAGAGAGAGGGAGAGAGAGAGAGACACAGATCGTGAGCGATGGAGGGGTAGAGAGAAGAGGGAGACACAGATTCTGAAGTGGACTCCAAGCTCTGAGCTGTCAGCACAGAGGCCGATGTGGAGCTCAGACTCATGAGCTGTGAGATCATGACCTAAGCCAAAGTTGGAAGCTCAATTGATTGAGCCACCCAGGCGCCCCAAGGCAATGTAGTTTCTAATTTCCTATTGGGAAAGCAAAATTCAGCATGGTCTGTCTTGGTGAAACTTGCATTGCTGAGCTGCAAACTTGGTGACAACTTTCTACTAGGGAGAAAAATCCAGACCCTCTTTAGCCAAATGTCTTAGAAATAGACTGTGTTGTGGGCAGAGTTGCTAAGCATCCTTAGCTAGACTTTTGCTCCAGGCATTAAAAGATAAGGAATGAGATTGAGGCCAAACTTGTAGTTAGAACCTGGCTGGGAGTCCCCAGAGTTTTCCTTTCTTATTCAATATCAAAATTAGTATTGTCATGTGCATTTTAATATGAGGACTAAGCCATCTACCCTCTACCATTCCTTTTTTTTCCCCCCGGTTGTCTAATGATGCCTATGCTTAAAATGATCGTGATGCACTCTAGAATATTTGTTGCATTTACCTTTCCCCTCATCCTATGACTTAGACTCAGGGGTGATGAGAGGAAATTTTGCCTGAATTCCTATGCCTCTGAACAAGTAATAAGGTGAGAAAAAACCTGCCTGTCTTCTTTAGGTTAAGTTCAGAGGATTCACTCCTGTCTTGTGCAGAATATGTTAAATCTACATAGACTCATAGCAGGATCCTATGTTGGTTATAATAAGAAGACTGTGCTTTTTTTCTCCACTGTCTCTTTGCACAGCATTTTGATAACACTTCCTCTCAGTTTGCTTACAAATACTTAGTAACTTCATCATTTTATATAAACTGCTTTAATTTCAATGAAGAATGTTATTTCCCAGCATGAGATATAAGCATGAATTTAAAATTAGGGGCGCCTGGGTGGCTCAGTCGGTTAAGCATCCGACTTCGGCTGAGGTCATGATCTCACGGTTTGTGAGTTCGAGCCCCGCGTCGGGCTGTGTGCTGACAGCTCAGAGCCTAAAGTCTGCTTCGGATTCTGTGTCTGCCTCTCTCTGTGTTCCTCCCCTGCTCGCACTCTCTCTCTCTTTCTCTCCTTCTCTCTCAAAAATACATAAAGATTTAAAAAATAATAATAATAAATAAAATAAATAAAATTAGATCATCTTTATATCTGTCTTTTAGAGGATATATTGAAGATAGGATTTGCTAAAAACACCAGTGATGCTATAAAACATTCAGCGCTGTCCATGCGAAAGATAACAGCAGACAAAAATATTCTAAAGCACTTGTGTCAGGAATAAGGTGAGCCACTGTTTGAGGAAGTGACAGGCCTGTCTGGAAGACTCACCTGCTTGGGCAGTTCAGGTAGGCAATGGGTGTGAGCCCGATACCTGCCACTTGCACAAAGTTCCTGGCATCAGAGGTTTGTTTAACCGTACACGTAGCTTTTTGGATTAGCATCCTCAATGATTCCCATTTTTGCTCAGCAGAAACCTCCCATCCCCTTGCCCACCACTCATTCAGCAAACATTTATGAAATTGGAAACACAAAGAACGAGCCAGGATTGCTCCCTGTGACACTCCAAAGGAGTCCTGGCCTAATAGGCCTGTCCTTTGGGATTGTAGCTCTGTATTTGACATGATAGTTACTGCCGACTATCTTTAAAAAGTATTTTAATCTCCCTACCTAATGTGATTCATGGATGTGACAGATTTCCCAGTGTTCTTATGACTGCCATCCTCTCCCTTTTCTACCATGATAAAGGAAATAAGACCTAGTATTTACAGAATTCAATGTGTTTCTTCTCCCTACACCTTCCCTACTCTGCCAAGGAATAGCAAAAGCAAATGCCTACTGCTTATTAGATCACAGCACATAAGAACTGCTATCATGGAATCGGGTTCTTTTGTGCCTAATGCAAATCCTCAATTCGTGGACAGAGAACATATAACTGGATAAATAGAACATGGTGAATTTATAAGCCAGAAAAGAGGCATAAAAAATCATTTATACATCTTTTAAAAAATTGCCAATAATAGCACCGCACATGCCAGACTGATGGGGAAAAAAAAACCTTGTAGACATGAAATAGGAATTATGTTAGTCACAGTAAGCCATATCTCTTGTTGCTAGACTATATGCAGAGTATAATTATTTTACCTTTAAATTATATTACCTAATGACTACAAAGAATAAAGGGTTCGTATAAGATTTAGTAATCTGGCCCATTTAAATACTGTGATGGAGCAGTGAATTCAGGTTGAAGGAAAACCCCCACTAACCTACATCCTATACAGGCTTATATAGCACTGTTGCCCACACCAGGGTTGGAAGGGTACAGCTGCACACACTTTCGGATCCTTCTGTCTCCCAAGTCCTCCACTGCAGCAGGGTTCATGTTCAGCTGCCACTTGAGAACTTCTGGGATTCTATCTGAAGTTATGTTTCCTGGCATGGGATTGGGAACATGGATGGCAGTGAAGTCTTTATGGATGCCCTATCCCATGGGTTTAAATATTGGTTTTTTCCCCTATTGAGTGGGAAAGACTAGCTTTCCACATGTGGCTGACTGAGCATCCAAATAACCTTGGAAGCATTTTAAAATTGCATATTTTAGGCCCCAGCTTGACTCATTATAAAAGAATTCAGTTGGGAGACTTTATTAGTTATCTTTTGTTACAGTGTGCAAGTTAGTTGTGGCTCAGCTGGGCTGGGCTGAACTTCGGTTCAGCTCTGCGCCACATGTCTCTCATTCTAGAACACAGGCTAAAGGAACAGCAGCCATCTGGGGCTGCTGTTTTCATGGCAGAAGTCAGAAGCAAGGTGAATAAAAACATGTGATGGTCCTTAAAGCTCAATTATGAACCAACCCATCCGCACTGCTGCCCACATTCCATGTGACCAAGCCCAAGGCAGTGAGGTTGGAAAATATACTCTCCTCAAGGGGAAAGAGAGGAGGAATGATCACCTGTGGGGGTTAGGACTGAGGGACTGGGTGTAACAACTCTACAGGTGACTCTCAAGAAGTCAGCCCTACTATAAGAGGATTGCCTTTTGGTGCCACCAGAAAGTATGTCATAGTAAGAGGAATGATGGGCTTCATTTCTTCAGTAGCTCAGCAAATATGTCTCATCACTAACATGCACTATCCAAAAGTAGAAAATGTTAATAGAGCTGATATAAGTCAATAATAGAGGATAATTAGGAGTAGAAAGGGAACAAAAAAATAGGCACCTTATATAAACTGAGGATGGAAATGAGTGCATCAGGGAAGCCTTCTCAGAGGAGGCAACATCTGAGCTCAGCTATCATGATGGGTGAATGTTGTCTAGAGAAGGAGAGTGCAAGAAGGGAAGGGAATATTCTAGGTAGGGGAGATTACAGGACACAATGGGGAGTTTAGAAGCAGCATATTACATTTCACAAAGAATACTATGTGTTCTCCAAATCCTGCTTCTTTTCCTCTTGGTCCCAGAGTTAGATTACCTTTCCAGTTCTCCCTTGCACCTGGCTGTGGCTGAGTATTAACCAAAGGATGAGCCCAGCAATGAGCCCCGTATTCCTTTTCAGGTCTGGCCCTTACAAACTTTCCCCATACAAATCCCCATCTGCTCAGCTTTTCGCCCTCAGTCAGCTGAATGGGAGGAGGGTGGTGCCCCAAGGTGGAAGGACCTGAGTCACTGGGTGACACGTGGACAGCCTTCCCCACCAACGAGGAACATTTGTGTGAGGGAGAGAGAAAGTTGCATTGTGTAAAGCTACTAAGATTTAGGCTTTGTTTATTGTAGCAGCTAGTACGCCTTGCCTTCCCTCGTAGAGTTTACATGTGCTTTGCTGATGGCAGGCAATGGCAGTAAAAGAGGAGGCCACCACTAGCTAGCTGTGTTTGTCACTTAGTCTAGGTACCTCTGGTTATTTTGAGAACCAAGTGATTTAAAAGATACAATAACACCTTAGAACTATAAATCTGGGCCAAACATTGATGTTAACATGTGATCCTGCCCCGTTTAAGGGGCAGTTTATACTGCAGAGACGGTCAGCCAAGCACAATCATTTATAGTATGTATTTATGGCAGAAGAACCATGGCAACATTCTTCTTCTGGCAGCTTTTTAATTTCTAACGTGCATTGACGTGTGTCCCCAGAGGTTCAAGTTTAACTGCAGCTGAGATGGGCCTCTTTCCATCTTTCAACCTTGGAAGTGTCTGTTATCCATGGGACTTAAGGAAGAAAACCCAGCTCATTAATCAGTATGTCATCACATGACTGAATTAAATAGTAAAGTAGTAAAACTTCTGAGCTGTTATGATAACACATATCACAGGTGTATGTTTCTGCTTCCATTTCAAAGTAAGACACCATCTGGAAGTTATCCTTCCTGCCAAAATGAGTAGAGACATAAAGGCTCCCCGTCCTCTTCCAAATTAGAACTCATAGACAGACAGCTGAGCTGTGCCAACGAGAGAAAGGAAGCCCTCACTGAGATACAAGGGACTGATGAGAGGCGAGTATGAGAAAACTCTTCTCAGAAGTCACTTTTTCTGAATACAAGTAGTAATAACTTTGTACTGAAAATGGAATTTGAACTACACGTAAAGCAGAGACTGAGAATGTTTGGCACAAGGGCAAGATTACTCATTGGAGATCATCATGATACAGAATATCTAGAAGTAGCCTTGGCATGACCCATCAATGCTGGAAGAGAAAAACAGATGCAACGAAAACAGAGAAATTTTTATAGTCACCTTTTGCTAAGAGTGTTCCTAATCCTTAGGAAGAAATAAGAAATTCATGACAGCACTCCCACTGTGTAAAATCTCTATATGTAATTTATTGTCATGCTTGGTTTAATGATCATGAATTATATGCACCTCTGATCCCATGTTGTGGATGAAGTCATTATCTGCCAATCTTTTATCTTTATCACATCTGAAGAATCCCTCAAGTTGTTCTCATGTATAAAAAATGAGATTGAATCCTGCTGATTATTTGCTCCAGATGCTGGTGCCAAGAATGGAAAACTAGCAGAGTTCACGGTCTTAGTTTGAGCTTTTATGGAAGCAGACCCTTTGACCAGAATTCAGATGCAAGTGCATGCAGGTTGTTTGGGAGATAATTCCTGGAAACCACAGTAGAGCAAGTGGAAGTGAAACCAAGGGGAAGGGCCAATAAAAGGTGGACTATGAAACAAATTATTCCCATGGGCCACTGAAGCTGAGGAACTCTGGAAATGGTACAGAATATATGCACCTCTGATTCTTCTCCAATGGTCTAAGAAGGTAATAAGGTTTTTATATACCAACTCCTATCAGTTGGAGTCCCAGAGTTCTTCCTGGGAGGTGGTGTTTCTCCAGAATTGCAGCTTACCTTGTATGTGAAATTTTGGTGCTGTCAGGAGGAAGTTGGAGCCTTGTGCCCTGAAATGGTGAGGGCAAGGGGATGTGAGTGAGACAGCCAGAGCATCTATTACAAACGCCGTTGGGTGCCATCTTAACAAAACTTTTTCTAGACTGTATATGTACTGCTTGGAAAAATTACTTTGGGGCATTTCCCACTCTATTCCAGCACCAGTGATATGGTTACACCCCAAAAGGACCTGTTTGCAGGTACTCAGGATTGTTTATAACCGCAAATTGGACTCCTGTGTCCTTTACTTTTTATTTTAATCAATTTATTTTTATATGTGACTTATATTAAAAACTGAACTATACTATATTTACAACTGTACTCAAAATCTGTCGGTTCCTTATCACTGCTCAGTATATACACACTGGAGAACATACTAGGCAAACCTAAGATAAATAACAGTAAAACGTATAATAAAATGTGCTGTCCTGTGGTGATTTGCATCTCTTTCAGGTGAGACCATGGCCTTCCCGAAGGCACATTTGGGATCTAGTGAATGCAAAGGGAATCTATGCTAACTGGCTTTGCCAGTCTTTATTCAAGACTCCTTCAGAATGTGACAGTGGTCTTACAAATGACTACTCATTTTCACTCACTAACAAATACATTTTCTTATTTTGCCATTCAAAAATATAAAGGGAAACTATATGATTGTACTATCTTTAATGATTGATTGTTTAAAATTTTCTAGATTTCATAAATAACGCCTGGAAAAAAAGCAAAAGCTTGTTCAGTGTGAATTGTAAGTTTGTTTCACTGATTTTTAAAATAATACAAATGTGTATTTATGTGCACTGGTGTTACTTTGAGGGGTTTTATATGCATATTAAATTATCATGGACAAATAAAAAATACATCGCTCACACATTACTAAAAAAGAATTTGTTCCACATTAGCATGAGCTAATGTACTTTATATTAGGATTTACGTTTCTGACGGACGACCTGTTCAGCACTGCACGTGACTGCTCCACATGTCTAACACATTTTATGTGATGGTTTCTTATTTTTAACTATTTAACTAAATAATCTTAGACTTACAAAAAAGGTGTCAAAAAATCAGAGAGATCTCAGATGTTTTCCTTAATGTTATCGTCTTACACAAGCATTATACAATAATACAGGACTGATCCTTAAAACAGATACATGTGAGGAAACTGTAAGGATTCATTATCTTATAGAGATATTCTCTCCATATATGGTACTGCAGTGGATAAAAACGTGTTTGTGTTGTGGTTATTGTTAACGTCCTTGGTTTAAAAATGGAGAAAAAAAAAAAAAGAAAAAAGTCTTTACTTTGGAACACTTAATGCAATCCAATAGACAGATAGGTAGATAGATAGATGTTTGTATCCATCCATACAAAAATATGTTGGTGGCATTAGGATTCACCAGGACTTTGGATTAATGTTTTCTTTTTACTTTGAGCCATGCTACCTTTTCTCTTCCTCTGTTACTGACAGTTGTTAGGGGTCTAGCTAGGCCATTATGCAGAGAAGTCTGATCTGATCTCTGGAACCCTGAGAAAAACAGAGGGCAGGGGAGCAAATGTTAATGGTAGTAAGAAAGTGTTTGTGTCTCCAATATGAGGACTCTGACATAATAGGCGTGCAGTAATGTCTGTTGCATAGAAATCAACAATAGTTGCCAACGCTCGGCAGTAAATTAAGTGGTCAAAAAAGCTTGAACTTGTCGGTGTCAGCCGGGGCTGCTCAGTGCTTGACATTAGAAAAACTCTAAATGCATATCGCTGCAATACTAATTATGATAATAGCAACAACAGGATCAGTGTTGTTAGACACTGAGGAGTACGATAGATAAATATTAATTGAGGCTTATTTTTAACCCAAACAGAAATAAAAAAGATGGCGCTTGGCTATAAAACTAGTTACTACCAACATTTCTTGAGGCAAAATATACGAAGGAATTTCCTTACTCTCTCTCTTTTGTAATTCTGGCATCCTCCAGGCTCTCCCGTGTCCTTTAAAACTCCCACACCACATAACCATCTCCCACTTTTTTCTCACCTCACCTCCCTTGGGGGATCACTTTTAAATGCTATGATGTAAAGTGCTCACAATAGCAAGAAGTATCTGTCTCCTTAGGGAGAAAAGGAATAGTGAAATTATGACTGCCGCCTCTCCCCTTGCCCCCAACACTCTGGGGTGTTCATTGCTATGCACAACAGGAATCACCACTTCTAACACAACAGGCATCGGGCAGCACACAGGTGTGCTGAAGGCTCCAAGCCATGCTTCAAACACTCCACATGTGTGTTTCCCACTTTTGCTCCAGTGTAAACCTGATCTTTGCTCTAACTGAGCAGCCATACTGTTAGTACAGTAGACACTGTACTAGCATGTACTGTACACTAGACACTGCATCAGGTAACCATGAAGGTCAGCCAGTTGTAGGAGGGGGTATAGAAGATTGTAATTTGCTCGCTCCAAGAAGGTGCCAAAGGAGGGGCCCGGCATCAAGCAGGTGCTAGAGGAAAAGCACACATCTAGGGGCACATTTAGGAACTTTTCTCAGTGAATATAGAGAAATGCTTGAATATACTGTACTTTATTTCGCTCAAACAAAAATGCCAAATTAGAAGCCTTCAAAAAACAAAGTGCAGTAGTTAAGGAGGAACTTTAATTCCTTCAGGCTCTTGTCTCCATTCCTGGTACACTTGACTCTCAACATGGGTTTCAACTGTGCAGATCCACTTGTACGTGGATTCTTTATAGTACAGTACTGTCAATGTATTTTCTCCTCCTTATGATTTCCTTAATGACATTTTCTTTTCTCTAGATTACTTTATTATAAGAATATATTATAAAATACATATAGCATGCAAAATATGTGTTTGCCGACTATTTCTGTTATCATTAAGGCTTCTGATGAACAGTGGGCTATTAAGAGTCAAAAGTTACACTTGGAGCACCTGGGTGGCTCAGTCGGTTAAGCATCTGACTCTTCATTTCAGCTCAGTTCATGGTCTCATGGTTCCATGAGATTGAGCCCTGCATTGGGCTCTGTGCTGACAGCATGAGTCCTGCTTGAGATTCTCTTACCCTCTCTCTCTGCTTCTGTCCCATTCATGCTCTCTGTCTCCCTCAAAAATGAATAAATAAGCTTTAAAAAAGTTATACTTGGATTTTTGACTGCATGAGGGGTCAGGGCCCCAACCCTCCTGTTGTTTGAGGGTCAATTGTATTTGACAGTCCTGTGAAATCTACAAATCTGCATTTCTGGGTCTGGTCTCTAGATGTGCTCTCTCCCACCCAGTCCTCTTACTCTTGGTATAGACAGTTTGATTTTCTCTGGACTTTAAGGGAGATGGGACTAGAGTCTTTCGAAAGAAATTTTACTAGGGGCACCTGGCTGGCTCAGTCAGAAGAGCATGCAACTCTTGATCTGGGGGTCATCTGTTTGAGCCCCACATTGGGTGTAGAGATTACTTAAGTAAATAAAAAAACATTAAGAAAGGAATTTTACTAAGAAACTGAGAAATAAAAAAAGGAAGAAAAAACATAGACTAGAATGTCCTGTATGCATGTATATACACATATGTTTATTACTTACTATATACTACATATATATGTGTGTGTGTGTGTGTGTGTGTGTGTGTGTGTGTGTGTGTATACACTATGTGGGAAGTAGGATGCTAAAAATGTGATTATTAAAAATTAACATTATTTTTGGCTGGAGGAGACAGGAAATTATAAAGTAAACCAATCACTGGGGTTTTGTTTGTTGGTTTTGTTTTAGAGAGAGAGAGAAAGAGCTAGTGTGCGTGGGAGAAGGGGAGAGGGAGAGGGAGAGAATCCTGAGCATGTTCCATGCTTAGTGTGAGACCAACACAGGGCTTGTTCTCAGGGCCTGAGTCCTAATCAAGAGTAGGTGGCTCAGCTGACAGAGCCCCTCAAGCACCCCCGAGTCGCTGTTTTGAATGAAAAGACAGTGAAGGAGTGACATGAGTGTTATTTCAGACAGTGTAGTCAGTGAGGCCTCTCTGGAACCTGACATGAGGCTGAGACCTGCGTGAGGCTGAGACCTGCGTGAGGCCAGGGTGCAAAACACATGTGGATAGAAGATAAAGAACAACCTAAGGCTTAGTCCTGTGGGGCAAGTCATACCATCATACCCACATTACATAGGCGAGCTAGACGGAGGGAAGCAAAGTGACTTCTCTGAGATTCTGCAGCCAGGAAGTGGCATAACCAACCACACGTTGCATCCGCTGCTCTACTTAGATTATTTCCTCGTCAGCTGATTTTGGGAAAATCCAAAATCCTCTCTAAGCCCCACCATTTCCATTGTTGTCATTTTCTACTCTCTTCTCCCCTCCCCGCCAAGAGACAGGTAATTCTTAAAAATTTTCTTTTTTTTTATTTAAAAAAATTTTTTTACATTTATTTATTTTTGAGAAACAGAGTGAGACAAAGCGTGAGCAGGGGAGGGGCAGAGAGAGAAGGAGACACAGAATCTGAAGCAGGCTCCAGGCTCTGAGCAAGAGGTCAGCACAGAGCCTGATGTGGGGCTCGAACCCATGAACTGTGAGATCATGACCTGAGCGGAAGTCGGACACTCAGCAGACTGAGCCACCCAGGCATCCCTACAGGTAATTCTTTTAAACCTCCCTCACCCGGCAGAAAGAAAACTCAGTGAAAGCACTCAGTGCTGACCTTTCTCAGAGTGGTCTGGTACTTCATTGACTCAGCTGCTCTCGCTCCCCCTACCGAGCCCTTAAGGGGAGGGAGTATAGCATTTACCTTTGCAAACCTGGCAACTAGTATGGCCCTTGGCATAAAAAGCAATGTAGAAATGAAGCAAGTAAGACATATTTGAGGGTGGGATTACCAGGAAGGTAAGGAGAAAGATTTTTAGTTCATGATGCAGGTCAGTTTAGACAATGAGAATAAGAGACTGCAGAGACAAATAAAGGTGGCTTCACACAATTTCTAGACTTGTTACTAGCATTGTCTTATCTTTGCTTCCTTCCTCTTTCTCTCTTTGAAAGCCAAATGCATTTTCAACATCTTAAGTGATTCAAGGAAGAAACTCCAACCTAAGTCCATCAGTAGAGGGGGCAGTGGGAAAGGGAAAGTTACAGGAAGACTGTCCTGGTCCCCTGAAATGACACCACAAGGGTGGCACTGACTATGGAGGTAGGATTAATGCAAATTCCTATACCTACTTCCCAGAGAGCAGTTGGCCCCAGAGCAGGTGTTACTTGGGTCCTAAGTTTCAAAGGCAGCAGTGAATGTGTAAATCAAGGAGATCTTGTGTCCGGTTACCTGGCTTTGCATTTCTCTTCATCGGTCGAGAGATGAGATTCCCTGTTCCCATCTCCACCTCTTTTGACTGGGGAGGTTCAAGGTGGTGCACCGATCTCTTAGGCCATTGTGAGGAGTAAATAAGTGAATATACACAAAGCACTGAGACTGGTGCCTAACAAGGACACAATGCATGTTAGCTGCAAATTTCATACTTCCTAAATTAGTAAATAAAAAATGATGGTGAGAAAATGTATATTGGGGCAAACACAGGTAATGTGGAGAGGAGGAGCGTCATTATGTTTATTATCATCATCCATCACAGTCACTGGTAGTGAAGAGGCTATGATTATTTCTGGAAGTTGTAGGTAGACTTGTTCATGTCCCCTCCCCCTTCATTTGCTTCCTACAGATTTCAGACACATTGATGCCTGAAACTTTTTGCATTGGCCTCTACTATATGCTAAATTGTTAATTTGTCAGGCTCCATTTTTCCCCTATTGTTTTCATTCATCATAAATCATGATGGTTATGTTTATTGTGCATAGAAGTGTGCCCTCATAATCCCGGATCGCTTGATGTCTTAAACACTGGGTCAACAACAACAGCAAAGGCTTCTGACTCCCATTTTTCCCTCTTCCAAAATAACGGACAGAGGTGGAACCTAAACAATGAATGCTTTTGACCATTTAATTAACCCAGATCCCGAGGTTATTCGCGTGTCCCTACTAGAATTTCAAAGTTACCACGCAAGGATTTTTCCTGGGAGCTGTAACTGTACTCAGTTAAAAACATAGGTTCTGGAGGAACGGTTCAGAAAAAAGGCAGTTAATTGCAAAAGAAAACAACCCCCCCCCCCCCGCCCAACAAGCAAACAAACCAAACCCCACAACTCCCTTTAATGCCTGAAAGAATGACCTGCGCACAGTTTCCACGTGTAGGGGGAATGTTTTAAAAATGCAAAGAGCTCTCCCTTTCCTGCTAGCCTACCACCGAGGGCCCAGGAGGGCAGCGGTAGGTTAGAAACGGGGTTTCTGTGCCAAGTTCTGAAGAAAGCCTCTTCTGTGACAAATGGCCCCGAGGCTTGCTGTCTGCTTCTCCAGCGGGCTCCAGCTCTTTGCGTAGTAACACCAGGTACAACTAATGTGCCGGTGAAATTTGACATTGGGCCCCGGTGAAACCTGGTCCTCGCAGACCTCCTCCGCGCTAGTCTATTAGGTGAGCCAGAGCGAGCGGTGCTCCTTGGGATTCGTGGAGAGTTAGTCCGGGATTTTAACTCTCCGGGACGAGGTCTTCTTTCTTTCCAAGCCCTTCTCAAACAATTTAATTTTCTCTGGAAAGAAATCGTCTCCTCATCCCGGAAATAGTCTCCATTTCTAGAAAAAGCCACTCATTGTCTTCTTTCTCTCCTGGTCCTCTCTCCTCCCTGGCGATAACTGCAAAGAGCCTTTAGTGGGAAAAGCTACGCCGCGTCTCCTCGCGGAGTCCGGGTTCACCCCGGCGCTCCGAGCCCGCGCTGCCCTCCGCCGCCGCTTCGCCTCTAACCAAACCAACTCGCTCCAACTTTCTGCTCTCGGGCTCCAGCAGGGGCGCCCTCTGGGCCACCGACTGCGGCGAGCAGGAGCGACCCTGGCCCCGGGACCCCAGAGCTGCGCGCTCAGCTTCGGGCCGAGCAGACGCGCCCGCTACCCCCGGCCTCCCGAGCTCGCAGCACCGCGGTCTCCAAGCTCCGCCCGGCACTGCGCCGCGCCCGCCCTTGGCTGCTAGCCTCTGGGACCCGCGTCTCCGGACACCAAGCCCTCTCAATTCCCACCCTCTCCACCCCTGGGGCAGCTCAGTAAAACCCAGTCCCCTCCTTTGCGCACGCCTCCGACCGCCCTCCCACCCCCTAGCACGAGCCCCGGAGAGAAAGCGCTGCCCGGGTCTCCCCATTACACCGGCCGCCGAGGGTCTCCACCACCACCAGCCGCCCTAATTCACGCTCATTCATATTCATCCTCGTTCTCATTCTCTCTCTTCCTCTGCCTCTCTCTCCAAAGACTCCTAACAAGACAGGCCGGGCCTCCTCGGTGGCACTCCCTTTCATTCATCGCCTCCCACCACACGCGCACACACACACACACACACACACACACACGCCCCAACCCAGACAGCCCACTCCACTTTTCAGACGCCCACCTCCTCCATACTCCCCTCCCCTAAACAGACTTCCACCCACTCACCATCTGTAGCCTCCCTTCCGCCCCCCGCCCCGCCCGCCCGGCTCCCCCTCCCCAAGAAGCAGACCTGCACAGTGGGAGGCAGGGACCCCGCCAGACGCTCGGGTCGAGCGCGCCGGACTGACCTCTGCCCGCCCGGGAAACTAACAAAGGCGGTGCGCTCGCCGGGACCCCGAGAGCCGCGAGCGGCGGCCGCGCGGCGGGGCGAGCCTGGGCCGGGCCGGGCGAGAGCCGGGCGGGGGCCGCTCCGGAGCGGGGAGCAGCGGCGCCGGAGGACGCGGATCGCTCCCCGAGCGCGCCGCTCGGACGCCGCCGGCACCATGGGCTGCTGCACCGGGCGCTGCTCGCTCATCTGCCTCTGCGCGCTGCAGCTGGTGAGTGCCCCGCGCGCCCCAGTCCCGGGATCCGCGCCTGCCCTGGGACTGGCCTCCACGGCCCCCGCCGCGGACCTGCACCTCCCGGCGCGGCGCGTGAGTGCCAGCCGGGGGCTCCAGCCGGCCCCCGCCTCCCCGCAGCCCCGACCCGCACTGCCCTCCGGCCCCGGGCGCTCAGCGGGAGGGCGCGGTCTCCCTCTGGGCCCTGAGCTCTCTGGGTCACCGCGCACCCAGCGGACGTCGCGCCGAGGTCCCGGGGCCGCTGCCGAGGCGCTGGAGAGTGAGCGATTTCCCCGCCCCTCTGTCGGACCACTGGCTTTAGCACAGTCTGCTTTCCTGCTGAAGTTTCCCCGGGGCTTGTGGGCTCTTTCTTCTCGGGATGATTTTTGTTCACATTGTTTAATTAGAAGGCGCGTAAGAGTGCTCAGGTTCTGAGGACACAGAAACGGCCTTAACTCCTAGCTCAGACTGGGGTGATTCTTACCTTCCGCAGTTTGAAAGGTGATGGTCGAGGAGTCTCGGATCTCCAGGAAGGAGGTCTGGCTGTGTGGTTTTAAACAGAGTATTCCAGCCCCCGCGCTTCCAATTTCTCTTTAGATTTTGTTGAAGTGTTGCACGTTCAGACAGCGACAGACTGACAGTTGTCATCAGGGAGAGAACGAGTGAAAGGCTCCTTTGGCACAGTGGCTTGCCAGGGGAGTGCATGTACTGGGGGGTGAGAGATCCAGAGTGAAGAGGAAAAAGGCTTTCATTTCAGCGTGTGTGTGTGTGTGTGTGTGTGTGTGTGTGTGTGTGTGTGTGTTGAGAGGCTGCTTTTCTTAACATATGTCTATTAGGGACACAGACGGGCCCTGTGGTCTCTCTTCCACAGTCACTTGAGGTCACGGCTACAGACCCATTGTGTCAGACTTTTGTATGTGAGAGATTAATAGACATCTCCTTCTCTTACACTTAAATTCTGTAGATGCTCTGCCAAGCCTTCTTCAAAGTGTTTGTTTTTGAAAGTTACATACATTAACTAGCATGTTTTTCCTAGCAAGGGGAAAAGCCTTCCAGTGAACTTTACTGACTAATGTCAGCCCTTCCAAGACTCATTAACTGAGAGATGAAATAATGCTCTTTCTTTAATAGTCCTTGTTCCTGTAAATGTATTGAAAGGTCTCACTCTTGCCTCAGTGTTCCACTCTCCCATTAAAACCTCCCTCTAGATGTGCTCTTCCTTGTTTACATAATACATGCATAGTTTATGTATTTATAGAGTTGCAGTCAGTGACAACTTTTCTTTAAGTCCATGGGATAGTCCCTTCTGTCCTGTTAAGTAGGACAGGACATAGTACATAGTTTCTTGAAAAAATAATTTTAAAATTCATTTGGACATGAATGTTTCCTTTCACTAAAGAAAGGTCGTAGGATAATTTACAGTTTGGTTATTAGAAATGAACATGGCTTATAAATAGGAAAAACCGAATAACTATTTAGTCAACTCTTGAATATGCAAGATTGTAGTCGGGCACTCTGGATCGTATAATGGCATAATTCTTTCTGTTGTACATGGAAATTACGTGTAGGAGTGTTTGATGCAGTGGGTTTATCAATACAATTGTGATTTCCTTAGTTGATATTATAGTATTTGTGATGAAAATATGTTCGGTGTTTCATCTATCAGCCTGGAATGCCTCCACTTTCCACATATACCTCCTCAGTTGATACAAAATGCAACGTACTCTTCAAACTTATCTCAAAATTCTGTCTTCTCTATGAAGGCTTTCCTGGTGCTCCAGGTAAAATCAATCACTTCTTTTGTTTGAATTGCATAGCGCTTTGCCTTTTCCTCTGTTGGATCACATTTCATTGTCTTAAATTATTTTATTTACATATATCTCTCATCTCTAGACTGTAAGCTACCTGAAGATAAAGATGAAACATTATTCATCTTTGCAAACCTTGCAAGTGCTTAAGAGAGCTCATATCAGGAGCTGAAAAGTTATTTGCTGAATGTTTGACTCTTAAAATTATCTTTTGAGAAAGGCACCCATTTCACTAGTTTGCAGTTAAGGAAGGTGATACTCACAGAGTTAAACAACTTTTCCAAATCAATAGTTTTTACATGGTAGAGATGGGGAGAGTAAACTTTTAATAATTGGATCTCAGACAAAACAAAGCATGTATGTATTATATTACCTGTATTATTACATCATGATATTGTATATAATACATTATATATATTTAAAGGATGTGTAGTGCTCGCTGGACAAATAATAATGATGATGATGATGTAATGTTCTTTATTGTAAAATTTATATAGCCCATTAATTCTGGCAGAATCTTTTTGTTGAATTTGGTATACTCTTGGTTATGTAGATCTGATATGAATGCCGGTTAATATTTTTATTTACTTTGAGGAGTAATAGGAAAGTGACACAAGGAAGCCAGTATTGGAATTTTACTCCTTCGGGGACCTGATGTTGGTTCACAGCCTCAGGGAACCTCCCTGGGTGAAATTCGAAATGGCTCTCATAGCAAACTGAGGGCTGATGGGGGGTGGGAGGGAGGGGAGGGTGGGTGGTGGGTACTGAGGAGGACACCTGTTGGGATGAGCACTGGGTGTTGTATGGAAACCGATTTGACAATAAATTTCATATATTTAAAAAACATTAAAATAGACTTTTATATACACAGGTTGTTATATATGAACCTCACGGCAACCAAAAACCTAGATTAGATACACAATCTATATAGAGTAAATAATTCAAACATAACACTAAGATTAATTAAAAAAACCAACAACAAACAAACAAAATGGCTCTCATACAGGGGAGGCAAGGAGAGACCAAAGAAAGAGGCAGGCCACTCCGGATTGGTAGGTGGCAGATTCCTAAGCAAGGTGACTTATGTACGAAGTGGCTACAAGATGAGTAGATCTCCACCCCTGCCTACAAGAATCTTAAAAGTTTAAATGGGGCCTTAACTGGGTTCATCCATGTGTACCATCGCGAAGGTCTCAACAACAGATTACTTTCTCAAGACTGTGTCCTTGAAGTGACTCCCACAGTGGGCAAGATGTATATTCCAAGGATGGGAGAAGTAAGGAGCCTTGGATAGCCCTGGCCCAGCGTAAGGGGCAGCTGGCAGTCATGTCCTCTCAGTGACCTCCTCCTTCAGCAGATGCTTTGCTGAATTGGGTAATCATTTTCACATGCTGGGAAACTTCAGTTTTTTTGTGTGCTATTGACAGGATAATGACAGCACATTTTAGGTTTAATATGTATTATTAGAAAACCTCCATGGCTTTCCTAAACATAGACAATCAACAGAACAGAGTTACACCCTGATTTGTTTAGCATTTGCCAATTTCTTTGGTGTAAATATTCCCACCTTGGCCAGTTTGAAATACCATTACATAGTATTGCTAGCATACAGCTAGAATAGGCATGAATAACCTCAAAAGCAGGTGAAAGTAAAATACAGTAAAATAAGAAAGGATGTGTTTTTAATATTTATTACTTCTATTTTAATATTATTTATTTAAAATTAAGTTTATATTATTTAATTGTTAATAATGGCTCCATTTAACAACAGGGTCACAAAATCCTAAAAATATAACTGACTCTCTGAGCCATTATAAGCCTTGTCCAGCATACCAGCGGATAAAACCGGTAAAAACCAGGGAAAAAGATCTAGTGTTCTTTCCACTGAAACCAGCTGTCATTTTTTCTCTTTCATGTTTTTTTTTTTTTTCTGCTCCCACCAACTGTTGGAAGTTGGAGGTTATGAAGCAGTAAGTAAGAGTGGGTGTTGAGAGGGGAATGGCATTTGGAGCACACATTTGCTGAAAAGAATCTACATGCTAATGACTAGGAGTAACTGTGCAGGTCATTAAAAGATGGCCCATTAGCTCTTTCTAAAAGTTAAAGAAACAAGGGAAGGTTTTTATGATCTCACTCACATTTCCTCCAAGCCCAGCTCCAGAGTGAAACATCAGACTGGGAATAAGAAGAATTGGAGAGAACTCACTTGCAGGCTAGTGTATTTGGGTGAGCTTTGGTTTGCAAAATCTCAGTCCTTCTTTCTGCTGTCTTCATTCTGCTGCTCTGCCCATCTCCCGTCATTACTTTGTCTCCACAGTTCTACCCCTAAGCAAATTTGTGCACTATGCCCCAGATTTTACATTCATGTTCTAAATTCTGCTGAACGAATTTAAAGGGAAATTGAGAAGCATGAATGCATGTCCATAGAAAACTATGCAAAGTAAATCTTTTCGGAAAAAGCAATTCACCACTGTGTAACAGATTCATCGAGTCACCCAAGAACATTTAAATTCATTTTTTGTTGTTGTTGTTGTTGTTGTTAAGAATACTTTTCATTTTGCTTGGCTTAGAATAATGTGTATTCTATTATCACGTATGTGTAATCTAGAAATAAAAAAGAAACACTTAATTATATGCTTTTAGTAAATTACTTACAGTTGCTACATTTAAAGAAGTCTTAATTGCATTTTTGAAAGCCAAAAATTGGCTCCACATATCACTTCAGAGCCATCTTCTTATAGTGGCCCAGTGAAGTGTTGAACTTCGTGGTTGGCAGAGAGCTTTAGACTTTTTTTTTTATATATCTCAAAGAGGTGACTCAAAGACACATTCAACAGGATTTCTGTCCCTGGTTGTTGGATTACCAGAGATTTATTGCTACTTGCATCACTTTATGGAAAGGTGACAGCCATAATGCCTATTAGGCCTACTAATCAGCGGAGCAAAATTCAACTTTCCCTTTACATATCTGTAGTAACAGAAACCTTTAGAAGAGTTATAGAAACCACACAGCTTTCAACACACAGATAGGCTGTATGTTTTCATTTTAGAGGACATCCTCTCAAATTAAAGAAAACTCGTTTTTGTTTTTGTTTTAATTTCTCACAGAAAAAAACCATGTTAACTTTCTCTCCATCCCACATTCCAACTATCTTGTCACCACCGGTGACTCTGTAAGGCTGAACTAAAATGTGTTGAGAGGTGTCTGAATGATGATGGTGTGGTTGTGGTAACATGTTTTAAACTAAGTTTTATGAACCGTAGCGCTCAGCTGGTCTACATATTTGGCAGTGGATACAGAGATACATTTATTTTACTGTGTAGATACAATGACACTTTTGCTTTAACATGTTTGTCGTTTTAATAGCCCTTTTCTCCTGTGAAGTATCGTTGTTAATCATTGTTTCCATTCTTTTTCTATATTGACAAACACTGGTTTATCTTGCGAAACCTAGGAAAATTTAGGGAAATTAAAATTATGGCCAATAATGAGACTTTAGTTATAACATGATTGTTGAAATCCTTACAACATTCTGCATTAGTGATTTTTTTTAAACACATCCAGATCCATTTATAGCTTTCTTGTTATTTAAGTATACATTCAGAGTATTGAATTTGCTGGGGAAATATTGTATTCTTATGATTTTGTCACAGGTTGAATTGTGCCCCCCACCCCCCAAATTCTTATGTTGATGTCTTCATCTCTGGTAATTTAGAATCTGATCTTATTTGGAAAAAGAGTCATTGCAGATGTACTTAGTTACACGAGGCCATATTAGTATAGGGTGGACCCCTAATCCATATGACGAGTGTCCTTATATAAAGGGGAAACATGGACACAGGTATGCACACAGGAAGCATGCCATATGACGAAGAAGGTAGAGATCAGGGTGATGGTTCTACAAGCCAAAGTTTGCCAGTGAACCACCAGAAGCTCGGACAGAGGCATGGAACAGGTTCTCTCTTATAGGCCTCAGAAGGAGAGAACTCTGCCAAAACCTTGATATTAGTCTAACCTCTAGACATCTGGCCTCCGGAACCATGAGACCGTATAATTTCTGTGGTATTGTGTCATGGCAGCCCTCACAAATGAACACTAGTGTTTATTTTTTATTTTCCTAGGACATGAATCACATGTTTCTTTGAGTTTATCTCTTTGTGTATGTGCTAATTCTTTTACTGGATTTGAAGTCCACAAAGGGCAAAGACTTTGACCGACTCACAGAATCTTCCACTATACCCTACAAAGGGTAAGCACTCAGTAAATATTTGGAGAATAAAATGATGCATAAATGGATAGCTAAACTTCATTGAATTTTTTAATGTGCCAGACATTGTTCTAGGTACTCTACCTATGTCTATGAAATCATATAGATTTCACAGAAATCTTAATTTCACAGAAATTAAGGCAAAAAGAGTTTGAGTAACATGCCCAGAACCATGTAGCTGCTAAATGATGGAACCAGGGTTCAGATTTGGAGTCTGCACTCTCTTTAGTGTTTCTCGCAATTGAAATGATCAACGAAGTTCAACCAATGTTCAGAGTCCCTAAGCACTGAGTGTACCAGTGTGAATTATGTCGAAGGGCCGAAGGGCTGTCAACAAATGTGTAAACAAAGATTATCTAATCACAAATGTTGTCAAGTGTCATTAAGATGAACAATGTCCTTGGTAGATGGGGTGGTCTGGATGACTTCCCGGAATTTGGAAGCGGAGTCTGAAAGAATGACCAGGAGTTAGTCATGCAAAGACAAGGGAACCATTCTCAGTGGAGGAAACCAAATGGGCATAGTGTCTAGTTTGAGAAGAGCAGGGTATGTCCCCAGTTGTGACAGGTGTCTGGTGTGGCTAGGGTGCGGTATGAGAGCGTGCATGCAACGAGATGACATTGGACACACGCCGTGACACCTGGTTTCCTTTAGGGAGCAATGTGGATCCACTGAGCCAGGCTATCATGTGAGTTATGTTTGGAAATACCCTCACCGCTGAGTGGAGAACAGATCAGAGGGAAACGAGAGGAAATGGGAGGCGGGATGCTCTTCTGTTATTCTGAGCAAGAGATAATGCAAGTCAGACACGTGTCAGACGAGAACAGATGGGGGAGAGTATGGACTTGAGACACGATGGAGGAGGTAGAAAGCCTAGGACTCGCTGTGGGGATTACCTCCCCATCTTGCGCAACAATATAACAGAATATATTTTACTAACAATGTGAGAACTGGGTGTTGTGGGGGATGGAGGTGGAGGAGGCGTGTTTGTCTGGGGACATAAGGGTTCTGGGTTGGACACTTTGAGATTCTGATACCTAAGGCCAAGTAACCGTCAGGTCTATGAGCCTGGAACTCAGACGGTAAGACTAGACTGAATACTCAGATTTGAGACTCGCAAGCAAGATTGGTATTTAAAACCCCGGAGGAGAGAGTGTAAGGATAGATGGGGGTAGTATCAGAAACAGGACTCAACGTTGTAAAACTGAGAAAATGGAAATGAGCCAAGTGTGCCAAAATGGAAATATTTGTATAAACCTGTTATTTTATTCTTCATAAAATGTGAAGTGCTCTTGATTTTTTTAGACATTTTCTCCAGTTATGATCAAATAACTTTAATTCTGGTCACTTTCGTGTGGATTTTTGTTTTGGCTAGTATTTTGTTTTGTTTGTTTTGTTTTGTTTTCCCCTAAGAGAATAGTCCTTATCATAATATTTTGAGAAATAAATTGCTTTCTATCCCTAGAACTTCATTAGTGCTTTCTATTTTAAAAAAAATGAACTGCTTTGTTCATATTTTTCACCATCCTGCCACGAATTTTACAATGTACATTTTGGGCGTCTAGGAAAGATTTGAATAATTATCTATCTATATACATACATATGTGTATATAAGGAAGGATTTCAAATATTTTCTTTTTTTAAGTTTATTTATTTTGAGAGAGAGAGAGAGAGTGAGAATGCGAGTAGGGAAGCAGCAGAGAGAGAGAGAGGCAGAGAGAGAATCCCAGGCAGGATCCACGCTGCCAACACAGAGCCTGATGCAGGGCTCAAACTCACAAACCCATGAGATCATGACCTGAGCTGAAATCAAGAGTCAGACGCTGAGCCAACTGAGCCACCAAGGCACCCTCAAATACTTTCAACATAAGAAATATTTTTCAAGTTTTTATTCAAACTCTAGTTAGTTAAAGTATAGCGTAATATTGGTTTTAGGAGTGGAATCCGGTGATTCATCACTTATGTACAACACCCAGTGCTCATCACAAGTACCCTCTTAATGCCCATCACCCATTTAGCCCATTCTCTGCCCACCTCTCCTCTCCTCTAGCAACCCTCAGTTTTTTTTTTTTCCTATAGTTAAGAGTCTCTTATGGTTTGCTTCCCTTCTTTTTTTCCCCTTCCCTATGTTCATCTCTTTGGTTTGTTAAATTCCACATATGAGTGAAATCATACGGTATCTGTCTTTCTCTGACTGACTTATTTCACTTAGCATAATGCACTCTAGCTGCATCCATGCTGTTGCAAATGGCAAGAATTCACTCTTTGTGTACACACACACACACACACACACACACACCACATCTGTATCCATTTATCAGTTGATGGACATACGGGCTCTTTCCATAATTTGGCTCTTGTGCATAAGAAATTTTGACTTCATATTGCTTAAGATTTTGGTATTAGAGACAAAAATGCACATCAGTATAAACTTTGCATGGTTTCCTTGCAAGAGTTTCCATGAGTGGGCAGAAGAGGCAATAGACCTATATATGTGTATTTTGACTGTTTTCCTTAAGCGTGTTTTTTTTTTTTTATCAGGGGAGGTATATCTTTCTTAAAATAGCAGGATTTCAAGTACTTAATAGCAATTACTTATTAAGGATAAAAGCAAAAATCAGAACAGAAAACACAAAATCTGAGGGCTTTTAAAATAAGATGACAAACAGTAGACGAGTGTATCTCCCCTTTCTCCCAAGGCCCCAGTGTTCAAATGAAACAATAATTGTGCTAGGAAGAAAAAGATGGGGCAAACAGATGACCAGCAAAATTGCAGAGTCCAGTAAGATATGAAGCATAGTGTATTTGAGAGAACAGAGCCTTAATCTAAGGCCGTGTGCTTTGTGCACTGCATAGAGGTGTTCTTGTAAGAGCTGAAATCTGACATTATTCTGCTTATCACAAGGGGCACCCTGGAGTGGGGCTGGAGCATTGGGCACCTTTGAGGTTTGCGTCTTCAGAGTTAGCTGCCTCATGCCATTGTGGAGAAGATATGGAATAGGAGAATAAATACATTAATTATTTTGAAAGGAAAGTTGACCGATGTATAAGTTAGGATTTATAGTAGTTTAGACAACAATGAGGAGATTAAAAAGAAAACTGCAAATGATTATGTTTTTAAAGTTTATTTATTTTGAGAGAGAGAGAGAGAGAGAGAGAGAGAGAGGGAGAGAGAGAGCGAGCGCACACACGGGAGGGGCAGAGAGAGAGGGACAGAAAGAGAATCCCAAGCAGGCTCCATGCTGTCAGAGCAGAGCCCAGTGTGGGGCTCAAACTCACAAACCATGAGATCATGACCTGAGCTGAAACCAAGAGTTGGATGCTAAACCGACTGAGCCAACCAGGTGCCCCCCCAAATGACTATTTTTAATTGCTTATTTTGATTTTCTTGTAATACTTTTTATGTTACACTCGAAAGTAATTTTGACACTATAAGGTGAGATTTTCAAACCTAATTTTGAAGGTGTTCTCTATGTCAATTTTAGGGAAACTGTGTGGCAAATACTTGATAAGGTGAGTGGACCTTCCTTCATAGGTACTCAAATATTCATGCTTTTAATCCCCATTAACACTAATTGGTATTAATGTGTGTGAATCTTCATGCATTTACCACAGAGTATAACGTTAGACTAAAAGATAGCACTTTATCGATGATTAGTATTCAAAACACCGGTTAAAGGGTAGTACAAGCAAATGCCACATGGCACAAACTAATTTACATTTTTAATTTGGTACATTTTGCAAAGATACCAACATAAAATGGGACACAGGCCCTAAATCCCTTTAATAGAACCTTTTGATCTTCTGGTGTTGGTAGAGAATTGGAGAACAGATAGTTTAAGATAGGCATAAACAGTTCTTGTGAAAGCGTTTCATCTTACTCGATGCCATAAGGTGAGAAAGATGAAGCCTTTGAACTGCTGCATTGCTGTTGTGTTTGGTGCTGGTTAGAGAATCCCCAGTTCCTTGATTTGGAGGAAGAGCATCTTGTCTATTGGGAACAGGAGATAAGGGGGAAGGCCAGTGGGCAGCAGGGGGTACTGACAGAGGTTCTCAGGATCAGAATTAGATGGCCTGTTGTTAAGGGAAGCAGGGCAAGATCGTGGCAGTATTAATGATTTTGTTCTTTTCTTTCCAGTTTTGTTTTTTTCTTTTCTGCATGGAGGGCCGCTCTTTAGAATGGTTTTCCTGATTAATTGTACTCCTGAATTAAAAGTAGAATTAAACGTTTCAGTTTCTTCTCTCCACTCCCTTCACGGATACTTGCATTATGATTGCTTTCCTACAGACACCCAGTTCCTTTATTAACAAGAAGTATTGCATAGGATTTTAGCTATCAGATTCTCGTAAGAGATATGAGCTCAATGGATGTGATGATAAGTCGTAAATATATTTCTGACGGTTTCTCTCTATTCCAGTAATTAGAGACGTGGCTGTACTTTGCTATTGATTAATATGTAGTATAATAAGTGCTTGCATGTGGCAAGCCCCAGGCAATAGAGGTTGATTGGTTAAATTGGTTAATTAAATTGGTACAAAGAAGAATGTTCAATACGCGGGTTATGTTTCCTGTACCGATAACTAGCTGTAACTGATCATAATTAAGAAAACGGGAAACCTAAAATTCTCGTTAATGGCAGTTCTTTATCAATTTGTATTTCAAATATAAATTCTCGATGAGGGAGGTCTTTCAAATGACAGTTTATAAAAGGTAACCTATCTTAGAGTTGAGGGGTCCTCAAGAAATTATCTACAACTGTCTTTAGCACCATGGCAGGACTATGCATGACTCTTCAATACTGACGACTATCCTGGTGATTCTCAAATATCTCTGAGAATGGAAACTTTTACTGTTAGCAAAGTCGTCCTTATGTTTAAATCGAATTTCTTGGGGCAGCTGGGTGGGTCAGTCGGTTAAGTGTCTGGCTCTTGATTTTGCTCAGGTCATGTGACCTCTAGACTGTCATGATCTCGTGGTCCTGAGATTGAGCCCCAAGTCAGGCTGCAGGCTGGATGTGGAGGCTGCTTAAGATTCTCTCTCCGCTTCTGCCCCTCCACCGTGTGTGCACATGTGCACCCCCACACCCCCCAAAATAGATAGAATTTCTCTTGCTTCAATTTCTAGCTTCTCTTCTACACATTTGCCTTTTATCTGGATGAGGAATAGCAGATACAGGCAGTGATGTTCTGGAGCTGGCTTGTTCTAGCTGGGGAGAGTTCACTGGTATGTTTCTAGAAATTCTGCAAGCCGGTTGTTAAACCCAGCCTTTATTAAAAATTAATTGCATAAACTTTAATTAAATTAAAAATGCAATGCTTCCTGATTCTGCATTGTACTGTTAAGCTGTGCTGTCCATTGTTACTGTAAGGTAGAGATTCCATATAACAGGATGCTATTGAGCATCTCTTTCAAGCTCTGCATCCAGTGAGATCATACTGGTAGCTAAAAATCTATCATGGTGGAAGTATTTACATCATGAAGATACACAAAACCCACAAATCAGGCCCTCCTGCCACCCCTCAGAGCCAGTTATTAAACATTTACCAGCATGCAACTGGGTAGGGGCTTTCCTCAGAAGAAAGCCAGTTTTCTTGTACAAGGAGGGACTGACTTATAAGCCCTTGATGTAACTAATTAATGCATGAATAGAAAGTATATTTCCTAACCTAAATGTTTTATTTATTGCTTTGAGTGCATCTGTAAGATTGTTTACACGTGATGGAATTTTTATTTTCAAAAGTTACAATATTAACTCCTTTTATATAACAGCTTTCAGATCTCCCTAAGCACTATAGTTGATAACGGATTTGTAACTAAATGATCCAAAATTGGTAATGGTTCCTAAATTACACTTCAGGTAACCGACTGTATTCTAGGATCTTTCACTATGAGGGAAAGTCATTTCTGCCTAATGTGCGTTAATTGATTCCCCTGAGTGATGGCACTCCAATGCCCCAGCCTGGCCACCTGGCCATGTTATCGGTTCTAATTTGCTCTATCCACAGGGATGTCAACTAATCAATGGCAAAAAGTTCAAAATATCTTCTTGAACCACACCAGGTTCTCCCAGGCTTGGGATGGGCTTCAGTTTTCTGTTTTCCGCACGTTGAAATCCTAAGTAGTCATACTTGAAGGAGGCTGTTGGAAGGTGATTTATTTGAGCACATACTAAAAACATGTATTTTTAAATTTTTGTTATTTTTCTTACTAAATGTTATTTTTTAAAAAGAAATCATTGTTACAATATGGAACAAAGTCCTTTTGTGCCTCAGTTTCCTTGTTTCATTCTTATAACATCTCCATAAGGCAGCTAGTTAATATATTCCCATTTCCAGATGAGAAAACCGAAACATGGAGAAGTGAAGGAGTATATGAAGCAGTATGGTACGATATGGCTTAAACCATGAGAAATGCAGAAACATGGATAAAAAGTTGTGTGTATTACCTTATGACTGGATTAAAAGAGTGGTTTCTCTGGGCTCAGGCTAAACCTGTTGGAAAGAGTATTTACTTAAGCAAGTATTTTCTTTCCATACAATGTCGTTTTTCAAATGTTACCCAGGTGACTTAAGTAATAAGTAGAGACACCGTAACCATTTGAAATAGCTTTTATTTCTCTTCTGCTTCTGTTAGCACAAGGCGGCTTCCTCAAGACTCATACCTATATTTGGAGTCCCTCAGGATACACTCCAATTTATCCTAAAACAAAAGAATAAAATGCAAGTGTTCTGCAGACCAGATAGTCTGCAATTTTTGCATGCTCTCTTTTCTTCCACAGATAAACCACTTCCAAAAGGCTTTTACTGTTCAGTTGTAACTTACTAATACCATCGTGACATCTACTCACAAATATCCTTTCTCTCCGTGAGACTTTAGGGCATTTTTTTTTTCTTTCTCTGATGGGAAATCTTTTTTTGGCCTTGGAGTGTATGACTGTCAAAGATCTGAACATTACAGCCACACCATTCATTGACTGAGCGTCTTAAATGCAGGGCCAATTAGAGGAATCATTAGATGAAGCCACTGAACAATTAGGAAGCCTGCAAAGATCCCCTAACAGCCTTTTCATCTGCACAGAGAGCTGTGGTTGGTAATACAGATAGAGTCGTCCTCAGGGATCTGTCCTCCACACACATGGTTCTGTTGCAGCGTTTCACAAGTAGGAGACTTAACATTCTGTAACATTTCACAGACTGCATCATGCAGAGGAGCGTTGGTCATCTATTATTAATATGTTTGTTTGACTAGTCCTGAAGTGTCTTTACACATACTTTTTAACTTCTTCACCACTGATTGTATTTTTTGTTAGAGGGCAGAGGTTTGGGGGAGTTTGATTTAAGAGGTAAGTAGTGGCTTGATTTTCTTTTAAGATAACTCGAAATACAGGATACTAATTTTCTTCATACATATTTTTCCTTATTGATGACAAACCTGTTTGGTAGTTGAAAAAACATGCGTGGAGTCTAATTCAAGATCATATTTTTGTCTTATGATATCGAAGAGATAATATTATTTCATACCCAAACCGAAGAGAGAATTATTTGTGAACATATTTTCAGACATTTGAACTTTATATGTCTTATAATTTTGCTCATTATAAAATTTGATTTGATTTTGAAGTGTTGATTAATTGCCATCCTACTCCTTAAGGAAAGGTTTAAAATGCCCTTAGCAGAATGGTAGTTAAAGCCCTTTTTATAAAAAGAAATACGCTTTTTTGGTCAATATGTATTGTGCGTTATATTTAACTAAGAGGTAATCTGAATTTAGAGTTGGGTCAAGCAACAACTGCAGTGCCTATGTGCTTTCCATGACTCAAAGCAAAAGGAAGAGCAGAGGAGAACCCTTATCCCACAGGCATCAGAATTGTGTAATGGATGGTTAGCTGCTCTCTAGCCAGGACTCTCTCCAAGGTGCTCTGAGATACTGGAGGTTGACCTCCTAGGAGGCAGATCACAACTAGGTGGTAGGATTAGCGCTGTAAGAGCACCATTTAATGTGCTATAACTTAACCCAAGATAGCAGCAGAGTCAGATGACATTAGAAATAGGTTGTTCAGATTGAACTAAATGCGAGTAAAAAAGATAGTGCAGGAAATCATGGCAAATTTTATAAACTTTATCTATGTAAGTGTAAGGAATAAAATCATTGCACATTTCTGGGAGTTTCTGATCATCAGATTTCTATTACGTTCATGTATAGGGGAAATGGTGCTTTTGGTGGGATTAAGGAACATATTGGTATATAAACTCCATTGTATGCAATGATAACAATGTGCAAGAAAGTTCTGAAGATAAAGATCTTAACAGTAATAAAGTACAGGCAAAAGATGAGTGAGCATCGCATGTTGGAATGCACAAATATAAACATGATATGTAGCAATCCACTCTTGTCGGCATTTATCAGATATATTTAAACAAAATAATGTGATAGCTTTATGTTCCTCATAGTGAAGTACTTTGAGAAATGTGTAGTCAAATGTAAAGGGAATGCTAATTTGGAAACAGTTCAGAAGGAAAAATGAAGGAATTCAGATTATTTAGCCTAACGGTGGATTATTAGTATAACAGGGAGCTGTCACGGAACTTTGAAAGGAAAATATGAACCCCCAGCCCCCCGTTTTCTTCATCCCTGGAATCATTGTCCCACTGTGTGTATTCTGACCCATCCTAGTTACTGAGCCAATGTTGACAGCGTTAGAATAGTACATATGTCATCTTTAGCTGTTCAGTTTGTTGCCAATAAGACTTTAAATTATATACATGAACATCTTTTTTTCTTAGAAGCAGAAAGAATAAGACAACACTATAGCAAGATGATTTATCAGTCAAACCTTTCCCAAGGTGTCCCACTTTGCTCCTTACCCACTTGGTTCCTCAGCTTTCTTGGTGGTTCCTAAGTCTGGCAACCGATTCTACCCTGTATTGTTGGCTTGGGCCTGTCTATGTAATAAGATGCAATCGATGTTAACTTAGCACCATATTTAGTTACATCTTTTTCTTGTGCTTCCTGCTTCAATCTCTTACCACTGTGAAAGATGCAGACTCTGAGGTTTATATACCAATTGTCATTACAAACCACCCTCACTCTGCAAATCCCAGCTGCAGCTTGATCTGTTCAGCTGTCCATTGTGATGATAAAATTACAATGTCACCGCGCCTGTGCCACTGCTTCTGTGACCACCGTCTGCTTGTGTCACACCATGAGTTCTCTCCTCAGTTGTATTTTTGTAAATGTGACACTCTTATGGAGACACTCAGAGGCCACCTGGAACAGTGTTTTATGATCAGGCTTTTCCACCCATATGGCTGAGAAAGGAGCCATGTGACATTTTCCAACATGGCCACTTCCGTGACAAAAGAGAAAAAGTGTTATCAGAAACTCGTACATTATGGCAGCCCATGGTGGATAAAACAGGTGCATGAAAGGTACTATTACAGAAAATGAGTTTGATGTTAATTTAGGTATGTAAGTAATCAATTCTTAACTGTCTACTTCTTGAATCATTGTTTAAAATTACAATCGGGACTTTGAGAGTAGATGCATGTTTCTTTCTACTACTCCATTTGCTTTTCCATATCTATCTATCTATCTATCTGTCTATCTATCTATCTATCTATCTATCTATCTATCTCAATCTACATCTGTGTCCAAAGGCAGGAGAAGATGGATATCAAATGCAAAGAGACCACATTCTCTCTTCTGCCCATTTGTTTTATTTGGCCCTCAATAGAGTTGATAATGCCCACAGGCATTTGGGAGGTGATTTACTTTATTGATTGAAATGCTTACTGATTGAAATGCTAATCTTTTCCCAAAAAGACTATCCTCACAGGCACATTTAGAAATAATGTGGGTTTTCCCCCCAGTTTTGTTGAGAAATAATTGATATACATCATTATATAAATTTAAGGTATACAGCATGATGGTTTGATTTACATGTATTATGAAATGATTATCACTATAGGTTCAGCTAGCATCCATCTTATCATATAGATACAATAAAAAGAAAAAAAACAGAAGAAAAAAATTCTCCTTATGATTAGAACTCTTAGGATATACTCTTGCAACAACATGGATGGAACTAGAATGTATTATGCTAAGTGAAATAAGTCAGTCGGAGAAAGACAAATATCATATGATTTCACTCATATGTGGATTTTAAGAAACAAAACTGATGAACATAGGGGAAGGGGAGGAAAAATAAGATAAAAACAGAGAGGGGGCAAACCATAAGAGACTCTTAAATACAGAGAACCAACTGAGGGTTGTTGGTTGGGTGTTGTGTGGGGGATGGGCTAAATGGGTGAGGGGCATTAAGGAGAACGTTTGTTGGGATGAGCGCTGGGTGTTGTATATAAGTGATGAACCACTAAATTCTACTCCTGAAAGCATTATGATGCTATATGTTAATTAACTTGGATTTAAATAAAATTAAAATATATATGTATGATCTACTCTCTTAACTTTTTCTATGTCACATAACAGGGTTAAGCTGAAGTCATCATGTTGTAACTTGCATCTCTAGTACTTACAACTGGAAATGTGTGCCTTTTGGCCCATTTCCTCCAATCCCCCCTCCTGCCACCCCCCACCTCCAGTAACCACATGTCTGATTTCTTTTTCTGTGACTTCTTTCTTTTTCAAGGGTTCCACATGTAAGTGAGATCATACAGTGTTATATGTCTGACTTTTTTTACTTAGCCTAATGCCTTCAAGGTCCATCCATATTATTGCAAATGGTAGAATTTCCTCATTTTTTATGAAATAACATTCCATATTATTATATATAATACTATGTATATGATACTGTATATACTATAATACAGTATATACTATAGCATATATATATCTCACAACTTCGTTATCCGTTCATCCATCAATGAACATTCAGGTTGTTTCCATGTCTTGGTTATTGTGTACATGCTGCTGTGAACATGGGGGTGCAGGTATCTTTCCCATTTAGGGTTTCTATTTTTCATTTCGTTTGCATATATTCCCCAAAACGGAATAGCTGGATCACATGATAGTTTTATTATTAACTTTTTAAGGATCTTCCATACTGTTTTCTATAGTGGCTGTACCAATTTACAATCCTCCAACAGTGCACAAGGGTTCCCTTTTCTCCACATCATGCCAGCATTTGTTATCACTTTATTTATTTATTTATCAATTTTTTAATGTTTATTTATTCTTGACACACACACACACACACACACACACACACACAGAGTGTGAGTGGGGGAGGGACAAAGAGAGAGGAGACACAGAATCCAAAGCAGGCTGTAGGTTCTGAGCTGTCAGCACAGAGCCCAACGTAGGGCTCAAACTCATGAACTGTGAGATCATGACCTGAGCTGAAGTGGGTTGCTTAACTGACTGAGCCACCCAGGCGCCCCAGGTATCTCTTTTATTTTTGATGATGACTATTCTAACAGGCATGAGATGATATCTCATTGCAATTTTAACTTGTATTATCCTAATGACCAGTCATGTTGAGCATCTTTTTGTGTACTGTTAGCCTTTCCTATATCTTCTTTGGAGAAATGTGTATTCAATTCCTTTGTCCATTTCTAATTTGATTATTAGTTTTGTGTGTGTGTGTGTGTGTGTGTGTGTGTGTGTGTGTGTGTGTGTGTTTTGCTATTGAGTTGTTTGAGTTCTTTATATATTTTGGATATTAATCCCTTATCAGATACATGGTTTGCAAATATATTTTTTCACATTCTATTGGTTGTCTTTTCACTTTGCTAAAGATTTTTCTTTTTCTTTCTTTTCTTTTTTTTTGACGTATAGAAGCTTTTCAGTTTGATGAGTCCCATTTGTTTAGTTTTTCTTTTGTTGCTTGTGCTTTAGGTGTCATATCCCCAAAATCATTACCAAGACTCATATCAAAGAACTTTATATCTATGCTTTCTTTTAGGATTTACATGGCTTCAGGTCTTACATGTAGGTCTTTAATCTATTTCCAGTTAATTTTTGTGAGTGGTATAAGATAGGGTCTAGTTTCACATTTTACATGTGAATATCCAATTATTGAAGAGACTCTCTTTTCTCCATTGACTATTCTTGGCTTCCTTGTCAAATTTAGTTGACCATATGTGCTTGGGTTTATTTCTGTGCCCTTGATTCTGTTCCATTTGTCTGATTGTTTTCATGCCAGTACCATACTATTTTGATAACTATAGCTTTATAGTATAGCATGAAATCAGGAAGTGTGATGCCTCCTTGTTTTTTCTTTTAGAATTTCTTTGGGTATTCAGGTCTTTTGTGGTTCCATGAAAATTTTAGGAGTCTTTTTTCCTGCCTCTGTAAAAAATACTGTTGGAATTTTACTAAGGATTGCATTGAAACTATAGACGACTTTTGGCAATATTAACATTGTAACGATATCTATTCTTCCAATCTGTGAACACTAGATACCTTTCCATTTAATTGTGTCTTTCGTCAATGGTTGTTGTTTTCTTTCTGAATACAGATATTTTACCTCCTTCACTGAATTTATTCTTAAGTATTTTATTATTTTATTGTTTTTGATGCTATTGTAAATGGGATTGATTTCTTTGTTTCTTTTTCAGACAATTTATTGTTAGTATATTAAAATGTTACTGATTTTTATGTTAATTTTGTATCCTGCAAAAGGTTTGGTTGAACCTTTATGATTTTCTTCATATAACATCATATCAACTGCATATCAATGCAACTGCAAATCATCAAATCAACTTCATTTTACTACTCCCATTTGAATTCTGATACCTTTCATTTCTTTTTCTTGCCTGATTGCTCTAGCTAGGGCTTCCAGTACTGTGTTGAATAGGAGTGGTGAGAACGGGCAGCCTTTTTTGTTCCTGATTTGAGAGGAAGGCTTTCGGTTTTTTACAGTTGAGTATGTTAGTAGTGGACTTGTCATATATGGGCTTTATTATGTTAAGATATATTACTTCTTTGACTAATTTGTTAAGAGTTTTTTAACATAAATGAATGTTGAATTTTGTCAAATGCTTTTTCTGCATTTATTGAAATGATCATTGGATTCTTTTCCTTCATTACATTACTGTGATTTATCATATTGATTAATTTACATGTTTTGAAATATCCTTGCATCTCAGGGATAAATCCTATTTGATCATGGTGAATAATCCTTTTAATGTGCTGCTGAATTGGTTTGCTAGTATTTTGCATCTGTAGTCATCAGGGATATTAGCCTGTAGTAGAAATCATGTTTTATCAACACTTTGGGCATCCCTTAGCCCAGTCAAGTTGACACATAAAAATTATCATCATACAGCCATTACTGAGGCAGAGAAATAAAATAAGAAGTTTTCAGTAAATGTTTATAGACATACAATTGGTACATTCCACCTGCAAAGCAAACATTTGACATTTTATTTTTTAAATTATGAATTTTAATTATGTGACTTCATTTAAATATGAAATAAAGCATGTTTTATATCTTAATGATGTCATTGAGTCAGTTCCCCTCTTTTTTCATTAACGCTTAAATTTTGCACTCTAAATTAGAGTTTCTGAGAAGCTCTACATCGGTGAAACTTCTTTGGTTGCATTTTTTCAGTTTACATTTTCAGTATGTGGCATCAAAACTGTAATTAGGTGGTTTCAGATTCGGAGGCACAAGGAAATTTGAAACAATTCCAAGCTTTTAATATTGCATACTTCTTTTCCGATCAGTTTGGTGTGAGATTTTAAGTATCTGAAAGTCGGTGGATTCAAATAGGCCGTGTAATGCCTGCATTATCATGTGTGACCACGGTGAAAATTAACAGCACCCTGGGGACATATTTCTCAGGATAAATCAGTCCCACAAAACTGATTTAAATTGAGTTCTTTACTTCAACAGGAGCTTGTTCTTTCTTTACCCCCCTCCTCCTTCTTTCTTCTTCTCTTCTTCTTTCTCCTTGGCCTTCCTTCTGCCTTTCCTATCCTGTATTTCTTTTCTACCTTCTGTTAACTTTATGTAGAAGACAAGGAGTTTGAATTTTTTTTTTCAACGTTTATTTTTTATTTTTGAGACAGAGAGAGACAAAGCATGAACGGGGGAGGGGCAGAGAGAGAGGGAGACACAGAATCGGAAACAGGCTCCAGGCTCTGAGCCATCAGCCCAGAGCCCGACGCGGGGCTCGAACTCCCGGACCGCGAGATCGTGACCTGGCTGAAGTCGGACGCTTAACCGACTGCGCCACCCAGGCGCCCCAGAAGACAAGGAGTTTGAAAGGCTGATCATATATTTTACAATGGTACATATTTTTCCTGAGTGCCAATTTACTTTTGAACGCTATTATTCCCATTCGATATACTTGTGGTACTTAAAATTAACTCATTTCTACCAACAAGATTATTTCTGAGAGTTTTTAGAGCCTCATGTATGGAATCACAACAGCAAATATGATTAGGTAGATATGAACCGAATCTCAGACGCCATTACATTCATTCATTCTTCCAAGCATCTATTGATTTATTCATGAATTTATTCAGGTATAATTACCGAGGGCTACCCATGTGCTCTGCACAGTGCCAGACAATGGCTGAATAGGGCACACATAGCTTTCCCCTCATGGAGTGTGGTGTTTAATGATAAACAGAGTTTAGTTACAGTACATGTCTGAAGCACAGAGGATTATAACTTGAGTAATTGCTGTATGTCTGAGTGTTTTTGGCTAATGTTTGTGGTAAGATTGTGGTCAAAATTAACATTACCTAACAAAGTGTTTGAAATACTTTTTTATTTACTACTTAATCATTTTTATTTACTACTTCACTATTACTACTGCTACATGACTGTCTATGAGAGGACTTAAAAATTAGGGGTGCCTCCTGGTTAGGTTGGAAGCCCATGATCTTGGGGTCATGAGTTCGAGCCCCATGTTGGGTATAGAGATTACTTAACTAAATAAAACTTTACAAAAAAATCATCCTTGTCCTGAGGAGTTTATAGTCTTGTGACTGGAGACAGTTAAGTAAATAGATAATGTCAAGGTAATGTGCTAGGACACAGAACTAAGCTTGGCATTCTGAGTAGGCATCTAACCCAGGCTAAGAACACAGCACTCAAGGGAGGCTTCCAAGAGGAAATTATGCTGGAACAAAGTGTGCAGGCCGGTGGCTCAGTGGCAACCAATTTGGATAAGATTAACTGATAGATACGGTCATGAGTAAATAATTTATGCACAGTATTATTGTGAACAAAGCAGAAGGTCAAACCATATGGGACATGAGTAATATCTAAAAGAATGCGAAATGTCAATAAGAAATGTAGTTTTCTGAAAGAAAAAATAATCTACCGTACCTTCTCCAATAGAGAGAATAACAGGTGTGAAGATTAAAAAAAATGCTAGTGCACCAATGTGCTCTTTCACACATATGCTAAAATGTCTTAAGGAGTCCTAGAGTCCCAGAAAGTGCCTCTTGGCTCCTCAGAGAGCAGGAATAAGGGGATCCCAGTCAACAGGCCCAGACTCTACTCCTGATCTCTTTCTGTAGAACATAAAGGCTAAGAACACTTTCAGCAGAGCAGTTAAGACTCTATGTTTTAGAAAACACTAAAGTCTAACTAAGACTTTATTTGGGAAAGTGGTTCTACCACTGAAAAGAATCTTTTTTTTTTAAGTTTATTTATTTTTGAGACAGAGAGAGACAGAACATGAACGGGGGAGGGTCAGAGAGAGAGGGAGACACAGAATCGGAAACTGGCTCCAGGCTCTGAACCATCAGCCCAGAGCCCAACACGGGGCTCGAACTCACAGACCGCTAGATCATGACCTGAGCTGAAGTCGGACGCTTAACCGACTGAGCCACCCAGGTGCCCCCTGAAAGAATCTTAAAGCCACTAGTTTAGAAAGTATACGTGGTTGATTTATTAAGATATAGATTATTTATTTTTATTTATTAAAATTTTTAAAAGTTCCTTATTAAGATTCTTGCTAGGAAATTTCCAGATTTAAAAAATTAAGATTTTCCTCTTCACGTTAAATGATGACAAATTCATTTAGAAATATACACACATGGGGCGCCTGGGTGGCGCAGTCGGTTAAGCGTCCGACTTCAGCCAGGTCACGATCTCGCGGTCCGGGAGTTCGAGCCCCGCGTCGGGCTCTGGGCTGATGGCTCAGAGCCTGGAGCCTGTTTCCGATTCTGTGTCTCCCTCTCTCTCTGCCCCTCCCCCGTTCATGCTCTGTCTCTCTCTGTCCCAAAAATAAATAAACGTTGAAAAAAAAATTAAAAGAAATATACACACATATGAAATAAAATGTGTTATTTCAAATACATAATATCAAAACTTCAGACATGTTCAAAGGGGAACATTGCATCAAAGAGCTAATCTCATAGTGTGATTTTTTTAAGGGGACTCCTGAGAATTGTATAAATATTCCATTGAAGAGATGAAGTAGCCATCACTGCCCATTGTATAATAATTGTATTTACAGCAAACATATTTACTATGTTGTGGTTTTTTTTCCAAAAGTATATAACACTATTTTCTGAGTTAGAATAAATAATAAATAGAACTCTCTGTGTTCCACCATTGAAATTTTGGCTTGTGTAGATTATTCAAAATCGTGGCAATATAGCAAATGACTCAATTTTCTTGCACAGCATTTTCCCTTACATGGAGCCCATTTGTTTAATTTTTTAATAGATTACTAATTCAGTGAACCCTGGTGAAATTTCAATGGGAGTTCAGTGTTTTTAGGTCAAGTATTGGCAGTTTTTTGTATTTCCCCCTAATTATTTGCCACACCTCTATTGGCAGATAATTTGCTGCATTAACATGAGTGGTTATCTTCTCTGAATTATGACTCTGTGCCAATGTTCCAGATTATCACTTTTTTATTTTCTATTATTTGTATAAATCTCTCTCCTGTTGTAAGGATGGAAGGTTCCTGTTCTACTTGTTTTTATATTCCCCACAGTGCCTGCACCCTGATTTACACATAGGAGCTCCTCAATAGATACCTGTTGAATTCGGAATAAGTGAGTTATTTTTTCCTATAACATCAGGATGCTTTTGGTTCCATAAAACAAAACACGTGGGTAAAGTTGCTTCGGTTAGTGCTCCTCAAAGTGTGATCCCTAGACTGGTATCAGCACACAGACTTCATTTCTGATCTGTCAGGAGCTAAGTACTTAACTAAGCATTTATTTTTTTAACATATTTTTTAATGTTTTATTTTAATTTATTTTCGAGACAGACAGAGCGTGAGTAGGGGAAGGCAGAGAGAGAGAAAGACACAGAATCAGAAGCAGGCTCCAGACACCGAGCATGTCTGCACAGATCCAGATGTAGGGCTCAAACCCACGAACCGTGAGATCATGACCTGAGCCGAAGTCGGACGCTTAACCAACTGAGCCACCTAGGCACCCCTTAACTAAGCATTTAGAAACATTTATAGCAATTTGAATTTTTCATGACATTCAAGTATCTGACTATTATCCTAAGAACTTACTTTTATTTTATTTTACAACAGTTTTTGTCTTCAACTGATTGAAAATTGGAAAAAAAAAAGTTTCTTTATTACAGAGTGTTTGAGAAAGCACACATTTAGACCCCGAGTGTGTATATTAATAAATCTCACATAACAAGAAATCAAGAGGGAAATAGTTGCTGGGGTTGGATTACCAGTTCAGTAGTGTTAGGGCTCTATGTTGGTGTTCCTCGAATTCCCTTTCTTCTACCCTGGTTACAATATGCCATCAGTGGTTCCAAGTCTTCTGTTTTCCCATGAAAATACTCATCTCAGACGAGAAAGGGGTAGATGGAAAAAAGCCTTTCTCTCTTGTAACTTTCTTTGCATTTAGAAAGAGAATCTTTGGGTGCCTGGGTGGCTCAGTCGGTTAAGTGTCTGACTCTTAATTTCAGCTCAGGTCATGATCTCATGATTGTGAGATTGAGCCCTGCATCAGGCTCCATGCTGTGCATGGAACCTACTTGGGATTCTCTCTCCCTTTCTGCCACTCCCCTGCTCACACTCTCCCTTTCTCTCTCCCTCTCAAAATAAATAAACTTAAAAAATACTAAAAAAAAAAAAAAATAGAGAATCTTTTCCAGATTTCTCCCCATATTTACTTGATGAGAATTGAGTCATTTGCCCTCCTTCAGTCAATCCCTGCAGAACTCTCAAGGTCAAGTCCAGCATGACCCAACCTGTAGGCAGGACACCTCGCTGCATGAATGGAGCTAGGGTCCTCTCAGCAAGAAGGACTGGAGAATGGCTGTCCTGCATATTTCTCTAAAGATCTAACATTATCAGAAATTCACATAGCCACTGAGAATATTTCAGTAAGTCAGAACATATAACATGGCTCAAGTTTATAGACTGCCTATTATGCTAGCTATTTTATGTTATTCTTCATTTTTGTACAACTACCCCTACACATAGCCAGTGTTACACTGGGGGAAATGAAATAGAGAAAGGTAAAGTATCTTTGCCATATTTGGTTAAGTATTTGGTGCCGTAGGGTGAGCAGACAGTGTACATGATATCAGAAACCTAGGGAGGTCTGACCCAGGAGACTCTGACTTGAGCCATGTCCTCTTTTAAATAGGTAATGTGAACCATCTTAATGTCTCCAAGTACAATTATTGGCTTTCTGGCACATGGGTCTATACTTTTTTCTTCTCTGGTCACTAAAATGTGAACCCGCTCTGCTGCTATCTGAAAAGCACCCCCTATAACTACATCTGTCACTGTCATTTGCTGCCACCAGTGTCAAAAGCCCCCTCTCTTGTCACAGGGTTGGACCTAATTTGTAGATAGATGTATTCTCTGTAATTCTGAAATCTAGAAGACTGTTGCCCAATAAAATCCTTGTGCATGGTGGATGAGAATAGCTTGAAACTTTACTAATATGTCAGTATTTACTAATATCTCAGCAGCACTCTGGTTTACTTAGGCTTTCCTGGGCTTTCAAAAACCATTTTGAACCCTAAAGTGTGCCAAACAGCCAACTTTCAACATTTCTTTACAACAGAGCTCTTTGGTAAGCTGAAAATTGCTCAGTTTGTGGAGTTTTCTCTCAATCCTATAGTTTCTCATATTCCAATTCCCTAGAAAATTGCTTCTGAGGTAAGTTAGGTGATATATGTCTGGAGCAGTCCATTTTTTTTTTTTTTTCATTCTACTGCTGATCTGGGCATACAATACTAATTATCTTCGACCATGTTCCTTTCTTCAGGTGATATTCTGTTCTAGTTAATACATGCAGCATAGCAAAGTTTATAGGGCTGTGAAAATAAGCTTTGGAACATTCATGTTTACGGCCCCAATATGTGAATTTTATTATCAGTGAACATTTTAGCATTTATCAAGCTATGTGGGTCCATCTTGAGGTCTATCTTCCTATCACAGCCATATATTGTCAATTATACTCAATTGTAAGTTACTTCAGGCCAACAACTTTGACATGCGTGGCATCTGATGATGCTCATTAATGTTGTTGATATTGCCTTTGGATGGAAAACTCCAGCATGTACATAATGCGTAAACATTCTTATCAGATTCACCATTTTGTGGGAAGTTATAAAAACAGCACTTGGGGTAAAATAAGTCCATCTATCTTCTAAAAATTTCCATGTAGTTTAGGTTAAGTAAAATAAAGTTAATAATTTATGTTGAAGTACAAATAATGAAAAAAAATTAATGAATTCATTTTATTTTAGCTCTGGACGTCTACATGCTTTTTCCATTGTTTGATAACTCAAATATTAAATGTTTACTTTGAAAACATGTTACAATGTTGGTATTGCAATAGTGAAGGGTGGTTATGTTGAAATTTAGGGTGTCTTGTGAAACAATGAAAAATTAGTATTAAAAACATCATATTTTTAGATGTCATAAGAAAATATATATTCCTCATAGTTTCCTAGTGAGTGTTGCACATGAAACACATTTAGAGTATTCTCTCTCTAGAAAACAAATTTCAAAGCACTTACGAGGCTGCGTTAATTTTACTTAAAAACCATACAGAAAGTCAAAGATTGAAATTATAAATCAAAGTGGATCCCTTTCTACCTGGATTGGAATGCAGCATCAGTAAGATTTACTGTGACCTGAACGTTCAACGGAATAGCTCATGACAACAAGATAGGGCCACGAATGAGATTTTTTTTTTATTGCAATAAACTCTATGGCTTGTCTGTTCTTACTATTTTCTTTATGCCTGAGATTTGTGGCAGGCCCCGAAATTGGGAATTTTAGAAAGAAAGCTCTACATGGGACTGACTCAGGGAGAGAATTGAGAATAGCTTGGTTCTGTTGTCTGTGATGAGATATCACGGTGTGCCTAAGAGCTGAAATATAATAAATTAACCTCAAGTCTGGACTGGTAGTATTAGGAGGTTTGCAGGGTAATGTGAGCTAAGAATTTCAATTATACTTTCTCAAGCCACTAACGTAATGCTTTCTTAATGCTATATTTTCCATGCAGTAAAGACTATCTAGAGTTATATCTTAATTCTTCTAAGATACTAAGGGTTCCATTTGGTATGCTAGCCCTGGAAAGGACTTAGAATCTTTTTCCTTTTTGTTTCTTTAATTATGCTTTAGAGGTCATCTACCATAATCCCTTTCTTCTGAGATTCAGAACTGATTTCAGCTGTCATGTTTCCTCAGCAGACCTGCTAGGGTGCTGAGATCCTGTGGTTCTTCAGCTTTATTCTCCACAACACTTAGTGAAAGTCCGCAAGGATCTGTGGTGAGCCAGAGGCAATTTGCCTCTCCGCTGTGGTTCGAGGCAGGATTGCTGGGTGTAAGTGTTGCTCTGCTTGCGTAGTTCAGCTGAGCAATTCATAAAAAGATGTGACTAATGATAGAGGCAGGAACTGTTGGTTAAGCTATGGGAAAAAGTCTGCCCTCCAGCCAGCCTCAGATGAAGTAGTGGGATCATGGTGTTTTCCCTGTAAGAGGTGCTCCATAAATATTTGTTGCACAAATGAATGAAGGGGGCAGCGAATGGAGAGTCTTGTGGAGTGGAAGGAGACCCCTCAATAATTTTCCTTTGGGATTTCAACAACATATCATCTCAGCTTGGTTCTTAACCCAGGGCACTGTGGCCCCCTTCCGCTTACGTAGGGCATTTGGAGTTGTGTGAGGACATTTTGGCTGTCACAGCGTTGGGGGTGGTGACGTGTGTGAGGTGCTACCGGCACTTACAGCTTATCAAAGGGCAGAGATGTGAACGCCTTTCAATGGACAGGGAGTCCTGCACAATGAGGAATTCTTGCCTAAATGAGTAAAAAGCATCCCAGTGAGGAACACGGAGTCTCCATCAGAGTTCTTGGGTAGGAAGGTTAGAGACATGACAGCCACCACCTTATAAGTATCCAAATACCTGTGGGACAGATAACATTCAGAAAAAATACTTTGGTTTGGGCAGGCCTTTTGGTCTCTGTTGCAACCACTCAACTAGCCATTGTAGCATGAAAGCAGCCAGAGAGATGATACGTAACTCACCAGGTGTGGTCTTGTTTCAGTTAAACTTTATTTACAAAAACAGGAGGGGGTTGGATTTGGCTCACGGGCCACAGTTTGTCAACCCCTGTTCTGTACTTAATAATTTGATGAAAATCCAAACGTAGTACTTTCTTATTATGTCTCTTCATATAATTGTATTGGTTTCAGCCATTCATTCCAACCAGCTGAGAACCTCTTAAATTTTAGTTATTCCAGTTCTGGTTATCCAATTAAAAAATTAAACTCCTTTTTACTTTGTGTCACCTAATACATCCTTCTATACTTTTAGCTATTTATTCTTCAAACCAAAGCAAAGGCACCTTAAACAGACTAAAGCCTAAAAATGGCTCTGTACCACATAACTCATTTTTTAGTTTCAGATGGTGAATGGTCTCAGTAACAAATATGTTTGATTACCATGGTTTAACCATCAATTAATTCATGAAACTGCACCAAAGTTACATTATGCACTACACTTGGTGCTTTTCTTTATAAGAATCATAAGGGCATTGTACTGTATTTTCTCCCTGAAATCAAGATATTATGCCTAGGACAAGCTCATGCGTACCACTCTGTTAATGCCAACTAAATTAATATTGGCCATGTAAAACCGACTTTTAGTAAATCATCCTGTTTACTCATATATTCTTGCAATTTGCCAAGCAGAGATGTGAATCTTATCAGTCTGGCCCCTGCACCTGCCCCTTTTAAGATACTTGCCCCAATGGGGTTTCCATACATTGTAGCATGACTACAAACGTCTGACTGTGGTCCTGAGTTCATGGTTATGGGTCCAGTAGTGCCCTAGTTGCGAAGGAAGGAGTTAACAGTGGTCCTAGCTTTCTCCTGCCCTTCTCAAGGACAGCAGGGCCAAGTACTGACCTCCACTAGACATCCTGTAAATATTTCAAGGAGATTTAGTAACAGATAGATTATCTAACAAGTTCATATCTAAGAATTTTTTTAACAGGGTATTCTTTGTATATCTTGACTACCTATTATAAATAAACCTGGAATTTATGTGATACACGTGGCTGGAGAATGGTAGTCACGTGACCTCTTTATCTGTGTGAGGAATGAAAAACAAAACAAAACAAAGCAAAACTAAGAAGCCCTAAACTGTCTTTCCTGAGACAACTTGTACACGTACACCCAGTGAGCACTCATCTGTTACTCCGAGACCAAATTGCATCCCGTTTGGAAAAAAAAAACAAAAAACTCTTCAAGGCTATAACTTAGTGGTGTAGAAACTCAGGGTATCTTTTTCCTGGGTTTAAATAGGACCCGATAGGTTGGAAATGTAGGAAAAAAATTCAGATTGAAGAGCATGGAAGGTTACTGGTGTAGGTCTATTATGTCAGTTGTGATTTTTATTTTTTAAGTTAGTAATTGAGAAGTATTTTAGAGTGGTAACAAAGCTCTACATTGCTAGGCAACATCACTAGACTTAACAAGAGAAAACTGGAAATAAAGCAGTAGTTGTACTTCTGATGACCTCAAGCTCTGTCCTAATGACCATTTATAAAAGTGAGAGATGATGTACTATGAAGTATGCATATGCTTCATATTAATTTTGCATACCTACATATTCAGTTTTGTCTATTAAAATCATGCTTTTTTGCTGTGTGTGTTAGGTTGGCATATTTCCCAATTTATTAGTTCATCTATTTATTTCAGGCAGAGTGCTAAGGAAAGTCAAAATTAAAAGGCTAGGAATTTATAATTCTAAGCAGTCATGCTTAAATTAACGAGAATGGCAATTTTCAATGCTTTCTTCAGTTTTAAGTCAAACATCACAGTAAAACAATTATTTTCACTCTTTTTAGAATTCAACTAATATTTCTATGCTTTATTTTCAGTGGTAAATAAATGCATATTTTCTCCCTGTTTTTCTGAATTTTATTCTTCCTAGTACTCCATCCTTTTACCACATAAGATGGTATTCCTTTGATCTTTGACTTGTATATTTTTTCTTCTGATTTGTATAATTTAATTGTTAGTAGTAGTTAAATTTTATTGATCACTGAGTTTCAATTTTAATAATGATGTATAGGATGCCCTTTTCAGAAACTGCCCCCAAACTAACTACTTTTGAAAATCAAGGATAAAGACTATTGAATAGAAGTTTGTTATTAAAGAATAAGTGTATTTCAGCTGATGAATCTGTCAGGACAGTATTGGATAGAGAATTATATATTGAAGACATATTTTTAGTGTATTTTCTGAATATATGTAATTACTAGTTTGTAATTGAACAGAAAGAGGTTTGTAGTTTTGAGCATCTGGTTTTCTACAAAATTAATTTTAGCCCTGGGCAGGTTTGTGGCGATGCAAAGAAGTGTAAGTGGACGAGTATTATTGATGGTGACCACGTCAGTCACTCACTGTGCTGACCCTCCGGGCAGTCGAGTGTTGCCAGCTCTCCCTCTGTGGGCTGTGGCTTGTGGGTGATGACTGGCCTCTCTCCCTAGAAAGGAAGATGAGTCATTATATCCTTTATGTGACATAGCTTGTGTGGTATTAACATTTATCATCTTTTCTGAAATCATCTAATATATGGTCATCTTTAACGTTGAGATGAAATGTATTTATATAAAGCTATTTTCCCATTTAGAAATCCAAAACAAGGGAATTTAAATCTTTTTTTTTGTTTGTTTGTTTTATGGAAAGGATTAAGGTAAGTTAACATGAGCTTAGGATATGTCCTTGAATAAAGTTCACTTTATTATTTTTAAAATCCTGCTTTAGTTACTTGTAGACGTCTGCTTCTGGCAGATGAAATGACTGGTATTGAATTACTTTTTTGACATAAACAACTAGAACTCTGGACAAAACAGATGAGGCAATGCTTTCAGATGGTGTCTAACCAGTCAGTGCAGGACTGTGACCTCGAGAGAAGAGAGACACTGTAGAGTACTTTCTGAAGGTGAAACAGGGTTTGAAGCCTACCCAGATGGCAGTGGTCTTGCTGATATGAGGAGGCAGGTAATGGGTGTCAGGACAAATTTGTGGAGTAGAATAGAGGGAGAGACAGGGAGACTAAGGAGTTGGTGTGGTTATGTCTCAAGACACTGGCTGTGGGCTGGGCCACGCATGCTCAGAGGGAGGCTCTGTGAAGCCCACCTCAGAAAGTCTGTTGCAGGACCAACAGATGAACATAGAGGTGAAGTTCTGCAGTCCTGGGAGGCATGGGATTTCCGGCAGAACAGAGTAAAGAAGCCTCCCTGATCACCCTTCAGGCAGTTGCTGCACCAAAAGCCATGGTGTAAGCCATGGAGGAAGAGTCATTACACTCTAAGTTAAGGGTCACGTGCTAGAGCTGGAGAATGAAACAAAGCAGATCTACTATATACAGCGTAAAACCATGCACGACAGGGATTCTGCCATTAGTGTAACAAATACCAATGCTCTTTAAAGGAGGAAAGTGCAATTCAGATTCCCCATGACTTGATTCCATGATGCCCAGAATAAAAAAATAAATAAATATATTTGATATTCAAAGAACCAGTGCAATAAGTAAAAAAGTGATGCAGAGTTTAGAGGAAATGTAGACAACAGAAACACACTTTCGGGTGATCAAGGTTTTGGAATGAACAGACAAGGACTTAAGAACTCTATTATAAATATGTTCAGGAATTTAAAGGAAACCATATAAATGATGCTTGAATAGAGAGGGGGACTCAGCAGAGACACTCAAAGTGAAAGAAGAACCAAACAGAAATGTTGAAACTTAAAAGTAATATATTGGAAATGAAAAATTCCTGTAATGGGTTTACCAGCAGATTGCTCATTATAGAAAAGAACCAGTGAACTTAAAGAGAAGCCAATAAAAACCGTAAAACCTTAAGGAAAGGGATAAAGTGTTATAAGAAAATGAACAGAACCTTTGTGACATGTGGAGCAATATAAAATTGATAGAAGAGAAGAGAATGGAAAAAGGAGTATTTGAAGAAGTAATGATAGAAGATTTCCCAATGTCATGAAGAAAAGTCAACTTAACAGATTCAAGAAATCTGTAAACCCCAAGAAAAACAAATATAAAGAGAGCCACATGTTATAATTAAACTGTTGATTACCTTAGATAAAGTTTTCAAAGTTGTCAGAAAAAACAAAAAGATACGTTACATATAGGGAATATGTGTATACTATATGAATTATGGCTAATATTTCATCAGTAACAGTGGAGGCCAGAAAGACAATGGATGTCATCTTTAAATTTTTGGAAGAGAAAAAAGTCATGTGGTAAGTTAGTATGCTGCACTAAGTTAAAAATGTCCTTCAAAAGTCATGATAACATAAAGACAATTTTCAGATAAACCAGATCTAAAGCATCTGTTGCCAGCAGAACTGCACTACAAGAAATGCTAAAGGAAGCCCTTCAAGCTTGAGAGAAATGATAACAGAGAGAAAATCGGAGCCATAAATAGCATAGAATAGTATCAGAAATGATAAATATTTGGATAAATATTTTTAATTTATTTCTTTAAAAGACAACAAATATAAAAATTATGGCATTGCATTATGTGTATTATATCACATAAGATGTAAAACATATGGGCAAGAAAATGTATGAATAAATGAACTCGTGTTGCTATAAGATTCTTATATTTTACATGAAGTAGTACAATATTAATTTTTGAAGTAGACTGCAATAAGTAAAGGATGTGTTTATAATCCCTACAAAAACTATGCAAGATATCTCGAAGAGGTGTAGCTTTGAACCAGCAGAGAGAATAAAATAAAGTGACTCTAAAGAAAGTAAAAGAGAAGAAATAATTGTATAAAAATAATAACTGACAAATTAGCAGATATATCATGATGCTATAGAAAATCCTAGAAAACCAATAATTATAAACATTCCAATTAAAAGCTATATATTGTTAGACTGGATTAAAAAAAATCAAAATCCTGATATATACAATTAAAAATCAAAGAAAGGAGAGGGGCCTGGCTGGCTTAGTCAAGAGAGCATGTGACTCTTGATCTTGGGGTCATGAATTTGAGCCCCATATTTTGGGTATAGAGCTTAGTTAAAAAAAATAAAGAGAGATACATGGATCGATAAAGAAGATGTACACACACACACACACACACACACACACACACACACACACGTGGAATTTATGCAGCCATAAAAAACAAGATGACATCTTGCCTTTTGTGACAACGTGGTTGGACCTAGAGAGTATTCTGCTAAGTGAAATAAGTCAGACCGAGAAAGACAAGACAAATGCTGTGTGATTTCACTCATATGGAATTTAAAAACAAAACAAATGAATAAACAAACAATTAAAAAGCAGAATCAGAGCTGTAGATACAGAGAACAAACTGGTGGTTGCCAGAGGGTTGGGGGAGGGGGTTGGGCAAAATGGGTGAAGGGGAATGAGAGGTACAAGTGTCCAGTTATGGAATGAATAACTCATAGGAATAAAAAGCACAGCCTAAGGAATACAGTCAGTGATAGTGTAATAGTGTTCTACGGTGACAGATGGTAGCTACATTTGTGGTGAGCCTGGCATAACAGCATAACATGTAGAGATGTTGAATCATTATGTTGGACACCTGAAACTAATGTAACGCTGTGTGCCAACCACACTCAAAGAAAAAAAATTTAAATGTATGTATAAATTCACCATACTGCTCTATGGTGTATTTGAAAGCTACTAAGAGAGTAAATCCTAAAAGTTCTCATCATAAGAAAAAGAAACATCGTGTATGTGTGGGCATCTATATGAGATGATGGATGTTAACTAAACTTATTGTGATAATCATTTTACAATATATCAGGTCAAGGTATTATGCTTTGCACCTTAAACCTATACAATGCTATGTACCAATTATATTGCAATACAGTGAAAACAATTTTAAAAATATCAGAGATAGAGACATGTACTGTGCCAACAACAAACATCAAACATGCTATGAATATTAGACAAAATAGAAATCAGAGAAAGAGTATTGCCATTTACAAAGGGAAATGTTTTTAAAATGATAAAAGAGTCCATTCAAAAAAATCTGAATGTGCATTCCGTTATTAACAGTTTGAAGATATATGAAGCAAACCAATAGCCCTAGAGGGAAAAATGGGTAAATTCACAATCAGCAATTAAAAAATTTTTTTAATGTTTATTTATTTTTGGCAGAAAGAGACAGAGCATGGGGGGGGGGGTGGGGAGAGAGAGAGGGAGACACAGAATCCAAAGCAATCTCCCGGCTCTAAGCTGTCAGCACAGCTGACGTGACCTGAGCTGAAGTCGGACACTTAACCGACTAAGCCATCCAGGCGTCCCTCACAATCAGCAATTTTAACAACTCTTCGTAATCAGTAGGATAATCAGACAAAAAGATGATTAGTAAGGGTGTAAAATAGTTAACACTTTAAGCCAAATCAACATGACTGTTACTTATAAAACAATATACTAAAAACCTGAAAAATACAGATTCAACACAATCTCAATTAAAAAAATCTTAATTTTTTAAAACAAATTGATAAGCCAAAATGTAAATAGAATGTAAAGGACCCATATATAGAAAGCAGTGATGGTCAAGAAGAACAAAGTTGGAAGACTCAACCTACCTGACTTTAAAATTTGCTATATAAGAGACTCTTAAAAGCTGAGAACAAACTGAGGGTTGATGGGGGGTGGGAGGGAGGGGAGGGTGGGTGATGGGTATTGAGGAGGGCACCTTTTGGAATGAGCACTGGGTTTTGTATGGAAACCAATTTGACAGTAAACTTCATATATTGAATAAATAAATAAATAAATAAATAAATAAATAAATAAATAAAATTTGCTATAAACCTATAGTAATCAAAGCAGTGTGGCTTGGCATAAAAATAGACACACAGATTAAAGGAATAAAAAGTACACGATAGATTCACATGTTGCTGGTCCATTAATTTTTGACCAAGGCATGAAGGCAATTCAAGGGACTAAAGAAAATCGTTTCCACAGATGGTATTGGAACACTGGATCGACATAGGGGAAAATAAGACTTTTGACCCCTATTTCACTCCATTCACAAAAATTAATTTGAAGTTGATCATAGACATAAACATAAAAGCTGAACTTGTAACTTTCTAGAAGAAAACATGGGAGAATAGCATTGTGACCTTGAAAGAGGTAAAGACAATATACAGAGGCATTAACCTGAAAGAAAAAAAAATGATAAATGGTAGTTCATCATATGAAAAAAATTCTGTTTATCAAAAGACAAATTTTGCAACTGAAAAGGCAAGACACACACTGCAGAAAATATTTGCCTTATATCTTCCTAACAAGGGACTTGTACTTAGAATATTTTAAGAACTAATATAAGCCGATAATTGAAAGACAAATAGTGCAATTTAAAAGTGGTACCTGGTTGGCTTAGTTGGTTGAGTGTCTGACTTGATTTCAGATTGGGTCATGATCCCAGGATTGTGGGATCAAGCCCCATGACAGTCTCTGCACTGAGTGTGGAGCCTACTTAAGATTCTCTTTCTCTCTCTCTCTCTCTCTCTCTCTCTGCCCCTCTCACCCCCCCCTTCTGTGCTCTGTTTCTCTCTAAAAGATAAAAATAAAATGGGCAAAGGACTTGAAGAGATACTCACACAAGAACATATGCAAATAACAGTAAACATATGAAAAATATTCTCAGTTATTGTTCATCAGGAAAACGGAAGCTAAGATCACAATGAAATCCTATTTTCTGCTCTTCAGAATAGCTAATGCTAGAAGACAGACGTCGCAAATGGTGGTGAGATGTGGAGCAGCTGGTGCACTCACACGTTGTTGGCAGAACGTAAGACAGTACAAACACTTAGAAAAAACTGGCAGTTTCTAGGAAATGTAAACATATATGTACTCCGCTCCAGAATTCCACTTCTTGGTATTTACACAATAAAAATGAAAATATATGTCAAACAAAAACTTGTTCACAGTTTTTTCTAGTGACTTTTTTCATAATATTCCCAAACTGGACACAACCCAAATGTCCTTCGAGGGAAGAAGGAGAGAAGAATAGAGAGAGCATAAACTATGGATACATTGAATAATGTGAGTGAACTTCAGAAATATTATATGGAGGGAAAGAAGCCAGATGTAAACTTCTAGAAGGAAACATAGAAGTTCTTACTTTTGTAATATGTTTATTTGAAGTTCAAGGACTTTTATTGTGATAGAAATCAAAATGGCAGTTCCTAATGGCTGGGGGAGGTGGAAACGAAGTTGAGTAGAATGTGGCAAGTAAGAACTTTCTGGAATGGTGGAAGTTTCTGGATCTCCCCTGGGTTGTTGGCTACTGCAGTGTATACATTTATTAAAAGTCATTGAATTGTATACGTAAGATCTTTGCATTGCACTGTGTGTAAATGTTTCTTTAATTAAAAAGATGTTTAGGTATTCAGTTGTAGATTCCTTTTCAATACACTAAAGGTCTGAATGGTTCTGGTGTTGCCCATTTAAGAAAAAAATGTTTTTATGTGTTGCAGAGTTACCTGCTAATTAGCTTTCCTAGTGCATTTTGATGGCTACCAACATTATATTATACTGTCAGAAGTCTTAAGTCAGCTCTGCATTTTGTCCTTTCATTAAAAGCTGTGTTAGTGCAGAGACCATTTCTTCCATCTTGTTAACCATTATGTCCATTCTCTGTAATGGCCAATTGATTGTTAATAAATTTCTCATGGACTCCTGAAAAACAGGTAATTAGACTATTTTCCTTTCAAGGTCTGACTTTCCTTATCTTTTGATCTGAGCATCCTGTTCTGAGGATTTCTGGCTATGGGGAACACACACACACATAATCCCCTGCTAGAGGTTCAAATACTTTGTTTACCAGGCAGATAATTTGACAGAATAGTCACGGGGCACAGACCTGTGAGCGAAAGATGCTTGGGCTGCCTTCGTGGCTCTGCAGGTTGCAAGAATGGGAGGAGGGACCATGATGGAGACAAAGCAGAGCTGTGGAAACTACACCAGACAGAAGCTGCACTCATTCTACACCTTCCTAAAAGCAATCATCTGGAATGCTCTTCTTTACTGAGTTTCCAAATCAACTGGCAATATTTATGCTTAAAACTTGCAAGTGTGGTTATAAATTGGAAAGTACTTAATTTCAAGCCATGACTTATAATAGTTTACATTCTTGGTGATCCATGCACGAACACGTTATTTTAAACGTTTTGTATTTGGCATACTTTAAAAATAAATATAACAGCCCCATGAAGCTCTTTGACTCCTTTAGGGATACATTTCCGTATTTTTCATAACGGATTGATTTAAAGGGAAATCACACAATAGGCAGCACCCTAGTGGCAGTGATTATGACAGTGGTGTGTTAAAATTAAAAGGTGAAAGGCCTCCCTGCCTGCCCTTCAATGAACTATGAACTCCTTCAACTTCTCCTTTCTCAGACCTTGAGACCACACAGCCCAGAACCCCACCTGCCTCCTGTACGTCTGAATGTGCTCCTCATCAGAAAGGCAGCCCTGAAAGGGTATGGGAAGGGGGGGGTCTCTCTCTGCTGGGGGGCAGGTGGGCCCATGTGGCAATGGTACTGGCTGGCTCAGAGAAATGTGGAACTCCGGGATGCTATTTTTTGGTCATTGTAACCCCCGTGACTAGGACTTAGGGGAACACAGTGGTGGCAGTGGTGGCATTGGTGGCCGTTTCTCTTCTTCTGCTTCCTGTAGTGCTTGCTGTCCTTGCTGTTCAGCTTGACATGGTAGACCCTGTGGAACTTAGTTTCAGAGAGCATGGCTTGTTCATGATCCAGTCGTAATGAAGCACAGTGGATGGAATTTCAGTAGGAAGAAGGGGTAAAACACGGCATGAATGAGATGCAAAAGTAAACTCTGAAACTGGAAAATCTCACAGGTAGTTACCTACATGTAAGCCAATCAGAATCCCTAGATAGGTAGGGTATTGATGGCCTCAGTGACATCCCAGTTTGATGGTATAGACATACATCTGTGAGCAAGCTGGTGGGGAAAACTGACCTTTAGTTTCCAGATTCTGTGTAGTGAAAACTGGCAAAGCAGTATTTTACAGCATTGGTCCACGAATGCACTAGAATGACTCTATAATTTCAAGTATGTGACTATTTCTGGAAGAACAAAAGCGCTCTTCTAGGACCCTTCAATACTCATTATAAAACCTCTCCTTTTATCTTTTCCCTGATATGTCCCAGGCTTCACCAATGTGAAAGTCCCCAAAATACAGGTAATTGCTGGAGAAGAAAAAGGCACTGTAAAATTGAGAATGTATGCCTTCTAAGCCATTGATCTGAAGTTGCCAGCTATAAAATCTTGGCAAAATATTGCTTCTGCTAAGTTGTATATTTTATAATGGAGAAAAATCAAGAGAATACACAAATGTCTATTCGGCTCACCTAAAAAGACACCGTGGCTTTCCTCAGCTGCCACTAAGGTGCTGGTCCTTCTGAGGAAGCTAAGGCTACCTTTGGGTGAGGCCCTCACTTCATCCGATCACTAGCACGGCTCCCGCACCCTGCAGCGTCAGCTCTGCACTTGACCACACCATGGCCTCTGTCTCCTCTCGGAGCTTGCCTGCATCTACTTGGCCCTCATCCTGCACTACCCTGAGGTCCCAGAGGATAAGATCAATGCCTTCATTAAAGCAGCTGGTGTAAATGTTCGACATTTCTGGCCGGGTTTGTTTGCAAAGGCCCTGGCCAACGTCCACATCCACATCGGGAGCCTCGCCTGCAATGTAGGGGCTGGTGGACCCACCCGCGTGGCAGCCTGTGCAGCACCAGGGAGTGGTCCTGCCCCCTTCACCACTACTGTCCCCGCTGAGAAGAAAGTGCAGGCAAAGAAAGAGGAATCTGAGCAGTCTGAGGATGACATGGGCTTTGGGCTTTTTGACTAAACCTCTTCCGTAACCTGTTCAATAAAAAGCTGGACTCTTAAAAATAAATTAAATAAATAAATAAATAAACATCGAAAAGCTGAAATCTAAACAAACAAATAAATAAAGATACTATTAGCTTCTTTTTGGAAACTATGGCTTTTGTATATGTCATTATTAGGAGCTCTGATTTCTTTTAAGGTATTCCTGGAATTATAATTACAGTTCGAGGGGCTGAACCTAAAACCAGTCGAGACTGGAGCTAATTATGTGGAGCCCAGTCTTCAGAGGTTACCCAAGCCCTGTCCTGGGCTCTGTCCTGTGCTCCAGTCTGTCCTCTCCTGTCCCCGGCTAGGCTCTGCCTTAGGATGAATTGCCCTCCGTGCGTGTCTCAGAGCTCTCAGTACCAGCACAACTGTTATTAATCCCACTGCCCATTCTTGATGTCATTTCCTGAATTTTGGATGAACCTTGACACCCAAGGACCTTTAGATTCCATCCCTGTCCAGTCCCTTCTCTGGAGTCAATAGACCAGGCTAACACACATCCCTGCAGAAATATCTGGACCAGGAAGGCTGAAAGCAATCACAGTTTTTCTTTATATAGAGCTTTACATGATTTATCAACTCAATTTTCTATACTTGTATATTGAGGGGAAAAAAAGAAAAAGAAAGGCCAAATTAGATACTTTTCTCCTAGAAAATTGAATGTGTATTATGCATGTGGACATATTTATTTATGATGTACGTTCTTCCATTTACTGGACTTGTGGTAGCTTTCATATCTTTTTAAAGTGCCAGATAAGATATTTATATCTGCATCCCAAATGTCTAGCCTAGTGCTTGGTATATGGTAGATACTCAGTAAATGTTTGTTAAATCAAATTGAATTTTAAAATAGTGCAGAGATGGTTTATAGGAAGGAAGTGATCATACCAGATGTCTGAATGCAATAGAATCTTATCATTGGGCCATTAATTTGACTCTGAGCTTCCTAAATTCAGCACAGTATTCCCTTTGTAATAAATGGTCCAGGATTTAGTTTCTGACAGAAGAGCATATAAACCTTACTTTGAAAGTAAAAGAATATAAAATTTATCTTAGCGGGCCAAATATAAAGAGGTGGTAAAACATAGTGTCCAGTATCTTTGACTGTGTTTTTCTTTTCTACTTACATAAAAGAAGATGCAGAAATATTTTTAAAGTGAATACTTCTTATTTCCACACTCTCAATGGTAGAAGGCACAATACTACACCTCATTTTAATGATGGAATTCTCTGTAGACCAGAGATAATGCTGTCTAGGAATCCTCTATTTGTGTTCCAATTTAATATAATAGGACGTGTATAATTTAAATGAATGGTTTCCTATTAAACTCTCACTTTCACATATTAGTATTCCTGGCAGATTCCCAGTGCCAGTCAGTTCGCAATTCTCCCGCAAGTACCTGTAGCTCAGCTAGTCTTGGTTTCGGATTGACAGAAACAATCTCAACCTGAGGAGGCACCACTGACAACCAGTGATGGGTGGATTAGGAGCCTGACTTGCGTCCTTACTTGGAGAGAAGCCAGTTCATTTCAGCACAAGATTGAGACCCAAGGTGGGCGCCTGGGTGACTCAGTCTGTTGAACAAGCCACTCTAGATTTTGACTCAGGTTATGATCCCAGGGTCGTTGTGGGATCAAGCCCTGTGTCAGGCTGAGCATGAACATGCTTGAGATTCTCTCTCTCTCTCCCTGTGCCCCTCTCGCCTGCTTGTGTATGCACACTCTTTCTCTCTCTCTCTAAAAAAAAAAGATGGAGACACAAGGGAGCTTTCATGGGGAAGCTAATGGAAAACAAGTCAGTGGCCCTTCTCTGCACTTAGAATATAAATTAGAATGTAAATACTTGGACATATGTTTTCTACTGTTTGCTTTTTAGAAAATTTATTATGGAATATTTCTAAATTCCTTACAGATTTCTTTTCAGAAAACATCAACTAGGAAAGAATGAAAGGGAAGTTTCATTGTATTTCAAGTCAGACAAAAAAATTCCTGGATTATTCCTTCACGACCTACTAAAATTTTGTTGGTGGATCTCCATAGCGTAAAGAGGAAGTACAAATTCTTTGCATGCTCCTTTCACTCCAATTCTATTCTTGCTGTCTCTGTCTTCCTTTACCCATCCTCCCCATTCTATCTCGCTGCTCACATTCCCTGTGAAGCACACACATCTTATCCCAGCAGTCTGTGCTCCATGGTGGCCTGCTCAGCCTTTGGCCTACCTGTGCTTTCTAGTCTCCACGGGTTTTCTCACCTGATGACTTCTTTCTCTCCTTCCCGTTCTCACCTGTCAATGGCCTGCCAGAGACTTCCAGTTCAACACCCCTATGTTTATAGTAGCATTATTTACAGTAGCCAAATTACAGAAGTAGCCCAAGTGTTCATCGATAGAGGAATGTATAAAGAAGATGTGATATATATACAAATATGTGTGTGTGTGTGTGTGTGTGTGTGTGTGTGTGTAGGAATGTTATTCAGCCATAAAAAATTATGCAGTCTTGCCATTTACAATGACATGGAGAGAACTAGAGAAAAACACCAGATGATTTCTCTCTTATGTGGAATTTAAGAAACAAGTGAACAAAGGCAAAAAAAGAGAGAGAGAAAGTGAGAGGCAGAGAGAGAGAGAGAGAGAGAGAGAGAGAGACAAGCCAGAAACAGGCTCTTAACTATAGAGAACAAACCGATGGTTACCAGAGGGGAGGTAGGTAGGTAGGGGATGGATGAAATAGTTGATGGGGATTAAGGAGTGCACTTGTTATGATGAGCACTGGGTGATGTATGGAATTGTTGAATCAGTATACTGTGCACCTGAAACTAATACAACCCTGTATGTTAAATATAGTGGAATTAAAATAAAATTTTAAAAAAGATACTTAAAAAAAGACTTCCAGTCATAATTTATATAGTTCCTCCTTGAATCCTCTTAGTAGAGTAAATCTTTGCATTTGATTTATCCTTCTATAGTGTCTTTACCACCACATTATTTCTTGAGGTGTATATTCCTGTTCTACACACAAGATTGTAAATTCCCAGAGAACACAGTATTTTAATCAGCTTTTATTCTACATAGTCCAACTCCTTGCTCATAATAGATTCTCTGAAAATATTTATTGAGGTGAGTTTATTTGAAGAGCTTTGACAAAAACTATCTTTCCTCATTCAGCATTTCTAATTTTGAATTGCACAAAATATATCATAATGAAAAATTATGAACATTAAGCACCCTGCTCAGGAGTTCATTAACAGATATGTCTTTCTATTCTGAAATTTTCCTGTAGAAATTGAGTCAAAGAAATCTATGAATTGCGTAGTTAGGATTCTTGAGAAGACTCAAAGATTTTACCCTTCCCAAAATACACAAACATATACCTTTTTCCCTTTTGGGTCATATTCCAATATTTGTATCAGCTTGTTGTGAGTGAACTTTTACATGGATCCTTGGATTACTTTTCTTTCCTGGACATCCACGTGGCCTCTCTTCCTACTCAGACTTTAGGAGGTCTAGCAGGACCAGGGTTGGTTTGAAGGAAAAGGATGCAAAGGCTTCAATAGAATGATTTCATTCCTTGAATATGTTTTTTGTATATTTCAACTCAATATCACACTGGTAGGCCTTACACACCAAATCAGGACATGTGTATAGAGGAATATATTCTTGTCTAGGACATGGGGAGTATAGTTGATTCTTGGCTCATATAAGTAAATTAAATAATTAAAATAATTAATAACAATCAGCTAATAATTTTAATAACTAAATGATTGTATTTATTATAATTTATTTTACATAACACATAATAAAATTGATTGGGTAGTAAATAATTAGTAAATTGAATGAGTAAATTAAAAAAAGTAACACTGACTCTTATTTTTATAAGGTTTAATACCCAACAAAAATGCATTAGTGAAGCCGATAGGTGGGTTAGGCAGTCTTCCTAATAACTGTAAATTCACTCTGACTCTAAGACAGTAATATGTGTTTTGGACATAGGCTGAGTTGAGTTTGAGTCCTGGTTCACTGACTAGCCATGTGACCTTGGGCAACGTAACAGCTTCTGAGCTTCAGTATTCTGATCTATAAAATAAGAATATTGACACATATCTTTGGAGATTATTCATATGCTTCTATTTCACAGCTTTTAGAAAGACATTCTTAAATGCTTTCATATAAAATTTAAAATCACTTTATCCAGTAAAAACATCCTACCTGCTGGTTTCTAATAAAAACTGGATTCAATTTATGTATAAGAAAACTCGGGGTGTGTGTGTGTGTGTGTGTGTGTGTGTGTGTGTGTGTGTACATGATATTAAATCTGTCCATCCAAGAAAAAAATGATATCTTTCCATTGGTTCCCATCAAGAAGATTTTCATTTTTTTAATAGAATTCCTGTCTTTCTTGCTAAATGTGTTCCTTAACATTTTCTTGTGTTTTTCCATTTTTTTCCAGTTAACAATACAATATATTCTGATTTATATTTTCAAGTGCATATTCTGAATAGAGAAAAGCTATTGATTTTGGTACATTTATCTTGTATCCCAGCATCTTACCAACGTTTCATATTAATTCTACCAGTTACTTTATACTGGAATATCTTATATTTTCTGATCCTATCAGAAAAAGTAGCAATTTTATATTTTCTTTTTTCTAAACATTTGTATAGATTATTTAATTTTCATGATTTATTACATTCACTACTAGAACCTCTAAGACAATGTGAAATAAAAAGGGAATAGTGGCCATTGCTTTCAGATCTCTGATTTCAAATGAGATAAAGATAATATTGAGTTCAAATTGAGGATAATATATTCTCTTGTTTTTGCTAATTTTCTTCTCTTCCTATTTTACACAGTCATTTCATTAGGATTAAATGTTAATTTTTTTTTCAAATGCATCCTTAATATTTGAAAGATGTGACCCATGAATTTCCTTCCTTGAATTTGTAGATATTGTGGATTTTGGTGGCAGAGGTTTGGTCGCTTACTCAAGAGCCATTCCTCCTTCTCCCTTTTTATCTTGTTAATAGAACTCCGACTTATACCTTAACCTAAACTATACCTTAACTTATACCTTGGGGAAAAGGGTGGCCTCTCCCATTCCTAGAGATGGTTAGTGTTACCCCTGAGGTAATTGGCATAATTGACATCCCATTTCCTTTTGCCAGAGCTTACTCTAAATCCAGGCCAATGGCATAGTCTAATCAATGAGACTGAAGAAGAATCCTTTTATGATTAAAAAACAAAAAACAAAAAACAGATCTTCTGGAGAAAAAGCTTTTATACTCCTGCCTTCATTCCTTCTTGGCCTGTTGTGTGAAGACTTGATTCTGGGAGCTGCAGCAGCCCTATTACCACTGTGAGGAAGTGGAGAATAAAGACAATGAAGAGTCCGTGTTCTAAGGATGGCAGAAGAGAAGGTTAGAAAACAGCTTGGCAGAGATTCTGGGCAACTGAACCAATGTAGCTGCTGATTGTGTGACTTCTTGTTCTGTATGAAAATGCTCTATTTGTTCAAAATCCCAAATCCTGTATGACCTGGTCCCTGGCTTCCTCTCGTCCTACAGCTTTTCCTTGTCACACTGTGCTCCAGCCTCATTGGGCTTCTTGCTGTTATAAAACACAGCAAGAATAGTCTCAATTCAGAACATTTGCTCTCACTTTTCCTTCTGCCTTGCTAAGCTGCCCAAGGTATTTGTGGTGCTCCCTGACTCTATTCAGGTCTCTGCCTGCTTGTTGCTTCAACAGAGTATTTACAAGACATCTCCCATCATGTTCTGGTTCCTTAGCCAGTTTTATTTTTCTTCAGGAATCTTTTCCATATGAAAACACATTATGTATGTATTTTATTTACTGTCTTTCCCCAATATAATCAAAGTTTCATGAAGGCAAGCACTGTATGGCTTGATTTATTGTTGTATCAGAAGTACTGCTAATTTCTGGTTTGGGCAGTGCTCATATTTTGTTCTGAGTTTGTATATGATTACAGAGTGGCCTTGTTTTTGACATGACCTTCAGGGAGAGGGGCCTTGTCTGATGCTCAGGTGGTGTGAGATTGTTGATGTTCAAATGGAGAATGCCAAGATGTGGCTCTGAGCTACCAGATACCAGGGGCTGCTTTCCTCTTTCTGTTACCGCATCTTTATATCTCTGTACTCTTTCATTTGTTATTCACTTAAATTGATTTAAGTATTTTTCTCCTGTAAAGAACATAGATGGTGTAGTACCTGAATTTTGCTGTTCTCCAATTGTCTTCCTTTTACTTTGACAAATAAATGGTATAAGATTTTGAATTTCATTCTTTCCTTTTAGTTGATAGTAAATAGTATTCCACTGACTTCTAGGGTCTATAGTTGAAAATAGTCACATGACACTTTTATATTATCTCCTTTGTAGACAGTTTATTCTTTCTGCTTGGAACATTGTAAGATATACCATATTTTTGAAGTTTAAGAAATTTTCACCAGAATTTGTCTGATCTCTTTTCTCTTGTTTTCTTTTCATACTTAAACTAAAAAATTGTATTCCATTATTTGTTTAATTACTGTGATTCTTACAACTGTTTCTTTTTCTCCTTCCAGAATTCTTATTTTTTTATGTTAAATCTTCTGTATCTGTTCTCTAAGTCTCTTATCTTTTTGTGCATGTGTGTGTGATATATGTGTATGTATATAAATAGTGTGTGTGTGTGTGTGTGTGTGTGTGTGTATTAGTAATTTTTTAAACCTTTGTGATTGTTTTCAGTTGATCTTTGGGTCCTAATTTGGGTCTCAAACAACCATATTCTCCTTACATTCATGTACTAGATGTCTAATTAGAAAATCATCTTTATTAGCTGCAGAACATCTTTGTGGTGTTGTTGAATCCTTTTAGTGCTTTTTGTTTTTTTATTAAAGTTTTCTGCCTTTTCCAGGAACTCTGTTTCACTGGGTATCTATTCGTGTTTTGGCCACTGAACTCCCTTAAATGTGTGTGTGTGAGTGTGTGTGTGTGTGTGTGTGTGTGTGTGTGTGTGTGGTTGTGCTCTTTTTTGTCTGCTCATTGTCCAGATATCCCAAGTACTGGTTTTATATAAATAAAGAAAAGGAAAATGTTGAAGCAGGTTGGCCATTCCTCCTTCCTAGAAGGAGCTTTCTTGTTCCCCACATCCTCAGTCTCCTTGAAATCTCACTGCTTCAGCAGTTGGGGGCACTCAGCTCACTGGTTCAGCTACTTCTTACTTTTAGGAAGGCCAGGGTGATGTGACCCTCATGTGGGGAGCTGATTTCACTCTTCCCCTAGAGCTCTACAGGTCTCTGTGGGCCACATTTATGCTTCTTACTGTTGGTCTCTGCTTGAGAGTGGGGATGTGGTACTGTACCAGCCATGTCCATAGACCTTAGAACAGCCCAAGGCCTTCCTCACTGCCTACAGACCCAGAAACTATAGGTTCTGGAGAAGCTGCCATATTGGAGTAGAGGGTAAGGGAGCTGCACTTTAAGTTCCATGTTCCCATAATTCTCTGTGTAATATCCTTCAGAGCACAATCCTATCTTTCTAGCTACTCTATTTGGTTGTCAAGTCTACAAGACATAAACTAAAACTTCTCACATTTTTTTTATGCTTTTTGTTAAGATTTTTTTCAATTAATTTTATTTATTTACTTATGTATTCAACAATGTTTATTGAATACTTTGGCCACCAGACCTCTGTGTATTGAGGCTACAGCAGTGAACAAGACAGGCAAATCTGTGCTCCCATGGAGTTATACTCCTAGTAACTTCACACCCAGTGCAAATGTTCTGCTTTAGCCAAGGCCAACTTGCACATTAGGGGACTAGTACATATTTTTGGTTGATCTGTGAGACCACATCAGATCATTTCAGAAAGCACCCCAGTTTTGACTAGAGCAAAATTGCCTTGTCTTAATGTTTGCTGTGAGTTTTAAAGTTCCATTTGGGTTAAAAATATTTCTACGTGTGGAGAAAAGAACACTTTATGAAAATACAAAGATATAGGAGGACTCCTTAATGGAGAAATTGAAGAAATGGATGCTGTGAAACTTGCTGTTATTTCCTGCTGGGATACGATTAAAGGTGGAAAAAAGGAGAAATAGGAAGAGTCTGAATAACTGGTAAGAGGCAGTCGTGTGAACACAACTGCCGGAAAAGCATTTAACGAAATTAAAGGTATCAGTGGGAACTATCTACAGCCTGTTTCATCGTGAACCATCACTAATTTGTAAGGGAATTGAATATGATGGGAACTTTGAAAGTGCTATCCTGGATAAGCATTTAAAGGAAATTCCATGTGGCTGTATTCAGAAATCTTGGAGTTCATTATCTCATATTCAGGGTTGGCTGTAGCATATTTACTGGAGTAAGAAATTAGAGATATTCTACAATTATTGCAATTAATATCTTCAAAAAATCAAGAAAGGATAAGAATTTTTTCAAGTGATTGAAAACTTGGATTTTCACAGTTAGTGTTAGAGAAAGTTAGACTTGTAAATTTGCAAATCTGCATCCAGAGGAGAGAAAATAAACACGTTCCTTTGGTGTCCAGTTGCTATAGAAAGGCCATCTGCCCACAGATGTTCATCAGGTAAGGGAACTAGAATGTATCTAAGTATTTGTAAGTTGCCACAATAGCATCATATATTTAAGAATAAAATGCCTTTCCTCTACCTTTTTATTTATTTTTTTATTTTTATTTTTTTTTTAATGTTTTTTATTTATTTTTGCGACAGAGAGAGACAGAACATGAGCAGGGGAGGGCCAGAGAGAGAGGGAGACACAGAATCGGAAGCAGGCTCCAGGCTCTGAGCTGTCAGCACAGAGCCCGATGCAGGGCTCGAACCCACAGACTGTGAGATCATGACCTGAGCCAAAGTCGGAGGCTCAACCGAGGAGCCACCCAGGCGCCCCTCCTCTACCTTTTTAAAGCTACAAATTGAATTTGTACTTCAATCACATCAAGATTCCTTTTTGACAAGTCAAGTAACTATAATGGATTTTCTCCCATTCAGTCACAAGACTTCTCCCCGCCAGGTTACATTACAATAAAATGGTTAATCTCCCCACCCACTAATCTGTTTCTTACCTCAAACAGTAAGAAAATTACTGTTTGTAATTTGATGTAAGAAAATTAAATACTATTTATCAGTGTAAAATAGTGGAACAAAATCATTACTAAATCCTTTGGAGTTTATTAAAATAGCTTTGTAAAGATATTTTTGAATTTAAAAAGCTAATCATCAACTCACATTTTCAACCCGTCCATCTCTTGCTTTCATGAGAATAACCCCAGCCAGAGTGTATTATGAGTTTAAATATGAATATGAGGAAAAATATATTTTTCAGCAGTATGAATGTCACTTACAGATGGTGAAAAATGTTTAATTTCTTACCTCTTTTATTGACAATTTGAAACTGTTTCGAATATTAACATGGCTAATGATATTTTTTTCATTTTTTGGTTCCCTAAATATTTAGAAATATTAATCTCTATGGATTTTCTTTAGTATTTCTAAAACCATATATGTCCTAAGAGAAATTTCTGCTACAAGATGTCTAATGTTGGCTGTCAACCTCAGTACAATTACAGATACATTTTTTCCTGAATCAAATACTGAGGAGGAAGGGGGTATTATTTTATTAGAGCCAGTGAGTTTTTTTTCTTTTTGCTTATAAAAGTGTTTTTTGTTTTTGTTTTTTGAGGGGGGTGGGAGTAAACCAAAATTGGAAGATAAGAAGTAGCTTTAAGTTTTTAAGATTTGTTTATATTGTTATTACCACTTTAGTCAAAGTTTCATGAATGGCTACTTTTGATTTTATGTGAGAATAAAGTGATATTGATGAGAAAGATTTATTAGGAAAATTGAAGATTCTTTTAAGGGTCGTGTTTTCCTCAGAATATATTGAGAATAGTTCAAGAAAACTTTTTTCCTAATTTTTAAAAATTACATCTAGCTCTATGTAAAATAGAATAGAACATTATGAAATTGACCCAGAGAGCTAGTATGTTTAGGTCAAGAAGACAGAAATTGGTTTAATTATTGAGCACAGGCTAAACTAGCTGGCCAACCTAGACCATGCATCATGTACAAAGTAGATCTCAGGAGTATGTTGAGTGAATTTTTCAAATAATTTCTCTATGGTTATTAATTTACCTGTGCCTAGTGGATACAGGAATAACGTCAACTGACCCTTGTTTGGTGCAATGTACATTTGTAGTCTTTTTTCTCAGTTTTTGAACCAGTTCTAAGAGGAAGGTACAGACGTTTACCACCTCAACAACTGAGGCTTCTGGTTGATATGCGGCTTGTCCAAGACAAGGAGTGGCCATTTGATTTCCAGAGTCTCATTCCTTAACCCAAGAGCTTATACTGCCTCCCACACTTTCAACCCCAGCTTTGCACTGCCCTTTCTCTTAGTGTTCTGTGGATATACACATAACACTCATTTTCACCCCTGCCAATACAGGGCCTGGGAAGGGAAATCATGTCTGTTCAGATGTGCAGAAATACAGATTAGAGAGTTCTTGAGTTCATGATGGAATTGTCATTGAGTTGGCAAGGCCTGGCACCCTGTGAAGCTCGTCACATGCAGTGAGAAAACTGGAATAGTGTCCAAATTAAATCATGCCTCTACTTTCTCTTTTGTCTACCTGAGCTTCATTTTTAGTTTGTTTTTAATTGAAGTATAGTTGCCACATTACGTTACATTGTTTCTGGTGTGTAACATACTGATTTGACAACTCTATGTGTTATGCTGTGCTCACCTCAAGTGTGGCCAGAATCTGTCACCATACAATGCCATTATGATACCATTGACTGTATTCCCTGTGCTATGTGTTTCATCCTCACGACTTACTCATTCCATAACCAGAAGCCTGTATCCCTGTCTCCCCTTCATGCATTTTGCCCATCCCCTCACGCCCTTCCCCTCTGGCAACTGTCAGTATTTATGGGTTTGTTTCTGCCTTTTGTTTATTTTATTTTATTTTTTATATTACACATACAAGTGAAATCATATGGTATTTGTCTTTCTCTGTCTGACTTTTTCCCCCTAGCATAATACCCTCTAGCTCCACCCATGTTGCTGCAAGTGGTAAGACCTCATTCTTTTTTATGGCGGGTAATATTCCTTTGTGTATATATATATAGCGTATCTTCTTTATCCATTCATCTATCAGTGGATACTTAGGTTGCTTCCGTAGCTTGGCTATTATAAGTAACGCTGCAGTAAGAAAAGGGGTGCATATGTCTTTAAGAATTAGTGTTTTTGTTTTCTTTGAGTAAATGCTCAGTATTATAAATCCCGTGGAATTACTGGATCATATCCTCCTATTTTTAATATTTTGAGAAACTTTCATAGTGTTTTCCACAGTGGCCGCACCGATTTCCATTCCCACCAACAGTGTGTGAGGGTTCCTTTTACTCCACATTCTCACCAACACTTGTTATTTCTCATCTTTGATTCTAGCTATTCTGACAGGTGTAACGTGATATGTCCTTGCTGTTTGGATTTGCATTTCCTTGATGATTATCAGTGTTGGGCATCTTTTTATGTCTGTTGGCCATCTCTGTGTCTTCTAGATACCAAATGTTTTCACTCATATGTGGATCCTGAGAAACTTAACAGAAGACCAGGGGGAGGGGAAGGGGGGAAAAAGTTACAGAGAGGAAAGGAGACAAACCATAAGAGACTCTTAATTACTGAGAACAAACTGAAGGTTGATGGGGGTGGGGGAGAGGGGAAAGTGGGTGATGGGCATTGAGGGGGCACCTGTTGGGATGAGCCCTGGGTGTTGTATGGAAACCAATTTGACAATAAATTTTATGTGTGTGTGTGTGTGTGTGTGTGTGTGTGTGTGTGTGTGTTCAGGTCCTCTGCCCATTTTTTAATCAGATTATTTGTCTTTTTGGTGTTAAGTGAGTTGTAAAATGTCTTTATATATTTTGGAATTAACCCCTTATTGGATGTATCATTTAAAGTATCTTCTCCTGGGACACCTAGGTGGCTCAGTTGGCTGAGCATCTGACTTCAGCTCAGGTCATGATCTCACAAGTCCTGAATTTGAGCCCTGCATTGAGCTCTCTGCTGTCAGCACAGAACCCCCTTTGGTTCCTGTCTCCCTTTCTCTGTGCCCCTCCCCAGCTCCTGCTTTCTCTATCTCAAAAATAAATAAAAACATTAAAAAAAAACCCTTCTCCCATTGAGTAGGGTTGCTTTGTTGTTTTCTTGATGGTTTCTTTCACTATGCAAAAGTTTATTTTGATGTAATCCCAATAGTTTATTTTTGCTTTTGTTTCCTCTGCCTGAAGAGACATATCTAGAAAAGGCTGATGTCAAAGAGATTACTGTGTAGATTTTCTTATAAGAGTTTTGTGGTTTCAGGTCTCTCATGTAAGTCTAATCTGTTTTGACTTTGTGTAGGGTATAAGAAAGTGGCTCAGTTTCATTCTTTTACATGTAGCTGTCCAGGAGACTGTCTTTTCCCCATTGTATAAGCTTGCCTCCCTTGTCATACATTAATCGACCATAGAAGAGTGAGTTTACTTCTGGTTGAGCTTCATTTTTTGAACCTTCTTATTTAGTTACTAGTTCATAATTTTACTAATTTTCTATAATATTCATTGAAAATTCTCATGTTGTTCAAATGGGACCCTTAAATTTCCTAATAGTTACTGAGTTTATAAATAAAGAGGATCATCTGTGTATTCTGAAATTTGTTAGTATCTTCTTCCTCTTCTTCTTGTCTTCTCCTCCTCTTTCCTCCTCCACTTCTTTCTTCTTTTTCTTTGCTAGGAAGAGAGCCTGTCAAATGAGTTGAGGTCTGAGCACATTTACGGATTCTAGAATTTTAAAAGTACGGGTGAGAATCTGTCTAATGCAATCTTCTCATTTTAGAGGTTAGGAAAGTAAAGATCAAAAGAATTATCCAAGATCAGACAGCCAGTTTGTATCACAGATCAAATCTAGGGCTCTATTTATCTTAATACAACCTTACTTGATGAGGGATTATATCTAAATGCATTAAGCTCTCATTAAATTCTGCATTTATGCATCAGTGATTCCTTGAACACGATACATTTCAGGTACTTTGCTTGCAGGGCTGGCTTCATGGCTGTGTGACTTGTGTGGCTGCCCAGGGCCCTGTACTTACTTAATGCTCTGCAGTTGCCATTTTGAGATTCTTAATAATTTTGTTGGGGGAGGGGGAAGAGTGCAAGGTGGGGAGGGACAGAGAGAGGGGGACAGAGGATCTGGAGCAGAGTCAGTGCTGACAGGCTGACAGCAGTAAGCCCAATGCGGGTCTGGAAATCACGAACCACAAGATCATGACCTGAGCTGAAGTCAGAAGCTGGACCAACTGAGCCACCCAGGCGCCCCTGTTAATAATCTTTTAACAAGGGGCCCACATTTTCATTTTGCACTGGGTGTGGCAAATTTTGTAGCTGGTCCTGCCTGCTAGACATTGGTGACACAGAAATAAACATTCAGTTTGTTTGTTTATTTATTTATTTATTTATTTATATTCATATTTTTATTTATTTATTTATTTAGAGGAGTTCACGGTCTAATGAGGAGCTGGACACATAGAAGCACTAGGACTGGAGATGAGGGAGTAAATTAACTTTGCCCAGAAGGAGAAAGGGAATTCCAGGAGAAATCAAAGGAGACAAAGGGATATAGGGATAAGCCAGTGTTGCAGTGACCAGTTGTAGTGAGTGCGGTAGGTAAAGTAGTGGAGTTGGGAAAATGTGTCAAGAGAGAAGAGAGCCTGGAGGACAGAAAGCTGAAAGTTACTACAGTTGTGTCTATCTGGCAACAGTGAGAGGTGAGCAAGTTCAACAGCCATGGGGCTGGGAAGTTTGGAGTTTGAATGTGTAGGGTTGATGAGAAGTTGGAAGAATGTGCAGAAGGGAGGGTCAGGATGACCCCAAGCATTCCTGTCCTACTGGCAGGGTAGGTATAAATGCTGTTAACCTAGAGAGGAAGAGAGGGGGTTGCAGGAAATTGAATATATTCGTGCTTGTATAAATTTACTATCACCTGCTTCACCACAGTGTTCAATGTTTCTGTGAATTCCCAAACTGCAGTGACTTCCACACATTGTCTACCTTCTTCAAACCTTCTAGGCTTTTCTGTCTCATCCTTCCACCCTCTACCCTCCACTCTCACACACTGCATACTTTTACCAAGTGAGAAAACAGAAGCCACCAAATCCCCCACGTCCCCACCATCTATCACTGTATTTTCCCCTTTCTACTCCGAGCCCACCTTTTCAAGGGCAGCTTGTCTACTCTTGATCCCATAGCTTCTGGTTTCTTAGATGGGATTTTTGTTCCTCTCAAATTCTCTCCCTTTCTATTGTATCATTCCTCTTAATGATAAATATGCCTTTTTTATCTGCCATTTAAAAAAACACAATATCCTGTGTTCTACCTTATAAGAATATGTTTAAGATATTCTTGTAAAAACCTGTCTCTATGTATTTTGACACTTATCTTCACTTTCTTCCAGTTTACTGTTCAACCCACATGGTATGGTTTCCACACCTGGAATTCCATTGAAATGGCTCTTGCATATGGCTTTCTTATTGCTAAGTCTAACATTCACCTTTCATTCTTCATTTGCTGCACTCAACCATTTTCCTTGAACCCCTCATTTTATTAACTTCCACACTCCTCTTTTTCATTTTCTCTCCTTACACCATCTCTACATGCAATGTCTGTGCGTTATCACATGGCAAGGATGAGTCCCAGAGGCAGCCTTCTCTGTTACTCTGTCTCTTGTCACCTGCTACCCTCTCTTACCATGCCCTCTACAACCTAAGTTCATTTCCCTGGGCCAGTCTTCCTTCAGTGCTCTTGATCCTTGCTGCCACTTGCCCACTTCCTCACTGGCCTCCCTAATGTAAGAACTCCGAAGTGTAGCCCTTGAGCCCTCCCTCCCCCGCCTTGCCTCCCATGTCAGTGTCTTTGGCCATTTTTCCATCTCTGGCACCTGTTCCCATCCAGTTGCTTGGGACAGAACCCCGAGCACCTCACGCTCTCCCTCATCTCTCATACCTGCTCCATCATCAAATCTTATAGGTTCTATTTCCAGACAGCTCTTGAATGTATTTGCTTTTCTCCGTTGCCATGACCACTAGCCTGTGATGAGCCACCACCCCTTGCTAGGCCACTGCTGTCATCTGCTAAATAGACTGCTCCAAGGCCTCTTATTCTCCATTTGGCAGCTATGGTGTTCTTTCAAAGGATGGCTCAGATCGGATTCTGACAGGCCCTGGTATTCATTCTGCCAACACCTTCCTACTCCAATTAAGATGAGAAGCCCAGTCTATAGCTGAGACTGTCTGACCCCTGCCTTCCCCTCTAGCCTGATGCCCTGCTGTCCTGACCTCCCTCTGCCTGCTTCGCTGCAGCCACACTGGCCTTTTTGCTGTCCTGACACTTCCCATGCTCTTTCTACCCAGAGCTTTCCCACCTGCTACTCCTCCTAGCAAACTGGGTAGGTTCCCCTACTCTTTGTTTTTAGGAGTCGGTGTCATGTCACTTTTTCTAGCAAAGCCTCTCATTTCCTAACTTAAATCTCCTCCAACAGTTACAACCCTTATTTTTGTCCTTCATGGCATTTTCATAACTTCAGCTACGTATTTATTTAGTGTGTTGCATGTACCTCCAAGACCACGAGAAACCCACGTGCCCAGGGGACTGTTTTCTCACTGCTATATCGCTACCACTCACAGAGTCCTTGCGATAGAGTAGGTCTCGGTCAGTAAATACTTGTCGAATGGATGAGTGAATGAATGAGGAGAAGTTTGGGGATGAAGAGAGAATGTTTTCCCTGTGTTTCTAAGACCTTGCTTCTCTGACTTGAGGAACCCATGCTTGTCTCTTACAACGAAGCAATCAGTGTTTGTGTACTAACATTAAGTTGCTAACAAAGCCGGGTAGGCGTTTGTTCAGTTTGGTCATTTCTCACTTGTGAATAAAGTGGTTTTGAGTTTGTGAATAGTATGTGGTTCTGTCATTTTTCGGCTTTATGCATTAGTGTTTTGTCTGGGCTTGGCTTATGAAATTAGTGCTGAACACCCTGCAGAGGAAAGAACCTCCTTCTCCCCCGTAGTACTTCCGTTCTATGAAATAGTCTGAGTCTTGTTGCATCCTTTATGTAACAGACTTTTATGAAAATGTTCATATATGGCATATCACAAAAGGGTTTTTTTTTAAGTTACGTTCAAAAACGTGACACTAATCGAACAATATGTGGATACAGAAAGGCTCTGTTTTATTCTTTTTGCCACATTTCTCTTCATTTAAAAAGAAACACTGTACTTTGTTATCAACTTGGGGGTATATTTTTAGCTAAAAAATGTGCTACTCTGAACATGAATGTTGATCAGGAAATTGTAAATTAGAGTTTTGAGGAATGATGGTGCTATCTGGGTTTAAAACTGTAATCAGAAGAAGAATCACTTCCCTTTCGTTGGTAGGATGTCATTGGCTAAGTGATGTTCACATTCTGTCGTAGCTGTAACAGCTTGATGCTATTGACGGGAAGCAACATTTATATCATCCATTTGGACCCTAGTTTGTATGGGTGGTGGTGGCTGTATTGTCCGTGTGTATGTGAATTGGCAGGATCGGGGGAAGCCCTCCTGAGAAGTGGCTATGCAGGGGCACCCAGGTGGCTTGGTCGGTTAAGGGTCCGACTTCAGGTCAGGTTACGATATTGTGGTTCGTGAGATCGAGCCCCTATCGGGCTCTGTGCTGACAGCTCGGAGCCTGGAGCCTGCTTCAGATTCTGTGTCTCCCTCTCTCTCTGCCCCTCCCCTGCTCACACTCTGTCTCTCTCTCTCAAAAATAGACGTTAAAAAATATTTTTAAAAAGAAGTGGCTATGCAATAAAAATGAAAAAAACAGTTATAATAACCTGAAACATAATTATATTATTTTAATTCAAAATAGACAAGAAGAACCCTTTTGGAACAGATGTATAAACAAAATTAAATTAAAGGAGAAGCAACAAATGAAATTATAATCTTACTGACATATCACTTATCTCTATCTGGGGAACATAATTAAATAAAGTTAGGTATGGATTGTAATAAGATTATCCACTCAAACGGAAAAGCAAAGACAGACTTCAGCAAAAAGTTTAATTTATAATTACACAAAATAAAAATCATGGTCAATTTGAACCTTCTAAGCTTCAAAGTATATAATTCTACAATTAAAAACAAGTCATGAAATAAAACTATGATAGTTGGGATAAATAAAAGTTTAAAAGATTATCCTATTTAGTTAAAATAAGTCTCTTTATTATAATTTTTAGAATCTATCCTACTTTTAGTACTTGATGTCCAATGGGGAAAATGGCAAAATACCTTTTCGTATAAGTAGCTTAAAAGACTTAGAGAAGTCACAGTCAGCTAGCAAGGAACATTTCTGGTGGGGTGGAGAGTGCGATGGGGTCAGAGAGTGCTCTGAGAACTTTTGGTCCTTTGAATCATTTATATGATCCTTAAATGTGTACTTTCTTTTCTCCTTAGGCAGATTTTGAAGTTCCTTTAATATAGGAGCCATTATGAAATATAAATTATAATGGAAAAGAGTGTACCATAAGAAAATGAAGTGTATAATCATAGTAAACTTCACAGAAATGGTGAAGGTCTACAAACAGAAGCCTACCAAACCTTATAAAGAATAAAGATTTTAACGCACAAAGAAGCTTGTCATTACTCTATGTTGCAAATATTAAATATATAAAAATATGAATTCTCTGCACTCTAATTCATATGTTTACTGAACTTAAATCACAATCTTAAAGAGGACATTCTGGGGGCGCCTGGGTGGCGCAGTCGGTTAAGCGTCCGACTTCAGCCAGGTCACGATCTCCCGGTCCGGGAGTTCGAGCCCCACGTCAGGCTCTGGGCTGATGGCTCAGAGCCTGGAGCCTGTTTCCGATTCTGTGTCTCCCTCTCTCTCTGCCCCTCCCCCGTTCATGCTCTGTCTCTCTCTGTCCCAAAAATAAATAAACGTTGAAAAAAAAAATTAAAAAAAAAAAAGAAGACATTCTGTAAATTCAAAGAAATTCAAAGAAATTATTTGTAAGTTCACTTGAAGTGAACAGTATTGAAGTGAAAACTTAAAAAATACCAAACACTGTTTAAGCTAGTATAGACATATTAAAAAAATTCATTTAAACACAGACTTTTCTGGTTTGGGCATAAATACAGGGCTCTAAAACAGGACAGTTTTCCTAGCAGTATTTCTTCACATTTTGGAATTTTGTAAGTGCTGGAAGAAGCATTACAAAGATGAAAATGAAGGAGGATTACTTAATAAGTGGTATGCAGCACTGATTGGAAATTTTGGGGACGATGCACATAAAACCTTACCTGAAGTTGTCAGTTTCTGCAGGAAGACAATCCTCTATTTTTTTTAAGACTGGTAAATTATAAAAGAAAGCATCTGTGATTAGATGAAGAGTAAAAACTGTGTAGTGAAAATGAAAAAGTCAAGAAGATTAATATTTGCAACAGTATAATGAAGATATTTTTATAAGGAGTTCAAAAAATAAAGAGAATTGTGAAAACTCACTAAATGAATACCAAAAGTAGTTCACTTTGACATTTCTTAACAAATGAAAATAAGACAACTATCCAACAGTAAAGGGGATACTCAAATAAGTCATGGAATATATTCTTCGTAGAAGAATAGGCAGGATTTTTAAATAATGGTTTAAAACAATTAGGTAGCCACAAAGAAAAGTGCTTGATGCACGGCAGTAAATGAGAATGGGAAACACCAACTGGGTGCAGTCTTATTACTGTGATGTAAAATAATGTCTAAAAACACAAGAAGGGAATATACACACGTTAGGAAAGTTGCATAAAGACTGTAGGATATTTTGCTTTTATTCTTTTAGAAAAGATTCTTTTGTTATCATTTTATAGTTTCCAAATTAGGACTAATTTAGAAATAAGTTTTTAAAACTTAGAAAATTTACAAGTAGGAAATTGAACAAATTCATGTACTTGAATAGTAGTAATAAGCAAAGAAAAAAATCATAAATGTTTTGTTATTTATTTTGAGATGGGGGAGGGGCAGAGACACAGAGAGAGAGAATCCCAAGCAGGCTCCTGAGTGTCAGCACAGAACCTGATGCGGGGCTCAAACTCATGAACTGTGAAATCATGACCTAAGCTGAAGTCCAGAGTCAGACGCTTAACTGACTGAGCTACCCAGGCACCTCATAAATTTTTTATAATTATTTTTATTTTCAAAGGTTTTACTGCACACATAAATATAATATATCCCATTTGAATACCATGCTAAATATCAATTTGAAATAGATATTTTTACTACACAAGAAAACACAAGTGGTATCTTTAGGGGTGGATGATATCAGTTGTTAAATATATTTTTAGCACTAAGAGAATAATTATTTTGTTTTTCATTTCAATGGATATCCTATAGTATTATATGAATGGATTATTTTATTTAGGATTTTCTTGTAGAGAGCCGTTGGTGAAAAATCTGGTAACTCTGGGTGTCCTTATTTGTCCTTTTTTACACATCTTGCTTGTCTCAGAGCCAGCTTCCAGTGTGGACCCATTTAGTCTCCTGTGTGAGAACCAACCCCACAACCTGCTTTTTGCTTTCTTATCCACTGTCCTTTTTTCTCAGTATCATTTGGTTCATTTGAACAGAATAAAATTATAGAAATGAAATCTGCCTTCACCTATTCTGTACCTCTTTCCTCTCCATGTCTTTCCTTCATGTTATGGGATCCTCCTAGGTGCTGGGTAGGTGCTAGGCAGTGACTGCAGGGTGAAGGACTTGGGTTGAACTGTTTTGGAATACACGTTAATCTGGGAACTAAGTAAGGGAGCCTAGGTCTGAATTCCAGAGCGGCGAGTCAGGAAGAGGCTAAATCCAGGAGGGAGTTTGAGAGGTAGAGAAGAAGACTGAATTCAGAGTAGGGAGCCAGGAGATTAGATTATACAAACACAGGTTCTAATTAAATGGGAAGAGGACAGGGCTAGAAGACTCCAGAAGCAAAATAAAGAATGAAGAAACTTTCCTCATGTTTTTATTCGTGCCCCAAGTATTTACTGATTGCCTGCTCTGGGCACACCCTGGACAGGACTGTGACATTGTGATGATGTAGAGTGATGGAGTGTGAGAGCCTGAAAAGGGTTTATGTAGAGAGTGGACAAATAGTGAAATTATTTATTTTAGATATGACATGTAATGTGTTGGGTCGGCCTGAAATGGTCTTACATGCTGTGATTGGCCTTTTCTTTCAAGGAAAGTTATGACAGCACTAAAAATACATATCATGGGTTTAGGAATGAGGGGAATTTTCTTTACATAAATAGTTATCTGGATTTTGTAATGCTTCAAGTGATACATGTTGGGAATCTATATATGTTAATGATATAGTTACCATTATTTTCTGATAATGTTCAATGTACTGGAGTGTGTGTGTGTGTGCGTGTGTGAGTGTGTGTGTTTACTGCAAATAGACCTTTTCAGTTGCTAAGTTTCAAGGAATTTGTATTTCCTTCTTTTTTAATAAACATTTCTTAGCAACGAAGTGGTATATATCAAAAGTACACTCCTTTATGGGGCGCCTGGGTGGCGCAGTCGGTTAAGCGTCCGACTTCGGCCAGGTCACGATCTCGCGGTTCGTGAGTTCGAGCCCCGCGTCAGGCTCTGGGCTGATGGCTCAGAGCCTGGAGCCTGTTTCTGATTCTGTGTCTCCCTCTCTCTCTCTGCCCCTTCCCCGTTCATGCTCTGTCTCTCTCTGTCCCAAAAAAATAAATAAAAAACGTTGAAAAAAAATTAAAAAAAAAAAAGTACACTCCTTTAGCATATTTTGCAATGAAATATGTCAATCAAAAAGCTTTGATGTTCCATATTAGTTAGGCTTTTGAGTCCTAAGGAATGTGAAATTAGGCTACTACTCTTCATTTTTGTTAACTCAGCCATTTAAAATACTCATTGGCGCACTTGGGGAATCATTAAGAATTATAGCTTCTTAAAGTGCTGTCCACTGCGGTCCTGCTCCCCTTGTCCCGCTGCGGGTCCGAGTGAGTTAGGCTGAGCACTTGCTCTGTCTGACTACGGTCAAGATTTATGGTTTGTCTTTTAAATGCGTTAGCTATAACTCTAGGCTCTGACTAACAATGATGACAGTGATGATGGTGACCATAGCTACTGCCACATTTCTGGAGGACTTATTTCTCCAGTAGGAGCATTTCAGCTTGAGCCTTCTTGTCACTTCCCCACTGGGAGTTGGGGAGGATGGATGGGCAGAGGCTTGCAGTTTGGCCACACTGTATAAATTGTGGGAAAAATGAGTTTTTATCACTTGATATATGTTTGGTAAAATTAGAGCTTACCTACCATGTCTTCCAGGAAGTAAAAGTCAAGATCCCAATTTCAAGTAAAGATTATACTTTATGGAGATATTTTAATGATATGTCATATAAATGAGTAGTAACATAGCACCTATACATCAATAAAAGCTTCTATGCTTGTGAACTCTGAAGTTGATTCTTGCAAGTCCTGTGAAGTAGATATGAAATGCTCAATTCAATCATCATGTTTTAAGGTGAGGGAACCAAGGTATAGAGAGCTTAACTGACCTACTTGGAGCAGGTCAGCTAACTTGGAGGAGCCTAACTGACCTACTTGGATCTTCCTACAGGAAGATCTTCATGTAGGGGACCCCGAGCTGCATGCATAAATTGTATTTAAAAACAAAAACATTGGTGCCTGGGTGGCTCAGTTGGTTAAGCGCCCCACTCTTGATTTTGATTCAGGACATGATCTCATAGTTTGGGAGTTTGAGCCCCACATCAGGCTCTGCACTGACAGCATGGAGCCTGCTTGGGATTCTCTGTCTTCCTTTCTCCTGTCCCTCCCCATTTACTCTCTCTCTCTCTCTCAAAAATAAATAAACATTAAAAAAAAAGTATCTGGTTTTCATGTTACTCTATCAATTGCCCTTTGTCTCACTGAGTCTTTAATAAAGTCTTAATATTTCAGAGCTGACATATAATTAAATTTATATTTAAATTAAGGTATAATTAAATTAAGCATCCTCACTTGGCCCAGAGTTATGAAGGGGAGAAGAGGTCAAGGCTTGTGGTAGCAGGACTCACTGAGAGATCTCTACAGGGGAGCAAGTGTCAGGTCCATCAGGGCTGGCTGCCCCAGTCCTCACCACACTTCTCCTTGGAACCTCTGGGAGGTTCGAGGTCTTATTTTACAAAGTAAGTCAAAGATACCCTTCTCCAGGGAGTAACCCCACTCCCTTTGTTCATCCTGGCACTCGCAATTGTGGGGAGCTGCCCGGCCTCTACAGTCTTATACTCTATTCTCTCAGCCCCAACTCCCACCACCCCTGCTTCTCAACCTCGCTGAGATATCCATGTCAAATCCCTTCTCAGTTATTCGCTTCCAATTTCCTTACTCATCTTGGGATGTTTTCCCCTTCTGCCTTCACTGTGGTTCCCCAGTTCAGCTGTTCATTCATCTGCCATTTCAATGCCCTTTATCAATCTGCTACAGCTACCCTGCAGATTATTAATCCTGTATCAGTCCAGCTGTCCACGTGCACTCAGGGTTTGGACAATGCGAGGAATATAACACTGTCTTTTTAAAGTTTATTTATTTATTTTTGAGAGAGAGAGCAAGTGAGCTTGAGCAGGGCAGGGGCAGAGAGAGAGAGGGAGAGAAAGGACCCCAAGCAGGCTCTGCACTGTCAGTGTGGAGCCCTATGCAGGGCTTGATCCCATGAACTGCAAGATCTTGACCTGAGCCGAAATCAAAAGTCAGATGCTTAACTGACTGAGCCATCCAGGTGCCGCAGAAAAAAACACTGTTATTGATTGTTGCTGATACACATTTAGAGTCTACAATTTAACTAGACCCATAAAACTTTTACAGGGATTATATTCTTGTTCCAAAGATCATGCACTCACATTCCTCAGAATGATTATTCCAAATCTTAATGGATCACCTTAAGTACTTATGTCACTGACAGCTTCTCTCATGCTGAAAAAAAAGACAGGCCTGAGCTGCCTTAACTGCTCACTCTCAGACCTCCAGATACATCTATATTCATAGTCCTTCTCCCCTCCTTTTCAGAAGGATGGCAGTGGTGCCTTGTTTTTTTGAAGTCTTTCCCTAATGTCAGCATGATTAAGCACCTTTCTCATACCTGTTGGCCATTTGAATTCCTCCTTGTATGATGCTTGTTCAAGTCCTTTACCAATTTTTCAATTTGATTTTTTAAATTAATTGATATTAGGGTTTTTTTGTGGATTCTGGATATAAATCTATTAGTATTTATATAGGCTACAAATATTTTTTTCCCATGTGTGGCTTGCGTCTTTACTTCTTAATGGTTTCTCTCTTGTATATTTCAACCTCTTCCTTTTTCTGCTGCCTCCTTCACCTGATTCTTTCTAGCTGTTAATCTGTGTATTCTTAAAAATCTGTGTCCAGTTGCCTTCTTGACTTCCTCCACTTTGGTTTCTCAGATGAATGCAGTCTTCTTTTACTTGCTATTCTTCTAAAGCTGCGCATAACAATTGCTTCCTTACCAACAAAGTCTGTAGATAATTTTAGTTTTCTTTTTCCTGCTGGTCTGATTTCACCTCCCAGGAGCATTTTACAATGCTGACGTCTCAGTCCTGCTTGACAGTCCTCTGCGTCCACTGACTTTGCCTGTCGCCTGTCCTGACTGTCATCTCATACTTATTCAACACTGATTGAACACCTGTTGTGTTCCAGGCTCATGGAACTTAACCTCATGGACTCTTCAGTCAAGTGGCAAAAACTGACCCTGGAAAAGCAGGATGTGGTTCAGGATGCAAAGGAGAAAATATCTAGGCTTTGTGGGAATAAGAAGGTCCCAGACTGGTTTAGCAGGTTGTAAGGCTTCCCCGAGGAAGTGATGTTTCTGCTGAGACCTGAAGGAAAAAACAGTGTGGCCTGTATCAACCCACAGCACTTTGTAAGACTGAAGAGTTATAAATTGTAAATCTGTTTTTTTCCAGTATTGGGGGCTCATTGAAGACAGGTATGGCTTACTTTTTCTTGTATTGCTAATACCTGATGCTAAGGCTCATCAATAGTGTAGGGGCAATGACTCAATGAGTAACCAAATTAATGCATATGTGATGCTGATTTGGAGTCATACCAGATATATATAATTCTTGCCTCTTTAATCCTGAGTCATATGAAATTTGGGGTGACCTTAGTATTTGCAAAATACATTTGAAGGAGCACAGGCTGAGAAGGCTGCAAATATTCATAGACGTTGCACTTGTCTATTCTTGTAGTGAGGCCCATTGCTGTTTTTTCTACACAGCACTTGGTTTTAATCTTCCCCATAAAAAGTGATTTAGTGGGTTCCTATCCCTTGGCTCTAGAGCCTGGCCATTTGGTCTAGGTCAGTAATGGTCCCAAGGGAATAACGTCGTGCCACTGGACCATGAAGACTCAGACACAAAACATGTTTCCTCTGATATATTTCTCCTCTGCTGTCCTCAAGTATCTTGTAAATAATAGCCTTTACACATTATATGCCTTCTCCGTGCCAGATACTGTACAAGGTGGTTTGTTAATATTATCTAGGACCTCAAGTAATTCTGTAAGACAGGTATTTTTATAGATCAGTAAAATGAGACACAGAGAAGTTATGTAAATAGTACCAGATCACATCGCTAGTAGTGGTGGGAAATTTGAGCTGATGTGTCTTTGCACAGCCTCATCACTACACATCTCTTTTCAGGCTCTGCCCTGATTTTTTCTCTGCAGTGAGTTCAACCTGGTTCTCTAAGGTTTCATTTGCTCTTTGGAGACTGAAGTGTTCAAGAAGAAGTAAATCTGATTTCGTCTTCATTCATTCATTCATCCCACAAAATGTTTTGTGCATCATGCCTGGCTGTGTGTGTTACATGTCATGCCATATGTTGAGGTTATACAAAGAGGAATATTGCACAGTCCCTGTCTTCAACGAGCTCACAGTTTATAGGGAAGGAAAGCCAATAAACAAGCTGTTGCATTCAAGAAGATAAAGACTACCATGGAAACATACAGGGTGTGGAGTATAGCACAAGCAGTGAGCAGAAATTTTTCTTGGGATGGTTGACTTTGGTAGGTTCCTTATAGTTACTCTCACTGGTCCAGGGACCTCTAATTATAGCCCAACAGGCTGAAGTATAGAGCTAGACTTGTCATACAAAAAGACAACTGGCTTAAGTGCCAAGGTGACATAGTTTGGCCTGCAGGGGTTGTAACTCTTAGAGCTTCTCTGTACAGGTCTACAATTCCAGGTCCCCACACCGGTGGGATGAGCAGAGAGGCCAACCTTTGGCTAAAAAGGACTCTTCTGGCATGCTGTGAAGTGCACGTTGTCACAGGTCCTCTCCGTCACCGTTCTGTTCCTTGGTTTATGCACCTCCCACCCATCAGAGCCAAGCTGTGGGTGACATGGATGCTGCCTTCATGAAGAGTACACCCCCCCCACCCCCCAGCACCTGACAGCTGTGTGATTACCTTCCCCAGGAGATCAAGGGCTTCTTGCAACTTACAATCTCTCAATAAGTTCTGAGGAAAGAGCAGAATCAGGATTTAGTCACTTTATTGGACTCAAGCTACACGTGAGATGAACTAAAGCTATTCAACTTGGGGAGGGAAATGGAAACACAGTCAAATTTTTCTGTTTCTGATGACTCTGCCTTTCTGTCTATCCATCTCCCTCTTTCTCTCTGTCTCATCAGTACACACACACACACACACACACACACACACACACACACACACACACTGTGGTTGCTATTTGCAAAACTCCAAAATCAGTCCCTCCATTTGGGTCAGTCTTTTAAAAGGACAACAGCATATTAAAGAACAATGGAAATAAATATGAGTGTTACCTCATGCATAATCAAAGTTGAAATCAAACCAGGGATGTCAGGAGGGCCTTAAACTGTGGATTTCATCTTCAAAAGCCCTACTGAGTGTTATCCTATCCCCTGTAGCCTTTGGAAAATTCTTGGTTTTCAGCAGCTGCCACCACAGTCTGTCCCTAAAATAGCCTGAATGCCACTCCTTACTCAATCTGAGTGTCCCCACTTCCCTAATTACCCTACAAGGCTTCCAAGATGAATAAAAACATGTTCGTTTAGCACTGCCCCCTTGACATGTTCAGAATTCTCAAACGAAGCTATTCATTGAGGCATGACTTGGCAGTGTTTTCCATTTCAGGTTTCGCCAAATGGGTAAACCAAGGGCATTCATGTGGGTTACCTATTCATTAGGAAGAAAGCACTTCTCTATTCTTGCTCATTAGACTCTCCTACTTCCCTAAAGCACATGAATAAAAGGCACCCTTTCTTCTTACCTCAGCTGGGTTCCCAACTTCTTTTGCAGTCCTTTTTATCAAAGGGAAATTTACAGGTCAGTATTTCAAAGAGGAGGCATTATTTCTTGGTGCTATACAGAAAAATCATTAAAGTGTATTACACAAAAGCTGTTTCTCTTTAGCTTTTTTTTTAAGAAGTTGTATCAATAACAAGGAAAGTGTAAACATTGATTTGAAAATATCATTTTAATTAACGTTATGCTTTGTTATAGTTATAGACTAGCCCAGGTTAGTGACCATAAGGCATGTAACTATTTCCTTTGGAGGGTTGGTTGTGATTTCTGGCTTTTGTCTGTGTTTTTGCCAGGCACATAGGAGGTACTCCTTGACTATTCGCTGCATAATGATGTAGTTCTTATCCTCTACATTATTTCCGAGATGAGAAAACGCAACAGTAGATCACCAAAGAACATGTTGCAGAGTTTATTTCCTTCTGAGTGAATAACAGCATATTCTTCTTAGTAAATAAAAGCATAAAGGAAAAACAATGATGGCGGGGTTTAACTTGATAATAATAAATTATCATTTAGGGCATCTTTGTCAAAAGATTCGTGTTTTGTGTTGCTCACCATCTGTGGGGTTTCTCTTACAATGGTGATGTTATATAAAAGTTTGGGCTGTTAATTCCTCCCGCTTGTACCTTTTAAGAACACAGTGACATCTTGACAAGCTCAGGTAGCATATCACTTGAGCTGCATACCTGAACTCTAACGGGTGGAGTGAGTGTACAATGAAAAAGTTTTGTTCCCAGGTCATGATGCTGGACTCCTTGAGACCTTTTTTGTTAAGTTTATTTATTTATGAGGGAGACAGAAATAGCATGAGTGGGGGAGGGGCAGAGAGAGAGAGAGAGAGAGAGAGAGAGGGAATCCTAAGCAGGATTGATGCTGCCAGCACAGAGCCTGAAGTGGGGCTCGAACCCACAAAACCACGAGATCATGTCCTGAGCTGAAACCAAGAGTTGGATGCTTAACCAACTGAGCCACCCACGTGCCCCTGGGCTCCTTGAGACTTTTATTTATTTTTTTTATTAAAATTTTTTAATGTTTATTTATTTTTGACAGAGAGAGAGAGAGACAGAGCATGAGCAGGGGAGGGGCAGAGAGAGAGGGAGACACAGAATCCGAAGCAGGTTCCAGGCTCTGAGCTGTCAGCACAGAGCCTGATGCAGGGCTCAAACTCACAGGCCGAGAGATCATGACCAGAGCCGAAGTCTGCACTCAACCAACTGAGCTACCCAGGCGCCCCTCCTTGAGACTTTTAAAAACAAGACATAGAACTCAACTAGAAAAGGGACAATTGGGAAAATGTGTTCTTCAGTGTTTGATTTACTGTTTCTTTTGGAAAGAGCTGTGCTCTTTGGTCACTAATTCTATAACAATGAAAATGAATTGTATGAAACAAACTGTTGAATGATCCCTGGATGAGTCTGATAATTCTGGGAGTGTTCCAGTGTGTGAGCTAAGCTCCTTGTTCTAATTTGCTGAAGTCATCACAGGACCCTTGAAATTCAGCCAATGACTGAGGACCCGCTCATTTCCTACCTTATGCATTTTTTTTAATTAAATTTCCCCCCAAAAGGTGTTTCCTAACAGCTAACTCTTCTTCAAGGTGCCCTAGTGAACTTTTATCCAGACCAGATAATGCTAATTTTGCAGAATAGATTGCCTTAAAATGAGGACCCTTTTGGAAATTGTACCTTAATGTGGTGAAGGCATTTGCATACATAATTTGGAAGCTATGGAAAGATATAGTTGATTTACCAAAGAATAGCATTGACAGGCACTCTGTTGCTTTTTCTCAAATTAGATATAATACATTTTAGGTAGGAATCAACTTATTTTTCAAAATTTCAATGTGAAAAATAAGATAGCTTCAAATTCTGAGTTGCTAGGATTGCAGAATCTTTCAAAATCCATAGTGCAAACATTGTGTGATTGATAAAAGAAATACAGCACCTAAAACTCAAAAGCTAATGCTTTAATTTTATTGTTATAGGATTATAGATGCATAGAATAAAAATAGCCAGTGTAGATTGCAAAAATTGTTACAATTACATAGGTTTAATTTCCAAAGGAGTATTTAATAACCTTCTGTTTCTAATTTCATTTAAAATGTGATTAGAGCTATCTTGTTAAGAAATTTCCAGGAGCCCAGAGAAGTAGAAAATGCAACAGACTCATCCCTGACCAACCATGGGAGCCTGAGCAAGTCACTGTTGAGATGGTGTGAAAATGCGTTACTGAGGAGATGTGTATCTGTTCACATCCATCTGCTTAAGGGTGTTGTCCAGCAGGAAGGAAACCCATGCAAGAAGTTATTAGTGCCCTGCCATTCCCAATCTGGGGATAGAGGAAGATAGAATAGGTTGATGGAGGTCCTGTTCCTCTGTTCTAATACCATGCCTAAGAAGCTGCTTTCTGATGAATAATTGAATAATTAATAAGTATTGAGCAATAATTGAGTGTTCAATGCTGATTTACCTAGCACCTGTAGACACTTAACACATATTTAATGAAATGTAAGGATGCAAATAGAATGAAGAAAGAACAAAGAATTGAGAGCCAGCAGGTATAAAAGACTAGTCTCACTCTGTCACTAGCCAGCCTGTGACCTGGGTTGATTAATACTTAAGGACTGATATTCTAGGATTTAATTATTTCACATGTCAGGAGTTTAAACACCGTTGGATGTCAGAGAAAAGTATCTGCTTCTGTTCAACCTAACTAGAGTGACAGCATCCTTCTGCATTGTGCCCTTGACATATGGATGTTCAGGGTAAAGTTCATAGGTCAGTAGAAGCCACTCCAAAGTCAAGGGAAAATTGATTTTTGGGTGGACCAAACCTTACTTTGGAAAGTGCAAAAGGTAGGGAAATAACACATTGCCTGGCACCAAGTAGCTTCTCCATGAACAGTGACTGTTCATAGTGTTAAATTTACTGTAACATGTCTTACTCTTGATTATACAAAACTTAAAGAAGTACTTGCTTATATTTCAACCTCCAGAGCTGCACATTCATTTTACTGTTGTTTTAATTGTTGATAACTGTTTTGAGAACAGATATTTCTTTTTTTAAAGTACACATTTAATTTACTCTAACAGTGCATGAGGTTTTTAAAAAACTTTTTAATGTTTATTCATTTCTAAGAGACAGAGAGACAGAGCACAAGTGGGAAGGGGCAGAGAGGGAGACAGAGAATCAGAAGCAGGTTCCAGGCTCTGGAGGTATCAGCACAGAGCCTGACATGGGGCTCAAACCCACAAACCATGAGATCACGACCGGAGCCAAAGTCGGATGCTTAAATAACTCAGGTGCCCTGAGAACAGATATTTCTATTAAATATGACTTTAGAGCTTTAATGGTTATAGATCATTCAGCAGGAATTGGATTTTAGGAGAAAATAGAAGTTGAGTTAGGGAATTACGTAATGCATGCAGATGGTAATGTTAACAAGAGGATATTGCAAAAACTTCAACAACCTTAAAAGCTCATCTTAGGGGCGCCTGGGTGGCGCAGTCGGTTAAGCGTCCGACTTCAGCCAGGTCACGATCTCGCGGTCCGTGAGTTCGAGCCCCGCGTCGGGCTCTGGGCTGATGTCTCAGAGCCTGGAGCCTGTTTCCGATTCTGTGTCTCCCTCTCTCTCTGCCCCTCCCCCATTCATGCTCTGTCTCTCTCTGTCCCAAAAATAAATAAACGTTGAAAAAAAAAAATTTAAAAAAAAAAGCTCATCTTAATGGGGAGTATGGTTATTAATTCGGATAGACACGTACCAGTAAAGTTCACAAAGTGCCCACTGACTGTGTTGTTTCTCGTTGACAAATGCGCTCCTAGAAGCCACTAATTTTTAAAAGGCAACTAACTTTTAATTTCCTTTCTAGACAAAATGGAAACTGTTCCTCTTTGCATGTTCCTTTGAGATGTCTGTCCAGTGTCCTGTAAATTTTCCCAAGGTCTGAGTAGGATGATGCTGCCAGGCCCTCCTTCTCGGTCCTTGGGCACTAACATGTAGTAATGGATGAAAAAGAATGACAGGTTGATCTCTACTTGCCTTCTCCTTCTGGATTCTAAGAATTTGTGGTCCTTGGATATATTATTAGGTTTAGGACCTTGATTCGTTGTCCTGTGTCACGTTGACAAATGGGGAGTTTGGCCTCTGAACTCTGAGGCTTCTGTACTTCTGTCTAATGGCCCAGACATTGCCCTGAGTTCTGGTGAATCAGTGTGGACACAACTGAGAATATCGTAAGAACTAGGGGACAATAACTCTTCCTAACCTAGCACTTCAATCTATTTAGCTTTTTTTTAGTTTATTTATTTATTTTCAGAGACAGAGAAAGAGGGATAATGTGCACACATGTGTAAGCAGGGGAGGGGCAGAGAGAGAGGGGGAGAGAGAGAGAATCCTAACCAGGCTTCATGCAGTCAGCACAGAGTCTGACGTGGGGCCTTATCTCATAAATCAGTAAGATGGTGACGAGCTGAAACCAAGAGTTGGATGCTTAACCGACTGAGCCACCCAGGTGCTCGTGTTCAGCTTTCTTGAACTATTCACATCGCTCTTGGAATTTTGATCTATAGTCAAACATGATTAAGCTTCCTTTCCATTTATAACTTTTAAACTATTTCAGTGTTGAAAGATTTAGTGTATACCTACCCTTAATTTTGTTCTGCTTGTACTTTTTGTATTTGTTATATTTCTTACTATTTTAAGTGCTTGATAACTTTTTTTTTACTATTAGTAAGATATTGAATATTAGTATTTGGGGAGAGAACTAAATTTTATAATCGTTTGCCAAGAATTTTTTTAAATTGAGATAGAAGTGACATATGACGTTATTTTCAGGTGTCCGACATAGTGATTTGGTATTTGTAGTACAGTACCATGAAATGATCACCACAGTAAGTCCAGTTACCATCCATTGCCACACAGTTATACATTTTTTCCCTTGTGATGAGAACTTGTAAGATCCACTCTCTTAGCGACTTTCAAATATACAACACAGTAATATTAGCCATAGTCACCATGCTGTAAGTTACATCCCCCAGCCTTATTTATGTCCTAACTGAAAGTTCGTACTTTTTGACTACCTTGAAAATTCTTGGAGGAGTACTTGAAAGGAGAGTTTGCCTTTTACCATACATGGCAGGTGGGTAATAATTAGGTAACTCCCATGAACTTAGAATTAAGAATGATAAAACATCTCGGAAAGTTAAACTGTTAAAGCAGAATACAAGAAGTAAGAGCTGAGCTATGAAGACCTTAATGAGATGGTTTTTCCCAGCCAGACAAACATCTGACTGAATATATTCATTAGCTGAAGAAAGGATGTGTCAATCATCAGAAGGCAGTGCGGACTGGGGGGAGGGGCAGAGGCAGGTACGGATTGACAACAGAATATGGAAAAGGAAGAGTCAGAGTGTCAGATTTTGACACTGATCATTCAGTAACTGATAGTTTAATGAAATGATAGCTTTGGCCAAAGAGCCAGCTAATAGAACGCCATGTTCAGGATGAATGACCGATCACTGGGCAGATAGACACCTCGAACTGCCCTTGCCCTAATGCTATTCTTACTCTTTCGAATCATAGAACGCACCTGTTCTGATGCCAGTACTCACCAAGAAATAGGAGCAGGGAGAACGTATGTGGGTCGTGACCTCATCAGTTCTGCTCCAGTACGTTAGAAGGGTCAAGTTGCATTCTTATTCTACCACTTTGGTTTTGGCGAGCTTGGTGATTTGAATGCTCTCCTGAGAGAGGATTCACTGCTGTGGACTGCTCACATTTCTGAGCCTGTGGGGCAGAGGGGCCTGTCCTTGTCAAATTGCTGCCACTCCAGAGACCTGGGGTAGCTAAGCAGCTGGCTTCTCCTGGTGACATGCTGACCACCCCACAGGTGATTCCATTTTAAATGCTATCTTCCCTAATTGTTTCAAAAGAAACAAGTGGCTCTTTTTTCCTTATTGTTTAATTCCCTTTTTTCTATTAAAAATGCTTCACAAATATCTTTATTATTATGAAATCGGTGGAGACTAACAAGTCAAACATTTCTGTATGAATATGTTCTCTCTCTCCTCTTGCCACTTTTTCTTCTTCCTCCCTCCCTGTTTTTCCTCTCTCTCTCTCTCTTCTCTTTTTTCTTTCTCTCTCTTTTTCTTTCCTTTCTTATTTATTTGTCTTCTTTACTTCCTTTCTTGTGCATGTTTTGAGCACCAATATGTGCCTAACACAAAGTTTTACATTCTAGGAATACAAAAAACATACAATCTTGTAGGAAGAGAGAGACACATAATCAAATATACAATAAGAGGTTAAACGTATTTTTCATCTGTGGCATAAATTCAATTTAACTCCACAAGTATGGATTACGCTTCTCTTGTGTTCAAGCACTATTTTGGGTTTGTGCAAGATGCAAAAAGCAGAAGGCTTGGCTTTAGGTTGTGGTGATATTAAACATGTAGGAAATATAAGAAAAAACAACTCGAGGCAGAATGTGAGAAATCTTATGTGAATTGTACAGAATGTTTTGTGGGCGAGAAGAGACAGCATTTCTAGCTGAGGAGTTCTGGGATAAGGCGAGCGGTGTTAGGTTGTGTAGCAGGACTCTATTAACTGGATTTGAATGGAATGGAGAGTTACATCGGGGGACTGTGGTAAAGGTAGGGGTGTGGGCGAGACAGGGTAAGGCAGATAGAGCTGGCGAGAACTGACTGAGATGCTAAGGCTGAGAGATGACATTCCCTCAGGCATAGGACGGTAGGCATGTAGCAGGTCAGGGACGCATAGCACTGAATTAGGGGCTGCGGTCTAGGATGAACAGATAGGGCAGGCTTGGCCCGATAGCTACTTTGAAGCCAGAGCCAAAAACAGTTTCCTCACATAGCTGTGGGAGAAGCCAGTTATTCTCAGAATAATTTAAAGAAAATTATACATTTTTTAATTTTTATTTTTTTTTTCTGGGTATAGCCTGGAGTGGTCTAGTCAGCTATACCTCAAAGGCTTGTTTACCCGACCAAGTCCTCAGGCAGCCAGCTTTCCTCATTCTTCATGTCTGAGGGTGATATGAGGACTTGGTGTTTGTGGAGAAAGATATGTACTTCATTCAAACTAGTGCAAGTGTAAATGTTGAACCAGCTGAGTCAGGGACTCGTGAGAGCCTTAATTCAAGGTAAGGAATTAAAAGTCAATTTGTATGGTGATGTGAAGAGTTTGAAGGTTTGTTAGGGGAAGACGTGATGAAGAGCTGTAGTTTAGGAAGATTATTCTGCCAAAAGCAAGTCTGGATATAGGTGGACATTTATGGATGCATTGCCACATCTTTGGAAGAGGTATGGGAATGGTCAACTAGAATAATTATACTCTATATGAAAGGTTATCCTCATGGGACATGGTGGAAATGAAATCAATAGAACTTGGCAATCAATTGACTATGGGAAACAAATGAGAAGCAAGAGTCATGTAATTCAAAGAACCTGAGTCCGGGTGATAAACCAACTTTTGTAAAAAGGAAGGTACCATTAGTACAAGTAGGGGAATAAACAAGAGAGATTTGGAGACAGAACTTTCAGATTTGCTGAGAAATCTTGTATTTCACAGCTGAAAATCTACCTGTATAGTCCATTGACAAATGGGAGGAGGTACTTTGTTTACTGTCATAATAAAATGTGTATTTTTTTTGCCTCAATCTTGGAAAAATGAAGCGTCTATGCAAGCATATATTGAAATTTGAAAGGGCATTGTAATTAGCCTCTAGTTATCTTGAAAATTAGTGAGATTCAGACTGGACAGAAAACATCCTGTTTCATCCAAAGAAAAAAATTGCATAATTTTATAACTCAAAATATCCATCCATTATAAAGCTGTGCTCAAGCTGTATACCAAAAATTACTTTGTTTTATAGAAATGGTGCTTATTTTACTTTGTATTTCAAATTTAAAAAAATAGTATTTGCACATACGTTGTACATCCAAATTGAAACAAATGTGTTTAATCGTGGTTCAAGAAGATGTAAATTGCTAAATCATATATGCCTGTAGGAAGCATCTTATGTTTATTGTGATAGAGGGCTGCACTATCTGAGTATGTCTTATTTTGAAAATGTGCACACAAGTCACATTTAGGAGGATTTGAAAAGCAATGATGTGCACATCTACTAAATTCTAATCCATGGTAGAAGATAAAGCCATCACTCACCTTGGACAGGTCATGCTTTATGAAGTTGGTAGTTAACAGGTTCTAAGTTATATTTCATAAGAAAAATACTAGCCTTGTTAGCAATATGAATACTAATCCTGGATCTGTAACCTCCCTCATCCTTGAATCTGTTAGCTTCAGAGAACTAACCATGGGACTTGAGACCTTTCTAGTTGTGTATTTGTATGATTTTGGTTGAATGTAGATAAGTATTGATCATTTAGATTTTTTGTATTGTTGGAAGTAGAAATATATTCTGTATCATAATTTAGCAGGAAAGCAAGAAGGACTGTTAGTTTTTTGAAGCCGCCTTGGTTGTTTGTAATGGAACTTTTGACATACCAGTAGATCTCCAAAAATACCAAGCAAAGCTTAAGCTATGTAACCTTAAAGTAGACAGAATGGGATATCCCTGAAATTTTCCTGTTGCTAACAATTCTGCTTGGAACTATATGCCTTGAAGTATACCCCAATTATAAATTAATTTCATAAATCCTGGTGCATGAAGAAAAAATTCTAAAGGTAGTTTTTATGAAACAGAAAATTGTTATTGGTACAAGGTTAGGCTGGTGACCTAGTAGTATAACTTGTTTGTTGTGTTCATAAAATAAAACAGGCCATACTTTTTTCCAGATTGCCTTCCTTATCCCAAGTCTTATAAAATATCCTTAGTGTGAGAGATAAATATAGGCTAAAAAGGAAGGGAAACTTAAGTAAGAGTTAAACAAACAAACAAAAAATGTGCTTAAAGAAGAGTAGATGGGATAGGATTCCTTACCATATAAGTATGAAAGCAAACTGAAACTTGGCATGATCTTTCCAAATCATTTGATCAGGAAAAGAGCTAAAGGGCGGGGAAGACCCCTATGTTTAAAGCATTACAAAGCAAATTGTAGATATGAATTCCAAAATTGTGGAAGAGAACAATTTTATATGAGGTTTAACATGTCTAGAAAAACCAAAGAAAGTATTTCGAAAAGATTCCCCCGCACCAAAGAAAGCATTTAGAAAATATTCCCATTACATAAATATTATTACACTATGGTAGGTGCTTGAGTACATGGGACTTCCTTTAAAAAAGATTAAAAAAATATTTATTGACTTGTAATCTGAGTAGTCTATAAGATTGTCAGGGTCAAATAAAGTAAAATGGGTATTGCGTTTACCTGAAGCACTGAATAAGCAGAGGAAGTGGTTTTCTTTGTCCATCCTTACGGGTTATGTAATCAGATCTACACAGATTCAGAGTCTGCTCTTGTCTGAAATGGAACTCCGCTGTATGCATGAGACCCAGCATCAACCAGGGAATGACCCCTGCTCCTGAGCTCGCCATGATACTGGGAATGGGTGGGGCAATGGTGGCGACCCCAGGATCACTCTGAAGTTGGGGCTGTTTCTGCACAGGTCCAGAGGATGTCAGCAGCCAATCTAGAGTCATAATCAAACCCACCTGATACCCACAGTCCGAAAAAACTAAAGCAGCACAATTTCCGAGCCAAAGGAAGGTTCCTTTGTCTCTCAAATTCATCTCACAACTGAGTCATACCTGAAACCTCAGCCCCTGAAGAATCATTGCTTAGATACAGGCTTTGATAACTGATCTTTGAAACCTCACCAAACCAACCAACCAACCAACCAACAAAAAAAACCAACCAAACAAAAAATGTAAACATGTGGAAAATGCAACGTTTAAGTTGTTTCCTGCCATTTTATATCTTAACTTTACAGCAGAACTGACTAAAATCTGTATGTTTTGGTGAGAAGGTTAGCAGAGAGGGATGCTGGATAATCCATGGAGGAAGGTAGAAAGGGGAACACATGGGCTGTGTGTTCTCTGCCAGGTCCTTCAAAAATGTATTACCTCATTTAATCCTCAGGAAAGTCAGTATTATTAGTTTTTGTTTGTTTGTTTGTTTGTTTTTGTTTTTTTTGGGGGGTGAGGAAATTGGAGCCTGGAGATCTGAGTAGTTTGACTGAAGTTCATTCTGACAATAAGTTTCAGATCTATGTTTCCAACTCATGTCTGTTGGACTCCCAACTCCACGATCATTTCAGTGCCTGAGACTGCGTTCACGTGGGAAACCACGAAGTAGGAGTGGAGCCCACAACTCTGTGAGGCCATCTTGATGCCTTACAAGCTGATGGGGCAAGGAGGCATAAATGTGGGAGCTGAGCCTAAGAAGTTATACTTGTCTGGGTCACCCTTTATCGAAGGCTTTTTCCAGACTGGTTCAAGTCCATGTGAGATCCTGGGTGCCAATGAGCATTTAGCCTAGTGGTTTTCAGGTAGGGATGTGTGTGCCACCCAGGGCACATGAAGACTGCTCGAGGTGTACCTGTGCATGAAGACTTTTAGGAGGACCAGTTTCCAGACTCTCACCTTTCATACAGTCTTCCATAAAGCTGTTCTACCTGAAACATGCCTAGGGCTGAAATGGGTTCCCTTGCCCACATTCTCATCCTCAAATTTCGTTCTCCCATTCTACAAAATAAAGTCTTGACTTTATTTTACTGAAATTCGTGGTTCCAAGGGCTAAAAACCACTAGAGGACCAAAGAAAGGAGCATTCAAAATAGTGATGTTAGTATTGAGACAAAAGAGGATATATAGTGACAGAAAATGAAAATCTTAAATTATAGATAAATCTTTGCAAAGAAGTGGAATAGATTGAACAAACCTTTTTGTTTAAAAAAGTATACATGAGAATGAAAATTTTAGGGGTATGTGAAGTGTCACCATGAGTTCAAGTAGAGAAAGAAGCTATGTAAAATTTCTAATCCTTAAAGTGAAGATTATTCATGTCTTTTGAAGTAGATGATGTTGGGCTCATTATAATATTTAAATATAATGAATATATTTAGCAGAGCAATGTAGCAGTTTTATTTTACAGTGTAATTAATTATAGTGCAATAACAATTATATCTTTTGCAATTTCTTAATCTTTTTAGATGTCAGATACATGGAAATAGGTGAGAGTTTAGAGGAAAAAACACTGGGGTTTTATAAACAAAAAAAAATGTTGATGATTGCTACAGATTCTGAGTGTCCATGGATTGAATGACCTCTCTCCATTGAAATGTTCTTTTTCACCAACCTAGATAGGATCAGCTCTGGGAAAGAAAGAGGAGGTAAATATATGAGGACCCCACCGTCCTCACCCACTTCCCCAACATTACCTTCGCATGAGCACTTCAAAAGGCCTGCCGGGATGTGGGTGATGTTCTGGATTTAAACCACAAAGACTGTGATCCCTAAGAAACTACTAGCAGAAATCTGAAGATCTGAAGATGAATATTCAAATCTTCTTCCTAATGAATTGTCATATGTGTTTCTCTAATTTTCAGGAGAAAATTGATTGAGTTGATAGAGTAGGGAGGAACATATGAAAATAAATGTCAGGTGAGCAATGAGCTGACATGGGAACATATTTTTTTTTATTTTTAATTTTTTTAACGTTTATTTATTTTTGAGAGATACAGAGACAGAGTGCAAGCAGGGGAAGGGCAGAGAGAGAGGGAGACACAGAATCCGAAGCAGGCTCCAGGCTCCGAGCTGTCAACACAGAGCCCGATGCAGGGCTCAAACTCATGAACCACGAGATCATGACCTTAGCCGAAGTAGGATTGTTAACCAACTGAGTCACCCAGGCAACCCTGACATGGGAACTTACTAAGTTTAAATTAGCTACTACCACACCCCCCATCCTGTTAGGAACTATTTCCAGCAAAGAAATACAAAACACTTTTTCTCCATTATCTATTACAAGCTAATTATGGATATGTGGCTTTAATCCATGAAATTGTTGCAAAACACTAACTTATGTAAACTCTCTCAAGTCTTCTGTATTATCGAGTAAATAGATAATTGAGAATTTTCCTTCAGGAAATCAGTTCTGCAGATTGAATGAAGTGAACTCATTGTTGTAAGTTAGTTACACAATGAAAGTTTAACTTTGAAAAAAATAATTTTTTTTGCAGAATTTTATTTAGCGTTTCGGTTTTCCTTCCCTTTATTCTGAAAGCTGGAAAAATGATAGTACAGATATTGATACACAACTAGCATATAAACTTCCCTGTGATGTAAGTCAGAATATTTCTTTGGAAGATCAAGCACTCAAAGGCATAAATGTCAGCAGTTTTTAAAAAGCTAGTATTAATTATAAGGCGCTCAAGGGGAAATAGTAGATATTACTGATGGGAATAATAGACACGAAGGGCTGAATGCATAAAAAGGTTTTTCTATTTTGGGGAATTTCTGTATATTTCACTCACAGGTTCCGAAAAGCATAAAAGTCTGTCCTTTCAGATACTGTGTTGTTAAAGAATTCCAGAACCTTTTGTAAAAGGATATAGACATTAGCACAAGTGTCCACAGGGCACCAAAGCCCATATTCAGACCAAATATCAAGCTGTTTGTGGTTCTGAATTTCTGTGCTGTCATTTATTTATTTATTCATTCACAAAATACTTATTGGGGGTACTGTTTATAAAGCACTGGAGATATTGCTGTCAGTAAGATAAACCGTATCTGTGGCACAGGGGAAGGACACAACAATGTTTTAAGTTAAAGAGAACGGCAATAAAATGTGTGCCTATGTTGTTATCCGAATTGCTTATGTTACTTGTCTCTTTATGTTAGACTGATTATAAGCATCCTTTAGTGGGTGAATCCATCTGAGAAATTATCTCTCTCAAGTTCCTTTGTAGGCACTCAGAATAAGTTCATAAATTAAGGGAATGTTTAAACTATTCTGCATTTAATATAATATTGAATTAAGTGTAGAAAGCATAACTGGATGAAAAATTTAAATTTCCTGAATTACTAGGCACATTTTAGCTCTTTCAATATTTAATAGCACTCCAGAAAATTCTCCTGCTGTATTAAACTGTCATTCTGCTGACATGTTCTAGAGTCACAATCTGGCTGTAGTGGCCGGTCAGTATAACTTGGGTGTGCCATTATCCAAGCCTTCAGTAGGGTCTTACATCACAGTAAGTGAAAAGGCCTCGTTCTTGCTATAATGACAGCCTCCAAGATATGTGAAGAAACCAGACTCCTCCCCTTGACTTGAGATCACTGTTAGGTAGCATTAGCTCTATTGATAGGAAGCCCATATTTCCTTGTGAAAGGGATTCTCCTTTCTGTAATCATTATCTAGCTTCAGTTGAAAGGCTAGCCTGTATGACATACTTCTTCCTCTTCAGCAGAAATAGAATCTGCTGATTAGCCCCCACTCCCCATTTGTGTTACATTAGAATTTGGAACTTTCTTTGATAGACAGTCTTTAGTTGAAGAGAGTCCTGTCCATTTGAGGTAGTCCTATAATGACAGTGTCTTGCCAAGTAATACATTTGGCAGTAATCAAAACAGTGCATCCTTTGCAGTGGATGTTTTTACCATGAAATTTACACTGTGTTTCATGCTAGTGAATGCTTATGTGACAAGGATCTATAATCGTGAACACGGACCCCAAAACTCTCTTGTGAAGAAAAATTCTTTGTTACGGGAGATTAAATCTTGAGAGCCCTAACTCATGAAATTTGCAGGTGAGATGATTTCCCCAACTTGCTTGTCTTCACTAGCTGTGCTGAACTTGGAGGATTTTCTGGGGATGGAACGGCTTGGTGTTTGGGGTAAATAGATCACAAAAGAAGACGTAATAGATTTTTTAAGACACGGTCATCATATAGGACACATTTCCTTTTTCTGGCAAGGATAGCAAATCTAATTTGGGACATGTTATCCAAGTAACAACCACTGCTTAAGTGCATATTATACTTGTTTAAAAAAGAAACTAGGAAGGAAAATATTGTTGAAAATGAAATTCATAGAAAGCTCTTGCATAGGCCATTTCCAGAGTTCTGCTACAAATACAAATTGTAATGTGAACATAATGTCATGCATATTATTGTTTTATAAATTTCTATTATACATGTTCAGAGCACTTATAGCCCAGACCCATCTATTAAATGTTTTGACCTCAATTTCTAGGATAGCCTTAGAGATCCTTTAGGATTTGTTGCAAATGCTGAGGATGGATGATCTTCAATACTGTGGAAATCACCCAGTTGTCCGTAATACTTCATTGGGGTTGATTTAGCAAGGGAACTATTTTTTAAAGGTTTTTTATCTTGGGCAATTATAATGACAGAGTAACCCTGATTCCAATGTCTAAAATGTGAAATGTATCTGAAAGTAAAATGTAAATATATCTGAAAGAAGAAAGCATATTAACTTGAGGAAGGGCAAAAGTCAAAGATGTGGCCATCTTGGTCTAGTACAGCAATGTAACAGTGTAAATCTTTTTGCCCTGGCAGGTGGTAACCAGTTAGAAAAGGATGAGTTTGCTTAACTGAAGTGCAAGTTACTCTGTGAAGTAAGTGGCTAGTCTTAAAAGCAGATTGATGTATTTTCATCAAGCTTCCCTTTGTTACAAGCAAATCAAATTTTTTTGGAGGGTGGATGGAAATATATTAGTTTTTATTCTCAGTGATTACTGTGGAATATACAAATATTTCAAAACAGTTTTTTTTTCTGCAAACCCATATTATAGGGAGAAAGCACTCTAAATGGGCATCTGCAAATACTTGCTGAATAAATTCTATATGATGGACCTGTTACAAGTTTTGAAGGCCATCTAAAGGTAAATGAGAAAATTAGTTAAGCTATTTAAAAATGGATCATGTCACAGATAGGGAGAAAATATTCACAAAATATGTATATAATAAAAGATTGTTGTCTAAAATATATAAAGAACTCTTAAAACTCAACAATAAGAAAGCAAATCATCCAATTTTAGAAAGGGCAAAAAATCTGAATAGACACCTCACCAAAGATGTTATAAAGATAGCCATAAGCATATAAAAAGATGCTCAGTGTCATAAGTCATCAAGAAATTTCACATTAAAACAACATGCCTATATAAATTTAGCCAAAGAGGTGAAAGACCTGTACTCTAGAAACTACAAGACATTGATGGAGGAAATTGAAGATGAGACAAACAAATGGGAAGATCTTCTATGCTCATGGATTGGAAGAATTAATATTTTTAAAATGTACATACTACCCATATATACCTACTGTAGATTTAATGCAATGTCAGATATTTAATGCAACATCAAAATACCAATAGTATTTTTCACATAATTTGAATAAATAATCCTAAAATTTGTATGCAACCACAAAACACTCTGAATAGGCAAAGCAATCTTTAGAAAGAAAAACAAAGCTGGAGATATCACAATCCCAGATTTCAAGAGATACTACAAAGCTATAGTAATCAAAACATTAAGACACTGGCACAAAATAAATGCATAAATCAATGGAATAGGATAGAGAGCCCAGAAATAAACCCGTAACTCTATGGTCAATTAATCTATGACAAAAGAGGCAAGAATAGACAATGGAGAAAAGACAGTCTCTTTAATAAATGGTGCTGGGAAAACTGGACAGCTACATGCAAAAAAAAAAAAAAAAAAAGAAAAGAAACTGGGCCACTTTCTTACACTATACACAAAAATAAACTCAAAATGGATTAAAGACCTAAATATAAGCCCTGAAACCGTAAAAACCATAAAACTCAAAAGAAAACATAGGGAATAATCTCTTGGGCATTGCTCTTAGCAACATATTTATGGATATGTCTCCTCAGGCAAGGAAAATAAAAGAAAAGTTAAACTATTGGGACTATATCAAAATAAAAATCTTTCACACAGAAAAGGAAACCACCAACAAAACAAAAAAGCAACCCAGTGAACGGGAGAAAATATTGGCAAATGATGAATTTGATAACTGGTTAATATCCAAAAAAAAATATAAAGAACTTATACAACGCAACACCAAAAACAACAACAACAACAACAACAAAAACAATCCGATGAAAAATGGGAAGAGGACTTGGGAAGACATTTTTCCAAAGAAGACATATAAGTGGCCAACAGACCCATGAAAAGATGCTCAACATCACTAATCATGAGGGAAATGCAAATCAAAACCACAGTGAGATCTCACCTCACACCAGGCAGAATACCTAGTACAAAAAAGACAAGAAATTCCAAATGTTGGCAAGAGTGTGGAGAAAAGGGAACCCTGCCCACATTGGTGAGAATGTAATTGGTGCAGCCACTGGAGGGAAAACAGTATGGAGGTTCCTCAAAAAATTAAAAACAGAAATAAATAGCTTATGTTTCAGTAATTCCACGACTAGGTACTTACTGAAAGAAAATGAAAACACTAATTCAAAAAGATATATGCACCCCTATGTTTACTGCAGCATTATTTTTAAAAGCCAAGATATGGAAGCAACCCACATGTCCATCAATAGATGCGTGGATAAAGGGAAGGTTGTATATATAGAAGCGCCTGGGTGGCTCATTTGGTTGAGCGTCTGACTCTTGATTTTGGCTCAGGTCCTTGTTTCATGGTTGTGGGATTGAGCCCGCCGTGGGCTCCTCACTGGGCATGCTGCCTGCTTGGGATTCTCTCTCTCCCTCTCCCTCTGCCCCTCCCCTGCTTATATTTGCACTGTCTCTCTCTTTCTCTCTCAAAAAAAGAGGGGAAGTTGTATATGCCTATAATGGAATATTAGCCATAAAAACAAATGAGATCTTGCCATTTGTGACAATATATATGGACTGAGAGGGTCTTCTACTAGGTTAAATAAGTTAGACAGAGAAAGGTAAATACCATATGACTTCACTTACATATGGAATCTAAAAAACAAAATGAACAAACAGACTCCTGAATACAGAGAACAAACTGGTGGTTGTTGGAGAGGAGGAGAAGGATGAAGGGATGGGCAAAACAGATAAAGGGGATTAAGAGGTACAAACTTCCAATTTTATTTATTTTTTTAATGTTTTTAAATGTTTTTATTTATTTTTGAAGGATAGAGAGAGACAGAGCATGAGGGGGGAGGAGCAGAGAGAGAGGGAGACACAGAATTCAAAGCAGGCTCCAGGCTCTAAGCTATCAGCACAGAGTCCGACGCGGGGCTCGAACTCACAAACTGAGACCATGACCTGAGCCGAAGTCGGACGCTTAACTGACTGAGCCATGCAGGCGCCCCACAAACTTCCAATTTTAAAATGAGTAAGTCACGGGGACAAAAAGTACAGCATAGAGAATATAGTCAATAATATACTAATACTGTATGATAACATGTGGTGACTGTACTTATGATGATGATCATTGAGTGATGTATAAAGGTGTCGAATCAATATGGTGTATGCGTCACACTAATAAAACATTGTATGTCAATTATACTTCAGTTAAAAAAACCTAAAGGAACACTACGTGTCTATTAGAATGGCTGAATCTAAAACAGTGACAACACGAAATGCTGAGGAGGATGTGAACATGAACTTTCGTGGGAATGCAAAATGGTACAGTCTCTTTGGAAGACAGTTTGGTGGTTTCTTACAAAACTGAACATATTCTTATCATAAGACTCAGCAATTATGGTCCTTAGTACTTAGCAAAATGAGTTAAAAACGTACGTGTACACAAAACCTACACACAAATGCTTATAGCATTATTCTTAATGCTTATTCTTAATTTCCAAAACTTGGAAGTAACCAAGGTATTCTTCTGTAGGCAAACTGATGAACAAACCATGTCTCATCTGTACAATGGAGTATTATTTAGCAATAAAGAAAATTAGCTATTAAAGCACTAAAGACACGCAGGAATCTTAAATACATATTGCTGAGGGAAAGAAGCCAATCTGTAACGGCTACAAACTATGTGATTCCAACTATGTGACATTTTGGATAAGGCGGAACTATGGACAAAGGAAAAAACATCAGTGGTTGCGAGAGTTTGGGGGTTGGGAGAAAGGGAAGGACAGTTGGAGCACGGGACTTTTAGGGCAATGAAACTAGTCTATGTGATATTATAATGTCATCACACATGTGTCAAACTCATAGATTGTGCATCAGGATGATCCCTAATATAAACCACAGACTTCAGTTAACAATAAAGCGTCAATATGTATTCATCCATTGTGACAAGCATAGCACACTAATGAAAGGTTTTAGTAGTAGGGGAAACTGACTGGGGGGAAGTGAATGTATATATGAGAACTCTAATTTCTGCCCATATTTCTATAAACCTGAAATTGCTCCAAAAATAAAGGCTATAAACCTTTATTAAACAGGTTCAGCTGGGTCCCTAAATGGAAACCTTCAGATTCTAAACTTTTATAACCTAAAAAATGTACTTGTGAATAAGAAAATTACATTAAAAATCTAATTACATTCTCTCCTCTTGCAATTCTACCAGTAATTAAAAACTGAGATTGATTTGATAACAAACAATGTGTTGAATTAATAACATGTATATTGGAGATGGGGCTATTTTATCAACTGTTATATAATGCATTAATTTTTTTAAAATTTGAATATGAGTTGACACACAATGTTGCATTATAATGCAATGTTTTTCAGGAAACATTCATTAAACAAGAGAACTAAAAACTTTAAGTGCCAGTCTCCTTTAAAGGGCCTTATGTGAAGCCAAAAAAGAAAAAAAAAATGCCAGGAAAGGCGGAAAGAAAGCACTAAATTTCCAACCAGTCAACAGAACAACAAGGCACATTTAAACCATTTTGATTGCTCCCTAGTAAAAGAATGGGATCTCTGAAGATTAACAGTTTGATAAGTCACAGCATCCCACCCGTGAAAATGAAATGTAGCTTTCCATTTTGCTGATAGTCTAAAGTAGCAGATTGGTTATTCTCTCTCTTGGCTGCAAGCTTGGGTGTTTTGGACCTTTATATCCTTTGCTGGTCTAGAAAAAGAAATACAATATAAAAAGAAATATCATCTTACACTGTTTCTCCCTTCCCTAACCCCTTAGTTATTAAAGTATAGAGAATATAATGAGTATTTTAACTTTCCTATGAAAATGAATTCAGAAGGGATTGGTTCAAAATAACCATCAATGTGTATGTACTTTTAATATCTTGGAAAAGATTGCTGATGCATCACTCATTCTATATATTGTAGCCTCTTAACAATTTATCCTCTATTACACAATTTATTTCCTGAACACAAAATATAGTTTATTAAATATAACATCACTGTATTATCTGTGCCCTTACCTTGTAGGGCAGTTGTGGGAATTTTAGTCTCCACCTTATGATAACTATAATTTGTTGAGATAATAATGTAAGATCCATAAGAACCAGCACATTGTAGGTGCTGAATAAATACTTGTAGAATGTATGAGTGAAAACTAGATCAGTTTTGTGTATATTAACAACCAATAACAACTACTAACTTTAAGGATTCTTTTGTGTGTGTTAACTAAAATTTTTTTTTTGAGATCACTGTAGATGCACGTGCAATTGTAAGAAATAACACATAGAGTTCACCCAGTTTACTCCAGTGGTAACATCCTACAAAACTATATAGTATAGTATAGAATAGTATAGTATAGTATAGTATAGTATAGTACAGTATCACAATCAGGTTGTTGACATTATTAAAGTCAAGATACAGACATTTCCATCACTATGCAGATTCCCACCTGTTGCCTTTTTTTCATTCTTTCTAGATATTTTTTTCAATTTTTTAAAATGTGGCTAATACACATAACATGAAATTTACTATCTTAATCATTTTTCAATGTGTAGTTGGGTGGTATTAAGTACATTTATATTTTTGTGTAACTGTCTACCTCCAGAACTCTTTCTATCTTTGAAGCAATAATTCTCTGTCCACCCCCCCCCCCCATTACCTTGGCAACCACCATTTTGTCTCTATGATTTTGACTACTCTAGGTATCTCTTATCAGTGGAACAATCCAGTATCTGTCTTTTTGTGACAGGCTTATTTCATTTAGAATAATGTCCTCAAATTTTATCCATATAGTAGCATATGTTATGACTTCCTTCCTTTTTAAGGCTGAATGATATTCCATTATATGTATATACGACATTCTGTTTATATAACATTCATCTGTCATTTGACACTTGGGTTGCGCCTATGTTTAAGCTATGGTGCATAAGGCTGCAATGAACAGGTATACAAATAACTCTCTGAGACCTGGTTTTCAGTTGTTTTGGGTATTTAACTAAAAGTGGAATTGCTGGGTCATATGGTAGATCTATTTTTAATATTTTGAGGAACTGTCAGCTTGTTTTTCAAGTAGATACACCATTTTGCTTTCCTACCAACAGCCCACAAGTGTTCCAGTTTCTCCACATTTTGGCCAACATTTGTTTTCTGTTTTGTTTTCTTTCTTTTCTCCCCCCCTCCCTCCCTCCCTCCCTTCTTTCCTTCCTTCCTTCCTTCCCTCCCTCCCTTCTTTCCTTCTGTCCTCCCTTCCTCCCTTCCTTCCTTCCTTCCTTCCTTCCTTTCTATAGCAGCCATCCTAATAAATGTGAAGTGATATCTTATTGTGGTTTTGATTTGCATTTCCTTGATGATGAGTAATGTGGAGCATCTTTCCATGTGCTCAGTGGCCTTTGTATACCTTTTTTGGAGAAATGTCTATTTAAATTCTTTGCTCATTTTTGTATTGGGTTGTTTCTTTTTTGTTGTTGAGCTTTAGGAGTTCTCTATATATTCTGGATATCAACCCCTTATCAGATATTTGGTTTGCAAATATTATCTCCCATTCTCTGGGTTTCCTTTTCACTCTGTTGATCATGTCCTTTGATGCACAAAAGTTTTGAATTTTCACGAGACCAAATTTATCAATTTTTTTTTCAGTTGCCTGTGTCTTTGGTATTATAGCTAAGAAATCATTGCTAAATCCAAATTCACAAAGCCTTTGTCCCATGTTTTCTTCTAAGATTTTGTACTTTTGGCTCTTAAATTTAGGTCTTCTATCAATTTTTTTAACATCTTATTTTTTTATTTAAAAAAAATTTTTTTTAATGTTTATTTATTTTTGAGACAGAGAGAGACAGAGCATGAATGTGGGAGGGTCAGAGAGAGAGGGAGACACAGAATCTGAAGCAGGCTCCAGGCTCTGAGCTGTCAGCACAGAGCCCGACGCGGGGCTCGAACTCACAGACCATGAGATCATGACCTGAGCTGAAGTCAGACGCTTAACCAACTGAGCCACCCAGGCGCCCCAACATCTTATTTTTTTAAAGTAATCTGTATATTCGATGTGGGGATCAAACTTACAACCCCCAGATCAGGAGTCTCATGCTGTACTGACTGAGCCAGCCAGACACCCATGTCTTTGATCCATTTGAGTTAATTTTTGTATATGGCGTTATGTGAGGGTTCAACTTCATTCTTTTGTATATGGATATATAGTTTACCCAGCACCATTGTTGAAAAAACTGTCTTTTTATATGGGCTTGGCACCTTTATTGAAAATCATTTGACCATATATGTGAAGGTTTGTTTTTGGACTCTATATTATTCTGTTGGTCTATATCTGTTGGTATATATATCTCTATTTTATTCTGTTGGTCTATATATCTATATATCTATATCTATATATCTATATATCTGTTGGTCTTTTTATGCTATTACCACACTATTTTGATTACTGTAGGTTTGAAGTAAGTTTGAAATCAGGAAGTATGAGTACTTCAACTTTGTTCTTTTTTTTTTTTAATTTTTGAAAGGAGAGAGAGAGAAAGAGCAAGCAGTGGAGAAGCAGAAGGAGAGGGAGGGAGAGAATCTTAAGCAGGCTCCACGGCCAGCTTGGAGCCTTATGCGAGGCATGCAAGGCTCAATCTTACAACCGTGAGATCATGACCTGAGCTGAAATCAAGAATCCAACACTCAGGGGCGCCTGGGTGGCTCAGTCGGTTGAGCATCCGACTTCAGCTCAGGTCATGATCTCGCAGTCTGTGAGTTCGAGCCCCACGTCAGGCTCTGTGCTGGCGGCTCAGAGCCTGGAGCCTGCTTCTGATTCTGTGTCTCCCTCTCTCTTCGCCCCTCCCTGACTCATGCTCTCTCTCTGTCTCAGAAATAAACATTAAAAAAAAAATTAAAAAAAAAAAAAAGGATCCAACACTCAACTGGCTGAGCCATCCAGGGGCCCCAACTTTGTTCTTTTTTAAGATTGTTTTGGCTATTCAAGGTCTTTTCAGATTCCAAATGAATTTTGGTATGTATTTTTCTATTTCTGCAAAAAAAAAAGTCATTGGGATTTTGATAAAGATTACATTGAATCTGTAGGTCACTTTGGGTAATATTGACAGTTTAATAACATTGAGTCTTCCAGTTCATGGACATGGAACATCTTTGCATTTATTTATGTCTTGCCTCATTTCTTTCAGCAATGGTTTCTCTTGGATAACTTTCTGTTTTGAATGCTTGTTATTTTAAAGCAATTACCCTTATAATGATTTTTTTCTTATTGACTCAGTTCTTAGTGCATTACCATCATATTACACTGTTGGCTTTGTATATTGATCCATCTATTATTATCCATACAGCTTATTTTATTTATAAGCAGATAGAGAAATGCTCATCAATTGGTCCTCTGGACCAAAAGTTTATTAGAACAGTTAAATGTCATTTAATGCAGAATAGCTAGAAAATAGTGTCAGTAGACAAACCTATTATTATAATAATTCAGCTTTTGAATTACATCTCACTAAACTCAGCATTACCTTCTACAGAATTCACAAGTCCAACAAAAAGTAAAAAACTTTACATTGTTTATGGTTCTCATTTCCTTGCTTAATGGACCTGCTATTTCAGACATTGTTTTCCTTTGCTTTTTAATCAGTTTAAATGTATCAAAAAACCCATAATGAGACAAGTCTTGATACAAGTAAAGCATGAGGATCTATGGGTAGCAGTATATATTATTTTCTTTTCAAGATGTAAAGAGGTGTTGTAGATATTACCTCAGAGCTTTCTTTCCTGTCTGCTCTGCCTTGTGGGAATAAATCTCCATATGCCGTTAAACCAGCCTTCATTGCTCCAGAGATCTTTTGCAAAAGAAGACCTTAACCATCCAGAGATTATGGTGCACTTTATTTTAGCAGAAAATAATGTATCTAAAAGATAATGAATCCATCTTTTACTTCTTTAAATTCTCCAGAGTAATTAACCCTAAACTTTGCATAAACATGTTTACCTTTTATTATTCACTGATTTATTAATTAATTCTCACATATCCATTAGGATTTCTCGGGCTAATTGCACTGCTGTGCACTGGAGACTGTGAGCTCCCCAGTGATGCCTGCCTCCTGTTGCTCACACCCTGGTGTAATCCCTTCCCACATTGCACCAGAATTGCCCTGTGTGACTAACAGAACACCACAGAAATCGTGGCATGTCACTTCTGAGATTAGATAGTAAAAACTCTAGCTTCTGTCTTGGGCTTTATAATCTCTTGGATCGCCCTGTCTGGGAAAGCATGTCGTTCGCAGCTCTGTGGAGTGGCCCATGTGGTGAGAGACCTTAGTGTCCGCCAACAGTCCTGGGAGTGACCTGCCAAGTGGCTCCTCAAACGCAGTCAAGTTGCAGAGGACTGCAGCCCCCACCGACACCTGGGTCATAGCCTCATGAGGGGCCATATACCAGAAGCACGTAGTAACGCTGCTCTATCTAGAATGCATGACTTGTACAAACTGTGAGGTAAATAAATGTTTGTTCTTTTACCTTGATACATGTGGGATAGTGTTTCACACAGCAATAAATAAAGCAACACAGAGGCACAAAGATGAGCAAGATACCATCTCTGCCTTCAAGAAGCTTCGACTTCAGCAAAACTAGTGATGTGCTGATTTACTGACAAATTAAAGGTAGGTGCAGTGACAGCACATAGAAGCAGCACCTCGTGGTCTTGGAGACCAGGAGCTGAAGAGCTAATGCCTAATCTGAGGCTGTAAGGATGAGGATGATGAGGAAGCCAGAGGGAAGGAGAGGCACAGTGTTCCACACAGAAGGAACAGGATGAGGGAAGGGCCAGCAGAGACAAGCAAGTATAGAAGTTCCGGGGGAAAGGGTTCGCTTAGGCAATGGGGAGTGACGACAAATGAGGATGGAGAGGGGTGAGGAGGGAACTGTTGAAGGCGAGTGTGGAAGCCTCAGGAGGGAGTTTGATTTGTGTCCCAAAGTTCCAGAACAGCCTCTGAAGATTTTTAGGCAGGAACTTGGCTACGGCTGAGAGTACTAGGCAGAGTAAGTCCAGAGGCCCAGAGGTACTGGCACGGGAACAGGAAACCACGGCGGGAGCTTAAAGGAGGATAGTGCAGAGGGACAAAGAAGGTTGGGTGCGAGGCACGTCAAGAGGTTACAATTGGCAGAATTTGAAACAAACATATACAACTGGGCACATTTGTCTTTCACTTTCCGTACTGAGAGCCCAGGAAACCTGACCTGTACGGGCTCCTTCTCTAGAACAGCTGTGTCAGTGATAGACACCCAGTTGCCCACGATGAAACCTGGAAATCACTGGAAACAGCTTCCTTTCCCTTGCAACTGTATCCATTTAGCAACCAGATCTTATTTGTTTCTAATGCCTGAAATATTCCTTTTTACTTTGTCCCTTCCCTTCTTTCCCCACTAAGTAGTGTTAAGTAAACCCTAATACCCCTCCCTCAGTTATTATGATGACTTCCTAACAGTTCTGCCCCCAGCTATACCTTCTTTCATTCTCTGTGCTCTTGCTAAAACCATTAAAACACACACGTGCCTGCGTGCACAATCACACACACACATGCGTGTGTACACATGCACGGGTACCTGCCAATGTGAGCACTCTCCTAGTCGCTCAGACGTGTTTCACTGGTTCCCTATATCACCAAGGTCACAGTCCAGACTCTGGTTGGACACAAATCCCCTTGTTCACTCCTCTAGCCTCCTCTTGTTCCACTCTTTCTCCTCCTTCCAAAGCCCTGTGCCCAGCCCTGTAAACTACAGGGATCCTGGGGTCCTGTATGCCCCTTCCAACCTGCTCTCACCTCCAACTGGATCCCCCTGTCTCCCTTCCCCAACTAACTCCTACATGTCTATGAAGACTCAATTCATGTGTCACCTCTTCTTGGATTCCTAAGCTGGCATCTCTGATTCCCATCTAGGCTGGCTCTCATCCCACTATATAATAACTTGTGGTTCACGTGGCAGTGTCCCCTATTGGTTGGTGGAACTCCTTAAAGGTAGGAACCACCCCTCATGTGCCAGCTACCATCAGCACAGCATCTGGCATACAACAGACAGTAGGTGTCTATGAAATGGCTGAGTGGCTAGAAGGAACATCACATTCAAACATTCCACTTTCTTTTACTGAAGGATACAATCCAAAGAAGAAAGTACTAAGCATGTGAATGAAGTCTTGGGGCGCCTGAGTGGCTCAGTTGTTTGGGCATCCAACTTCAGCTCCGGTCATGATCTCACAGTTCGTGGGCTTGGGCCCCCGCATCAGGCTCTGTGCTATCAGCTCAGAGCCTGAAGCCTGCTTCAGATTCTGTGTCTCCCTCTTTCTGTGCCTCTCCCCTGCTAATGCTCTGTGTCTCTCTGTCTCTCAAAAATAAATAAACGTTAAAAAAATGGAAGTCTCTGTTCTTCTTTAAGAGTTGGGAAAGCTTGACTAATTCTTTCTTGGCAGCTGTAGGAACGAGTTTGATTTTTATCCTGAATGAACTGGAAAGTGAATTCAAGAACCTTAGGGACAAATATCTCCCAACTCAACTTTCAACAACTAATTTATAGTTCCAGCACTGATAGGTTATTGTGTATCTTTGTCTTTGTGAAAGACCAAGTAAGCAGTGCTTTATGCAAGTACTTTTAGAATGACCAAAAAAAATAATAATAATAAAATAAAAAATCTTTTTTTTTTTCATGTGTAACTCTATTTCAGGTATGACTAACCATTGTCTTTCCTGAGCATTCTTTGAAGTCAGGGGGAACTCCCCAGCTGGATGACCCTGACTCTAACTGATCATGATATGCATTTGAAGGGAACAATTAAGGAGTTATTTCCATGCTGGTTCTAATAGCAAGCCTTTTTACTTGTATGCCCTTCAACCTGTCTGCATCCTAGCTGAAACTTCAATGGAGCCTTCTGTTAGGGCTGTTAAAAAGACTTTGAAAAAAGAAAATGTGAAATCATAAATGCTTCAGAAATAAGAAAATGTTTTTTGGTCCATTACATTCTTAACCCCTTGTTTCTGCTTAACAGGCTTTGTTAAAGGTCAATAAGAATGTTTTTTTAACAGCTTATGCTTTAGACTTCCAGGAAGGCATAGTGTTCTTATTCTAAATATCCATTGTCAATAAGTAACCGGTTTGGTGCATTCGGAGTTTATATTGTGAGTACAAACAAAAACTCAACATCACAAGGAATTAAGCATAAACCAGACTGAAACCTCCATTCTATAGCTTCAAGCTAGAGAGAATGTACATGAACATATGTAATTTGGAGTCACTTTCCCAATTAGACTAATGAATAACGGAACATCTGCATAATGCTTTGAAGTTTCAAGGAAAATTTCCATGCCCTTTAAAAATTTTTCATCATAATGATTCAGTGATCTAGGTAATAATATCATTTCATTCTGCATATAAGGAGCCTGAAGCCTGAGAAGGTTACTTGGCAAGCGATCCTGCTAACCTATGAATGGACTGCCATGTCTAAGTCCACTGTTATTCCTTGTACTTGGGATGGCATCGTGGTTCTGTGTTTGGTTTTGCTTATTAGTATCTTTATACAAGTTTTTCCTTGCACAGTTTACAAGATGGCTTTTGAAAATACGTTAAACTAATACTGAAAAATATTTTCAGGTTTCCCATTACACTGGCCTAGAAATACATCATTTTACCATCAACCTTTCCCGTAAGAAATAATTTTTTTTTATTGCATAGAAAAGCTAGAGTTACTTGTCTCCAAAGGATATTTCCTTCAAGTACTCATTGGCATTTTTGAACTTGTGGTTCATTTCACCTTTTTATGACTCCAGAAATTAAATGATTCTTGGCCGTACATCAAAAGATTATCATGTAGTTATTATTTATTTTTATAGCTCAGGTGAATCTGGTACTAGCTTATTATAGTGCATGTCCCATTGGCCAAATGAATGCAATCTGGAAATATGACATGCATTTTTAATAATAAAAAGGCAATAATTCTGCATTCTGCAGAGGTGTACCAGGAGCTACTTAAGTAAGGTTTAATGTCAAATAAGAAATACTGCGATGCCCTTACAGAAATCTTGTGACAGTCACATTTATCTGGTCTTTTCCTGAAGTCAGATGTAAACAACCACTTTGGAGGAGGATTTACTGAGCATCAACTTGATGTATCATTTTTCTTAACATGTATACATGTTATCATACAATAAAAAAAAGCAGTGAAAACTTACCTCCTGTTTTTAGAGTGATAGGTACTCTATCAGTTAGGTACTCTATTCACATAGGTACTCTGAAATATTGATAGAGACACAAATGTATACCATTAAATGCTTTACCTATGGCTTTGGGCCGAAGTATCATTATCTGAAAGTATTATGAAAGAGTAACTAAAAGCCATAGAAAACTTCTAAATCCCATTTTAGAGAATAATTACGGTTATCCATCTCCAAACTGCTGGCAAGTAATGGCGTTGCCTCATTGGATTTTTTTAATCCTTTTTTATGGCTCTGGCCTTTCTTCAGGGGTAAAGTCGATAAGCCATTAAGTGCATTTCAGGGGCCAGGAGAACTAGAGACCTGGAATACTCCAGTCTTGTGACTCCAAGAATCAGCATCAAAAAAGAACACTGGCATACAATATGGAGAACCATCCTAAATATTTGGAGTTTATAAGTGCAAGGCCCTGTGAAGATTATTAGCCAGTATCGGTAATCTTCCAGAAGATGTGTTGTGTAGTGTTTGTAATAGACATATAAGTTCTACTCTGTGCCACCCCCTGTAGGAGCTGGTGTTGGCCACCCTGCAATGCAGTAGCAAAGTATCACAAACCAGTTGTCTTAAAATAACAGAAATGTATTCTCTCATAGTTCTGGAAGCTAGAAGTCCCAAATCAAGATGTGGGCGGGGCTTACTCACTCTGAAGGCTCTAGGGGAGGATTCGTTCTTTGCTTCCGGTGGCTCCCAGCAGCCCCTTAGTGCTCCTTGACTTACAGATCCATCATTCCAATTTCTGCCGCCAGCTTAATGTGGCCTTCTCCCCTATATCTTTGGCTCCCAATTTCTGTCTTCTTCTTAAAGGGTGACAATCATTGGATTAAGGCACACCCTAATCTACTGTGGTTTATCCAGAATTGGATTGCATCTGCAAAGACTTTGTTTCCAGATAAGGTCAAGTTCTGGGAGTTTGGACTTCTACATATCATTCTGGGAGACTTAATTCAGCCCATAACAGAGACGATAGTTTTCCCAACTCAATGATTTAGGAGATTAGATATATTGAAAATGTGTGGGTTCTTTTTTAGTACCAGCACGAAATGTGTGTTTATTATCTATTGCTGTATAACAAATTACCCCAAAATGTAGTGCCTTAAAACTACAACCATTTTATTATATCTCAAGATTTTGTGGGTCAAAACTTGGGCAAGATTAGGCTGGGCAATTCTTCTCCATGTGATATCAGTATTGATATCCAGCTAGTGACTCTGACGGAGGGTCAAAGGCTTTTATTTGCAGCAAGGAGGCTGTTGGGACCTTTCCATATGTTCTCTGAAAAGGTTTATATGGCAGTTCAAGGCTCCAAGAGTAAATAACCCAACAGACAGGAACTAGAACCTTTTGGTCTTTTAAGGACCAGGTCCAAAACTTGGGTCAGAAAAGCTTCTGCCATATTCTTTTGGTCAGTATAATCTCAGAGCACCCCCAAGTTTAAGGGGGAGAGGGATGACCCTCTACAGAAGGACTGTTGTCTCCCTTCTGGCCACAGATTACTTATATGCCTCCCACATTAAAAAAAATCCAGCTCATTTCAACATTGCCTTGAATTTAAAAAGCTGATGATTAAATCAAAGCCATGTGTGGACAGAGCTCTTTGAGTATGGTTCCTCTGAAGACATGTGAACTATTGGGAGAATTTATCTGTCCTCCTTCCAATATATAATGGCCAGGTAGGGATAGGATAACCCTGCGTTCTCCTGTTCAAAACGGAGAAAATGGCACATAGCAGATACTGTTCTACACTAGTTTGGAAATCCAACCAGGTCAAGGTCACTGGTTCCTTGATTAGGGTCTAGTGTTCCCTAGAAGTGATTGCAGTGGCTCTTGTTTCCGTCTTTGAGTCAACGCTCTTTTTTCCATAAAAAATTTATGGAGCTTCTGTCTATCAGATAATCCGGTTCACCAAACAAAAACTACACATGCATTGTTTCTAATGTAATCCTTGAAATGTAGGGTATTCTGGGAAAATTATACAAAGAAGCTGTTTTGTCTAGTTGAAAGGGTTTACAAGCATATCTTAAGATTCACAGTGGCCCTCTCTTCTGGCAGAGAGGGTCTAAGATGTACAACCCTTAAAATTCTCAGAAGCCCTTGAGATTATTTACCCTGTAGCCAGTTTTTTAGGTAGTAGCCTGGATTTAGCCTTTATCTTGCGGCCCTTTCAGACTTTGCAAGTCTATTGCTGGGGTAGACTGGGATGAGAAACAGTTTCCTTTTGCACACCCAGCCTGCCCGGGCTCTTTTATATTTCCTCTAAATCTGCTCACAAACTCCATTGTCCCTCCTTTAGTTCATCTCTCTTCTCGTATTTCACCTTTGGCAGTTAGAAGCCAGTTGGCACGTCCTCCGATCTGCCTGTTAATCTTGTCTGCCAAGTCCACATATTCATTAGGTTCCTTTTCCATTTTCTCCATTATCACATGCAACACTCATGCCAAATTTTCGGCCAATACAACAAAAGTATCCCATATTCTACTGCTTCCAGCGGCATATTTTCAGTATCCCTCAAGGCCTCAACAATAGAATTTTCAAGGCTCTTGCAGCTTTTACTAACAGTTTCTTGAAAGTTCTTCTTTCCATTAACAGGCTCTGCAAGGCCCTTTCAGCTTCTGTTCACTGCCTGATTCCAAAGCCATTGACACATATCACAAGGTTAATGTAACACCACACTTCCAGGTAACGAATTATGTTCCAGTTTTCTACTGTTACATAAAAAATCTCCCTTAAAACAAGCAGCTTAAGATAATAACCATTTTATTAGACTTTATGATTTTTGTAGATTAGAAATATGAGCAGAGCTTGGCTAAGAGATTATTCTGCTCTAGCTGGCATCATTTGCAGTCACTTGGAGGGGGCTAGAACTGAGGTCATCGAACTCTTTGTGAAGGGCCAGATAGTAAACAGTTCAGGCTTTGTGGGGCATACTGTCTATGACAGCTAGTCAGCCCTAAGGTTGTAATGTGCAAGTAGCTACAGCCAATCTGTAAATCAATGACTGTGGTTCTAATAAAGTTTTATTTGCAAATTTAAGTGGCTTCCCTCTGGGCGACAGCTTGCCAGTGCTTAATTTATGAGACCCAAGAAGGCTCCACACGTGTACCTTTTACTTCATGAAGACAGCTAGAAGGATGGGCTCAGTAGGCCTTCCTTCCCTCTCTAGGTAGACACAGGACCTCTCTCATGGTTTTTCTAGGATGGCAGTCCAAATTCTCTCATGGAAGCTCAGGCTCCAAAAGTGAGCACTCCAAGAGACAGGAAACTGCCAGCCTTGTAAAGTTTAAGCCCAGAAATGTGTACCACATCATCATTTCTGCCATTTTTGTTGGTCAGTGCAATCATAGACTACCCCTCCTAGATTGAAAAGGAAAAGACAGGACTCTTAATGGACACTCTTAATGGAAAGAGTGTCAGATAACTTGTGGCCATATTTAATCCAACATAATTCAATTCACTGACCTTAATTCAATTCACTGATAGGTGACATCTTCTTACCTCAAAAAGTTTACGTTATAGTTGGACACAGATATGAAAACCTTTATCTAAAACACAAGGGAGAATGAAATGTATTAAGGACCGGACCAAAGTCTGTGATACTGTGAAGAGGAAAACGTTTTCCTTGGGACTCTCAGAGTCCCTGGCTGGGTCTGAAAATTAAACTGCCAAAGGAAGGTAACAAGAGAAATGCATACAGATTTATTTAATGTAAGTTTTACATGACACAGGAGCCTTCTTAAGGAATGAAGACCTAAAGAAACAGACCTGAGTGTTTTTAGTCTATATTTAATGAAGAGTGGACAGTCATGTAGAAATGAGGTTAGTGTAGTAAACTGGGGGAAATTCAGCAAGGCTTCTTTGTTAGCATAAGGACTTATATTTTTTTCTGAAATAGAGAAGGACACCTCTGATATAAGAGTTTTAGGACCTGATTCAGGGAAGAAGGTCACAATGAGCTTCTGCTTCCGCTGGTTTTGAAAACTCCTTTAGCTTAATATGCTAAGATGCCATATTTTGGGGTAGAGTGCCCCAAACCCCATTAGTACCCTTAGAGGAATATAATAAATATGGATATATGCATGTGTTTTACAAGTAGTTACTAGCCCTTATTTGATCTCTCTTACTTTCTAGTATAGTGGTTTTCAACTTGTTTTTAACTAGAACCTATGATTTACATTGTGACCTAGAATAAAAACTTGCATAACACACACACACACACACACACACACACACACACACACACTCAAACCCAAAACCAGTTTCTTCAAATAACAGTTATACTACTTCTGTGCAGTGTACTTTGATATTTTCCATTCTTTTCTGTTTTTTTTTCTGTTGTATTATTTAACATTTAGAAATTCTGGACATTGTCCCCTGAATTGATCTCACAATTGCAGCCTGATATCATAATCTGTAGATTGAAAAACAACTGTCTAGAAGAGGCAGAGGACAAAGAGTCTTATGGGTCACAGTTGCCCAAGAATTTATTGTTAAAATTTATTCTTTACAGGAAGATCTGGGAATTGATTTAATAGGGCAATATGAAAGAACTTTTCACACCAATTCTTTGCCCAGTGGCTTCTCTGACAAAGCATATGCTCAGTATGTTTTGATATATGTTATTTGATTCTCTGCCAGTGATGTGTTTGCTAATTCTGAGCTTCTCTGATAAGACATTAGTTTGAAGTAGCCATAAAACCTTGTTAACTTTGGCAGTTTGTGAAAATAGCATTATGTCCTTGTAGAAGTCATCACATTTTATGATGAGAAAAGTTTGGAATTTTGTAGTTTGTGTAGAAACTGTATATTCATGCTGAGGATTTGAAATAGGAAAACAGGGAAAAAATGATGAATTGAATTTGATTATAGTATTAATATGACAGTTATACAATGTAACCATTCTTTAGTTATGCACTAAATAAGAGTTTACTTAGTGCTTGAAATGCAACAGTAAACAGGACCTCACCACTCTGCCATCATGGAACTTCCATTCTACAGGACAGAGAGAAGGAAACAAGTCAACAGACAAAACAATTGTGATTTGGGATGAATTAGATGAAAGGAACAAACATGAGCAGAAATTGAAAAGGTTGGGATCAGCTCTTGATAAAGAGTGGTCAGGGAGGGCTGCTCTGAGAAGGTGACAATTAAGAAGGGACCCAAGCATAAGAAGGAGCTCTCTGTGATTCGACCACTGGAAAGAGCATTCCAGAGAGTAGGTAGAGGTTCCAGGGTCAGGATGTGGTTGCTGTGCATGGAAACTGAAACTCCAAGTGAGTGAAGCCTAGTGAGTCAGGCTAGGCAGTTGGAGGAGATGAGAGTGAGAAGTAAGTGGCCAGGAACCCATCAAGCAGGACCTCACAGGCCACAGTTAGGACTATGGATATTTTTTTTTTCCTTTAGCCCAAGAGGAAGCTATTCAGGAGAGTTTCTGCAGGACAAGGCAAGTTCCAATTTATGTTTTAAGAAACTCAGTTTGATAGCTGTGTGGAGATTAAACCAGAGAAGAGCAAAATTGGAAGTGAGAACACTAACCTTATTCCTCTTGAACTGTAGGGGGGCGGAAATAATTTTTCCTCTACCCTTCTTGGTTCTTGGCTGAAACATCTCTGTAGTAAAAGATGGATTAACAGGAGAAAAGCAAACAGAAGCTTAAAACCAGTATACTAGCCTGTGTACCAGGGATGAACCTATGAAAACTGAGTAACTCTTCAAAATGGCCCAAACCACCAGTTTAAATAACTTCTCCAGCTAAAGACAAAACAAGACATTAAGGGTAGGAAGTCAGTTATGGGAGGTTACCAGAAAAAGCACTGTGAACAAGGATAAGGTTATTATACAGATTTAAGTCCTTGCCTTCTCCATTGATAAAAGTGTATAGAAATTTAGAATCATTCTTCTCTTCCTTGTGTAGAAAGGGAGACACCATTACAAATGGAGGTTTCCCTTGTAAATATAAATGTCCCTTGCGAAAGGATAACTTGAGCTCCATTTTCAGTGTTTTTCCTGAAGTGTCTGTTTAAAAAAAAAAAAAAAAAAAAAAACAGCTCAAAAGAATCAATGTGTCAAAGAGGCATATTTTTGGGGTGGCATATTCTGCTCCCCTTCACTAGCCATTAAAGTAGTGACATTTTTATTTATCTAGAAATTGCCACATGTACTTTGGTGCTATTAGATTACTCTTTGTGAACTTCTGTTGTCTACAGCAAGATTTCTGTGTTGCTCATTTTAGAATTCACAGGACATAAAGACAGCTCACTTGTTAGCCATTAATCAATCTGAGATCTTTAAAGACAAGGTAAAAAAATGAGAATGGGAACTTCAAAATATAAATTCAACAGGCATCGTTTTTCAGTATAGTATACCCTGTTTTTGACTTTAAAGCACATAATTTTGTTCCAGATATATTTATAATGTTACTTTTATGACAAAAAGAAGAGGATGGGAATCCTTACGTTTCAGGTATCTGGGCTAGAATGGCATGATAACAACAATAGAAAGTCTAAGTGAAATTAATTCTAGAAATTACCAAACTTGTAAGTTAGAAGGAAGCTTAGAGTTCATCTAATCAAAATCCCTATTTTACTAAGAGGTGGGGAGAGGTCACAAAGCTACTTGGTGACTCCTTCAGTCAAGGTAGAGTTTCAAAAGCAATTGACTTAAAGTACTTGGATTAACTCTCCGAAGAAATTACCTTCACTCAAGTATAATTCAATAAAATACCTTTAACCTTTCTCCAGAGTTTTTACATTTTCAAAAGAAGAGTGTAACTTGTTACTTTTTTATATAATGATCCAAAAGAAAAAATTCTTTCTAAAATGTAGAGCCAGGAAACCAAGCAAAAAGCAGAAATTACTTTTTTTTTTTTTTTGTCTATAATGAGACTTTTGAAGTTCATCGTGTTTCCCTTTTTCACTTTGTGTCCAGGATCCTCAGAGTTAGATGAACCAGGTTATGGAAATTTTCTCCCCTTTTACTCTATTGTTTCTGATTTCCTGTTCAACTCTCTTATGTTCTTTTGTATGCAAGTTTTTATTCCAAGTCACTCCACAAATGCCTTTTGAAAACTATTGAGCAATAAATTATTCAGATAAAAATGCTTAGGGACAAAGTCAAGACAACAATTCAGGTCTTACAACTCTCAATCCAAATTTTAATCCATTATATCATTATTGGGAAACATTCATATCTCTATTTTTTCCTAATAGAGAAAAATAGCTACTTTCAGTATTTGTGTAAAAGGAGAATATGAAGCAAAAGAGATGTCTGTCTACCTCCTTCTATAGCTTTGGCCCAAATTTCAAAACTTAGTAATCACACCTCTTAACTCTCAAGCAAAAATAAAAATTGTGTTATTTTATTTGTTTAGAAATTTGGAAGTACTGTGTCGGCACTCAGACTGTTGAGTTTTATGTAAATGCCTGGATATCTGCAATCAAATTTGGGACAGATTGCGTTTTCTTTTGCATCCAGCCTATATCCACAAAGACCAATGCAGTAGAAACCTTTTAAATCAAGTTTTTCCTCTGTAACAAAAGTGTCCGGGTTCTTGCTCTCTGAATCTGTTAATGCATTTGAATATCACCCAGCCCCAAACCGCTGGGCACCAGGCAGAAGCCTGAGACTTCTGCACAAAGGCACACTTAGAGCTCTTGATGTCTCTCATCTGGTGATGCCAAATTACAAGGCTGCTCTTTCACTGGTGTGCTGAATGAGGAAGGGTTATCACTGCAACGACAGCCACAGCCAGTATGGCCCAGCTGCCTGCACTCTTTGTAATGTTCTCTGAAAAGAATATATTAATAATGTCAGAAGTTGGGTTAAGCCATCAGTCACAGAAAGAGCGGCCCTTAAGAGGTTAACATTTGCTTTCTTAGAATCCAATGGGAGTCATGGTGTATGTTAGAAAAATGAGCAAGGCATGCTTTAATATAACCGCCAATATTCCAATAATAGCTGTTTGGAGGAGAAACTGAGAATATTATTATAGGAAGCACATCTGATAAGAAGAACTCAGAGTGGAAAATAGGAGCATAGGATGCTATTTCTAGCTAGGATATATCATACTGCCTTTATTATCATTATTGCACAGTACAAATGACTTTCGTTGTTATTATTAATCCTTTAGAAAAATCACTTTGCAGCCTGCAGAAGGGTAGAGAGTCCATAGTCCACCTTGAATGCATTGCATTCAAATCCTGGTTTTGTGACCTAACACCTGGACCTCCCTGGGCAACACTTCACTTTGCCTCCCCTCTTCATTTGCAAAATGGGGATAATAATAGTGCCTACTGTATAGGGTTGTCATCAGGATTAATGGAACTAATATTTGTAAGTTGCCTCAAACACTACCTGACATAAAGTCAGCATTATTTGAATAGTTATTATTTTCATATAAATTATGTGATTTACTCAGATGAAAAATTAGTTTCCTGATAGAACATGATTCTCTCACTTATATATATAAGACCTCTTTACTTTTTGTCCTGGGGCTCAAGTCCTTCCAGTTCCATTTTCTGCCTTGGCGGCTAAGGCAGGCCTGAGGACCACCCAGGAATAGACGATAACAGTAATGGGTGGTCTTAAGTCCAACACTTGGGTCCCAGCACCTCCAAGAGCAGCTTTCGCTTTTCTCCTTGACCCAAACCTCTTCCCCGAGGCTCAGAGGGCGAGAGTCTCTCTTTTCCCTTCCATACCATGTAACCCGGAGTTTCTTACCTTATTTGTCCAAGGACTACTTTAGCAATCTTTTGAAGCCAATGAATTGCTTCTCAGAATACTATTTTTAAAAGTATAAAATAAAACACAATGGATGACAAAGGAAATCAAAGATATTGAAATACAATGATCAAAGGGTTTTCAAAATGTGGCAGGAATATATGTGCTTCTTTATTAAACATTGAACATTAGACATCAAGCTTTATCAGAGAGCCTAATAACTTCCATAATTCCAAAGTGGTGAGGAGCATGAACAATGTTTGAAATATCTGCAATAAGTCCAATGTGAAATAAAATTAAAATATTGTCATTTTTATTGGTAACAAAGTCACAGGTATTGTTAATACTACTATAGTTTGTTGCCTACATTTAGTAATTGGAGATAATGATAAGTCTCAGTTAGATATTAGTAAAAATAAAAATATATTATTTTCCCATCTAAGTTGACAGACTCCCAGAATTTGATCCAACATGCTTTAGTGGACACCAAGTTAAGGATCCCTGTTCTAATCCCGGATTGAACCAATACTCATTCCCTTCTGGTCTTGGAGACAGAAGGAAAGCAGAGCATTCTAAGTCAGTATCCTTGACCCAAACTGCTGTATACCTATATCAACACAGGGTCCTTGAGCCTAATCATGGCAGTAACCTACCCCCACTTATCCACCCTAGGCTATACCCTTGGCTTCCTTCCTGCCATTGGTTAGTTACTTAGTTATTAGTTCTTTCTTTCTTATGATATAATTGACATATAACTTTGTGTAAGTTTAAGGTATACAATGTGTTGATTTGATACTTAAATATTGCAGTATCATTACCACCATATAGCATTACCTAACATTATCCATCAGACCAAATAATTTCCGTTTCTTTTTTGTGGGGATAACATTTAAGATCTAGTCTCTTAGGAACTTTCAAGCCTATAATACAGTCTAGTTAACTATGATCATATTGCTGTGCATTAGATCCCCAGAACTTATTTATCTTCCTGCAAGTTTGTGCCCTTTGACCAATTTCTCCTCAGTCCCCCCTCCCCTGCCACCAGGCTCATGGTAACCACTATTCTACTCTCTGTTTTTGAGATTTCAGGTTTTTTTTTTTTCACTTCCACATGTAAATGATATCATATAGTGTTTCTCTTTCTTTGTCTGACTTATCTGACTTAGCATAATGCCCTCAAAGTCCATCAGTGTTGTTGCAAATGATGGTATTTTCTTTTTTCTCATGGTTGAATAATACTCCTATGTGTGTTGTGTGTGTGTGTGTGTGTGTGTGTGTGTGTGTGTGTGTGTGACGTCTTCTTATTCATCTGTTGTCATCAACATATCTTCTTGATGACTCCTTTATCATTATATAATGACCTTCTTTTTTGTGTTACAAATTTTGGCTTAAAGTTTATTTTGTCTGATATGGGTATAGCTACCCCTTCTTTCTTTTGGTTTCCAGTTGCATGGAATATCTTTTTTTCATCCCATCACTTTGAGCCTAGATGTTTCCTAAAGCTGAAGTTAGTCTCTTTTAGGCAACTTGTAGTTGGGTCTTGTTTTTGTTTTTGTTGTTTGCTTCTTTTTAAATCCTTCCAGCCACTTTGTGACTTTTGATTGGGTAATTCATTCCATTTACATTTAGAGTATTCTTGATATGTAAGGACATACTAATGCCATTTTCTTAATTGCTTTCTGGTTGTTGCATAGTTTTATTGTTACTTTTTCCCTCTCTTACTGTATACCTATGTGAATTGATGATTTTCCATGGATTCCCTTTTTAAAAACTTTTTTCAATGTTTATATATTTTGAGGGAGAGGGAGACACAGAATCTGCAGCAGGTTCCAGGCTCTCAGCTGTCAGCACAGAGCCCAACGTGGGGCTTGTACCCACAAACTGTGAGATCATGGCCTGAGTTCAAATTCGATGCTTAACTCACTGGGCCACCCAGGCACCCCGTGGGTTCCTCTTATTTTAATCTTTTCACAAAACTTCTATTACTATTCTGTTGTCCAATTGAACATTCCCCGGTTTAGCATAAGTTTAAAAATCTATACTTAGTGTGCTTTTTATTAATGCAAAATTGCTGTGGTATAGAGACCACAGTGTTGATTTTTCATAGATGAAATGTGAGTCATTATGGTCAATGTATAATTAGTACCCAAGAGTTGCTTATTATTTTGAAGTTAATGTTACTAACATTAGGGAATTCTATCAACAAATTTAAGATAAGAAAAAAAAACTTAAAAAGGCCTTTCATTTTGACATGAAAATATGGATAGATTATTGAGATTCAGAAATACATTTGACAGCCAGGCTGGTGGGTAGAGAGTGTTGTAATAGCTTCTGGGGCATCATAGTCCTTGAGCTGGATCTTGATGAACTTCTGTGAAAACCAAATAAATCACTTTTTGAAGGTGAGTTTGTAGGAACAGTAAATATCAAGTATTCCAATCTTTGTGACCCCCATTTAGAAGAGTTGATGTAAATGGCAAATATATTGTACATAAGCACATTATGTACTTACGTTCACATACATGTATTATACATAAATGCATAAGTGTGCACTATGTTGTTAGATTATCTGTATTATGAATTACTGCCATCACAACAGTATTCAGGTTTGTGGTATTTCAAAGTTCTATACACAAGGAGGAAGGACCATTAAAAGGCATTTTACAATGAGAACATTAGATTGCGCTCTGCTTTGAATTTTTTTCAGATAGAAGTTTAATATTTATACATAGGCTTTTAGTAGAGATGGGTGCATTATGTTTTCTCTACTCTATATTTTGCTTTTCTTTATGAGTTGGCAGTGGGAAGGAGGGAACTGCATGATCTAATAGGTACTTTATAGTTTTTAATTGCTGTATTTTTTATCCTGCAACTCAGTTGCCTATGTGTGTTGACTGAAGTCTGTTTTTCCAGCATGCTAAATAGGCAGTAAGCCGCTATTAGAACTAAGAAATTTGGAGTTGTGTGGTGTACAATATGAGGTAATAAAATATGGAATTTCAACTATTTCTAAACCTTGTTTAACTTAGTGAACCTTATTAAATTAGTGAGATTTTTCTGCATTAAAATGATATTTGAAATAAATACGTGTACATTTCAAAGGCTTTAAAATTATCTACATACAGAATAAATGAGTGAATCTTGTGTGAAGGGGACGATTAGTCCTCCAATTTTGCTTTAGAAGGTAAAGGAATGCTAAGACTTGGCTATTTGCTGGATCTGCCAGAGGTCTCTACTTCAATGACATGGGAGCTGGGCTCCACATGCAGCCAGAAAGGTGGATCTGAGTCATGTTCTGCTACATTAGCAGTCCACTCGGGAGTCACCAAGGCCACTATGGACCATAAGACTTAGCCCGAGCTCTCCACGATTCAGAGAAACCACAGGGTACAATAGTTCCATGACTATCACACAATGGTTCAAATCATGATTTGAAATGGGCACGGTACCTGATCAGCAGCTTTGTTCTTGGAGCAAATGAATGCCTAAAGATCCCAGTGTGTCTTTCATTTATTATGATCAGACTAAAAATTCTAATCATGAATGATTAGGGCACTGGGGACTTTTGGAGAAGTACAATGGCGCAGTTTCTCATGGTTGCCCACAGTTTTTATGGGAGCCACTTGTGTCTCTGGCTCCAAAGAATAGCCAACACAATCTTAGCTTCCTCTATGGGCATGCAGTGCTGAGATTAAAAGAACTCGTCACTCAGAGCCAGGGCAAACCTCCTCTGTGTACAGATATAGTTACAAGTGATGCTTTCCATTAAAACCTGCACGTTGGTTCTGTAGGGTAGAGTAGTAATTGAAGGTTTTAATGTGAAGACGTCTTCTGTAAGTTTAGTTCACTAAAAGCAGAGTGCTTGGATTGTCTATGTCCTGTATAGCTTAAAATTACATTTCTGTCAAGGAAAATAGGATCTTTTGTTGAATTAATTTTATCCAAAGAGGAAAATATATTGGTGCTAGAGATCTGTGGGAACCTCAGGAGCCCATGATGCTATTAACTTAAAAGTCACAGTGAAGAGAAAAGGAAATGTTGGGCATCTCCAGATAGGAATCCTGCCTTTTCCAAAGAAGATATTAGAAAAGTTTAGAAAAAAGGTTCATTTCCATGTTCAAAGATTCTGAAAAGAGAGATTATCTAAGAATGGATAAGACACTTTCAAAAGGCAAATCCAGACGATAAATCACAAATGATCCTAATGCAGGTGAAAAGGTAAAAATTTCTGTGGGAGTATAAGTAGATACATAATAAATCAGCCTTTTGAAAGGAGGTGCACATAAAAAGAGCAAAGGAAGTTGCATAACTAATGATTCTGAAAAAGAGAAGAAACATTAAAAATAATACCAGACAGTCTAATGCCTAGAATGGGATTATGTTTCCCATTATGGTACAAATTTAACATTTCCATAAAATGTGATAGGCTAATTTCTGGAATAGATAAGCATACGTTACAAAATGACAATGAGAAAGCAAGGATTACCTATTCTTCATTGCTTCCATTTTGTCTAAGTGAGAGAATGAACTTTATTTTTAAAAAATTTTAATGTTTATTTATTTTGAGAGGCGGGTGGGGGGGTGGGGGCGAAAGCTGAGGAGGGGCATAGAGAGAGAGGGAGGGAGACTCCCAAGCAGCTTCTGAGCTGTCACTGCAAAGCCCGACACAGGGCTCGATCTCACAAACCACGAGATCATGATCTGAGCCGAAATCAGGAGTCAGATGTTTAACTGACCCAGCCACCCAGGCGCCCCAAGAGAATGAACTTTAAATCAGAAGGAAGAGACTCTTCATCATTCACATAGGAGATTAGACAGTGAGAATGTACTTGGTTGTTTAAATAAGTCAAGTGTCAAATAGAAGAATTGTTAGGTCTTAAAAAAGAGTTTGAAGATATGATCTTAGATTCACTGACAGTATATCTGAAATCACTTGGTCTATGAACATACTAGGCTGTCAGAGATAAGAAATCTTGATCCTTCTAAAATTGAGGAGAAGATAAACTAAAGCAACTATAGATTATTATACTATTAATCTCCAGCCAGGGCTTATAAACAGGGAGCATAAGAATAAATTGAAAAGAACGTAGTAATCACTGGGCACCTCATGGTTTCGCTAAAAACATGTCATCCAACTTAAACGATGTTCTCTCTAGTGTAGGGTTACTAGTCCCAGAAAGCATACTTATTAGGTTTGTAGATAACAGTCTTTTAGGCATTGTAGATAAATTTAGTGACATTACCAAAATTGAAAATGGTTCTGTTGGCTTGCATGATAGAAAGAAACAGACCAGATGATTTATATCATCTATCTATCTCTCTGGCCCTGGCATAGGAGGGGGCAATTTATATGACATTAACGTCATAATATGTATATTAACGACATTAATGTACTTATAGCCAGTGGCTTCAGTTTCTCATGGTTGCTCACAGTTTTAGTGGGAGCCACTTGTGTCTCTGGCTCCAAAAAATAGCCAACACAATCTTAGCTTCCTCTATGGGCAGGCAGTGCTGAGATTGAAAGAACTCGTCATGAAGCAGTCCTTGTGTAGAGCACTCAGCTTGCTTTCTAGCTGTAAGTTTTAAGACGGACCCGAATAAATTCAAATTTCCTCACCTGAGGAGACTAAAAGCCATGCCATATGAGAAACTGTTGAAACAGTTGGAGGATATTTGTCTGGAAATGATTAAGCATGATGACTGTAGTCCAGCACAAGAAAAATAATTTCATCTATCCATTGCTCACCCATTCTAAGACATATGAGCCTAAGCCTATGTCCCATTCAACAGGGACAAGAAGTGTCCCTGTTATAACTGGTTTCAGGTAAGTCCCTCTATTTTCAGATTTTCAGTTTTAGTTTAGCAGAAATGATGTGCTCTTCTACTTAATTGTCTACATAATCCTTGAACTTGAATGGGTTAGTATTCAAACACACCTGACCTAGAGTATCTAATTCTAGTAGGTCATCCTTTGATAAATAACTCCATATGGGCAAAGAGTGGGTCTGAGTATTCCCTGAGCCTTAAACTGTTCCTCAGTATATCTCGTTTTTACTTCTCAAAAGACATCATTGCATTTCTTCTGTCATACTCAATTGTGCAGCTGAAGCTGTATGCACAAGGTGGTGATCTCCCCAGATACCTGGAGGGCCATGTGTCTTCATATGAAGTACAGCAAGGGGATTTTTAAAAGTATTTTATCTCAGTAGGCAGTGTTGCAGCCAACTTCTCTGCTTTAGAGAGGCAGGGAGATGAGGAAGCTGACATTGGAGGAGGGCGTGGCTTCGGGAAAGGTAACGCCTACATTTGGCCAAAACCTAACCAGACGTGTAAAGATTAGAGCTGCACAAGGGAGGGGCACCCGGGTGGCTCAGTTAAGCATCTGACTCTGGGTTTCAGCTCAGGTCATGATCTCACGGTTTGTGGGTTTAAGCCCCGTGCTGTCAGTGTGGAGCCTACTTGGGATTCTCTGTCTGTCTGTCTGTCTGTTTCTCTCTCTCTCTGTCCTTCCCTGCTTGTGTGCATGTGCACACATTCTCTCTCTCTCTCTCTCTCTGAAAAAAAAAAAAAAAAAGAACTGCATGTGGGTGTTAGAGAAGACAGACTGCAGTTTGTTTAGTTGTAAACATCTGGATAAATCTAGTGGATAAAGGTGGCTCTAAACACAAAATTTATTTGAGGAAGAGAATACTTCAGGAAAGGTGTGACTGGAGAAACAGAGGTTAAAACTTGATGTCTGCACAAACGCTAAAGCTGAATATGTGATGGGCATAATCCTGGATCCCACCAGGATCAAACACACGAGAAAACTAGTTAGGGTCTATCTGGAAGAGGAAGCAGGTCAGGCTTAGTTATCAGGCTATTGAAGTCCCTGCAATTCACTTGAGCCTGAAAAGAATGTGGTTTCTCAGGCCATTTCCATCCGGAAGATAGCTAAGTGTTCAACCTGTGCCAGTATCAGAGTGAGTCTAGATATATCAGGACCCTCTCCAGGGGAATCCCTGTTCCGTGTGTACCTCCCCTTTCTCCCAGGACCTGAACACATACTTACTCTCAACCTTCTTACTCCTTTGAGATTTGAAGTTATGTTCTGACAAGGGCTCCACCTTTCTTGACAAAGTAATACATACATTTAATTTAGTGTGGTCCAAAATATGTTGGAACTCTTTTTGGAGTTCAGAAGTCTTGTGGGGATGCAAAATGGCACAGCTTCTCTGGAAAACGATATGACTATTCCTCAAGAAAACATAAACTTAGAATTACCATATAACGATTCCACTTCTGGGACTATACCAAGAATCAAAAATGAGATCTTGAGGTTCATATGTTCACAGCAGCATTACTCACAATGACTAAAAGGTGGGAACAACCCAAATGCCCACCAACAGATGAATGGATAAACAAAATGTGACATACACGTACAATAGAATACTGTGAAATATTCCTTTCAAAAATGAAGTCCTGACACATGCTACCGCAAGGATGAATTTGAAACCATTATGTTGAATGAAATAAGCCAGACACAGAAGGATAAATACCATATGACTTGACTTATATGAGGTACCTACAGTGGTCAAATCCATAGAGACAGAAGTAGAATGGGGGTAACCAGAGGCTGGGAGGAGAGAAGAGAGTGTGAAGTTTTTATTTAATGGATACAGAGTGTCAGTTTGGGAAGATGAAGAAGTTCTGGAGATGGATGGTGATGGTACTTGCACAGCAACGTGAAATACTGAATGCCATTGATCTGTATACTTAAAAATAGTTCAAGTAGTGAATTTTATGTATTTTATTTTTTTAATATTTCATTTACTTTTTTAGTGTTTGGAGCAGTTTTAGATCTACAACAAAATTATCACATTATCATGTTATCTTTAGGGGTACATTTTTTTTTTACTGAAGATAAATCTACATTGATGCCTCATAAGCACCCAAGGTCTATAGTGTACCTTCGGGTTCATTCTTGGTGTAGTACATTCTGTGGGTTTGGACAAATGTATAAGGATATACATCCATTACTATAATATCACACGGAGTATTTATACCCTAAAAATCTCTGTGCTCTGCCTATTCATATCTTCCTCTCTACCACAGCAGCCATTGATCTTCTTGTTGTCTCCACAGTTTTTGCCTTTTCCAGACAGTCATATAGTTGGAACCATAGAGTATGTGGCCTTTTCAGATTGCATTCTTTCACTTAGTAACATGCACTTAAGATCCTTTCATGTCTTTTCATGGCTTGATAGCCCACTTCTTTTTAGCAATGAATATGGAATATGTCATGTGTATTTTAATCATCATAAAAATATCAAAATATGTTGCCTTAGAGAATAATGAGCTTTTCATCACTGACAATGATCAAGCAGAGGCAGGATATATAGAGACAGAGACAGATTTAGATACAGAGGTAAAGAGTTTTGTTTTGTTTTGTTTTGTTTTGTTTTGTTTTGTTTTGTTTTGTTTTTTTGGAGTAGTGTCTTACAGCTACAGAGATGGGAGGTACAATCCTGGCTCAGTCACTTATTAGCTAGCTATGTGACCTTAGACAAGTAATAATTTCTCCCTCCTCAGGTATCTGATTTATGAAATATATAGTTCCTAAATTGAAGAGATGTTAGGTCAACCAAGTAATGTGATGAATATGAAATTGCCCAGAACGATTTTTGTGGTTTACCAAATGCCCATTAAATGTTAATTTCTGTTGGACTAATGTACTGAAAAAAGTGCCCTACAACTCTTCAGAATTTATGATTCTAAGAGGAAGTAGCATTAACAAAAAGTGATGATATTTTTATTTTGAGATACTATGTAGGTATCCTGGACAACCATGGAAGAAACAGGGTGCCGAAGTCATGTTCCAAGGTGGAGGTAGAGATGTTCCTCCCCGGTTGGGTCAATAAAAGTTACGGATGAAAAATAGGGATGAGGCTGGTGGGTTGTTCAAAGACCAGGGAGATGGATTGAAACCGGAGAGTCAGCTAATAATTGGAGAGAGGACAGATTAGAAGAGAAAATTATACTAGTGGAATATGTCAGACATCTTATTAGAGCAGGCATATTTGGAGAAGTCCGGGAAGGGTGGGGCTGGATGCCAAGACACTTCTGTTGTGAGCCTCCCTGGTGCTGAGCTTCGACCTGTGTTTCTCTTCTCCTTGCCTATGCAGTGAGCACCCACTCCTCTCCATGCTCTGATGACAAACCCTATGGCCTTTCCAACACCCCCTGATAGAAATGGCAGTTCCCACAGGGCGCCTGGGTGGCTCAGTCGGTTGAGCGGCCGACTTCGGCTCAGGTCACGATCTCACGGTCCGTGAGTTCGAGCCCCGCGTCGGGCTCTGTGCTGACAGCTCGGAGCCTGGAGCCTGTTTCTGATTCTGTGTCTCCCTCTCTCTGGCCTTCCCCCGTTCATGCTCTGTCTCTCTCTGTCTCAAAAATAAATAAATGTTAAAAAAATTAAAAAAAATTATTTAAAAGAAATGGCAGTTCCCTTCTGCATCCTACACACATTTCACTCATAACACATATATTATTGTATTCACTGATGCTGATTCCAACCTATTTATTAAACTTTAAGTGCTCTGCAGGGAGAGACAATGTCTTCTCTGCCTCCCCAGAAGTTATAGAATAAATGAATTAAATAGCAAAGATGTGCAGACAAGGAGGCTGAAAAATGGATGGGCCAGTCAGACACTCTGGAGGATTCTTGGAGGGAAAAAGAATTAAGCTGAACACCATCTTCTTAAATGGCCTTACCCCTCCCAGCATTAAAGAGAACTGACATTTGATCGAGATCTTGAAGAATCAGATAGAAAGCAGTTGCTTTTCTCACTTGACATAACTTTATCTCCCATGGTCTGAACATTATCTGAACTCCCCGCCACGAGGACATGGCATATCTTGTTCCTGTTGCTGGTGAGCACACATCCTCCCTCCTGCCCCGTAGATTTCTCGGGACTGCCAAGACCTCAGTCATGTTTGCTGCACTGCCACTGCTTCTCTTCTAGCCAGTGGCTCCCATAGTACAGGCACCACATTGATGATTGTGGAATGAATGAATCTCAAGGATTTAACCCCTTACAGATACCTACTGCATCATAATTATTCTAGCTTCAGGGACCCGGATTTCCTATTCTCAGTCCAGGCAGGTAGACTGATGACGTAGGAGTCTACCAGTGGGAAGAACAAGAGTCCATCTGCTTTCTTCTTACTTGATCAGCAATTAAATCAGATTAACAACCCAATCCTTGAGTGTAGTGTAGTCTGTGACCTTAAGATCAAAATTTACAAAAGCCTCTGGTGTAGCCCAGTGCTGGGAGGCCTGTGGCATCAGTATGGAAGATCTGAGACAAGTGTTAGTTGTGCCTCGGTATAGACCCTTAGATGAACCTTTGTCTGCTTTACACAAGGGAAAAAACAATAGTCAATCCTGAGACAGGGTTAGTTTAAGTGTAGTTTAATAGTTGCTCTGTGCATTCTTAGTAAGAAGTATTAGCCCAGGGATTTTAATGCAATTAGAATTTAAATTCTAGTTTCTGCAGAGAAATGAGTTTTCATTAGTACTGTGGTCTGAAATGGTTTCAGAAATCCCCTGGCTGCCAAAATATGTATTTGATGCATAGTCTTGATTCCCCTCAGTTAGCATTCTTGTATTTACTCATTCAATATTCATTTAGTCATTCATTCAGTGATTACTCAAAAAAATTTTTTAAAGTATGAATGGTATATTGTCTGTTTTCTAAGGAAGTTAAGCCTATAAGATATATCACTAGATAACAGACTCCTCTTTTATTGGATGCTTTATGAAGACAGTAATTATGTTTTATTAATTTTTATATCATAATATCTTTTATAGTTCCTGGCACATAGTAGGAACTCAATAAATAACTCTTAATGACTGAATAAATTTCCTCCTATTATAGAGAAAGTCTGTCAAACATGAGTGAATACTTTTTCTTACCGAATGTGGAGGGTGACAATTTCTCATGCCTAATATCACTAGAATTGAAACAGCCACAAAGACAAAATTTTGATATAAAATAGACCAACTGATTTAAGATTTCAAAGGTATGATGTTGATAGACATTTCAGGGAGAAACTTCAAAACTAAAACATAATTGAATGGATTCTTAAGGAAGTAAGTGTGCATGAGGGATTTGAGAGGAGATTGATTACAGCTCAGTCAGAGATGTTTAAGAGCTGAGGTTTTAACTGAATAGAGCAGATTTTGTTTTGAAAAGTAAGTGGAAGGCATTCAGGTCATTGTTTGGGGTTATTTATTTATTTATTTAGGAAAGAGGAAACATATAACTCAAAGCATTAGATACATGGAATTCTTTTGGAAAAACAATTTTAAAAATTACTAAACAATAAAAACATAAAACATAAGAACCATTTTTGCCAAGGACATTTATATTCCTACCATAAATTATATGTACTCATTGAGCTGGAAAGAGAACTAAGAATCGTCTAGCTTAGGCTGAGAGTTTTTTAAGACAAGGAAAGGAGGTTTTTTAAAAGCAGAGAATTTCATGAAATTCTCTGAAGGATCTAAGATTTCAGAGTACTTGCAAAATAGCAAATTAGCTTGTCACAGATTCATAGATGTTGGTAGAAGACCCAAGACTCCCGGGTCAGAGGTGAAAGATAGTTAATGACAGTAGGCAATCTGTCATTATCTGTGCACCCAATCCCTCAGCCCCAGTACCAGCGGCGAACATAGAGAAGGCCATCTGACACATGCACGTGTGTGGGTTGCATTACAGAAGAGCCCTGATCTTAAGGGCTCTGAATCTCTTCAAGGAGGCAGAAAGCTAGGAGATTTATCTTTATTACACAGGGAAGTAAATATGCCTGCCCTTTTTTCTGGAAGGAGTCACTGTCTTTATCTTGCAAGGCTATTTGCTATCCAAACATCTTTGAAAACATAGTCCAGAATAAAGGACAGTCAAAATCTCACTGCCAAGATGTACACAAATTTGAGAGATCCATGAAGAATCGTCTCCCAACAGAGATGAGTCACTTATGGAAGACCGTACAGCTGTCTTCAAGCCTAGGGCTCTTTTCACACCATCGTACTGTTTTCCCATAAATACCCAAGTCACAACTGCATTTTTAGGACATACAGCTTTCATTTTCTGGAAGCCTTGTTCTTCCCAATTTCAGAAGCAAACTGAAATCTTCATGGCAAGATTTAGAGAGTCAGTACTGGGTCTGTCATTCCTGATTTCACAATGCTTTACTGCCTCCTGTGCTTCTAAGGTCAATATTGGCTTCCCAGTTTCAGCTTTGATAGGATTTGATCAGGTGTCTCTTGCGTCAATGGAAACAGTGGTGGTAGTAAAGAATGGGACAGCACCCAATGTCAAATAAGCCTGAACAGAAGGTAACTCATCACAGAAGATGATCCTCCCACTTTCTGAGTAAGAAGAACATGTTCAACCAGTCTAAATGTATAACTCTTAGAGATGTAGATGAAAGCCTATGGCTTATAGATGATTCCTAAATTCAAATTGTAATTATTTGTACATACTTCAAATCACATATGCAGTTATATGGGGTATTAGTCAAATGCTTTTTTCACATTTCCTGAAACAATGTCATTCAGATTCTTTGCATACATCTTCAACACTTAGAGCCACTTTGGGATTACCTACTATAGTTTTTTAGGACTATCATCTCTGCATTCATAGAAGTCCTTTAAAATTCAACAGTTTTTTGTTTCTTTTATGATGTTGTCACTATGACATTTATCTTAAGCTATAAATATATTAAGTAAGTTTGTTTCCATCTATTTTGGAGATATGTCATGATCTCTAAAATGTAAGAAAGCAATCTGTGTTTTTTCAAAGCAATATTTTAAAACTTTTGAGGGTAGTATCTTCCAACATTGGCAGGTATGAGGACATAACCTAGAGAATGAATCCTAAATCCAGATTTTATTTCTTGCCCCCCCCTTTCTACCAATTCATGTAGCTGAGCTCCAGAAATATCTCAAATAGAATTGGCTGAGAACATTTCAGGCTAATGCAGTTTCCTGCAAAAGACAGTTCATTTTGAAGAGCCATGAACCATGAGAGATTTTCTAAGAACTTGAAAAAATTCCAATTTACTAAGAGCTGATTGGAGGGATGAAGGGGAATCCTTACCTTATTAGCTTAGTTGAGTAATTTACAATTCTGATCCTATTTTTCTTATCATTAAAATAAGAAAACTATATATACTGCTATGTCTTAGCATTGTTATGAGTGTTGGATAAAATAATGAGTGTGAAAGAACTTTACAAACCATTTTTTGCATGTATTTGTGTATTGGCTTAAGATGTCACTTCTGTGTTATTCTCTGTCTTGATTGTTGACTTCCATGATCACCCAATCACTCAACTTCAAATTTAGGAGTCCCCTTTGACCTATTCCCTTATCAAACTAATTGCCAACCCCTGCTGGAATTTTTCTCTTGGATATACACTAGTCTTTATCATTCTCTATTCGTAAATACTACTGGTTTCATTCTCACCTTGCTCATTTTGTCTTGACAGGCTCCATGATCACCTTGCAGTCTCTTTCTTCCAACCATCAGAGTCACCTGTCTTAAATGCAAATCAGACTGTGTCAGCCCTAAGATTAAAATCTCTAAATGTCTCTCATTTGCCTAAACACACCAAAGTGCATTTTTTGATCCCGAGCTCTATAAAGAAAAGTTTTCATAAAAAAACATTTGATAAGGGGCACCTGGGTGGCTCAGTGGGTGTCCAGCTTCCACTGAGGTCATGATCTCAAGTTTGTGAGTTCAAGACCCACATCGGGCTCACTGCTGTCAGAGCAGAGCCAGCTTATGATCCTCTGTCTCCCTCTCTTTCTACCCCTCTCTTGCTCACGTGTGCTCTCTCTCTCTCTCGCTCAAAAATAAATTTACTATCAATTTAAAAAATTGATAGTAAAAAGTAAATTGATAGTAAAAAGAAAATTAGAAATTCTGCAGAGTATACAAAACTACCTGTTGACAAATGCTCATTTACGTATTAAAGGCTCTTCGAAGCAAAAATAAGATAAAAACAGAAGGAGAAAAACCATTAAGAGACTCTTAAATACAGGGAACAAACAGAGGGTTGCTGGTGGGGTTGTTGAGTGGGGCATGGGCTAAATGGGTGATGGACAATAAGGAGAGCACTTATTGGGATGTGCACTGGTGGTTATATGTAAGTGGAAAATGACTAAATTCTGTTCCTGAAATCATTATCACACTATATGTTAACTAGGATTTAAATTGAAAAATAAAGTAATTTTAAAAAAGGCTCTTCAAAGTCCAGGAATAAAGATATTTCTTTCTTTTCCCAAATAATGTTATATTCCCAAATTATTTGATAATCAAATTCTTTCCTTTGGCAAAAACATCTGTTATTGCTCTAAAAAAAGGCATGGATAATGCAAGCCTATAAGTAAAGCCTGAACTCCTACACATGATCCAGGGCCTGCCCTGCTCTCTCCATTCTCCCTTCTCAACTCACCTGTCCTGTTTCCCTGGACATCCAAACTCTAGTCACTGTCAGCAGAATTTACAAGAAAAACAGGGGTTTGATTTCCTCAGAAATTGAAGTACAGTCTATTTTCTTAAAATGTAAATAGGTTGTATTATTTGTTAGTTCTACAGTATATTTTCAGTTGTTTTTAGATGGTCATATATCACCTAGTCTTTTTCTTTGAGACAAACAGACTATTTTTTCTTTGTAGCTAGCACATATATTTCAAAGGACTAATTGAACACTAGGTTTCTTGTTTTGGCTGATATTTTAAGAGTAAACATAGTGGAATATATTAGTGATTCACACCTAGGAAACGATGGATGGAAAATGAGCATACAGTATGTCTAACTTGTCAAGCCTAGGTGTTGTTAATATCTCACGCACACATATGGAGGAGAACCTGGGATTATGTAACTTGATAGTTTCACCGAGACGTACATAAGTGTATAAGATTGAGAGTTGAACCTAATTAATGTTCTTTGACTTTTTTTTTTTAATACTCAAAAGACCTGAAGTTAGTAGTTTGATAATTAGGCTGTTCTTCATTTTCAGACAGAAATTAGACATGATTAGGAATGCTGAAGTACTGGGCAGGTCAATTGCGCATCATCATTAGAGCCATTTAATGCATTTTAATGGTAGTTGATAAGGTACAAAATGCTACGTAAGCCAAAAGAAGACGTTTTATTCCATTCTGTGTTAAGTGTAGATATAAATGAGCTCACATTTGCATTTTTTATGCATTCAAAAAATTAAACATTTTCCCTTAGATCTGGGTAGTGGAATATGTAATTTGTGAGACGTGAGCACTGCTGAAGACAGCACGTCTGCACACAAGTGCACCTCAGGATCCGCACATATAAATTGTCCTCAACGCAGAATTAAGGAAAAGATGTCTTCAGCTTTTGTGTTGGTGAAGAGTCATGCTTTAAGTTATAAGGTCAATTGTTTGAGTAAATAGTTCATTCCATTTATATTCTCATCATGAATAAATATTACACAGTAACATATATTCCTGTCTTATTTACATTTCTTTAAATCAGAAACTCACAGATTTCCCTGATCTATATAGATAAGAAAACAAGCAAAACAGTAGCAAATATATCTTACACTAAAGAGGGATTCCACTTCCTTAGCCATGCTTTTAAGTCTTTTCACTAATTCTGTGTATTTTAGATAATATTCTTACATTAAAAAATGTAATATTCTTTTATTTTTGAGAGAGAGACAGAGTGTGAGTGGGGGAAGGGCAGAGAGAGAGGGAGACACAGAATCCGAAGCAGGCTCCAGGCTCCGAGCTGTCAGCACAGAGTCCAACGTGGGGCTCAAATCCACGAACCGTGAGATCATGACCTGAGCCGAAGTCGGACGCTTAACCCACTGAGCCACCCAGGCGCCCCTTCTTTTTGCTTTGTAACTGATGAAGAGCTATTGGAGCTTGGAGCTTCCATCTGCTGGCATGCTAAGTGGGCATACTAACAGTTCCTGATGTCCAGGCTAGACCGTGGGCCACTGCATCAGAGGGCAGATTTGAGTCTGCAGAGCAGAGACAGTTACCCAGGATTGCTGCCTCTCTTCGGTCTGAGGGAGGAGGACAGAGACCCCAGCACGCTCCACCCAGCCGAGCGGACCATTGACCGTCGGCCACCAAATAGCAGTTCCACGACTCAACCCCTGAGCAGAGTAATAAAGAAGAGGCAAGAGCCAGAGCAAGGCTTCTCTCAGAAACCAGAAGGGTGGCAGGCAGCATGTCTCCCACAGATGAACTCTCACTAACACTCCTGGAGTGGGCGACACATGTGATTTATGGTGGGAGAACCCACCCTTCACTCTTTTCTCTAAAGATGCCGCTGTCCTATCGTCTTAAGGGAAGAAATGGGAAACCCAAGTATGCCTTTGTTCTGTCTCCCTGTGTAAAAGGTAAATGGAACTTGTTGATAACATTCCTGCTTGAGAGGCCAGAGCTCGCGTCCAGAGCTATCACAACGTAAATGGCAAAGGAACCATATGTAACTGTCACACTGAGTAGCTGCGGTTCACTGTGGGAGCATCTGCGTGTCTGCATGGGGGACCGCCACGTGGATGGACCGCTTACTGATGGAGGTTCCCAAGCAGCTTGTGCTTAAACCACCCAATTACTTAGTATCAAAGAACATTTCGATCAGGATATAATCAGGTGGGGTTGCCTGAAAGAAAACCAGCTTTTTATCGTTTGGAACAATGAATGCCTCTTTCATGATAGCTATTGGGGGCCTAGGAAGGCAGAAATACATAGTCCATAAACCTCACAGTGGTTAGCCAACATGTTTAGGATGAGGCAGGCACTGTTCTAAGAGCTTAACATTAATGAACACATTTAATGTGAATGAACCAGATTAAGCCTTAAAACAGCCCAACAAGTTTGTACTAACTTTAGCATAATTTATGTTTTCATATCATAAAGAAGAATAAGGTTCTTATAAGGTTGGATAACCTGCTGAAATTCATCCCGTTAGAAAACTGCAGAACAAAGACTAGAGCTGGTCTTTGCAGCCAGAGCACGTAACCCTTACAAGAAGTCGCTTTTCAGCAGCGTAATGTAATTGTTATCCCTAATACACTGAATGCCGTTCTAGAAAGTGAAATCTGTGACTGTAGTTATTTAGTAAGTTGTAAAGGAAATATAACTAATAGAATTTATTAGAAAGAGTTATTGGTGTGTTTGATTTCAGTGGGATTTTCAATAAATGAACTTGTTTCTGTGACTTGATCCTAAGTTTGTGGGTCATTTGCTTTTCTTTACCTTCACTGTTTATATTTGAAGTATTACATGATTGATTTGGTTGTTTACTTTTTCAGTATTGGTCTTTCCTTCCCTCCACGAGCATCGTAAGCATCGTGAGAAGTTCTTGGCAATAGTAGGAATTCCTTAAATATTTGTGTAACGATTAAAAGAATGAATAACGTTAAAAAGTTATTTGTGTAGCCTACAGTGGCCCATTGTCTCACTCTAGCTTTAAACAGAGAATAACTTTGTTCATAACTCAAAATATTTAGGGAACTGAGACAAGTGAATTATTAAATCCTTGCAGGTCCATGATTTTGTTAAATGCTGTACTTAATGACTCATATGCTTAATACAAGTATGTGCTTAATGATTCATAGTCTTAACGTAAGTATGTACTTATTTATTTTTAATTGATGTCAAGTGAACAGCGAAGTTAAGTGTTTAAAAATAAAATTTCCTCTGCCATTCACAGAAGCCGCAGTAATGAGCGATCTTTAGCATGTTTCTGCCTCTAGAATTTGTACGTGACATTTCCTCTTCCCATAGGGCTCACTCCCTCCCCTTTCACCTTGTTAACTCCCATTCTTTCTTTAGGTCTTAGTTTCCGAGTCTCTTCCTCTAAGAGGCATCCCTAGGCCTCCAAGATGGGCTGAATACACATTCTGTACTATCTGCTCTCGCCGCCTTCATAATGCACTGTAACTTATTCTTTTGGTGTGTTTCTGCCAACTAGACTGTATACAGTTGACCCTTGAACAGCACAAGGGTTAGGGGCACTGACCCCCTGCACAGTCTAAAATCCTCATATAACTTTTGACTCCTCCAAAACTTAACTACTAATAGACTACTGTTTACCAGAAGGTTTACCGATAACAATTAACACATAGTTTGTGTTATATGTATTATACTGTATTCTTACAATAAAGTAAGCTAGCGAAAAGAAAATGTTATTAAGAAAATCATAAGGAAGAGAAATACATTTACAGTATTGTACTGTAAAGAACCCACATATAAGTAGGCCCATGTGGCTCAAACCTGTGTTGTTTAAGGGTCAACTATAGTTCTTGATGGCTGAAGAGTCTCTGTAGCACCTAGGGCAGCATCTGATACAGCAAAGAATTTCAAGAAACATTGAATGAGTGAATGAGTGAATGGCACCAACATCTAAGCAAGTAGACATGCTATAAGAATTACTTGCAAGTAATAGGACATGAATTTGGAAAACCGTATAGATGCAGGAGGCAGGAATCAGAGGGATAGACTCAGACTGTTCCACATAACTCAAATGATCGCAATGGTTTCTGGCTTTTAAAGAGCCAGGGATGTATCTGTCACCTCATGCCAGGTAATCCCCCGTCTTCTATGTCAATTCCAGAAACAAGGAGAATGGAACATAGCACCAGGAAAAATGAACACAGGCAACAACTTGGTGAGGAAACAGCAACTGCTGTCCCTTTCTGTCACATGCAGGGACAGTTTCCCAGTTGGGTACCGCAACTCATGAGACATTGGAAACTGCATGGATAGTGCTCGGGAGAAACTGCAGAACAGAACTTGTACAGTACAAAACAAAATGTGGTGGACGTCATAAGTAGAGTGAGATGAAGGAATAGTGCAGAAGGACAGGAAAGTAAGAGTAGGAGTAAAAATATGTAGAGAGGGCAGTCAATTTCTGAAAGAAACAGTAAGAACGGAGCTCTGTTCTGCAGACAGCAGTGCCCTGTAGCTCATGCTTAGTGATACTGTTCCCATTCTCCTCTTGTGACTCCCTCTGTGCACACTTAGGGCATCTTCCAGGACTTTTGATTCTCTTGGCAATGAGTCAGTATGAAGATGGCTGGGGTCTTATCACTGGAGATCCTTTTCTGGAATATCTTCTAGCTTTGTCATCCATAGTTCAGATGTCATCTTGCCTGATACCGGGAACAGTGGGTGGCTACCTAACCATCTGGAGCCGTGCACATTCAGTCTTTCTCCTTAACGTGCTAGACCTTGATGTTGGCCATGTAGCTGTTCTCCTTGAATAGTTGGGGCAAGCCGCAGTACTGCCCCTATTCAATGAACATGTCATCAGCCATGTGACTGTATATTCTAAAATTCTACTTAAATTGTAATGATTATTATTGGGCTAGATAAAATAAATTATTGAAAAAATTACAGTACAAAATTGTATGTTTCAAGTATCTTAAATTGTCTGAGGAAGGAGGTATCATTTCTACCTGGAATGATCAAACATAAATGCCAAGGATTAGAGAAAAATGGTTTTGTGTCTGTCCCACAAGCTAACCCCTGAGCAAGCCAACATTTATCATAAATTCTATTGGTGAATCTACTATCTCGATAACTAGTTCTATTTGAAAGTGATAGTTTCTTTTTCCAGCAGAAGAAATAAATTGTTAGAGTGAAATGAGAAAGGTGTTTAATCAGTTCTTAATGTCTTCCTATTTTTCAATACAGATTAGAAATAGTGAAAAAACCTATGTAGAATGATGCAGTGTAACGTAATAATGGGAAATGGTTACCCAGAGGTTATTTCTCATTTGATTTTCCTCCTCTGTCTAGAGGTTTATGGGAGTTTAAAATTTTTCACGTATCCCTTTCTTTAAAACCCATTGGAGTATAAGGAAAAGTGAATGTTTATTAGGCACGTTAATGAGTGAATGAATAGTTTTCTATACGTGCGCTGTTGTAGTTCCATTAAATGAAAGCACTAAAACCAATTAGGGCATTACTTAACGTGTATATTAATAGATTCAAGACTATTAGCATACAAAAAGTCAATTAGCAAATTGAGACTTGCAGCAATGCCTTAAAGGTAATTGTGAAACTTCTGTAAAAGTCCCCCCCCCCAAAATCATTCAACTTCTCTAACTTGGAAAGTTCATAAAATTACGGAATATGATCACAAAGAATTTAGCAAAGCTAGTGCTCTTTTTTACTAAAATTGTTGGCTTACATGTAGCCTCTTGTAATTTTAGACATTGAATGGAATCCAGAGTTTACATTTTATTTATTTTTTAAGGGTAGCAGCTTACATGATAGACCTCAACATTTTCATACAGTGGTTTCTCTCCTCCATGGAATTTCAAAATCATTACAGGTAATTTGGTTCTTTTATTCTTCCCATTCTAATCGATTTTATCACCTATGGGATATTTCAATTCCATAGATCACTTAAGCTTTTCTGCTTCAATCAATTAAAATATACGGGTGTTGAACATGGTTATTTGCAGAGACATTGTCCAAGCTGCCCTTCAGGATGAATCAGTAGAGCTTAAAGGTGATTTGTTAAAAGATCAGCTCCAACAAGGACTGATTTGTAACTCTCTAAAGATATCATAGGATTAGGAATCAAAAGAGACAGAGTCTAAAAATCAGAATCTAGATACTTGTTTTTCAAACCACTTTGCTGCTTTTTATAACTGAGAGGGTTGTTTACATTAAAAGTATTTGATCTTTTTCCGTGCATTATTATTATTTTGATATATTTCAAGCATGCAGAGAAATATAAAGGAAAAAAAACCTAAACAACCTAAGTATCTCTTCCAGTCCCATTCTCTCCCATCCTCCACATTGCAGCATTTGGTGTTTATTTTTCCCAATAATCTTTTTATGCTATATATTTATGAACCCATAAACAATATGGTATTGTTTTGCATATTTAAGCTTTATTTAAATATTAGTACATAAAATTTAAATATGTGCCGTATCACATTCTTATTGCTTTTTCTGCTGAATGTAACGTTTTTGAGATTTATCCTTATTGACACATGCAGCTCTAGTTCACTTATTTTAATTTCTATACAGTATGTTTTATAAAGAATGGGCATTTATGTTGTTTCCAATTTTTATTCTTACAAACTCTAACACAGTGAGTGTGTGTGTGTGTGTGTGTGTGTGTGTGTGTACACATCCTGTATAGTTTCTCAAAGCTTATAGGAGTGAAATGGATAAAGCACAGCCTAAGCACAAATCTTCAACTTTACCAAGACCTAACGTTGCAATTTGCATTCCTCCCTGCAGGATACCAGAGAGCATGTTGCCCCACTATCTCTTAGTGATTTCTGACCATACGTTTTTGCTTATCTTTTGAGTAGGAAGTGCTATCTCGTTGATTTGATTTGCATTTATCTCAGCAGTGTGAGCTCAAGCATCTGCAAATTTGCTTTATGTGTTCTTCAAAAATATTCAGTGAAAGTGTACTCATTTTAAAAATTGGAAAAAGAAAATTCAGGAAGAAAAAGATTGCCTATAGCTTCATTATTTATGGATAATTACTATTAGCATTTTCTATTTTAATATGTTTCCTCACTATCTCATTTCTTTTTGAATACTGTTATTCATGGTTATGACCATACATCAGATATTTATTTTATTTTATTTTACTTCTTTAAAATTTATATTCAAATTAGTTGACATTTAGTGTAGTATTGGTTTCAGGAGTAGAATGTAGTGATTCATTACTTACATATAACCCCCAGTGCTCATCCCAACAAGTGCCCTCGTTAATGCCCATCACCCATTTAACCCATTTCCCTGCCCACCTCCCCTCCAGTGACCTTCAGTTTGTTCTCTGCATTTAACCATCTCTTTTGGTTTGCCTCCTTCTCTGTTTTTACCTTATTTTATTTTCCCTTCCCTACCTTTATATTCATCTGCTTTGTTTCTTAAATTCCATGTATGAGTGAAATCATATGATATTTGTCTTGCTCTGACTGACTTATTTTGCTTAGCATAATACACTCTAGTTCCATCCACATTGTTGCAAATGGCAATATTTCATTCTTTTTTTATTGCCAAGTAATATTCAATTGTGTGTGTGTGTGTGTGTGTGTGTGTGTGTGTGTACCACATCTTCTTTGTCCATTCATCCTTCAGTGGACCTTTGGGCTCTTTCCAAATATGGCTATTATTGATAGCACTGCTATAAACATTGTGGTACCTGTGCTCCTTCGAATCAACATTTTTGCATCCTTTGGATAAATACCTAGTAGTGCAATTGCTGGGTTGTAGGGTAATTCTATTTTTAATTTTTTGAGGAACCTCCATACTATTTTCAAGAGTGGCTGCACCAGTTTGATTTCCGCCCCCCAACAGTGTGAAATTGTCCTCTTTCTCCAAGTACAAAAAGATCAAGATCATACCATGCATATTTTCAGACCACAATGCTATGAAACTCCAAATTAAACACAAGAAAAGATTTGTAAAGACCACAAATAGTTGGAGGTTGAAAAACATCCTACTAAAGAATGAATGGGTCAACCAAGAAATTAATGAGGAAATTAAAAAGTACCTGGACGTGAATGAAAATGAAAATGAAACCATCCAAAACTTTTGGAATACAGCAAAAGCTGCATAAGAGGGAACTATATAGTAATCCAAGCCTTCCTAAGAGGGAAGAAACATCATATATTGATTTTGAATTAATCCACATTCTAGATGGAAGATAGAAAATATTTGTTTCTGTATGAATTATTAGGGCACTGTAAAAGAAAAAAAATGGTGCTTGAGAGGCTTAGTCAGTTAAGTGTCCGACTCTTGGTTTTGGCTCAGGTCATGATCTCATGGATTCATGAGATACAGCCCTGCACTGGGCTCTATACTGACAGCATGGAGCCTACTTGTGATTCTCTCTCTCTCTCTGTCTCTGTCTCTCTCTCTCTCTCTCTGTCTCTCTCTCTGCCCCTCCCCTGCATATGCACACTCTCTCAAAACGAAATAAACTTTAAAAAAAGAGAAAGATTCTTTTAATGTTTATTTATTTAGTTTTGAGAGAGACAGAGACAGAGACAGAGAGAGGGAGACAGAGAGACAAAATCCCAAGCAGATTCCATGCTGTCAGCGCAGAGCCCTACATGGGGCTTGATCTCACTACTGAAAGATCAGGACCTGAGCCGATATCAAGAGTCAGATGCTTAACCAACTGTGCCACCCAGGAGCCCCTAAAAAAGAGAAAGAATTACATTTAAAAAAAAGTATTTTAAAAGAAAAAAAAATGACATATGCCATTCAATAGGCTTCAGATATACAAAAAAAAAAAAAAAATGTTCCTTAAGTACTGTGACAGTATTGATTACTGTAGCAACTTGGTTTTTATGAAAGGAGAAATGAACGTTTTGATTAGTAATTCAGCACCATATTCAGAATCGTTAGTTAAGGCATACTACCAAGAATGGAATAACAAACATAATCTATTATAGGAAATAATAAATAGAATTGCAAAAGATTCTGTTTGAACTGTGGACATGAACGCAGTTTAAGAAACTCATTTCCTGTGACTGGGAGCGGAGCAGATCCAGAAGAAAAGCTGCAAGAATTTTGCAAAGTCCCCCTGAACAAAACACCATGGAATTTTTTCCTTTGAGATTTATACTTGGGAAAGGTAGATTCCCCAATCTAGTCTTATCTGAGCTCTGAGTTATACTGTGTTTCTGTTGAAGACTGACTGTAGTAAATCTTAAGGAACATTTGTAAACATGAGTACATAAATGTCACATGTCCTGAGCCTTAGCTGCCTTAATACACCAATAACAATGAGGTTGACATCGCACCAAGACGTCTTATTCACAATGTTCTGTCAACATTATGCTTCTGTCCTTTTGAATTTAATGCCCCAGGAAAGCCAAATCCAGGCAACATAGTTTGTTGTTGTTGTTATTTTAAGAGTGGCCTGTTTTCTTAATTATCTCTCTTTCTTTGTCTGCCTCTCTCCCTCTCTCCCATGCCTCCACTTCCATTTGTCTTTCTTATTCTTATTCTTATTCTTATTCTTATTCCTTTATCCTTTTAAAACACATATATGTCACTAGTATATATTACTTTCTGGTTTTTTGACTGGAATGAGATTTATGATTATATGCATAGTAGGAACTTTAAAGAAATTTCTTAAATCAAAAACTCAGTTCCATTTTTTTTATTATGGCTTCTTCCTCAGGGACCACTCCAGTCCATGGGTTAGAGAACTATTTTCTGCTCTCCATACTTCCCATGGTTTTCTTGTTTTAACACCTTTAGCGTTTCTTCTGAATTCAGGAAGAACTTTCCAGATGCTCCAGTTTTTTATTATATTTTCGGAGATGTAAATTTCTGCTCTCCAATGTGGATTTTAATTCTGGTTTTGCATTTTGTGGTAATTTTAATGCACTTGAATTCTTTCCTTATTTCACCTATATTTTATTGCGTGCTATTGTTTTTAATTTCAGCCTATTCTGCTTTCTGTGCACTATGAGAATGTAAAACATTTCTAACATTTACTCCTGATAATTATGGTAAATTGTTTTCAGTGATTTACCTCACTTTCTTTTCTTGTAGACTCGGCTAGCCTTCCCTTCTTTGACACAGGCTTACCAAAATGTCATTGCTTTTCTGTTTTTTTTTCCTATTTTCTAATATTTGATGTTAGCAACGTGTCAGAATATAACTTAGTCCTGGTTTAATCAATCAACATAAAATATCTTTCACCGATTGGATTTTCTGGGATTGAAAAAAGCAATGTTGATTAGCTGGAGATTACAACAAGGAATTTGTGAATACTGTAGATATACATGTGAGTCTTTTGCCTGCATGTGTATGAATGTTGGTTTAAAAAAAGGAAAAAAAAAAGTGTATTTTAGGTTACACACAGATATATACTTTAAACAGTATTTACATATACAGAGGACATTAATTTTTACTATCTGTTCTCTAAAAAGACACAAAATGCCATAAAATAGGTGCATCTTGATTTTCTTAGTGATGTGTTTTTTTTTCTTTTTGAAGAGGATTGGTTCATGATTTTCTCTGAACTTTGTACTGATATATTTCCCATGTATGTTTCTAACAAATACATGATTTTCTGCTAGAAGGAGAAAGCCGTAAGCTGAATGAGTAGCTTTAGCCATTTTTTATGGTTGTGGATTTTCACATCACATATTTTGTGTGAAAATTAAGTAGCTGGAGCAAAAAATGTTCTTTAACTAGGGGTATACTTTCTTATAATTTTGATAGATATAATTGGAGTTGTATGTGCTTGTTTATATGGCTGGCTTCATCCTGAAACAGTATTGTTTTCACTTCTTTTTTTTTTTTTTTAATGTTTCCAGGTTGTTTTACAAAGATGGCAACCAATTACAATCTAATAAAGTCACAACTGTATGAAGTATTTACAAAAGAGCAGACCACACATAAAGACAGAGCTAGATCACTTTGGGTTAACACTCTGTCAAGTAGGAGCTATAGTTAGTATTTTATTAAGCCCAATTTGTTTGAAGACATTTATTTTTAAAACAATAGCTAGCATTACTTTCATTATGGTACAATGACAAAATTCTCAATAGAAAGAAAGGGAAGACTGAAAGGAATTCTCGTGCCATCTCCTCTCTGCAAGAAATAACTCGCAGGTGTTTGCCTACCGTGTAAAGGTAACATCAAAACATCTTTCCATATAACAATGCCTGATTTTGTAAAGATTTAGTAATAGGTTCAAAAGGCTCTTATTGGGAATTCAAACACAGTCTGTTAGGAGTGTGAGTTTATTTTGAAGAAAAATAGACTTTCAATGTGGAAGTGAGGTTCATAGTAAGAGAATGAAATCTGAGCTATATCAGGCAATTAAAAAAATTCAGAGATAAGTGTAATCTCAAGGCCAGAGGTTCTAAAAGTGAATGTAATTTAAGAGGGACTCCAAGATCTAAAAATGGAAAACTGGACCATGTAACTTTATTTTTCTTAATGAAAACAAAATGAGATCTATAAAATTAAAAATTGCCCTTCAATTTTGGAATGGGTAAAGAAATGGTGGTCTGTCCACAAAATGAAATACTGTTCAGCAGTATAAAGAAATGAACTACTGATAAGCACCAAAGAGGTCAATCTCAAATACATTATGCTAAGTAAAAGAAACTGAACTCAAAAGGCTACATACTATATCATTCTATTTATAAAATATTCTGGGGGCGCCTGGGTGGCTCAGTCGGTTAAGCGGCTGACTTCGGCTCAGGTCATAATCTCGCGGTCCGTGAGTTCAAGCCCCGCGTCGGGCTCTGTGCTGACAGCTCAGAGCCTGGAGCCTGTTTCGGATTCTGTGTCTCCCTCTCTCTGACCCTCCCCCGTTCATGCTTTGTCTCTCTCTGTCTCAAAAATAAATAAACGTTAAAAAAAATTATAAAATATTCTGGAAAAAGCAAAGCAATAGGAGAAGTGATTGCCAGGGGCCAGGGACATTTTATTACGAAGAAGCCAAAGGGAATTTTGTAGGGTAATGGAAATGCTCTATATCTGGATGGTAGCAGAAGTGATTTCATTCTATGCATTTAACAGTATTTGTAGAACTGTCCACTAAAATGGTTGAATTTTACTATTACGGTAATTATGCCTTAAATGTAAAAGTGGAAAATATGTGGCTTCAAAGAATATTCAAATTAACAAAAAGGCCAATAAGAAACAATTTATCAATTTGTATTTGTAGTCCGGGTATAAAAATAAATATTGAGTTAAGAACATAGGTTTGCATGTATACGTAATCATTTCAAAAGTTATTCCTAATAACATTGAGTATGTTCTTTTTTCCTTTAGTTTATTTATTTATTTGAGAGAGAGAGCATGTGCAAGCAAGGGAGGGGCAGAGAGAGAGGGAGATAATCCCAAGCAGGTTCTGCACTGTCCACACAGAGCCCAGTGTAGGATCCAATCTCAGAAACAGTGAGATCACGACCTGAGCCAAAACCAAGAGTCAGATGCTTAACCAACTGAACCACCCAGGTGTCCCAACATTGAGTATATTCTAAGACTTAAATTTCCTTTTACGTTTAGCCTATCTAAACCCTGGAAGGACAGACCTACAGAATCTAATTGGTGATTTTAAGAAAGAGATGACCTAGTATTAGAAACTAAAGTAGATTTTACTGGCATGAGGCTTCTGAGAAGGACAATTGACTGGACATTGAAAAGACTTCGTTTTGACATGACCCAGTTGGGAAATTCTGGTGGGAGTTGGAATAAATGCACATAAAGGCTCTAAATCTCAGAAAGTGTTAATGCTGCATTCCCAGCTGTGCTTTGTTGCCCGTGATACATGTCTCCAAAGCCTCTTGCCTTTCTTTCCATGGTGGTTTGGTTGTAGTTTGATTTGAGTACAAATAAGGCTTTTTGGATGATCAAATCAATTTTTACTAATGTGGTTAAAATATAGAAAACTCATGGTCCTATACTTATGATGTTACTGTTTATTGACTCCTACTAGACTGTTGGTATGTATTCGACCTAAGAAATAACTGCTATAATCCTAAGCACCTGAAAGTGCTACTTCTAAACATGCTAAAAATAAGGAAAGGGAGAATTTAGCAATATGTGTTATATTCTCTCCTTCCCCTCCATATTTGTGCATATAATATTTTTTTCTCACAAATCTTTCAATAAGCAGGCATAATTCATCTATTGCTTAAAAAATCTTTCATGTAAATTTCAACAGACTTGGGTTTCTGAGTCGGTATTTAAATATTTGTGTTAGTGACCTGAAAGTCCTTTTGACTAGGAGACCATTGAGTAATTCTGAAGAGTAGCTAAAATGGTGTAGAGCATTTCATTGCATTTTCTCTTTACTTAGATGACTTCCCTCCACTTTCTTCACAATTAAAAGGAAGTCAAAATAGCAAAAATTTTTATGCAGAAGGATAAAATGATAACTATGACCGTGTTTTTTCTCTGCCTTTTATTGTCCTTCACCTTTTGATCCTAAAGTGCACCTTTAAGCAATTGCCTTTCCCACTTTTTGAAGGGATTTTTAAAAATTATAGTCTATTATTGATTTTATTTAGAAAAATAAACATTCTTTTTTTTTGAGACAGAGAGAGATAGAGAGAGAGAGCGTGCACATGTGAGTTAGGGAGAGGGACAGAGGAAGGGAGAGAGAAAATCTTAAGCAGGCTCCACACTAAGGACAGAGCTGACACGGAGTTGGATCTGAGATCATGACCTCAGCCAAAATCAAGAGTTGGAGACTCAACCAACTGAGCCAACCAAATGCCCTGGAAAATAAACACTCTTATACCTGCTGTTAGGACAAGCAAATTCTGGAGAACAATTTAGCAAAACATTTCTTTAAAAACTGTAGATTTTCGGGGCTCCTGGGTGGCTCAATCAGTTAAGTGTCCAACTCTGGCTCAGGTCATGATCTCATGGCTCATGAGTTCAAGCCCCGAGTCGGGCTTTGTGCTGACAGCTCAGAGCCTGGAACCTGCTTCAGATTCTGTGTCTCCCTCTCTCTCTGTCCCTTCCCACTTGTGCTCTGTCTCTCTCTCTCTCTCTCAAAAATAATAAACATTAATTACTTTTTAAATAAAAAATAAAAATTGTAGATTTCATACATTTCCTTTGACTCCGAAATTCTGCTTCTGGAAAATTAGCTTAAGAAAATAACATTGGGTTTCCTAAAATATCACTAGAAAGAAAGTCGGTATGGAGCTATTTATGATAATTAAATGCCAGGATCCTGTGAGGTGCTGTGTTTCATGTCAAATATTATCCTTTTTAGGTCCAGATTGAGGTTATTCCAAAAGGCTGTCAAATTTTAGATGAATTCTGAAAAATTAAAGTGTTTTATGTTGAATGTTCTATCATTAAGTCGATAAAAATGGATTGGAAATTTTTTCTGGCTAGATTTACTTTTAAGATTTTTATATTGAAATTCTCCTGTCTTTATTTTTAAAATGAACATGATTTCATAAGAGTTACTAGACTTGTTAGAATAACTCAGAAATCTCACCTACTTACCAATATTTTTTGGACCCTTTATTCTCATTAGGAGAGGGGAGATTATACTAATCTATTTTGCTCCCATGTCTTACTGCATTCTGCCAGTTTGGAAATTTAGAACGCTTCTAAACCAAGGCTTTGGATAAGTTATTTCAGACACACAGTTTAGTTCCTGGGAAGAACCTTTATGGTGGAAATAATGGATCATTTGGTGTAAAGTTGCAAGGCAAGCAAATTAAGTCAAAAACTTACTTAAATGAAGATTTAAGTTACCTTTTATTGCACCAAGGAAAGGAGTTGTCATCAGTTGCAGCAGTCGGTCGACAAAGGCACTTCCTTATCACAAAGGTGTTCATTGTCACTACAGTAAGTTGTAGACTTGCCTCCCAGTGCCCTCTGTAGCAATTATACTTCTTGACCTCAGAAAGCCACCCTGCTTACAATACAGTCCTCACAATGAGAATGGTATCAGTGGCCATCTTTGGAATAAGATCACTTTTGGCTAGTGCTATTCACGGAAAATCCCAAAGAAAATACTCATTACTAGACCACAGACCGTCTGCAGAATCTGAGTCTAATTCATTAGTACTGACAATTGCAGTCTAACTCTGTTAAACCTAAATTGGCACTTGAAGTTAAAATTATGCCTTGGTTTCCCCAGGAGTGATGCAATCTCTCGGATGCCTGAGAATTCAGGACTCCAAGCCAAGAAGGATCGTTTCGCGGCTTTAGCAAAATGAGTGTTTTCCCCCAGGCAGGTTGCTGCTAGTTTTCAACTATGAGTTTGAACCATGAAATGAGGGATTCTTAGTGGCAAATTGCACATCGATGCAATGGTTTTACTTTATAGCTTCACAGGTTCCGCTAGCAAAGGAAGTCCTAGCAAACAAAGCAATCCTAGAGGCAGGAGTGGGGAGCTGATTGGAGCATCTGGCCAAGCCCCAGTCAGTCGAACCTCGAGCAAATGTGTGTTAAAATGAGAAGCACATTCCATGTGATAGACAATGTGTAACAACATGTACAGCAATGCCACAGCATGTGCCTATTCCATTTGTTTGGATAAAGCGGACCATTTAAACATTAAACTTCAGGAAAAGTAATCACAACTAAAACCTGGGTGCACAGAAAGAGAGCTGTCTAATCTTGCCACGGCGTTTACACAGTGTTTGCTTCCTTTATTTGTGGGTTTGTTAATCCTTTGAGTATTCTATTTTCACTATTTCTTATATGTAGATGCTCTGTTCCCTCCGCCCCAAATTAAATCAGCCATGCTCTTTCCATCGAGATGCATTATTTGAAACAAATTTGAAACAAATTCTCAGTGTTGAAATCAAGGTCAATCTGGTACATTTTGAATTAACCAGACAGGCTTTTTCACCCGCCGGCTGCTTGATCGTAAGCCAGTCATTTCAGCTCAGAGATTTGATTCTGTCACCTGTAAAATGGGAGCAATGCGATCAGGCCTTTGTTCCTTCCATAGTTCCTTCCATAGTAACTTCCATAGATCAGTTAAGTCAGGTCTGTGAACACTGTGACGTCCAGCACAAAGGCTGTGTGGGTCAACATCGATAAGCACTGCAGGTTTTTCCTTTGAAAACACATTTGAAACCCATAGCTGGCAGGCCCTGGAAATGAGCAAATGTGAACCACATGCCATAACAATGTGATCCCCAGTGGCATGCCATGGAGAGAGCTCAGACCGGGGAGTCAGAACTGACGCAGATGTTGTCCAGGCTGCTTAGTAGCCATGAACCCACGAGTCTTTTATTCAGGCATCCAGCTTCAGTTGGTTTTTGAGTCATAAGAGTAGACAATACTGCCATATTTAGGACTGTCAAGTGTCAATCCTACCTACCTGATTTAGCAACCGCAGAGACTGGAATTTCATAAGCAAAGTATATTCAGAACATATCCTACTACCTGGAGAGACTATTCTACCTGGAGAGACCAGCTCCAGAAACAGTCTTTGACCATGTTAAAAAGCATAACTCATGGGCCCTTTTAAAACTCTAATTGGAAGAACAAATGATATTTAACGACAACAATTTCTCAGGATTTGTTTTTGACAAAACTTCAGTCCCCTTATCTGGTTGCTGCAGTTGTGTGTCATTTTTGTCTTGTAGCAGCTTTCACCGATTGTTTCCCTGCCATGGTGTTTGTAAGTCCATGCCCAAAGTTCTTACTTGGTGTTGGGCACTGTGTTAGAAGCTGTGGACGCAGCAAAGGAGAGAGCCGACCTGATCCCTGCCCTGAAGGTGCTTAGATTCACCCACTACTGAACACCACTCAGATAAAATGCAAACTGTAGAAGTGGCACTGTTAAAAGCTGTGAAGAACACCGTGCCGGGCCATAAGGACTTCTCTACCGGAAAGAGAAGGGCATCCCAGGAGCCCCAAACCTATCTGACTTTACTCTGGGATCTAAGTGTTCTATGTTCATAGACATGCAAGACGTTACATACTACCCAATGGGATTTTAAGAACTAACCTCTAACAGGAAATTTAGAAAATGTTCGTCTCTGCAGGAAGGCCTTCCCTGATGTTCTAGACTCTGTAGCCTCTTTTCTTAGTTTTGCCTTAACGTATCCTCTACTTGGTGAGTCCCAAAGGGTCCAGGCCCAAGTTGCATCTCTGTTCTCTTCCTGGTTTGTCACAGCTTGATGCCATCTCCAGTCCACTAGTGTCCCCAAGTACTGCAATTCCTTCCCTTGAACACCAGTTTTTCTCAACAGAGACTCCCACATGATACCTTCCTCTCTGCAGGGGCCTGCCATTGTCTGAGACATCCTGCATCTCGGCCCATCTGTTATGCTCCCATGACATTTTCCCTGTGGATGGATCTCGATGCAGATTCGTGTTTTCATGTGTAAAGCTGTGGTAACTGCCTCTGCGTCTTGCTCCTATACTCCAGTGTCCAACCTGCGGACTCACTAGAAGGCTCCTGATCCCTGTACTGTCATGTGGTGCTACGAATCCAGACCCGGTTGTGACAGTTGCTTCCTGAATGAAGAGTGAGTGCAACCAGTGGATAGTCAGAAGAGGTTCGGAGGTTTACCTTTATGAGGGAGGTGATAGTTGAGTGCATCCTTAAAAACAGATTGAATTGAAATAGGCAGAGAAAAAGGAAAAAGAATAAAGGCCTTTTCTGTTTCAAAAAATCTTGGGAGCATAAATGTCAAGGGGAAAATGCACAAATTGTACTGGACAATAGTGAATAAACTTGTGTGACCTGTTTGGTTTTCGACATATTTCCTGAGTGCCAGCCACAAGCTAAGCTCTCGCAAAATGTTGGGAATGGAAGGTGACCAAGATTCTCTGTCCTTCAGAAGCTGACAGGGAAGTCGGGAGTTGTATCGGAAAGGAGAAGGGGAATCATATTATGGGCCTTTCAAATGCCCATATGTTCAGACTTCATTCTTTCTGTAAAAGCACATGTTTGATGCGGTTCTGGGATAATTTAAATAAAACATATAAAACATTTTTTCTCTAGATGTTGGTGAATTTATATCTAATCTTACTCTCTTATCCAGAATGGTATCTATGGAGGATACTCACTTAAGTCACAATAGCTACTTTTATGCTTAATTGCTTTTATGTATATATATTTTTTCTCTATAGAGCATGAAGTGACCCAGTAGAAAGACCTACGTTTTCTGCAGATAAAGCATTCTAAACTTTTTTCATGAAGTTCTATCATTAGAAAACTTTAGTATATAAGCATAGGTTTTGATGAGGAGGTTAATGTAATGGAAAATTAACAATAGAATAAAAACGCATTTTACTACCCAATTAGCATTTAATTAGGACTGAATTTTCACTTCTACTATTAAAAAGATGTTGATTGCTGAGAACACGTACACTCTTCCTTTTAAAAAACCCTTCTGTCTCTTGGTCTCTCATACCCCCGCCCCCTGCAGATACAAATGCATAATTTCATACATATAAACACAACTTTTTTCTCTTTATTCTTCCTTCAAACTAAAACTCTCAGATTCCCTTACTTAGGCATTCATTTAAAATTATTTGTAGACTTATTTTTCCTTTAAATGCTTCATTTCTCAACCATTTTCAACAATTTCTTTTAAATTTTTTGATTATTAAGCACGTTGTAGTTTTAATTTTTTAAGGTTTATTTATTTATTTTGAGAGAGACAGAGACAGTGTGAGTGGGGGAGTGGCAGAGACAGAGAGGGAGAGAGTATCCCAAGTAGGCTCTGCACTGCCAGCACAGAGCCTGACTTGGGGCTTGAACCCACAAAACTGCGAGATCTTGACCTGAGTGGAAATCAAGAGTCAGATACTTAACCTTCTGAGCCACCCAGACACCCCCGTAGTTTTAATTCTTAATGGCCTCTGTACGCACATATGCAATTTAAGGGATCGCAAAAGGGAAGGTTGACAATGGTACTTATTTTGAAGTCCATGAAAGGTGTCCCTGTGCTCTTCTGTATTACTGCCTTCATAGACTAGAAAATATAAAGTTACTCTGTAACATGGGTCGATATGACCTGTCTTTCCTTTGGACAGATTGTCTACTAGGAAGTTTTCCATTGGTTATCTGCTCAAGCTGATGTTTTCATTTTATAGACGAGGATAATGAGAGTCAGGCAGGGCTCATCAGTGTAGAGCTGGGACTTGAATCTGCATAGATCTCCCTGCCATCCTGTTTCACTGTCTGAGGCAGTTAACTCTATTTAGGAAAGATTTTCTTGGCAGCTAAGGCTGTTAAGTAATAAAATGGATTGGTAAAGGAGTCTGGAAACTAGTATGTTAACATGATTTAAAAACGTGATAAAATGTTTTTGTTTGAAAAGGCTTAGGGAGGCTTCTGCCTGAAGAATGAGAAATAGACAACACAGCCTTTAATATGAGCCAGGATGTCATGAGAAGGTTTTTAAATTAATACATACTTTGCACTTTCAAAAGGTAAATGCACTCACAATTAAGCCTCAGTAGGATAATCAAGAACGCCACCTGCCTCTAGACATTCTCTTTTGCCATAAGTCTAGTTGTTTCTATTCCTCCTGGTTACCACTTTCATATAATGAGCTTTCCATCTTTTTTCCTATGAGATGATAATGGCAGTATGGGCTAGAGCATTCCAGGGATATCTACATCTTCTGGCTTTCCAGACAATCTCGCGGGTGGATGCCCCAGTTGCCGGCACTGGTCATCAGTACCCAAGGCCCTAATACCCCCATTGCTGAATATGTGTCTCTGTTAGGATTTCGACAGAGGGGACAGTGCGCAGGGCTGAGTGACCTCTGTGCTGGTCTCGGGAAAGCCTTGTCACAAGAAACAGGTAAGAAAGGCAGTCTAAAACCTGTGAGATAAACAAGCTTCCATTTTCAACCCTTAGGTTTCCAAACTTGAGTAATTTCTGTTTAACATTCAAGTGAGATAAAGTGAGAGCAAAACAAAGGGAAAGCTCCCTCAATTATTGTAAAACATTATAAAAGCTGAGGTTTTTGCAATCTACAGCTGCTACTAAAAATGTGGGCACTTAGAGCAGATCCCAATAGGTGAGCTCAATCAAACGTTCATGTGTGAAATATAAGCTCGGTTGTAAGCCATTTTGAAGAACTATAATGCCAATAAAGAGCGAATGGTAATGGATTTTTTTTTTCCTGTGAGGCACAGATGGGGACTTTATAATTTACTTCTTATGGGGCCTATTGAAAACATCCCGTTGTGATCCACTTTCAAGTCTCCCTATTTTTAAAAATATCAATTACTTGGTTTTGCAATTAAAAACATAAATTAACTGTGCTTTATTCCATATTATATTTTCTAGAATCATAAAGGTGAACAAAGTACTATTTCCATACTTGTCCAAGACCCTTTATTACTTCTGAATGTTTGGAACTTTAATTAGTTTGCTTTTCTTCCCCTTGGCATTGATAATTTTTCCCGTAGTCAAAATTTTTACCTACTTCTTTCTTCATATGAAGACTGAGAATCAGCTTTCTTGTCTATCACCAAGACATTTCTACGTTGCCAATCAAACTCATGCTAAAATTTCACTCTTTGCCTAAAGCATCTAGCATGCATGCAACCACTTTGTACAAGGATGCCCTTTTATCGTTTCCTTCACTACCCCTGGGGGTGAAATATCTAATCCTTTAGGTTAAAAAGTGCTATTTCATTAGGTTGGTGCTTTCTGTAAATTAAGGGAAAACTTTATAAATTAAATAAAACAAGGAAATGAGGTTTTGTTTAGCCATGTAAAGGTAAATCATTTCCCCGTGCTGGCCCCGAAGTAGGTAAAATGGCCAGTTATATAAATAGTTGGATTAAGTGATTTTACTCGAGTCCAGGACTCTGACAGATGGGATGGGGAGACTTTGGTCTGCAGCCAGAACCAGAGCCCAGTTCTTCTGACTCCTAGCTTGGTGCTCTTTCCAGTATATGACAGCTGGCTTAATATTAATATCAATATATACATATTCATGAGTACCCTCTTAGACATGAACATAAAATTTTTGTCCATCTGCATGCGCAGGTTGACCTTTTGCTCTTCTCCTTCATAGTTAAACTCCAGCAATCCTAACCTGAGTTGTTTCTTAGGACGAGGGAGCCCGAGATCCCTCCTTACCCTCACCAGTGATGGATCGCCATCTATCTCTTGGGACTTCACTGCACTCGGATGTGCACTAGCACCTTGTTTAATATTTTGAGCATTAATCATCCAAAGATTCAGTGGCTTTAGATGATTTTCTTGACTCTAAGGGTTTGATATAGACAAGGACACCAAAATAATATAAATAGCTTTCACTGAAAAGTCATAATCATACATGCAGAGTTTCCAGAATACCACAAAGCTTCGGGACGCAGAGCCTGGAGATTCCAAAGGATAACTTGCATCAGAGGTAACAAGTAAGGTTTCAGCGGAGCCTCCTCAATCGAGGATTAAGTCGAAGATCTATAACATATCATTGTAGTTTCTTGTAAGACATCTTTTAGATATTATAAATGCAATTACTACATAGAACACTTGTTTGATGGTATTTTGTGTGTAAGAGGTACCTAACATATATCTGCTGAATTCGTTCATCTTGAAAGCCTCCATTTGTTCAAAGTCTTATTACCTATGGGATGCAAGGGTCTTTTAGGTGGTACATACGACACAACATAAATTTAAAATCCGAACTCTGAGAATGTTATCTGTTTCCTAGAGGCATCAATTCTCCCTATATAGTGCTGCCCCATGTAGATTATCATTCTTTTCTGCTTCTACTCCTTCTTCTTTTTTTGTCTTCTCCTTCTCCTTCTTCCTCTTCATCACGATGCGCATCTACACCACCATCGTTTCTTTTTATTGAGCAGTTTGTACCAAGCCTTCTACAGACATTATTTCATTTAAATCTCAACCATAACTCTGGAGAGTATTACTTGCCTCATTTCACAGATGAAGACATGGAAGTGTAAAGCGGGTATTATCATTTCCACTTTTCATTTTCTAAACTGAGGCTGAGAGACATTATGGCATTTACTTAAATCACCCAGTTGGTAAAGAACAGATCCAGAATCGAGATACCCCAGGTCCTTCGTAAATTCAACACCATTAATTCTGCATGGCTTCAAAGTTAACATGGAGAAAGAGAATTTTTAAAATTTTGTTTTACCTTTCATGCCTCAAACTCACTTGTTTTTGTTATAGTTTTATGAATTTTGACAAATGCATAGTTTCATAAAGCTACAACCACAGTCAACATACAGAATAGTTCCATTATCCCTGAACGTTCCCTGTGGTATTCCTTTGTAGTCAGTCCCTCTCCTAACCCTAACCTCTGGGAACTACCTTGCTGTATACCTTTGTCTTTTCCAGAATGGCATAAATGGAATCTCCAATATACAGCCTTTTTTGGTCTGGCTTCTTTTACTTAGTATAATCCATTTGAGATCATACAGTTTGCTGTGTATCAACATGGATTTGTACATCTACCATAGTTTATTTATCCATTCAACAGTTAAGGATGGTCTCATCCTAAGACTAGTGGTCACCAGGCCATTGGCCAATGAACCTGGATTCTCATCAACATGATCTCTCCTATATTAGCTTGGGTTCACTCACATAGAGGCCTCCACGTTGCAAATGAAGTGGATAGAACAGTGCCCTGTGCACTGGCCCGTCCTTTTGCATCCTGTGCTGACATCTAATTTGCTACTATTCTGTGGACCAAACAAAGTCTCTTAGCCAAGCCCTAGGGTTATGTTGTGGAGAAAAAGACTCCACTTTGTGAAAGGATATGTCACATTTCAAGTTGCATAAAATCAGGTAACTTGCTTATTACTCACTTTAAATTTCGGTTTATTCATCTTTAGAGTAGTTATCATTATAACACCCACCTCATGGGATTATTCCAAAATTAATTTTTTTAATGGAGAGTTCCTAATAAAGCCCACCACTGATAAACAGTAGGTGTGATTATCCCTGGGTTATCTGGCAAAGTTATTGTTAGGCAAAAAAACATGAGGATATAAAGGACATGATCTCTCCGAACAAGGAATGCTAGTTTCCGATGGTTCCTCCACCTCAGTATGTTATTCTATGGTAGTTATTTGAGTTAGGTCTAATTTTTAAAATAAGTGGTAAATATGAATAATAAAAATAGTAAATGAATGAATTTATAATGTGATAACTTGCTTTCTGACTTAATGTGGTTATTGGGGAACAAGTTAAAAACAAAGCTTATTTTGTACATTAAGATATACAATATAATCCCAGTGACTGATATGGTCAGGCAACATGATATAGTTGAAAGTCTGTTGGTCTTAGAAGACCAGTTTGAACAGCAGTCTGCCATTTACTGAGTTGTGTCAAGCAAGTTTCTTAAACTTGCTAAGTCTCAGTTCTTTCATCTGTAATATATGACTTTAAAACTCAGGTCATTTACCTTACATGTTATTGTGGGGGTCAGGTGAAACAGTGCACTTGGAAACTCCAAATCAACACATGAGAGAGAGGAACAGAAGCAATTAGCCATGCATCCCATGTACATGATAACAGATTGTACTTCTTAAGATTTGGGATGTACCTGAAAGGTCATACTGGTTATAGTAAAGTATTCTATTAATTGATATGATCATCTTTACAGGTGGTCACAAGTACCCACCCAAGCCAGGCCAAGTGGATAGTATAATTGAACTGAATGTGAAACAACAGACATGGTAGTTCTATAATAAATGGAGGAGTTTTTGTCCCATCAAACAGGCAGTCATCAACCACTGTTTATTGCTAGATGAATATTGCCACATGAGACCCTGGGCCACATGGGATAAGGGTCCATGTGATTTTTCAATAAAGCTGGTATACTAGAATTATTTAATTTTTTGCTGAGGTTTATGTCCCAAACATGGAACTGATCAAATAAAAATATGCTTATGGTGGACTCACCATGAAGGCTGCCATTTTTGACCTCTGATTGAGTAGTCACTATCAGTTTAGTTCTGTGGTCTTTTTTTTTTTTTAATGTTCTATTTATTTTTGAGAGGGAGGGGGGATGAATGGTGGGAAGGAAGAGAGGGGGGGTGGGGTGGGCAGAGGATCCAAAGTGGGTTCTGCACTGACAGCAGTGAGCCCGATGTGGGACTCAAACTCACCAAACATGAGATCATGACCTGAACCAAAGTCGGACTCTCATCCGACTGAACCACCCAGGCACCCCATGTTCTGTAGTCTTTATTAAACCTACCATGTTAAACAGTTCAGAAGAGACTCTTTATTTTATAGAGGACACATATGAGTAAGTCGATCACATTTGCTCATCATCACCTTTGTTCCTCTTAAGGATGATGTTACTCCAGTTAGGAGGAGAAAAATGCAAAAACCTGTCTGCTGTGATAATACTCTCCCAGTTTGGCACTTGCATTGGTGCTGCTATGGCACTTTAGGAAAGTCATTTAATCACCATCTTTATTTATATAATGAAGTTATTGAACTAGATTAAATCTTCAGTAATTCTCACCTCTAGTATTCTGTCCATAGTGAAATTGGTAGTGATTATAATTTTAGGCATACTGTTCAATGTGCTTTTCTATCTTATCTTGAGAAGGGAGAACCAGTAACTCTGCTAATGGCATCTTGTTGCCTACAAAAAGATTTCTTTTTTACATGAATAAAACAATTATTTTTCAAAAGTCCTCCCTTAGGCCACAGTGTTTTTAGCTTAGGTAAATTTAACTCATATGCCTCGCAACTCAATGGTATTATAGGATATCAGAGTAAATTATTATGTATTATCACAGAATACATACTTTCTTAGTTGCCTGAGTGGCTCAGTCAGTTAAGTGTCTGTCTCTTGATTTCATCTTAGGTCATGATCCCACGGTCATGAAGTCGAGCCCCACATTGGGGCTCAGCATGGAGCTTGCTTGGGATTCTCTCTCTCCTTCTCTCTGTGCCCCTCCCCCCGCTCCTGCTCACACATGCTCTCTCTCTCTCAAAATAAATAAATATTCAAAAAAATAAAAAATATTTACTACTTTCTCCAAATGTTTGTTTGTCACTAGTTAATAGACTTTAATTTACTAATTTGTCATTATAACAATATATGATATTATGATATGAGATGATGATATGATAAGTGAGTCAACATTCATATTAAAAACATTATTGTGAAGATATTATATGCTAAATGAAACGCCTTGGTTTTTATAAATGTATTTTAGGACCCAAAAAGCGTTTTCTTTTTTAGATTAATAATTTATATTGATTATCCCTAACATATAAAGCCTGTTAGAATGCCTTGTCTTTGTTCATTTATAAATATAGTCACTTTCACTTTAGTAGTTGAACATTATATGTGGAGCATGAATTTATTTCATAACTTTGGGAAAAGATCTAAGAAAAACTGTGTTTGTAATAATTGGTCATTGCTTATTCAGGCCCCCCCAAAGTAATATGTGGTTACAAACTCACTCAAGTAGTTGGGGAAAATCTTCACGTGTAAGTGGACTGAATGCAGTTCACACCTAATTAGTCACTTTTATCAAAGCTTGGCCACTAGATTGCACACCAAGTACTACTTTAGGCACTTTACAATCATTACCTAAATTGATTTTTAAAACAACAATCAAGGTCGCATTGTCTTAATCTTAAAATAAAGCGATCAGAGCTTAGTGACATTGTACAACTTTCCCAATTACTTTGTTTCCCGATTGGGATTTAAGCCAGATCTGACTGCTGTTAGGTCTCTGGGCTGTCAGAGGCAGCTGCTTCGTGCTGTTGGACATAAGGTATGCCGTCCCTTTCCAGACGGCAGTTCTTCCAGTTGTATAAAAATCTCTAGGTGACCAAAAACTGTGACCAAGCAAGAAACAGGGTCATCAGCTTTCTTAGTGGGCCAGACTCATACCCCTCAAATACAGACTTCTCTGGTGAAACGGGACAGAAAATAGAATTGGGCCTCCAGGTACCAGCTCATATTGGCCTCACCTGCTTAGCCGCAGGTAGAGGAACTGAGAAGGACAGAAGACACCTTGCCTGAAAGTGGGATGGCAGGTGACAGGGAACATTGCCACATGGAGACTGGAAACACCCTCCTCCCCCCACCGGAACACAGTTTCATCCACAGAAGCATGAGATCCAAAATCTCCTGCACTCTGACACCTTAATTCCACCTGATAGAGAAACATGGCCCAAGGAATCCAGGCTCTCAACCCACACTGATTCCTTTTCCTGTGGAGAAGAGAAACAGGGAGTGGAAATGGCCTCCGCTTCTATATTGAGGGCAAGGTGGAAAAGAGAAGGCCTGGCAACTGTGTCCCTCCCCAGGCATTCCAGGTCAACCTCAGGCATGCCGTGGTTGGGGATTCTCTGGGCTGCCCTCTTTCTAGGGTACAGAAGAGGTTTGATGTCACTGAATAATGATCTCATTCCTCTTCCCAATATGTTATATTAAACATTTGCAGAAAGGGAAACAGTGTCTCTGTGTAGCATATCTGGCTGTAGAAATAGGTACAGGTGGGTAGCAAGGAGAGCTGATGCAAAGCAGAGTAACTTTTTATTATGTAGCTTCCCCTGATACAGTTTAGGAGTTGAGGGTAATGCAGTTAAGCTTCTGGGCCATTTTAGTATCATTTATTGTGCAGTAATAGTAATAATTTATCTTAGATAATGTTGTTTTGACTAGTTTTCTGTTGTTGTTGTTCTTGTTTGTTTGCTTGAGAATTATGGAATTCAATTCAGTCCAAAGAGAGCCTGAATTGCCTTGAGTGCCCCTGCGAGGATAGTCAGGGCTGGAAGCCACAGTCTGCTGTGCAGATGCCTGTACCCTTTTCTCCTGGCACCTCGAGAGCTTTCCTGGGCTTGTCTGGGGAGTCCATGTCTTGGGCACAGCCTTACTGGTCAAAGGGCTGACTTTATTTCAAACAGTCTTTTAGAGGTGCTAGGGGGGCTCAGTTGGATAAGTGTCCAATTCTTGATTTCGGCTCAGGTCGTGATCTCACAGTTCTGTCAGTTTGAGCCCTGCTTAGGGCTCTGCTCTGGCCCTGAGGAACCTCCTTGGAATGTGCTCCTCCTCTCTCTTTGCCCCTCCCCTGCTCGTGCTCTCTCTGCTCTCTCAAAATAAATAAATAAACTTTAAAAACAAACAAACAAAAAACCCAGCCTTTTAGAAGGGTCTTAGATAAAATGGCACTAATTTGGTTGATGGAAATAAAGATCAAATTCAGGGTGCAAAAAAATGGTCAAAGCCCTGGGATAACATTAAATAAAAAGAGTAGGTGTTAAGATTGTACCTGGTGCTAAATACAACGTGGGAGAATGAAGAAAAAGGCAAGCCAACTTTAATATGCAGAAAAGTAATTTGGACACAACAAAGGAAGAAGAGACAAGATACCTTGAAATGGAATAAAACAAGAAAGTTAGGGGAATCCTGTGGACAGAAAATGAAATGCATATAAATAGGACTTCAAAATAGATTTTTGTGAAAATAAAGCAACAGTAAAAATTAGAACGAGTGCCAATATTTGGGATACACTTTGCAGACTACAATTGGAAATATGAAATAGTAGGTTGGGTTTTTAAAACTTCACATTGTTTGACGCAAGATGAAGATGAGTTTGTGTATGTGTGTGTGAAAAATATTAGATTCATTTGGGGAAAATATATAGAATCAAAAACATCACAAATGTGTCCTCGTGTTTTATAGAGTGAAATTGTTATAATGCTCTTTCTGTCCCAATTGAGATTATTTCTTTTTCGTTAGTCTCAGACCCTTTCTCAGTAACAACAACCACAACAAAAACTCCACTAGGCAACTTAATAAAGTTCTACTTAAAGCCCTACAAGTGTATTTAGTAGAAAAAAATTAAGATTTATAAAATATCAGAGCTGCCAAATATTTCAATATTCTAATAAAATAAGTCTATGAGAAAATGTGTAGGACAGGTCCATACTTTTGAAAATTGTTATTATTGAATTTTTCACTGTACACGGTAGATAAATTTATTGGCAATAACATGACTCCAGAGCGATCCAAAACTAAATAAACAAGTAATGCAGAGAAAGAAGTTTAGAATTGCGAATTTAAAGAGCATTTTGCTAAGTATAATTTTTTAAAAATGTGTGTGGTTTAACGGGCATTTTTGTAGTGGAGTGAACCTCACTTTTAGGGCTGGTTCGCAAGTTTAACAATAGAATTTAGATAAGTTTTATTATTAATTGCAATGGGAAGTTGAAACATTTGAATTGTTTTGGGAACCCCTAGCTACATAAACTTCAAAAGTTATCTTGCTTTCTTGGCCACTTTATTATGCAAAGAAAAGCACAGATGTATTATATTCATTGAACCATTAAATGGGGGTCCAGCAAGCCATTAAAATTAATAGGTCATCAAGGAACAGGACAGATATAGCAGCCAGGAAAAAAAAAACATGTTGATTAGCTGTCAAAGTATTACATCTATTTGGTATGATGAACAGAGAAGCGACTATTTTTTGGTAATTGTCTTTCCATTTTTGCCATCATATTTTGTATGTGTTGTCATCTTTAACAGCTACAGATTAGATTTAAATAAAAATATTCTAACTACTCTCTTCAAAAATACTAGAAATAAAGTGTATGACTTGAAGATAAGAAAACTTGATTTCATATTCTGTACTGTCAGTCCGTCTCCTGAACTAAACAGCAGCACAATTCTTCATGTTGACAACGTGTGGAAGTGTTGGTTTATTGGCATAAAAGGTTAAGTAAAAGGTTAAGAAAGGTAATTACAGTGCAGGACCTATACTCTGTTTCAGGAGAATCTGTGCTCATAGTTCACAGAAAATGTAAATTAAGCATTAATAGCTGGGAAGTGACACCAGGGTAATACATACTCACTATTTTCTTGAAGGAACCAAAGTGTTTTTATTTGTAATATCACTTGGTATCATTAGTATTTGAAGAAACTCTTTGCTTTGTTGGAAATTCTTTCTCTGTGGCATCATTTGGTCTTATAAATAGTTTTTGGATAAGAAAATCATCTTTGTAAATTAGATGTTACGACTTTGGTAATTGTCTTTCCATTTTTTAAATAATGATAAGGAATTCACAGATTCAAACTTTACTAGTATCATAGAGGCTTAGAAAAAAAGATGTTATAAAACTTACTAATTACAGAAGATCATAAAAACATTAACACTTATCTAAATTATGCATAGATGCCACAGTCACAACTAGACAGGCAACACTGAACCAAGAAAGCACAAACATGCAAACACACACACACACACACACACACACACACACACACACACACACATCGTAACAACAGAATGGACCACAATAATCTTTAATTTCTTATATTTTTATAATATAATGTAAAACCATTAAAGTATAAAGAGTTTAAGGAATATTACTCTAGAGGACTGGAAAATTACCAATAAAATATATTGGTAATATTCTACTAAAGTTGCCAAAGTTTATTCCTTGTTTACTATGGATGAAAAGATCCTTGATTAATTCAAAGTTTAAACTCCACCAATTCTGAGTTCTCAGGCCACCCCAACTCCTCCCTCTGATGGCATCTAAATTCCAGTGTGGAGTCAGGAGGCTTGGGAACTGTGGCTCATGGCCTTTGCAGAGAAAGACATCTGGTCTGTGTTCATCCACTGTCCTCTTTTGACATTCAGAACGGTATCTTGGAGCTGCAAATCTTTGCTAACCTACCCTATCTTTATTGCATCCACTGCTGGAGACAGCTCACATCGTTTGTATTAGAATAGATGCTTCACTACTCTGTTTCTGGAGTCTTTCCTAGGATGCTTACTGTTTTAGTCTTCACCGAGAAAGCAAACAGAAACCAATCAGACACATCTTCTCGGAAAGGAAAGTCTGTTTGATGCAATTTTTATCGACAAATTTAAATAACTGATCACTTGATATTTTACATACTCCTCCATATACATGTTTTTGGTTAATTTCTTTATGATGTGGCATGTCTTTCATCCTTCTGTTCTTAGTAAAATGCTTACTTTTTAAAAAGATGTATTATTGGGGTGCCTGGGTGGCTCATTTGGGTAAGTGTCCAACTTTGGCTCAGGTCATGATCTCCTGATTCGTGAGTTTGAGCCCTGCATTAGGCTCTGTGCTGAGTGCTCAGAGCCTGGAGCCTGCTTCGGATTCTGTGTCTCCCTCTCTCTCTGCCCCTCTCCTGCTTGTTCTCTCTCTCTCTCTCTCCTCTCTCTCTCTCTCTCTCTCTCTCTCTCTCAAACAAGTAAACATTAAAAAAATAAATAAAAAGGTAAGACTATGGAGTGAGTCGATATTGCCCAAAATAGCAGCCACTAGCCTCATGTGGCTATTGAATACTTGAAATTTGACTAGTGAGACTGAGGGACTGAATTTTTAATTTTACTTGACATTAATTATCTTAAATTCCAATTTAAAAACAATCAGAGAAGATATTTTTCCATTAACACAATGTTACTTTTAGTAGGGGTTTGATAAGGCTGTATTTCACTCTCAGTGAAAATTTAGTAACTAAATTGAAATAAAACACATATCAGATTTCAAAGACTTAGTATGAAAAAAGAATGGAAATGATCTCAACAATTTTTTTTAATTTTTTTTTTTTTCAACGTTTATTTATTTTTGGGACAGAGAGAGACAGAGCATGAACGGGGGAGGGGCAGAGAGAGAGGGAGACACAGAATCGGAAACAGGCTCCAGGCTCTGAGCCATCAGCCCAGAGCCTGATGCGGGGCTCGAACTCACGGACCGCGAGATCGTGACCTGGCCGAAGTCGGACGCTTAACCGACTGCGCCACCCAGGCGCCCCAACAATTTTTATATCGATTATGTGTTGACATGATAATATACTGAGTTAAATAAAATATATTACTAAATAATTTTACCTATTTCTTTTTACTTTTTTTAATGTCCTGCAAGGATATTTAAAATTACATATGTGACTCATATTATATGTCTGTTAAATTGCATTGGAGCAGACTTTTAAAGTTAGAACTTCTATATCATTTACGTGTCCTGGATATAAACTATTATGTAAAAACTATTATTTAAAATTAATAAAAAATAATAAATTATTTAAAAAATTCAGAAATTTCACTTTTTGCTTTATTCTTTTTTTAAAATTACAAAAAAATTAATGTTTTATTTTATTTTTGAGAGACAGAGAGAGACAGAGCATGAGTGGGGGAGGAACAGAGAGAGAGAGAGGGAGACAGAATCCGGAGCAGGCTCCAGGCTCTGAGGTGTCAGCACAGAGCCTTAATCGGGACTTGAACCCACAAACCATGAGATCATGACCTGAGCTGAAGTCGGCCACTTAACCAACTGAGTCACCCAGGTGCCCCTTTAATTTTTTTTTTTTTTTTACATTTATTTATTTTTGAGAGACAGAGAGAGAAAAAGCATGAGTGAGGGAGGGGCAAGAGAGAGAAGGAGACACAGAGTCCTAGGCAGGCTCAACGCTTACCAGACTGAGCCACCCAGGCACACCTGCTTTATTCTCTTAAGGGTATAAATTATATTTTGATTTATGGTGTTAACAACAATTTATTGAGAACCTACTTTATATTAAATCCTTCATGAAGTGTCTGGAATGTGCTGTTCCTGTAAGGTAGATTTTGATTCCAATTTTGCATATGAGGAAACTGAAGGTCATAGATATCAAGAAAGATTTTATTGCAATCAGAGGTAGACTATAGATTCAAACTCAGGTCTGTCTGGCTCCAGAATTTGCCAGATTTGCTTTTCTTGGTTAAAGTTCTTCTGTTAACCCATAGTTTGTGCATTTAATGTAGTATTCACTAGATACTTCAGAGTGAACAGGTCATGCAAAGGGGCTAAGGCTATGATGAGTGTATTGAGTTGGAAGAGAAAGGATGTCAGTAGCTGGAGAGTTTTGAGCAAAGAGAAATGAGGTTGGTAGGGACTCCATTACATAAGGGCAAGGTTGTGTTCAATTCTAAATGACACAAATCCTTGAGAGTCATTGACCAGATGAGTGACATAATATGATACTTATATTAAATGGCTTCTCTGGCTTGTTTCTAAAGAATCCATGGAAAGGATCTTTGGGGAATCAGGCCACTTCGGAGGTGTTTTTGCCATTGTCATGAGTGAAATGAAGACTCCAGGACTACTACAGAACAGTTCAGGAATATGTTCTGGAAGTAAAATGAATAGAATCTGCTAATGAGCATCAATAAACAAATTTATGTTGTTTTTTTCCTAGGTATCTTTCTAAAAATTTAACTCTTGGATTTATGGATTGAGCATTTAACATGTATTTTTAAAGGCTAAATGGTATATATACACAGAATTAAGGTCACACAAGAAATACAGGAATGTGTCAGGTGCTGTGGCAAGAAATCTCAACAAAATGAAAAAAACTAATGGGAATCTGGGCTGGATCTGGGTTAAAGACATGGAGACCAAAGATGTACCATCAGTTATTCACCTATTGTTGTTGTTGTTGTTTTTGTTGTTATTGTTGTTGTTTTTGTTTAGCACTGTGCTAAGAGTAGAAATGCAGTGAATAAGAAAATGGAGAGAGTTCCTTACTCTTGTGGCACACGTAGTAAGCATTTTGGACTTACTTTAGTGAATTCTGTATCTGGTGCACATAAGGTTGTGAGATGAGGCTCTTTGGATTTTGTATTCTCTTATCTACTTGTTGAGATGAGGCAGTGGGTGGTGGTGTGTAGGAATCATCTAGTGTCATAATGCAGGCCAGTATTATTTTCTGGTTTAAGAGAGAGTGTGCATGCACATGAACACTAGCACATAAGCAGGGGAGGGACAGAGAGAGAGGGAGAGACTATTTTCAAAAAAAAATTTTTTAAGTTTATTTATTTATTTTGAGAAACAGAGAGAGCAATCAGGGGAGGGGCAGAGAGAGAGAGAGAGAGAGAGAGAGAGAATGAGAGAGAGAGAGAATGAAAATCCCAAGCCGGCTCCACACTGTCAGCACAGAGCCCGATGCAGGGCTGGGTCTCACGAACCATGAGCACATGACCTGAGCTGAAATCAAGAGTCGGAAGCTTAATCAATTGAGCCACCTAGGCATCCCAGAGACAGATAATCTTAAGCAGGCTCCACACCCAACGCAGAGCCCAACTCGGGGCTCAAACTCACAACCATGAGATCATGACCTGAGCCAAAATCAAGAGTCAGACACTTAACTGACAGAGCCACCCAGGCACCCCTAGTTTAAGAGTTCTTCACTTAGTCCTCTGCTTACTGCGAACAATGAAAATGATTCTGGGCCAGTGTAACATTACCAGTTCACCCAGTGAATTCTTTCATTTACTCAGTCAATAAATGAATTAATACCTTTTATTGATGAGTGTTATTGATCTGTGCGATGTACCATTTTGTTTCTCTGCTCACCACTTGATGGACATTTGGATTGTTTCTTGTTTGAAGCTATTTGAGATATTCTTGGAGCGTTCTAGAGGAATCATCTTAAAACCCCAGCTCATGAATGGCATTTCTACTATGAGTGGCATCCTTTACCATCTTCAAGATTTTAGAACTTCACAGGGATGCCGTTGGCCTTGTTGTTCTGAAGATACCGATCCTTACTACCATCTTGACATGTAATTAGAATAGAGAATAAATTTTATCATCCCATCTGTGCCTATAATTACCTATTGCCTTAGAAAAAAACAAAGCTTCTAAAATTCACATTTTGTTGTTTTGCAGAGTGAGGATATGATAGTATCAGAGTTATTTTGTGTAAATTAAAGCATTTCTATCATGAAGTATGTAGTCCTTTTTTCTGGGGAGCACAAACTACTCTACGGGCAATAACTCATTTAGATCTTCAAAGTCTGTGGAGGGTTGTAGGTGATAAGTAGTATATCCAATTTACAGGGAGGACAATTGAAATAGAGTGATGTGGAAAATTGCTCTGAGTCACCGAGCACAGCTATAATGGAGCTCAGAATGGACTCGGGGTCTCTTAACTCCCAATTAGTTCTCTATACACTAGATCACACTACCTGCCCCCTCGGTCCTTGGCAAATAGATGATAAATTTTATATAAAGCTCACTCTCAGTTACCTACGGTTATCTACAGATCCTGGTTTACAGTCGTATCATTGATCTCTAGCTGGTTATGAGGTGTCTGCCGGCATCCTTCAGGTCTGCTGTCTTGTTGCTACAGTGCAGAGGCAGGAAGAAAGGTAAAATAGGAAGACAGTGATGGAAGCAAAAGGGAAACGCATAACCTAAAAATTTAAGGGAAACAGGATAATGTTGCAGAGTTGGATGGGGAGGATTAAACCACCCTCCATCTGTGCAGATGGATGCAAATTGAAATGACATTCCATCCTTATATATCATTTCCCGCATATCCGTGGAAATTAAGCAAACATAAGGGCAAATCTAAACCACAGTAAGCAAGGAACATTTGAGGCTAGAACTTTCAGGGATCCTCAAGGTTACTGCCCTTCCAATGCACAAGCAGATTTCATGTGAGCTATTGAATCTGTGATATCAAGGGGATGACAGACTTGTAGGTATATGATAATAATATAAAGATTTCCAGACAGTAATGGTGACCATTAAAACAAAGATGTTACAGGGGCGCCTGGGTGGCTCAGTCGGTTGAGCGTCCGACTTCAGCTCAGGTCACGATCTCACGGTCCATGAGTTCGAGCCCCGCGTCGGGCTCTAGGCTGATGGCTCAGAGCCTGGAGCCTGCTTCCGATTCTGTGTCTCCCTCTCTCTCTGCCCCTCCCCTGTTCATGCTCTGTCTCTCTCTGTCTCAAAAATAAATAAAACGTTAAAAATTAGAAAAAAAAAACAAAGATGTTACAAAATTCAAAAGGGAGATAATTTCAAATTCTCAGATTTCACAGAAGTAGTAATTTGGTCATGGAAGCTTGAGAAATAAACTGAAGCATGGTCACAATCAGCAGAATGAACTAGTACCACGTTGTTTCTATTTACTATTATGTTTATTTTGATTCCCCAGTGATTTCCAATGTATCTTCTTGAAGATTAGAGTTGGTTGTGTGGTTTAATATTAGAAATTATAGCCATAGTTTATATGGGATAAAGCTACTCAACTTTATTTTTTTGTTCCTACTGCCTGGAGATAGTTAAATTATTCTTTTCAGAAGATGAACTTATAAAATATATATTCAATTTTGAAATGTATTTAGACAAGTGATAATTGTATTAAAAGGGAGAATGGAAAGTATAGTAAGAAAAAAGTAATGACATATTCGATCTCTGAAAGGAGCTTCTTATAAGATTCTGTTTGACTGGGAGGGTGTGCGTCTCATGAACCTAGAACAGTGCTTTGTCCATAGACAGCTGTCAGTCAATATCTATTCATGGTGTGAATGAATGACAGGAAATCCAGATTTCAATGACTCGCAGGATGTGAGTGCTTCATTTACGGTGCTTCAAGTACAGAGGAAATAAGAGCTGTCTCATAGATAGAAGGGCTTTTTTTAGCAGTGTCAGAAGGTGAGAAAAAAGTTCTACTATAGCAGATCCAGTGGCTGGTCACACAGGAGAGAGACGGATAACACATTGGATATGATTCCTGAACACAGGAAGGGATGGGACCCCAAGCAGAAGTAGCATGTTCGTCTCAGATGACAGGAGTGAGATTCCTTCTGTTCATTCAGAAGTGAGGGGGGAAGTGAGCTCATGATTAAGGCTGGGCAGCTGAGAGAGTTCCTCTATGGTAGATGCTATCTTTTCCACAAATTAGCTCTTCTGTGGAGAATGGCTGGGAGTGTTAACCGTAGAGAAGTAGAGAAGCCTGGGTAAGAGGAACATGCACTCCTGGTGGCACAGACACCAAGCTGTGGGTGCTTTGGCGGCCATTGCAGCAGGAGGGCCCAGGGGTGGAAAAGGAGATTGAGGAAAAGGAAATCGTGGCTCATGGAACCACCTTGTCAAGTGGTTCCACAGTCCCTGAAATCACCTAGATGGTGGCAGGACATGGGTGGAGACAAAGTTTAAGGCCCAGTAGTAGAGTCTTCAGGAAATGAGGGAAGTGACAGAGAAGCACACAACCAACACAAGGAGAGTGGCGTAGCCATGTGGCCTAAACTGAATGCAGACTCAGACAAGTTAAACATTCAGACAAGATCAGATCATGAGCCTACAAAAACGTTAACCACTGTGATAAACCTGGCTTTATATTTTCTTGATTGTAAATACTTATCTTTTGGGGTGCCTGGGTAGCTCGATGATTCTGGCTCAATGGGTTAAAACATCCGAGTCTTGATTTCGGCCCAGGTCATAATCTCAGAGTTTGTAAGTTGGAGCCCCACATTGGGCTCCATCCTGATGGTGCGGAGCCGGCTTGGGATTCTTTCTGCTTCCTTCTCTCTTTCCCCTTCAGCACTCTAAGTAAGTAAATAAGTAAATAAATAAGTATCCTTTTAGCCAATTTCTCTTTGTATAGGGGCAAGTGTGTGAGAAAAAATTGCCATAGGAATATTTCTAATTGTGCAGTAGTTCACTCTCAGAGTAGAAAAGGAATCTAAGCTGTAGGGTTTTGCACAAATCTAAAGTAAAGATTTTCAGAATTGTAGATTGATTAATGTAAGCACCAACTGCATTCCCGTTTATGTGCCATTTATAGTAAAATAAATTATTTTACACATGCACTCTGAATCTGAATGTTGTACCAGAATCCACATTTCATTATTTATCTAAAGCCTTTTGTGAAATGCAATTGCAAATATTAATAGTAAAGGTTATTTTGGTTTCTGTCTCTTTAATAACCCTATGATATTATCTTTATAAATATACCTTTAAGTTGACATTCTATTTTTCAATTATTTAGGGAGGTAAATGAAGAAAAAAATGTAGATATTTTCTATATTTTCAAGTATGATTTAATTAATTTTCACAGTTGCTAAACCAGAAATAGAATGATCACTTCAAAGTTTACAAATTTGCCACGTTAGTATATTCAACAAATACTAGAAATACCTGCATTCCAAGTGAACTCAAGTTCTCAAATCCTTGGAGAAACACATTTGCATTTTTGCATTGCTAATTTGGATAATGTGAAAATATTTTGCATTGATAAGGACTTTTATTAATTCAAAACAGACTTCTGCCCTAGTTTTACATGGCTTTAATATTAATAACAATATGCCTGAGATTATGCCACATTTCAATGTCAGTAAAAATTGGTGGGTGGAACAAAATGTGAATAAATTATTCACATACAAACAAGAACGTTCTTGTTTCTCAAAAGCTGGTCATTGGTGAATCACAGTATAGGTGAAACGAAAACAAACTGTGTAGAATGCAGCTGCCAAACGAAAAGGGCACACAGGTTCATTCTGCAAGTATTGTACCTTGCTAACTTGTATGTGGGCATCATTAACATGGAATCAGTTTCAATGGTAAATCTCACAGGCATTTAAATAAATCAATTATAAATAGTAAAGTCTAATGGCCGACTATCAATTTTATCCCAGTCTATTCTATTCAGTAACTATTCAGCACGGCTATGTGCCAGGCACCGTGCAAAGTGCTGATGGCACAAACAAGTGCCAACCCCAGCTGCAAGCTACAAACGGCAGAGCTTACAGGTGGCTTCTACTCCCTAACATGTGTTCATATTATAGTTCAGTAAATTGGGCTTACAAAACTGAATGTGAAAAAAAGAAGCAAATTATTTAATTTGTATACTTGTAACAATGGGGAAAATGGTTATGAGCACTTTCCAAAACATGGTAGTTATCTGGATCAATTTTACATATTCTCAAATCTTAGTTTTGATTTTATTTTGAAATAGTCATGATCTGTATACTGGATATGCCTATTCCCACAGCACCTTGTACATAGTAGGAGTTCCATTAGTATTTTTTTTTTTATTTTAAGTTTATTTATTTAATTATTTTGAGAGAGAGAGATTGAGCAGGGAAGGGGCAAAGAGAGAGGGAGAGAAAGGTCCCAAGCAGGCTCCATGCTGTCAGCTCAGAACCCGACATGGAGCTCGACCCCACGAACCAGGAGATCATGACCTGAGCCAAAATCAAGAGTTGGACGCCCAACTGACTGAGCCTTCCAGGTGCCTGTCATTTTTAGGAGAATCAGGAAAAACATGAAAAATGGGCAAACATTATATATTTATATCCTAAAAATATTCATCTCAGAGAAATAATGTGTTTTATGCCATGAGAAGACAAAGTAAAAACATGCCTAAAAGTAAAAATACCCAAGAATAAAATGTAACTCCTGAAAACTGATGGAGTGAATGGTCAGATAGAATCATGCCAATGTTCTTTTCTGAAATATGGCTTAGCATGTCTAAATTACCTTGCCTCCTAACACAAGAGGGAAAATAATATTGAACTCATTCTATAGAAGCAAAATATGAAAATTGGGACTAATTTGTAACTGAAATTGTCCTACCAGCAAAAAAAAAAAAAAAAAAAAGTGTTTCTGAGCTTTGTGAAAAGAAGTTAAAGAAAAGAAATATGCGAAGAAAATTTATATTTGACTGTACTTACCTCTCTGACTAGCGCTGAGTCATTTATCACCCATTCATAGGAGACACTTACTGTGAGTCTGACCATACAATTCTGCACGTTCCTAGGAACTCCCATGCAGCACTACGCCTCCCTACCCTGAACCCATAGCATCATTCTGTGAGTTTACATGTTTTAGTTTTATTAAAATGTAGTTTAGGTGCCACTGGCTGAATTCAGGTTCCAAGCTTTTGTCCCTAATATGATATCAGTTCCCGATTTAAAACCTGTCTAGAGCTCTACATTTCCTCATGATAAAGGCCACACTCTTAGCACGACTTATGCAGCCCTGGCTGATCTACCCTTTAGCCTCAAATCTGGATTCTCTGTCCCCAAAACGGCCACGTTGCTGCTCTTCTTACAGTGCTCCAACGGGCTCAGCTCCCTCTAAACTCTGGGCCTTGGTGTTTCATAGTTCATGTTCCTGGAAAACTTGTTCCCACACTCTCCACCTGGCTGACTCCTCCCTGTTCCTCACGTTTTAGTTTACACTGTACTTTCTTAGAAAATAAGTAGATCCTGAGATTCGAGGCCAGATATTGGGTCTTTTTATTTACTTCTGAATCCCCAACTGCTAATACTATTACTGGACTGTATTAGTCATTCATTTATTCATTAGTTATTCATTCATTTGCTTACCCATTCAACAATTATATATTGTCTCCTAACAGCTACTCGTTGTCGCGGGCATGGGAAGTACAATAGTAAATGTCTCTTCCTCATGGAGGTAGTAAGGAATAGTCCAGAAAAGTAAGGGAGTGGTAAATGCTGTCAAGAAATAAATCGAAATGAGGGTCGGATGTTCACCAGCTTTCATTTGAACCGATACTTAAATAATGTGAGGAGATAGCCATGAAATGCTCTGAAGATAGAGCATTGTAGTAAGTGGTAATAGCATGTGCAAAGGCCCTGAGATAGATGACCTAAGGATAATCAAAGGACAAAAGCAAGCCAGTGTCCCTGGAGCATAGTGACAAATGTGTGGAATGATAGGTCATGAGGGCAGAGAGTGGGCAGGAGATAGTTCAAGTGGAATGTTGTAGATCATGGTACAGTGTTTTGATTTCCTGTGAATTGCTTTTGGAAACCCTTGGAGAATTTTGAGCATGATCTGATTTATGCTTTAATAAAATCACTTTTGTTATTACTTAGAGAATGAAAAATAGGGAGATCGAAGTGGAAGTGGAAGCAGAGAAGTGGGGAAGGAGGCTGTTACAGCAGTCCGGGCAAGAGGTGGTGGGGCTTTGACCAGGATTAGCAATGAGAAACAATTGTTAGAGTCGGTAAGACTGTCTAACAGATTGAAGACGAAAGGTGATAGAAGAGGGGACTTTACAAACACACTGATTGAATTTTGTTTAATTTGAAGAATCATGCTAAAAGGAAAGCTTTGGTTTTAGAAGGCTTCAAAGATGTTTCACTTGTAATAATTATGTTAGTAGTAATTATAAGGGAAATGTTAATATCTAAAAATTCCAAATGCACAGTATGTTTCTCCTAAAACTTATCAACGTAAGGCTCTGCCTGTGGGAATCTCTCCAGAATTAGCATTGGTCAATCAGTATTTAGTTAAGTGTTTAAGGACAAAGACTCTGAAATTAAACTGCCCTTTAACCTGCCTGTTAGTAGTTTTGTAAGCTTAGGCTAATTATATAGCATCTCTTTGCCTCTTTTCTGATCTATAAAACGGAGATGATAGTAGAAACTTTTTTCCTACATTAATTTGGGAATCACACGTAATCATATATGTAAATCAGTTAGAAACCTGGCATATAATTAATACTCAAAAGTGTGTGTCATTTTATTATTATCTACTGTGGGCAGAACTCTGGTGGCCTGTAGTGATAAAAATAGGGTTTTTTTTTTTTTATACCTAAAGATTAGTATCTGTACTTCTTATAAAATATTGGTACTGTAAGAGCTGGTTGCATTACCACTCTTTTACATCAGGTCCTGCCTTCTGCTTCACTGGGGACTTCCCTGCATAGGTTCATTCCCTTCCCCCTTCAACATGGAGACAGCCCTTGAACGGAGTGGGTTGAAAAAGCAGCTTCAGAGTAGCTCCACATATATGCCTTTGGGAAGACAGAAGCTATATGATCAGATATTTATACACACACCATATATATATATATATATATATATATATATATATATATATATATGACATGCCAACAAAATAGTATATTCCACTCTTATTACAACTCTTTTATCTCTTCTTCTAAATTATGAAGCACCCAACTTTACCTTCCATGTATCCTGGCCACCTGTCTCTCTGCCATTTCTCTTGTGTTTTTCCCAGCTATAACCTCCTCCCTTTTCTCCCTATCTTAACCTTGCTCATGTTGCAAGTCTAAGTTCACGTGTTCTAGATGAGTCTTTCTCTCTTTATAAGCTTGCTAATTTCTCCCTTCTCTTAACTAACAAAGTATTCATAATTTATACCATATCAAGTTATCACTTGGCTGTAAATTATTTTGACCCAGTATCCAATTGTTTGAAATTTATGAGTCTCCTTTCTCTAATAAGCTCTTTGATCAATATTGCTCACTGCAGTATAACCAAGGATGATTTATATTAGTCACCATAAATGCTTAATGAAATATTGTTCCAAAGTCTTTCTTAGGGAAGTCCTGCCATATACTCAGTCTCTATCCTCGATGCCTAACAGTTGGCTGAATACATACAGGTTACTCAGTAAAAGCTTATTCACCTAATATGTGCAACTATTAAATATTTAAAGCATGTAAATTATTTTATTGAATATATTTCAACATCTTAAAATGTAGAGGGCTGTACTTACTAGAATTAGTGTCTGCTGTAATGTATAAACCACGTGTGTAAACCCTTAAGAGGGACCCTGCATAAATTTAAGAAATACATAAAATTTAGATGATGCTTAAGATTTGTTTTCCAAACACCGGAAAATAAAATTGTAAGTTGCTCATGATATAAGGTATAAAGCTAAAGATTCCTTTACAACAAAAGGAAAAGTAGGATGCTTTAGTCACTCTCACTTTAAAATAATTTGTATCCTGAGGCTGTTTTTCCCTAGTTTCTGGGCTCTAAACTTTGTTCAAACACTGGCCCTGTGATAGAACTTGTAAATATAATGTTACAGTATTATATTTAAAAATATCATCTTTGTACACAGTAAGATATCACTTATACAATTTTATTTAGATTTGAGAACATTTTTTTATGAACTCCCACTGATTTAGACAAAGGTATCTAGGCACAGTAAGTATTTAAGACTTTTCTTCTTCCTACTATGTATCCTTGTCTCTAACTCTACATCTGAAAAGGGAAACTGTATTTTTCCTACATTTGTATGTCATCATGCAAATAAAATAGACCACTTTATTATTCCTTGTGTATTTTTCTGGGAAAACATCAATGAAAAATATTCATTAGAATAAATTTTAAGTGGTGTGCCAATTATTTTTAGCTGTGAATAAGATACAGTTTTCTTCATTGTAATTTAGTTAACCACATTGCTGAGGCTGTAATCACTGTCTTATTACATTCAGGCTGTGATAGCAAAAATATCACAAACTAGGTAGCTTATGAAAAAAATAAATGTATTCCTCACAGTTCTGGAGACTGGGAGTCCAAGTTCGAGGTGCGGGTAGATTTGGTGTCTGGTGAAAGCCCATTTCCTGTTTCATAGACCGCACCTTTTCTCTGTGTATTCAGATGCTGGAGAGGGTTAGGGAGCTCTGTGGGGTTTCTTTTATAAGAGCACTAATCCCATTCAGGAGGACTCCACCCTCACTATGTAAGCACCTCCCATAGGCCCCACCTCCTAACACCATCACTTTGGAGGTTGGGATTTCGACATGAATTTGGGGAGACATAAATATTTAGACCATACCATTGGCTAAATTAGAATGTTTGTAATAAACAGGATGCAGGCAGATGACAAATTTATAATAGTTTTTCTATATCGGATTCAATTGGAAAGAAGATTTTTAAATATTTCTTTTTACTGATTTTCAAAATAGTACCTGGTTATTATGGAAAAAAGGAAATGATAGGAGGTATTGATAGAGAAGAAATAAAAAGCACAGATAATATCAACACTTAGAGATAATTGATATTTTTATATATTCCCTTTTTCTTTGTGTGTGTGTGTATATATATATACATATATATGCCTTTTTCGTACTTTCAAAAAACATGGGATCAAAGAGATAGTTTCTTTAAACTTAACAGAATTTATCTGACAACAGATATTTTTTTTAAACATAATGTGTAGTAGCTATAGTATAGTCTATCATATATTTATGTACCATAAATTTTTATGTATCATATTTTATGTACCATGTTTTATGATACATAATGTACATACCATATTTATCATACTGTTTATGATGCCTATATGTATCATATGTGTCATAGTTTATCATCTTTTTTAGATATCTTGATTGTCTCCCATCTTTTTAATATAATGAAACTTTGAACATAGCTCTAGATATGCATTACATTATTCATCACAATAGATACCCCAGTGGTATCATGGTCTCTTAAGACTCTTTTTTTTTAATTTTTTTTTAAATGTTTATTTTTGAGAGAGAGACAGAGACAGTGTAAGCAGGGGAGGGGCAGAGAGAGAGGGAGACACAGAATCCGAAGCAGGCTCCAGGCTCGGAGCTGTCAGCACAGAGCCCGACATGGGTCTTGAACCCATGAAGAAGTGTGAGATCATGACCTGAGTTGAAGTCGGACGCTTAACCGACTGAGCCACCCAGGCACCCCATAGTCTCTTAAGACTCTTGATAAACACTTTTGGAAAATATTTTTAAAGACTGTACAAGTAAGTGTATACATTTGTCTGGGGCCAATAAGTATATTTGTGCACACATGTTAATAGCAACTTCTGAAGTTGTTCAGTGCACAACTCACACAATTAAACTTTGACTACTCCTACCTACAAAGTTGGAGTATACACATCTCACTTACTGTCACTAATATTAAATATAATCACTTTTAGAATCACTGACACTACAAAAGATGAAAAAACACCTGTTTTTCATTGAGCATTAGTTAGGATTCAATTGCATTTAGCAGAGACTTCAAAAACAATTGTGGTGTAAGGAAGATAGAAGTTGGTTTTTACTCTTACTCAGAGTTCTAGAGGTAAGCAGAAGAGGTTCATATCTGCTGGTGGTGTTCTTCAACACAGGGTTTTCCAAAGACTCTTGCTGTTCTAATTGTTTCTCCATGCATTCTGCTCCCATCCACTTGGTCTAAGATAGTACATCACCACTACCACCATGTTCCAAAAGGCACCATGGAGGAAAGTGACAAGAAGAAGGGGGAGCCAAAACTTTCCTTCCCTTCGAGGATAAAATGCAGTTTCCTTATAAAACTTCTGAATGTGGATCCTATTAATCAGAACTAAGTCACCTGGCCAAATCTAACTGTTTGAGAAATTGGAAAATATAGTGTTTATTTTGGCCTATTCTAGAACCAGCTAGAAATAAGGATTAATTGAGGGAAAAGAGAACAGTTCTGAAGAATGTCTTATTGTGCCAACAAAGAATCTTAAAGTTACAACGTGTTTGGCTACTCTGGAGGTTAACATTTTTTCATACATTTATATAGTTTCTTCTGTGAATTACACATTAGTGTCCTCTGCTAATTTTTCCATTGGATTAGTTTTTTTGTAAGATTTTTGTTAATTTATTATTATCACATTCATTTTAAGTATTTTTTATAATGCTTTGATTTATTGGAGCCTTACAGGTTGTGTGGTCAAAACCCACAATGCCGTTTTTATTGCTCTGATACTTAGGAAGTTTTCCCATTCCCCAGGATGAGTTATATTCATCAATATTTTATTCTAGAATTAAAAAAAATAACTTTCCCTTGTAAATCTATTTTTATCTGCAGAAGCTTTTGGTTGTCTTTGGTTTTGTTTTTTTGAAAACGCTAAGAAGAGAAATATCCAACTTGAGGCTTACTTTTTTATGAATAATTAGTTGTTTTTCTTTACTAATTTAAAAAATAATTTATCTGACATTATAACGAAAATGTTATAAAATGTTGTGTTATGTTCTTATGCAGTCTAGCATCTCTTTAAGGATTATCAATTCTATTTTGTTGCCTTCTCCCAGACTGATGTTCAGCCAGTTTAAATGAGTATGGAGTGTTATAGCCATATCCATTTAGAATGTTTGACAGACCACTGTCAAATATTTTGCCTATCACTCTTAGGTCAGTTCTTTAGTTTTGGTTGAGTCTCATAGTCTAGTTTTTCTACCTTAATGGAATAGTAAATATTTATTTGGTAACTGACATTTTCTTGGCTTTTCTTATTTGTTCTCTTAGATTTGTTTGGTCAAATTTTTAAACAGCTAAATTACTTTTGGTTGGAATTAAATTAAAATTGTTTGAATTTGCAATATTCCACGTTTCTTATTTACAAGCACGGGTCTATATTCTATTCAAATATTCTTTAGTGTCTTGTTAAGTCATAGTTTTTTAAGTGTAAATCAAGCAGATTTCTTTTACAGTAATTTTTAATATGTTGTATTTTTATTACTATAGGGAATCAAGTATTTTTCTGATGTACCTCTAGCAGGAAACTCTAGTGGCTATTATGCATCCATCTTTTACATGACACTTTACTGAATCATCATATTAATTGAAATTATTCATTCATCATTTGTCTCGATTACACATTCTATCATTTCCTTTAAAGAAACTTGATCTGTTATTTCTGTTACATGCCTTCAAATATTGGGCAGAACTTCCAAAAAAGTGATGAATAATTATGGGAATATCTATCTTCCAAATCTTGTTCCTAATTTAATGGGAATCTCTCTAATATTTCACAGATTTCTGGGTATGCAGGGGACTATATCCTCAAAGCTCTGATTTGGTACATCTGGTATATATACAAAAGTAGTGAAAAGGAACTAGATTATGTTGCCATGAAAAAAATGCATTGGATTGATCACAAACAAAATCAATACACCTTGAAAGTGTTCAAGAGAATTGCATTTTGACAATACAAAGGCAAGAAACATGAGAAGTTTTGATAAGCTGTATTATAGGTTAATGATGTATTAAACATTTGGGATTAGAGTTTACTAGGTGCCTTTGTTACTGTTAAAAAAAGAACTTTTATTTGTGTGTGTATGTGTATATATATATATATATATATATATATAGTTTTATATGTATACATATATATAAGCGTGTACATGTATAGATGTGCATATATATAAATACATATATATATACACATCCTTTAAAACTAGGAAAAATGGCATGGAAAAAGGTTTTTTGTGTTTAAATTAATTTAAGGTATTATAAAGTTGATTTGAATGATCATTTTATTATTACTTTTAAAAGCTATCCAAAGATTTCATATTTAAAAAAATTAAAATGCCTATGACATCTTTCCTGGTTATACTGAGAGTTAAATAAGCTCCAAAATATTGCCATCATTTGCCATTTAAACTGAGGAATGGGGGGGCGCCTGGGTGGCGCAGTCGGTTACGCGTCCGACTTCAGCCAGGTCACGATCTCGCGGTCCGTGAGTTCGAGCCCCGCGTCGGGCTCTGGGCTGATGGCTCAGAGCCTGGAGCCTGTTTCAGATTCTGTGTCTCCCTCTCTCTCTGTCCCTCCCCCGTTCATGCTCTGTCTCTCTCTGTCCCCAAAATAAATAAACGTTGAAAAAAAAAAATTTTTAAACTGAGGAATGGGGATGGTGGGAGGAAATGGGGAGAAAAATTATTCAGTGATACTGTTCTTATGGCGCGTTATTGCAGGGTAGAATCACTTCTTCACAAAATGTGTGGTATGGCTGTTAGCAACCGTTCCACTGCTCAAGGCAGGAACGCTGACGATTTGATAAGAGCGGTCAAGGAAACATGAACAATGGTTCGACTCTTCTAGTTATTTTCAGCAAACTGGATTCAATTAAGCACGATAAATGTTTCTTCAACTGGTCTTACAGAGCCTTCCGAGGATGTGAACATGCCTAAAAAGAACTGTATTTCATGAAATCGCTGACTGCTCCCTTTGGCTGAGGACCTTAGCCAGCAGTCAATATTTAGTTATGCCGTAAGAAAGGTTACCTGCTTTCAGTGAAAGATAACATGAAATATCAGGGAACATTAGGAAACAATTTATATACAGGTAGTATTTTAGCACCGGTAACTTGTAAACACTGTCAGAGTGGGAACTTGAACTGAGAAGGGTGTTTACCCAGAATGATGTGGTGTGTAGTGTTATATGTAGTGTAGTTAGGGTCAAGTGTGTGGGATCTCATAGATTTGGGTTTGAATCTTAGGCAAATATCTAACCTCTCTAAGTCCCAGTTTACTCATGTGTGAATTATTTCAAAATATTATCTATTTCTGCCTCTTAGGCTTGTGAATCTTGGGATGATGGTGTGTGTGTGTGTGTGTGTGTGTGTGTGTGTGTGCGCGCGCGCATGTGTGTGTGAGAGAGAGACAGAGAGACAGAGAGAGAGCGAGCTATCTAAAAAGTCTGGATCATAAAAACTAAAGAAGTGATGTTTCTTCATCATTATCATCAACATTGTCATGATCAACTTTATACAGAGTCAAAAAGTTGCTGAAACTTTGGTCAGACATGCTCTTATTTCATAAAGTAGTGATTATTGATACATAAAAAGCTAATACAATATTCTAATATTAACTATATCTAGAGTCTACTCTTCCAAACCCTTTAAATATTTATTGTAGGCTGTATCACATATGACTTCAAGCCTCAGTTTTGCAGTGAGACATTTGTTGGTGTTTATGTATATTCCTCAAGGACATTTTGATTAAGGTATATAAATGATGGAAACTCCCTTCTTGCTTTTGCTGTTACAAATGGCTCAGTACAATAATGTCATTAAGAATTCATAGCCAAGAGGAGGTGAGATTCCTCTCCTCCATCCCATTGCCGCCACATCTCAGGCCTTGACCTTGGGATGGGGTGTTAGCTTTTCTAGGAGTGTTCTGGGGCCCATAGGCCTCCTGCTTGCTCCTCACACTTCAGGAAACTGCAGTTCACACCCACCAAAGATGCACTAGTAATATTGAGCTTATTGTGTTCTTTCTTCTCCAAAAACAGGATCTCCTCTTGAGTTTTATGAGTGTGAGGGATCCTTCAGCGCTTTCTCATGTATCACCATCTACTTCCATTGCCTTGTCTTTCCCGTTATTTTCTCCTCAAAGGGTATTTTTTTTCTCATTTTTCCCCACATGGTCCTCCAGAATGCCCTCCCTTTGGACGTATTCCTTTTATAAGAATTGTCAGCCTTTTCTCTCCAGAAAGCAGTGCTTGACAAAGAGGGCTGATGGCTGGTATTTTGTTAGGGATCCAGAAAGAATGAGTGAAGAAGAGGGAGAGGGAAGGAGGGAATGAGGGAGAGTAGGAGGCGGTCTGATCCTATCTTTATTGAAAATTCTTATATTTTGTTCATTATTGATTTTTCAAATTAATTTTGAGGGTTTTTTTAATACTTTAAAATATTCTCTATGTTCGGTACTGAGATTTTGATGTCCTCTTAAATTTTCATCCAAAGCAAGTGCCTCACCCGCCTTGACCCATTCAGTGCTGTTTATGAGACGTGTTATCAGTCTAGCTGCCAACAAGTGAAACTGACTGATTCAGGAACTTTGTTTCTCAACATGTACTGATGGAATTTGGGGACCATCCCGCAGTGGGGAGTAAGTGGGAAGAATGTATGAATCATCTTCCATTTCTGTTGGCTTAGAGTTTGTTCCATGGGTTATTATCTCCTCTGTACTTCAAGGGTATGCTTGTGTGAGCATAGGAGTTGAGAGGTGCAGATGTGGGCAGAAGATAGACACTATCTGGCTATGTCTGCATGAAGATGGTCAAAGGTCACACAAGTTGAAACAAGAGGCAGATGAGGTAGAGAAGATGTGAGAAGGGGACTAAGAGTGGTCCATCTAATCTCCCCTCGCACTATATAGCTACTTCAGTGCCCTCCATTACATGTGGCTCCCAGAATAAAATGAGAAAAAGTAAATGGCCCTCACTTCTTCCCAGAGAGAAAAGAGTAAGTTCAGTCAGGTCAGAGGATTTCCAGCTGTACTCTTTGAAAAGCTTAATGCAAGTAGGCTAGTGAGATCAACTACAGTCTCTATTTCTGTAGCTGGTCTCGAAGCCATAATTGGTATTTATTGTCTCCTTTCTTCCACCATCCATTCTAGACTTCCCTCACTCTGGAGGCTGTCAAGGTGACTTCCCCGGTGGGGTGACCTAACTCTTCATTTCAGATATATCTATATCGCCCTTCTTTGTTTTGCTGCTGCTTTTCCTTTGGTATTTGGGGGTCATGGTCACCACGTTTTCTAATTTACTCTCAAAGCTAGTCGTGGAAGTACCAAGAGACATCCTATGGAATCACTTGTGCATGAGACTTACTCCTCTCTGGCCCCACGTGTAGCCAAAACCCTGACTCTTCATGTAATCATGTGTCTCTACTTCCACCCATATAGCAACTCCTTCATTTGTTTGTGGATCCACTAACATGAGAAGCACAGTGTGAATCAGGGAGGTTGCAGCTCCAAGTTCAGTGGTACCTTAATATGTTCCTTAGCAGAAGCATTTCCCAGCTGGGATTTAGGATGTCTAACCCTGCATAGCCTACTGCTGCAGGAATGAGAAGCCTGTACTCTACACATGGGTCACTGGGAGTGATAGTAATAAAGGGCCAATACTAGGGGCACCTGGGTGGCTCCGTTGGTTAAGCAGCCAACTCTTAATTTTGGCTCAGGTCATGGGTCATGAGTTCAAGCCCCGCATCAGGCTTTGTGCTCGGAGCGTGGAGCCTGCTTTGGATCCTCTGTCTCCCTCTTTCTGTCCCTACCCTGCTCACACTCTTTCTCCCTCTCCCTCTCTCTCTCTTTCAAAAATAAATAAATGTTAAAAAATTTAAAAAAGGGGGGGAGCAATACTACTCTATCCAAGGGCTCCAGGACTCAAGTAGTCTAGCTCATGGAGACACAGGAGCATATATTGACATTTGATTTAGTGAATGTCCTGTGTCCTAGAGGTCCGCACTTCAACCCCACAAGGTATTGGTTTTAAGTTTTTACCTTAATTGAGACTTTATCAGCCCATGTCTCCAGTGTCTTAAGCTAACTGCTTCTGGGAGACTGTGTACATGAATCCAATGTATGTGTCATGATCGGTACACTACTGTTTTCTAACAATAGGTTCCATTAAGTGAGGCAATTCTATGTGCAATACCACATTGACAGTTCAGGTATGTCTTTGGAAAGTCATTCTTTCAAAGGCTTTACAGCCAGGGAAGAAATATGGAAGAGTTGTTATTTTTGGGAAGAGTTCTTCCTCCAGGGTGGAAGAGGTCCAATGGAACTGTCCTGCTGAACTGTCCTGGACAGCTATCAACTGTCCAGATGGTATTCCCAAGTAATGGTGTCATAGAGAGGGCTCAGTGTAAGTCTTTGCTGATACTAGGGTTGGGCATTCAGCAGTGGTAGTCTAGATCGGTCTTGTAGTTGTCTGTGCTATTACATTTATTCATGCCCTTTATCTCTGTCTTTAGTGCCATTCTGCTCATGGTACCATTATACCTGGTATAACCCTGAGACAAGCAAGAAGAATTTCTGGCTGGCATTTATAGGATGAATTGTCCTGGTTGTTTAGAGCTTCCACATTGGTAGACACTTTCCAAAGGGCATTAATATGTGATGCAAAGTTGGAAGTGAGTTGTACCATTCCCATGGATCCAACTACAGAGTACCTTCTCAGATGTCCATCCCTTGTTTTCTAGTCTTGCTCCTTTGAGTCTCATGACCAACTAGGTAGGACATTTGCTACCTTACATGTCACCTGAAAGCATTTTCCTTCCTTACTACATTTTTAGGGCAAAACTTGAGTGGAGCTATAATGTATCAACAGTCAGCTTTTAGCTAACATCAGCATATCAAATATAAGTTCTTTCCTCCTCCATCATTTGGTGGTAGAGAATCTCACATGAGGCCAGAAGTGTGAGTAAAGGGAGAGATCTTGGTAGGTCAAATGGGAAACATGATGTTTAGGTTACCTTATTTGTGTTTACTCATGCGTTTTGGACCTGTTGAGGCCCGGTCCCAGATATATGCCTTCCATCAAGTGATGGGCTATGCCCACCTAAACTCATGCCTCAGCAGATGTGATTATACCCAACTTAACAGGGTAGTTCCAATTGCATAAATGATTTCTATTCCAAAGCCAGACATTCATTTAAAAAATGTAATTGGTGGGGCACCTGGGTGGCTCAATCAGTTAAGCGTCCAACTTGATTTCTACTCAAGTCATTATCTCAGTTTTGTGAGTTCGAGCCCCACATAGAGCTCTGCGCTGACAGTGCAGAGCCTGCTTGTGATTCTCTGTCTCCCCCTCTTTCTCTGCCCCTCCCCCTCTCACTCTGTCTCTCTCAAAATAAATTAAACTTAAAAAATGTAATTGGGGTTTCCATCTTATACATTTTAATGTTTAAGTGTTAGGGTAATAAAGTCTAGCTTTGTAAAATAATTATTTGTGACAATTTCTTATTTCCTTTTAAAGCTATTGTCCATAAGCATATCAATAGTAAAGCAGAGACTGAAGTGGTATAAACTTTGGAGTTTATTTAGTCTTTAAAGAATAAGTGTGTAGAGTTTTACAAGTTTAGGCTTCATAAAATTGTCAGAAACTACCCAAATTACCATTCAGTTGGATCTTTTGGATTAGTAAATTTGAAGATTTACACTAATGAAGATTACCCCTATGTTTACATTAACAATAAACCAAATATTAAGAAGAAAAATATTATCTGTACACTTTATAAAAATAGGCTAAAATGGGAATTAAGTCATCTTTGAGATCTCTTTACATATATAACCATAAATTTGTTTTTAAAAATATTTCAGTGGATTTTATTACATGTGATCCTTAAAATTTTTCTAAGGTATGATTTTGTGTAATGTCCACTTTTTGTTTAACCGAGTTCAGAGATTTAATTGCTATGCTACTTAGAAATAACATAAACATTCACAGGCAGACTCTGTCACTTCCTCAAATGACTATGGTGGGTCTTAAATGTGGCCAAGGATACTTTTAACACATCCAGGCAACACCACACATGGTTGGGGATTGTAAACCAGAGCAGCCAGGTGCCCAGAGGGACAGTCCCTACCAGGAGATGGATTTTTCTTCTGTCCTCAGCTCCAGTCCTCAGCCACCTGGTCCTAAGCAGGGAATGTCAATTTTCTTGTGCCCTTTGGTACTAAACTCTGGCTTCCCAACCAGGCAGGTGTTGGAACATGGCTGTGAGATCAACTCCTCCAGGATCCTTATCTCCACTTCAGTGGGGTAGTTAGTGAGCAAAATGTCTTTTAGAGAGTTTGTACCAAGTTTTACTCCACTTGACAGTTCCCAAGAGCACCTGTTTCCCCATCACCTCAGCGACGATAGCATTCCTTAATTTAAGTCTAGCTGTCCATGTCCTGCGTGGTGCTGGGAGAGGCTCTAATGCCCCTAGGTTTGCTCTTTGGGAAAGTAACCTATTTGGAGAGCACCACACATCATCTGCTTGGGGTGGAGTTTATTTTTCTATAGCAGCTGAAAGGGCAGCAGGAGAATTTGGCTCTCAGTGGGAGTCTCTCTCTCTCTCTCTCTCTCTCTCTCTCTCTCTCTCTCTCTGCACCTGCCTGGGAATGTGAATCTGCTCTCCACAGCAAATCAGGCTGTAGTTCCTCACGATTTAGGAGCAAACATGTGTCGAATGCTTATAGTATGCCTTATATTTATATAATGTAATCCTTATAAAAACCCCAGGACATAGGTACTAGTGTCCCATTTTTATATATGGGGAAAACTGAGATACAGATTAATCAAATAGATTAGTGTAGCTATTTATAGATAGATGAAGTGTATCTATGAAGTCTTACAGTTAGGATGTGGGGAAGCTGGGAGATCAACTGAAACCTATAGAACTCTTAACTCTTCATTACTACGCAGAGTGGTGCTGAAGAGGGCCAGCAGTTGGGTCTGTTGTTATAGCCAAGGATTTAGAGGTACAGTAAGACCTTGGATTGCAAGTAACTTGTTCCGCGAGTGTTCTGCAAGATGAGCAAACATTTCTAATACATTTTAACTTGACAAGTGAGCGATGTCTTGCAATACACGTAGTAAGGGACACCGAACATCACATGATCACAACTGAGCCAATAGTTCTCTCTCTCTCTCCTTCTCTTTCTTGCTGAGGGATTGTGGGTGATCATCTCCCATGCTTGGATGCTTGGTCTCAGGCTGCAGTGTTTGGCAGAAATCAATACTTTTTCAGAACATTGAAGGGTGCCTATAACTGGCACTAGTGTATTTTTGTCACTTCATAGCACCTACGGACAGTCCTTTGCTTTTCCATATAAGAGCAAGCTTAAGAATGCTATGCTTCATTCTAGGTCAGGCTGCCTGCAGATATAGATTCTTTCCTCTGCTGCCTTATTGCCAGTTACAGTAAATACAGATGACAAGAGTTTATTAATGCTGTACTATAGTCAACATCCATGCGAGCATACAATGGCCCCATGCAGAAAAAGGTTGAAAAGAAAGGCGGTAAGAAGAAGGAGATGATTACAGTGGGTTAAGAAGGAAATCATGGGGGAAGTAAGAACTAGGTTATCAAGTGGTTGAAATTGCAAGATTTTATAAGAAGGTTACGTCTTCATCTTGTCTGCAGAGGAGGAGAAGGAAACGGTGGAGGAATCTCTCACTTCAGATGACATTAAGGAGATGTGTAAAATGTGGGGAACAGTCCAAATTTTGTAGAAAAACACCACCCAAATAAGGCTAAAGCAGTGCGAGCAATGAATCTGTTTAATGACAATGCAATGCCACATTTCCACAAAATCCTCAAAAGGAGGCAAAAGCAAGTTTCACTGAGTAGGTTCCTTACTAATACTGTATGAAAGGAAAAAGATTCCATTGGGGCAATAGATAGCAGTGATTCGGTTAGTGATAGTGCAAGTTGTCCCACACAATAACCCTCCTCTCTCTTATGTCCCTCACGCCAGCCACGAAGGTTTTCAAAGGTAAGTGCAGGTTAATTTGTTTATTTTTCTTTATATTTTATATTTTATTTATTATTTTGTATTATATTTCAGTATTGTAATCATTTTCTCATGAATATTTTTTGGGTTTTGGAATGAATCATCTGAGTTTCCATTATTTTTTATCAGGAAATTGTTTTGATATACAAGTGCTTTGGATTACAAGTGTGTTTCCAGAACTAATTATGCTCGCAAACCAAGGTTTTACTGTATTGCCATTTGGCTAGTCCATGAGTATGAGGAGTTCTTTATCCCAGTCTTACAGATAACACTCAGATAACAAAGATAACAAAGAACTAAAGAAAACTAAGATATATTGAGTTACTCTGGGGTTAAACGTCACACAGTAAAGTCACCTATTTTGTTTGCTTTGATCATTGACTGAAATATATCATTAAATATCTAAAGAAACAAGATTTTTTTTAAATGATCTGCTATGATAAGAATTCTTTCTCAAGTTTGTGCTGCCATTCCTAGCAAAGTGAAGTGGTTTTAGTAGGCAATATATTGATTTTTAAGATTATGAGTCTTTCCCTAAGATTATGAGTCATTCCCTTAAGATTACTGTTGCCAAATTGGAATGTGAAAAGTATTCAGAACTCAAGGTCAAGCACATGAGGTCCCTAGTAACTGCAAGAATTTAAGAACAAAATTTCAGCTAATCAGGTTTGCTTGACACTTTGGTGAGGGCTTACCTTTTAACTTGGTTTTGAGAACATCACAAATGACAACCATGTGGCCCATGCCTCATCACTCCCATCCTGCGATCATGTAAGTAAGACATAACTAATCAGTCACATACTCCTCATTGAAACTGAATGTTATCTCAGACATTTTTCAACACAGGGCTTGAGGCAGCTCTTAACAGCTGACTGGAGTCAGTACAGGTGTCAAATTTATTTTCCATCTCTGACATAGACAATAACATGTCTACCACAGCTATGTATAAAGCTAAAAAGGAAATATTGATTTCTTACTTGCTGTGTGTTTTATATATTGTGCTGGACAATGGAAATAGAACAGTTAAAAAATTAAGATCATTTCTTATTCAGAATAGGCAAACTTGTCATAAGAAACAATCACTAAATCTCAATGACTTCATCAAACAAAAATTGTCACTTGTGCAAAGCCCGTCGCAGGTATTACTGATTGGGTGGCTCCTTGGGGAGCTGTCCTTTTAAAAACCTGAGATCATTTATATATTTATATACCATAATATTCATATTATATATATGTAGGTACAATGCGTGTATGTGTATGTTGATGCACATTCACATACATGCACTTTTCTATAATAGTGTCTAAATTTAAAGCTATTCATCTTTCTCAAATTAACATGAACTTGTATGCCTCTCTACTACTGCTATTCTTATTCTTCATAGCTTTACCATCACAGAGCTGTCTTCAGCACTTTATACTCTCCCTTATTTAACCAGGCCTATCCAATTTAGAAATAATGTTGAGATTATTTTTTGGCAGTGATTTTTTTCATACTTTCTCCTGATTCCCCTAGTTCTCTATCAACTTGAAATTAGCATTGCCTTTCTCAAGAGGTATTCCGATTTTCATCCAAATCACGTACTTATCACAGCTGGCAAATTTAGCTCCCCATGACTTTTTCTAACATATGATTTTTATACTGAAATTTCCATTTTATACTAAAATTTCCTTTTTCAGTAAATACTGACACCTTCTCATCTTGTCAGGACACGCAATGGCGCGATGCATTCCATATCATTGTGTCTGTGTGAAAACTGGCTTTGTGGGGGTTCTCTAGCTGTTGTTTCTTGTCTTCTTTTCTTTTGAGTAGAAACCACACCCTCTGCTCCCTCCATGTGAATTTTGAGGGCTAGGACAGAAGGTTTCCTACATATTCTTTAACTTGTTCTCCCACGAAGGGAAGAATTACTCTAGACTGTCCTGTTTAATATGATAAGTATGAGTCGCATGTGGCTATTGAACACTTTAAATGTGCTGGTCTCAATTAAGATGAGCTCTAAGTATCAAATTCAGATGAGATTTCAAAGACTTAGCACAAAAATAATATAAAATATCTCCTTTAAAATTTTTGCTTATTTTTAGTGTTGAAATAAAATTTTGCATATATTGGAGTAAATAAAATACATGGTTAAATTAATTTCATCTTTTTTTTTAGTTTTTAGTGTGTCTAATAGAAAAATTTTAATTTCACATGTATCTCACACAATATGCCTGTTGGACAACACTGCTCTAGACAGGCTCTTTTGAAAATATAAGTGAATGAATTTGATTATATGGACTTTGTGGTTAAATAATGGTCGTGCTACATGCAGTTTGAAAAGACTTATGCTATACATCTGCTGTTGATTTGGCTTGGAGTCAATGGATAAGATACATTCTATTTTTTTTCTATTTTCTTATTGTTTTTCCTGATAAGCTTAATAATGACAACAAAACTTTAAATATTCTGAGAGTGTAATTTGGCTTGGAAAGTCATTTGAAAAAGAATGATGAATTAATGCACTCGTTGTCTTAGAAAGTATGCTGGCTTTCTTCAAACTACAAGGCTAGGCATTCAGTGTGACCGTTAGTGTCAAATACATGCTTCCTTGAGTAGCTCGTTTGCTCTGGTATCCACAGCCTCAACAATACATGTCTGTTTTACCTACACAATATTATTTGAAAATCTGCTGTTATACTGTTCAGTTACATAGACTTTAGGTATTCAGATGTCTTAATTTGATGAAAAGTTAGGAATAGAAAATAGCATTTAACATCTCATCTGCTTTAATTGATTAATTGATCGATTTTAACCATCAAAAGTCTTTCACATTCTCTCCAAATTTACTTACATTTTTATGAGAAATCATCAAGACCATTTAATCAGGTTGGGAGTGTCAGATCAAAATCTGTTCAAGTCTTTGAGGTCTAAAATGAAAGTCTTGTCCGTTTTGAAAGAATAATGATGAGAACAATGAATCCATCATTGGCGACACACAGTGACTTAATTACTCCAGTTTCTAATTTCATGACGATAAAAGGTATTTATGGAAAATTTGATCATGTATATTTGTTAAGAAGTCCTTGTTAACTCTTTGAAGTGAAACTTCCTAAAGAAAAACTCTACTAATCAGGGAGCTGAGGTGCAATTTTTAAAATTTTTTTATTTATTTTTTTAACTTTTATTTATTTTGAGAGAGAGGGCACATGAGCTGAGTAGGATCAGAGAGAGAGAGAGAGAGAGAGAGAGAGAGAGAGAGAGAATCCCAAGTAGGTTTCACACCATCAGTGCAGAGCGCGCCATGGGGACTCGATCTCACAAACCACAAGATCATGACCTGAGCCAAAATCAAGAATCCAAGGCTCAACCGATTAAGCCACCCAGGCACCCCTGAGGTGTAATTTTTTTAAAAGCTGATTATTTCAGAATATGAATTTAGAGTGAGAATTCACTTCTTTGATGATCAGACAATGTAATCTTAAACTGAAGGGATTTGTATGGAAAATCAGTAGCGGCTAGTTGCCGTTGCCATGGTAACAGACACCTTTAACTATAAGGTGGCCTTTTGCATATGGAAATATTACCTTTTAAAAACATATTTCCTGGGACGCTTGGGTGGCTCAGTTGGTTAAACACCCAGCTCTTGATTTTGGCTCAGGTCATGATCTCATGGTTCATGGGTTGGGCTCCATATTGGGCTCTGCACTGACAGCAGGGAGCTTGCTTGGGATTCTCTCTCCCTCCTTCCCCCCCCCCCCGCCTCCTTGCCCCTCCCCTGCTCACTCACTCTCTCTCTCTCTCTCTCTCTCAAAATAAAAACATTAAAAACCACATTTCCTTTGCAATACTTGCGCACTTCTGATCGGCTGTTTGCTCTTAAGAGAGTTTGGGTACTGTAGTACTTTCCCAAACTTGCTCTGTCTTTTCCTTCATTCTTTGTTTATGGTTGGTTAATTAAGAGCTTTAGTAAAACAGCCTCAAGTGGATATATCATGGAGACATTCCATAGAAGAAATGTGAAGAAGTTTCTGACTTTAGTTTTCCGTGGTTTACTTTCCAGTTTGTTTTTGTTGTTTTTCTCTTTTCTTTATTGAATGTATCCATGTGAAGATGCCATTTCAGAAGCTGGTGACCTTGGTAAGAAAAAATTATGTTATGCTCATGTCAGTTAGCTTGACCACCACATAGGTAAGGTGGAAGCATGGGTAATAAAAATCATACAGGAACCTCAGAAAGCACGTGGAGATGATAAAGATGCTCCTGAGCTTGAGACCTTTGTATAAAGTCATATGTGTAGAGGTGATAAGTGTTGCCATCAATCAACAAAGGGAGGTCAATATGGCCATTTAGTACAGTTATTTATTAATCCAGGGAGGTTGTAAATATAGGCTTTTGATACTATCTGCAAATGAGGTTATTTTATGTCAAAATTATTAACATAATACAAGTTCAAATATATTACAATTTTTGGAAGTCTAGTGGGGTTTGTGGGGTTTGGGCACTGAAGCAAAATATTCCAAGATTCTCACAAAACTGGAAATATCCTAGGTCTCTCCAGATTTCTACAAGTTTCTGCTCTCATCAAGAAGGAGAGTAGCTGAAAGACACCACAGCTAATGGGAAAAAGCCTCTGAGGGATAGTGTGGTCTCAGATCCTTGCTTCAGTTCTTGCTGGCTGGACAAGTCCTTTGTCACCTGTCAGCTTCGGTTTCCTCATCTGAGGTATAGATAATAATACTTTCAAGAATTTTTTGAAGAACAGTTGAGGTAATGTGTATCATGAAACTGGTAATTACCAGGTACAAAATTAGCTAATAATGTCATTAGTAACAGAGATGACTTATCAATATTTTTTTTCTAGGCACAGAGAATGTCTCAGTATGTAGAGCTTGCTGCCTTTGGTTCTGACTCCTAAAGTAATATTTTCCGTGTCTTCTCAGAAGAACCCATTTATTGCTAACATTGGACCCATTCATAGGTACATTGAAAATGTACCTTGGGGCGCCTGGGTGGCTCAGTCGGTTGAGCGGCCGACTTCGGCTCAGGTCACGATCTCGCGGTCTGTGAGTTCAAGCCCCGCATCGGGCTCTGTTCTGACAGCTCAGAGCCTGGAGCCTGTTTCACATTCCGTGTCTCCCTCTCTCTGCCCCTCCCCCATTCATGCTCTGTCTCTCTCTGTCTCAAAAATAAATAAATGTTAAAAAAAATAAAAAATAAATGTACCTTCTGTCATCTTTGTCGACTAATACACTGTGGAACTGAAGACATTGATGTTCCATTTGAGCATGGCCGTCACATCCAGTACTCTCTGGTCTGTATGCTACAGCTGCACTGGTAACTACATCTGTCTTAACATGTCCTTAAAAGAAGCCAAAATAGAAACTTTGCATTCAAGAGTAGGTATTTTTCTGAAGTAAGAGGGTAGATTAAAGAAATTGTCTTAAATTAGAAAGATGATACTAGTGGGGTAGCTGGGTGGCTCAGTCAGTGAAACATCAGACTATTGATTTTGGCTCAGGTCATGATCTCACAGTCGTGAGGTCGAGACCCACGACATGCTCTGTGCTGCTCATGGAACCTCCTTGTGATGCTCTCTCTCCCTCTCCCTTCGCCCCTCCCTGCTAAAAAATGTTAGAAGTGAGATACTAGGGCTATAAATGAATTATTATGAAAACAACCCCTAATAGTGAAAGCACATACAATAGAGTTATGAGTTGATGGAGGCTTCTGAATAGTGGGGTGGGAGGTGGGGGCTTCTAGTTGGAATGGGGCAGCCAGAGAAGAATCGCAGGAGGGATGGAAGTCTGTGTGGCTCCTGCGTAATTGGGAGGGTTTTAGACCCTGAAGAAGTAGGCAAGCACCACAAGCATAGGGCACAAAGCAAGTACTGGTGGGATGAATCTGGCTTCCTGAGAAATGGCATAGAAATAGGATTTAGGATAACATTTGTATCAGAAAGATAGGGAGATAATGCAATCTTAACATTATACAAATATGTTTATGGCCTTGTATTTTCTATTAATGTTACTTGGAAACCATACTTCCTTTCACTAGGTGAGTTTTCTTATGTCACATCCAAAGACAGTCTGAATCAAAGAGTGATTCCTGGTTGGGTTACTTAATTCTAACCATGTTCTTTGAAAGTGGGTGTTCTGAAAATGTGAAAACTCATTCTCTAAATGTGTTTAATGAAGAACATAAAGAACTAAGATGTACCTGATGGGTTTTTCACTTGTATGTCCACTTTTTAAGTGAACTATAATTCATATTCAAAATACACATATTAATAGCAGTGTATTTGTCAACCTTGTTCTTTCGTTTGCCCAGAGGTCTGGCTGAGCTGATTTATGTTAAATTGACTAAGATAGATGACTCACAATAAACCAATATTGTATTTGTAATTGTGCATTCAAAGAGGTGAATGGTGGGAAACAATAATAATTTCAGGAATCTTTTAACAACTAAATTAAACTATGACAAAATGAAACAAATAACATCTTTGTGTTCGTTCTTACCCAAGGCTTGTATCTGAAAAGCGTTATTGCTGCAGTAATTGATTTTCTTGTATTCCAAAATAACAAAGGATTTTTTTAATGTTTTCAGGTAACCTTAAAAAAGGTGATTTATTTTCTGCTAAGTCTTGTTAGCAATCGATGGTAACAAGGACTATAAAAGTGCCTTAGAGAATGCTTAATTATCTGCTTGAGATGCTCTAAGAACAACCAAAAGAAAGGCATATAAAAAGTTAATTAACTTGCTCTAAGAACTATATCCACCCAATTAAACTGTAACTGGCATACAGTTATCCCATGCCATAACCTTTTTGATATTTAAGTATATGAAGAAAATCATTTTTAGCAAGAGAAATAAAATAAGTAATAGGAATTGAGAACCAAACAGTTGGCCACATGGGTTTAACGTCAAAAATGTTCTAATTTGATCATTTCCCTTTTATAGTCTTCTCAATTTGCTTGTCCCTAAAAGATAACCAAAACACTCAAAATAACCCATAGAAATGCACAAAGAAGGTTTCTGATGTTGTAGAAATACTAAGCGAAAATGGGATGGTTATGATATTTCTTCCCAAATCTGAAATCACCAGAGATGAGAAATCCTTGCAAAAGTGGTTTTATTTAATTTCCCAGCTGAGTACTGCCTTTCTAGTCAAGGAAAACTTAGCCTAAGAGCTCTTTTATCACTTGGAGAAACTTCAGAGATAAGGAAATTATTTCCATACACAGACAATCATTTTAATGAATTACTTCTACGTTAGAAGAGAGGACTGTAGAATGGTCTAGATTTGTGACCCAGAAAAACCTTCTATGATATTGATGTGACCTAAGCACTTATGCATCAAATTAATCTGTGACAGAATTAGCATGATATTTGATGTCTGTCATAATATTGCACATTATCTTCTTCCTTGCTGTCTCTGATTTTTCTTGAGGGCCCTGTCAGGGGAAAGAGCCTATCTGAAGTATAATTCATTATCTAACGGAGAACGCATCCCGGTTTAAACCCATTAGCCTGTACCATGTGAATTGAATTTTGAATATAGATTTAATATTTGCTCCAAACATGTGCTTATCTCTCAACCTGAGCATGCAGTAATGAGTCTAAGAACTAGAGGTTGTTTTGTCCCTTGGAATCTGACTTGTCGTTTAGAAGATGGCCATGAATTTTGCACTACCTCAGTCCTATTGATCCCAAAGCAGTTCTTAATATCTGATTAGCCCTCAGAACTGTCCATTACATCTGAGGTCTGGTGTCTCGTCCAGCAACTTGGTCCATTCTGGACCAGGGAAATGAATCTGTCTTATTCGGAGCATGTGACAGCCTACTAACCATGCAGAGTAGTTTTTTGTCCTCTCAGTCCCAAATGGAATCGTCCTTAGTTAATTACTTTGACAAAGCATTTTACACTTGTGAATGTTTAATACATTTTGTGGCCCTTTCAAAGTAATTTAACTATTTTTTATTTTCAACACGTCTTTTATTTTTCCTCCCTTCCTTCCTTTTTCCTTCCCTCCTTCCCACCTTTCTTTCCTTCCTTCTTTCCTTCCTTCCTTCCTTCCTTCCTTCCTTCCTTCCTTCCTTCCTTCCTTTTTAAATAAGTTGTAGACCCAATATGAGGCTTGAACTCACAACCATGAGATCAAGAGTTTCATGCTCAACCAACTGAGCCAGCCAGACACCTCTGGCATTTCTTTATTCAAATAATATTTAATGATACACTAAAAATAAAAGGGCATTTCCTGCTAAATTTCAAATCACAAGATTGTGCGCCATCTCTGAGTGAAAGCATCCATTTCTTCTAAATATTCAGTTCATTAACTCAGGTTGGAAAGACCCAGTGATGTGTAATTTTAAGGAAGGGCCACTTCTTTTCCCCAGCTCTCTGTTCCTACACCTGATCTAGGTAATAAAAAAAATTACATCATAATCAAGTCATTTTTTTCTACAAAGGCTTCAAAGCTCTACCTAAAGGGAAATACCACTGGATTTAGGCAAAGATTTTAAAAAGAGGTCTTTTGAAAAGCATGAGTCCTGGATGTTTTGTGATTAAAAGGGTTTCATGATGATTAAACTTGGAAAGCATTCAATCTGTAGGACTCTCTTGAAAATCAACTATACCCATGTGCATTAAGGAGCCTAGAAATTCTGTGGTTAAAAAATAAGCCAGCTGACCTGAACACCTCTCTCTTCCCCAATTTTTCACGGAACGTCTGTTAACACTGACGGAGCTTTGTGCTACATCAATCATTCTTTCACATCAAGATATTCTCCCCTTCCCGATAGCGGATGTTAGCCAGGAGAGGGCTTGAAGACACTGAACCCTGAACAATGGATGGAAGGATGGAGGATGAGGACAGGGAGGAAAGAGGGGAGGAGAGGAAGAGAGGATGAAAACAAAGTGGGGATTTCTGATAAATTGATGGATTTCCAGGCATAGCTAATACCTCTAGCTGCTGAGGTAAGACAAGTCAGGCTCTGAAATACTACCCTAGGGTTTGCTGGGGTTTTTTTTTTGTGTCCTGCCTTTGGTTACTGGAAATGTGAAGACTTTATTGGATCTCGCGGCTAGGCTTTTTTGATGGTTAAAGGCAATTCCTCCTGGGGGGCTAATAACCAGTTGGTGATTCACAGCAACAGCAGATTCTGACAACTAAAGGTTGTAGACACCATAAAATCTCTCCCGACACAGCTTCTTTTATGTGTACCCTTACTTACCAAATCCACATGCTGACAGAGTCACAATGTGAGGGGCATGGGGATTGGATTGCTGGGCAAGTGGATCGTATATAAAATAAAAATAGCCAACTTAAGTAGGTGTGTAAAGCAAAAAAGAATAATTTTAATTTCTTACAAACTCCATTGAAAAGGAGTTGTTGCTACCAATAGCTATGCTAATTTTTCATTAGTTGTGTCCACATATATAAGTGTATATGTAAGTGGCCCAAAGATAAAGTTCACCTCTTTTCACCCCTTAAACTGATTAGACATTAATATGGATTGTTATCAAAGACTACAAAATAATATATCTTCATTAGAAATGTAGAAAATATTTTTAAAATATTTCAAATATAAAAATCCCCTCTGTGGTGATAATGATTTTTTATATACAACTTTCTAGGAATTTTTCCTAAGATATACATCTAAGCAAGTGTAAGTTTTCATAACTTCATATCATACTACAAAAACTGTTTTGTAGTCTTTTTTTCATTGAAATTGTACTGACAGTCCTTTCCCTAGTCATTAAGTATTCCACACAGTGTGCCTTTATATGAGCACGGTAATTCTTTACAATATATAATAATCTTCTATTTTATTCCCAATATTTTAATCTCATAAAGATATGCTGAAATAAATATTCTTAGATGTAAATCTCTTCACTTGCCTTTGATTTTTTTTTCCTTCAAGATAAATTGCCAAAAACAAATTGTTGGGTCAGTGTATATGAACATTTAAAAACTATAATGTAACAGATTGTCAAATTGCCCTTCAGATATTATGTATTTCACAGTCCACTAGAGGGTATGTGGAACAGTAATTATCCCCCCCCCCACCTCCGTCTTCACTAATAAATGAAGATTATAAGGTGTCAAAAAGAGTTCTTTTAAAGTCTCCTTTCACTCATCTTTTACCCCAAATCTTACTAAGTGTATTCTAATTAAGGCAAACCGGTGAAGTTTTTCTTGCTCCTGAGTGGAGTTGAATACAGAGCTAAGAATTGTACATAAAGGTATTTTCTGAGAAGGGTCTACCCTGGGCAGACATGTTTTATTTATTTAAATAGTATTTAATATGGATATTTTGAACGCGGCAGAATAAAGCCATCACATTCTTTCTTGTCAGATTAAGTGGTTATAAAACAGCTGTGAACACCAGCTTAATGAGTGTAGAAATTCTACTTAACTATTGATAGATTCCAGCCCTCATCTTTTTTGTTATCAGTTGTTAAATACACCATTAAGTAATTGTATTAACATATAGAAATTGGAAGCACTTTCCTGTCTCAGATATCTTAATTTTGTTCACTTAATTAGAAGTTATCACATGTTGATCAGTTTCCTAAAATAACCATGATATAAATGTCAAATAGCTTTTCATACAAATAGTATAGAATCAGAAATCTACCTTGTTGTAGAGTGAATGGTGATGGCAGAGGCTATGGAACAGATACCATTTGACCTGGCAGTTCGAATTTTTCATGTTTCTCAAATGTAACAGACTTTGCACAAATAGAATTAAGGAATCATGATCCAAAGTGAGAAAAAAAAGTAATTTTGATGTGTGAAATAAAAGGGGGCTGCATATTAAAATGAATTCATAATTACATTTTAATCTAAATAATATGTGCCAAAGTAAATGAAAGATTATTTTAGATTCTTCAATATATTATTCTCCTAGTCATTTTAATTTTCATTTTATGAGGTTAAAGTAGAGGTAAATGAGTTACAAAGGAGAGATGTGTGATTACAAATTGCTATTATGGGGTGTAAAATTTGTAAGACTATCAGTATGGGCAGAAGTAGAATAGCTTTCTTTTGGCAAAGAGGGGCTAAAAGCATATGAAAAACCGTGAGACCATTAATGACCTATAATGTCACACAGAATAACCACTGAAACCAAATAAGTATGACTCATTAATCTGAATTTTCTGTAAAGAATCATCAAAAAATTTCTCCAGAGTAGAAACGAAGCTTTAACACTCTTAGTTAAAGAAAGAAAAACTTAAATGCGCTTTGCAAAATAAATGCGCTTTTGCAAAATAAACTCTCCCTGTGGAAAGATACACACAGACAGCAGAATATTGAGATGTTTTATTTATACCCCATCTCCATTTACCGGTGAATGTAGGCATCCTGAAGTGTTGATTGATGACTGGGCAGTGCTTTTCTGTCAGTTCTAGCAATGACTTAAAATGACTTATAGATGCTGCAAGGTAAGTCGTCCTGTCTTCCTGTGCAAGGAAGAATCTGTAAAACTCTTCAGTTATGGAGGCCACTGAGCATGTGAAGACAATATCCTGGAAGTCCTCAGTTAATTCTTAGAAACTGTGACCTTAGAAACCTATGATGGCAAAAGTAACTGCCACAGTGAATATTTATAAATGTGCAAAACTGGAAAGGTCTTTAATATCTAAGGGGGCACTATTTCAAGATATCCTGCAGATCCCATGAGCAGGGGCATGATAGAGGGAACACAGGCATCACTGCTTGCTCTCCCCCACCCTTCCTTCCAGCCCCCTTTTCTGTGCTTCCTTTAGCAAGTTTCACATTTTTCTTGTATGCCTTTCCACAGGTCATGGTCCCATCCTCATCCGAGGGAAAGAAATTCTTTCCTGCTTTAGTTGTACTGTACTTTGTGTGGGGAATCGGTGTGCTAAAATCATATGCCAGCTGTGGAGTGACAGATTTAACACCGTATTACAATTGCTGTGAGCCGCCCCCCCATATTTCCATTTCTGTAGCTTCTGGGTGCACCAGTGGGTCTCTTAGCTCACAGATGAGTCTGTCACCCAGAATCTCCTTGGGTCACCCTACCATATTATCTCTGTCCTCAACTCCCACTTCTCAACAATGCCCTTGAGGCCAGTGTCAGGAGCGGCCTGGATGAAAATGCCAGTATCTGTGCTTAGCAGAGCTGATATCCCCAAAGTTGCTGATCCTTGGGTGTCAGAGCAGAGCTGGTGTTGGGGAGTGAAAAGGGCCAGTGTGGCTGAAGCATGGATAGCAATCAGAGGTGTTGCACAAGTTTAGGGTGAAGAGGTAGGCAGGCCAGTCATGCAGGACTTTCCAGGCCAAGTTGATTAAGGATGTTAGGCTTTATTCAAGGGTCACTAGGTGGCTCTTAAAGATTTTAAGCATGTGTCTGATGTGAAACGTAAATGATGATTCTGGCTGTGGTCCACATTTGCGTAGCTGGGGGGTGATACACCAGAGTGCCCAGATGGCTCTGGGTTATGAAATATAGACCCTCCCCACAACTGGAAAGAAGGATCTGTTAAGTAGAGCTTGCAGTTCACAAATTGAAAAGGAAGTGTCACATTTTAGGAAACTGTTAGGACAATTACCATGCAGGTTCAGCTTCTCTGTTCGTATAATTTGGATCCCGGCTAGTCCATGCTTTCACTTCTTAAAAACATCAAACTTGGGGCACCTGGGTGGCCGAGTCAGTTAAGCTTCTGACTTCAGCTCAGGTCATGATCTTGCTGTCCGTGGGTTTGAGCCCCGCATGGAGCTCTGCGCTAATAGCTCAGAGCCTGGAGCCTGCTTCAGGTTCTGTGTCTCCTTCTCTCTCTGCCCCTCCCCCACTTGCGTTCTGTCTCTCTCTGTCTCTCAAAGGTGAATAAATATCAAAAAAAAAAATCCCAAAGAAAAAACAAAAAAACAAACTTAGCCGGCATTTGAGCCTGGAAGCAAGAAAGCAAAGTAGCATCATTTTGGCTACCGAATGGAATAGATTTCCTTCATGTGTCTCTGCACTTCAGCGTTCATCCTGAGTTAGAAAAAAATGTATCCAGCACACAGATTGTCCCCCCTCGAGTTACTCTGAGTGTCAGACTTGGCAGTCTTCATACTCCATCCAATCTAATGCAGACTCATTAACATTTGTACTTAGCCACATGGATTCAAATGCCGAGTGTTTCTGAACATTTGCAGGCAGATGTTATCAAAGATGTTCTCCTTTCACAGTTTCCTCTGTTCATTTGCACAGAGCAAGCATTGCCACCAGACATGAGGTGCAGTCAAGAGAGAAGCATTTTTGTTTGTTTGCTGCTAAACTATGAGCATGTGCTTGTATTGGGGAAGCATTTTACTTGACTGCTTTGAATTAACTATTGTTCCGATACTGGTTTATCGTTGTGTTTGTTGTTTTGCTTACTCTGAAGCAAGTATTAATATGGGGGTGGGGCACGGAAGCCGTTTTTGCTTACATTTGGATGCTGATTTTAATGGAAAGACATTCAGGACCCACTTTTTCACTGAATTCCGTCTTCCTCTTTGTAACCAGGATTGGATGCTCTGCCTTTCCTAAAAACCTGCATTTTATTTACTCCATTATGCAATTCCAAGGTCAGGGCAGTTCTTGAATTAGGAAAACATCATTATCTCGAATATTGATTTGTCAGTCTTCTGAGTTACCTTCCATACTGAACACTGAAAGGACCCAGAAAATAAATACCAGAACGGAATCCAACCCCAACTAAAGGTGCCCTTTGTGTGCGAATTTTATGACTTCTTTGGTCTTGTTCAGAAATTAATGTCCTTCAAAGGATCCTTGTTCAACCTTCACTGGGGATGAAAAGGTGGTGAAGATACAGAGAAAATTTGCAGCCGGCAAGGCAGCATTTTCCAGTGGGTGTGGTAGGAATCAGCATAGCCGATATATTGACAAGTATGCTACTTTCGCTCAGTCTTAGAACACAAGGTTCCTCCTCTTGTCCTAAGCTATAGTCTAACTGTGCTTTTCACGCAGTCCTTTTCCATCTCCTCTCGTTGCCCTTTGTCTCCTTCATCTTTATTCTGGCTAGTTACATCTTCTACTGGCTGGTTTTCCCTCCACCTGCACACCTGGTCATGCCTGCGCCCCTGGGGCAGTAACTTTCTCACGGCTACGTGGTCTCTCCTTCTGTTTTTCATCAAGAGACAGTGAAGGACTGTGCAGTAAAGATGGCAATGAGGTATCTTCACCTTTAGACATTTTTTTTACTCTCTTGACATGCAGTGTTCCAGAAATCTTAATCTGGACGTGGGGTGCCACAGGCAGGCAGATCAGTTTTGTGGCTATTGCAAGAGTTTAACTGTGAGGCAATAAATGTTTTCACAAAACTTCTGTTGCAAAGTCCTGACTTATTTCAGAACCTCCATGGCTTTTGCAGATTTCGCTCTCAAAATCACCCCCAATGCTGATATATGTCCTCTTAAACTGCCATACATCCTCCTCCATTTTGAAGGCTTCACTTGGTGAGAGTCAACACAATTGGTTTATTGGTTTATTTGTTTTCTGTTCTGTTTCTACTTTTTTTTTTTTACCTTTCGTCATTACATCTACAGCTTTAAATATAGATAATCTATCGTTTAAGGTCTCATTGGTTCAAGCAAGGGGGATATGCCTTTTGATTTTTTTTTTTAAGTAGCACACAATCTAACCTAATAAGAAAGAATTAATTTCCCTACTGTTTTTACTTACTATAGATGTGGTATTTTCTTTTGTGTTTATTTTTTCTTCTTCTCGGTATGTTTTCCTATCTGATTCTAATCTGAGTCACTTCCCCCAAATCCTCATTATAAATGTGTTTAAGAATAGAGTTAATGTATTTACAGGCTTGTCCATCAGTGAACAGAGTATACGTCACCATTTATTTAGTTCTTTTACATTTGTTAGTAGAGTTAATAAATAAGCTTTAAACGAAAACATTTTCTCTGTAAGGTCTTAAGCATTCATTATACTACAGTTGCAACAATTCCTAGATATTTTGCCTTTTTGCTAGTTTGAATAATATCTTTCTATCTTATTTTTTCTTCGGTTATTCTTCCTGTAGAAGAATTTTTAAGCTGATCTCATATGTGACAACTTTCCAGAACTGTCTTATTATTTTTTAAGAATTTATCTGTTAATTCTTTTGGATTTTCCTTGTAGATAAATATATATATTGGTTAATAATGACTATTTTTTCTCTTTCTTTTCTAATTCTTATACCTCTTTTTATTTTATCTTATTTCATTTTTGAGGACCTTCAATACTATATAGAAAAAATAAAATAAATAAAATTGATAGGGAACATCATTGTCTCATTTTCTCTTTTAAAAAATATGCATCACTACTGTATATTTATGAAAAGTGTTAGGAGAGTAAATCTTAAGAGTTTCCATCATAAGAAAACAGTTTTTTTCTTTCTCTGTTTTCTTTTCTTGTATCTATATGAGATGATGGATGTTAACTAAACTTGTGGTAATCATTTCAAAATATGTGTAAGTCAAGTCATTATGCTGTACCCCCTAAACTTATATAGTTTTGTGTATTAATTGTATGTCAATAAAACTGAAATAAACATGTACCAAAGTTATTCCATTATGTTTGTATTGGGGGTACACTGCCTTTATCAAATTAAGGAATTTCACTTTAATTTTACACTTCTCAGAATTTTTAATTTGAAAATCCTATATTTTTCTCCATTAATTAATTAATTAATTTGATGAACTGAAGTGAGATGTTCTGATATTAAAACATACTTGTATCTCTAAATTAAATCCTACTTGAACATAATGTATTATTTTTGTTAATTAGTTGATTTAGAGGAACTAATTTACTTAATTTGGGTTTTCTTTCACACTTGAGAAATATCCATACAAATCTCTTTTTGTTTTCATTATCCAGTTTGTATTATTTGTCCCTTAAAAGTTTGGTAGAATTCTTTGTAAAACTCTCTGAGCCTTGGATCTTTTTTGTTGGAAAGGAAAATGAGTAATTCATATTTTAATTTTTTAGTAGTCATTGTCATATTCATTAGACCAATGTTACCAGTTTTGGCATTTTGTATTTTCCTAGAAATGTATCTTTTAAAAAATATTCCTATATTTATTGATATTTGGATGAAGATAATATTTTAAACTAATATCTGGAGGTATTTCTTTTCTCAATTTGTTTACTTAGATCTTTTCACCTCCTATGTGTATTTATTTTTTTCTTTTTTTTTTTTTTTTAGTGTTTATTTTGAGAGAGAGAGAAAAACTATGCATGAGCAGGGAAGGGGCAGAGAGAGAGGGAGAGAGAGAATCCCAAGCTCCACGCTGTCAGCGCAGAGCCTGATGCTGGGCTCAGTCTCAGGAACCATGAGATAATGACCTCAGCTGAAATTAAGTGTCAGATACTTAACCAACTGGGCCACCCAGGCACCCCATCATGTCATATCTACATTTAAAAAGAAATATTAACAGAAGTTTGTCTAACCTTTAGTATTTTCAAATAGTTTTGGTTTGTTTATTTCTTTGAATTGTTAGTGTTTCTTGTTTATGTCAGTGACTAGTGCTTTTATTTTTATTTTATTTCTTATTTATTTGGCTTTATTGTCTTTTCCTCTGCTTGTTTCTTATCAAATATGTTTTCCTTTTGTTTTCTGATAAATCCATTTAAAGCTGCAATTTTGCTGTGTCTCTTGTTAAGCTGTGTCCCACGTTGGCAGTGCATAATTTTTTTGTCATTTAGCTTTAAACTGTTTCTATTTACTCATACTATTACCATTTTAGCTCGTTTATTTAGTCATAAGTCTTTTAGTTTACTGATACATAATATTTAGTTATTTTCATTCATTTCTAATTCATATGATCAATGAATATAATATTTATGATATCAGTTTGTTGAAGTTTACTTTGAGAGTTTCCTTTGAGAGTTATTTCACCATGGACTTTTGTCTGTGTTCCATGTATACTTAAACATTTATATCTTTACCTATGATTTTCTGAAAGAGTTGTCTTAAAATTTCAATCACAGTTGTTCATTAATCTGTTATGCCTGTGATGTGATCATTGACGCAGTTTTAATGTCAATATAGACAATAGGACTTTTTCAACTGTGCTTTTTTCTGGCAGTATGTACTGTCCTTCATTGTTGCTTTTGATTTGCTTTTTGTGTTACATTCCATTTTGTCAGTTACTTTTATTACCTCTATTGACAATTAGCTCATATTATTTTCTTCTCTCCTCACTTTATATTTAATTATTTAAATTAAAATTATTTAAATAATTTATTTTATTAATTATTTTGTCACTGATGTCTCAGATAGGTAATATGATATTGTAAAATCAATTTTTTAAGAATCTTATCAGAGTCACTGACTATTAAAAAGTTTTATCCATTTATATTTATTGTAATTTTTAGTTACATTATATTTTATTTATATTATCTTACTGTTACATATAAAATTATTTTTCTTTCTTAACTTTGAAATAGAATTTTGTAATAGTAGAAATTATATATTTGGTTTTTACTTTTCTATTAATTAGCCCTAATATAATGTATTTATAGTTCTTTTACCATATCAGTATCTTGCATATATCAACATATGCATCTTCTCCTTGGATAAGATATATACCCTGAGACACTCTCTTTCCTCTATTCATGCTTTTCCCAGCTGTCACCTTTTGTCAGTAAGTTACATATCATCTACAATAGCACTGTAGAACAGAACTTTCTGTGATGGTGGGAACATTTTTAACTGTGCTACCTGATACAAGAGCCACTAGCCACATACCTATTGAGCACTCAAAATATGGCTACTATGACTGAATGAGGAACTGAATTTTTAACTTAATTTAATTAATTTAATTTAATTTAATTTTTAAATTTAAATATACAAATGTGGCCAGTGGCTACCATATTGGATAATATAAATAAAATAAGTTATTTTTGGATATTTATGGATATGATTCTCTTCCTTGGTAAATGGAGCAAATTTTTATTTAGACCACAACAATAAACTTTACACATTCATCCTTATTTTCCACATTTTTAGTATGTTTTTGAATTTATTTTTCCTCTTGTTGGTTTACCTTCTTCAAGAATGCTTTAAAGAGTATTTTGCTGTGGAAGAAATTCTCAAATATGGTATACTTGAGAATGACTAATGTTAACACTTAAATTTTAGGCTTAAACTTTTTTTTACTTCAATGCCTTGAAATATAATTTGTATTTTTCTAACATCTCTTATTGCTATTTTGTAGTACAATATCAATTTGAATTATTTTTTTTCTTTTATAGATAATATTCTTCCTGGAAACTTTTAGAATTTTGTCTGTAGTATTATCTAAATTTATTATAATATGACTTGTTTGGATTATTTTCTCATATAATCTGTCATTCTATGAGCCATTTTAAGAATGTTTTATATCTTTCTTTAATTCTGGATAATTGCTGATTATTGAGTAATATGTTTTTTTAAGTATATTGTCTTCTCTCCATTAATTTTTTCTTATTTTCAGACTATTTTTTATAGCGTAGACATATGTATTTCCTCCTCCAAAGTCCTTCTTTTCTTTCCATCTCTTTAACCTCCTGATGCTTTCTTTGTAATTCCATCACCCAACCATTTTCACCTGTGTTTTGCCATCCATCTTATCAAATTAGGTCTTTTATTTTGACTGTTACATTTTTACACTTGGTATCTCCATTTAGTTCTTCCTTTAAGTTGTTCATTCTTACCTCATGTTTTCATTACCCTCCCTTATATCTTTGAAGATATTTCTTAGGCTTATTAAAAATTATTTTGTCTCTCCTTTATTATTTCTGCTTACTCCTATGTAAGTTTTCTTTCTTATTCAGATTTTTTTTGATCAGGCACTATTTAATAGGCATTGGGATAATTGCTTTAATACACACAATTAGCCTCCAAGATAAATATTAAAAATATTCCTATTCTACCCAGTAGGAAATTCTGCATCAAAAGATTAAGTAGCTTGTTCACGTTCATGCAACTAAATGAGTAATCGAACTAGGATTAGAACCAAGCATCTTGGGGCACCTGGGTGGCTCAGTCAGTTAGGTTAAGCGTTCAACTTCAGGTTGTGATCTCATAGCTAATGAGTTCGAGCCCTGCATAGGTCTATGCTGACAGCTCAGAGCCTAAAGCCTGCTTCCGATTCTGTGTCTACCTCTCTCTCTGCTCTTTTCTCGTTCACAATTTCTCAAAAATAAATAAACATCAAAAAAAATTTTAAGGAAGTAAGCATTCTGACTCTACTAACACCTTTATACTGTACAATAGTACAACCACTGTAATATATTTAGAAGAATAAAATAGATGTATTCCTCTCAATGACCATATAAATATAATAAAGGGAATAAGAAAGAGTGGTTAATCAAGGCTTATACCAAATGGTTGAGTTTTGTGGAATATTTGGAGCTTGTGTTGTTATTTTTCATGAAGACTGGGTATTGGATACAGGATATCAGCTTCCTCTATGTAGTTAATAATATTTGATTTCTAGCAATATGCCAAGCATTACTTTAAGCACTTTACATATACTCTTGGAAGTAGATGCTGTTATTATATTCATCTTTTTTATATTAAAAAAAAATGAGCCCCAGAGAGGTTAAGGAAATTGTCCAAAGCTACATAGTAAGTGCTAGGGCTGAGATCTGAATCTGGAGAGTCTGGTTCCTGAGTGTGTTATCCTGTTTTTGCTTTACTTCTTGTACTATACAGTTATACAGAGCTGAGAAGATGAAATACAAGTTGGGGAGGTATGCATGAAATGAAATTAAGGAATGAAACAGAGGAGACAGGATAGGAATAGAGGCTAGGGATAGTGGTAGTCCCATTTTACACAGGCACTCCCAATCTTTGGCGTCTGCAATACTTTTTTCTGATTTTCCATATGGTTTCTCCTTATCCCACTCAAAATCTCCCCTCAAGATGAGAGCTGAAACAACCATTCATACTGAAGTATGGGATCTGGTGAGTTAGTTAGTTCTGAGTCTAATGGTAAGAGACTGCAGAAGAAGCAAATTATAGATTCCAGAATATTTTAGGCATGTAGATAGTTGTGCTTGATAGGCAAGAAACTAAAAAACCATAGATTACAAACAAGTTAAAATGTTCATGTGTATTCATTATGATTGTTCGTTTGAAGATTCAACGTTAGGTCAAAGAAGTTGAAGTGAAACTAACAAAATGCTTCTGATAGTTGCTGAGTCAGCTGACAAAAGTTTATGTCAACTGGTTGTAGATTCTTAATAATAGCATAAAGAAGAGACCTTAGGCATATGGTTATCGCACCAGAGACAGAGCTAGTATTGTCAGAATCCCTTATGTGGCATCAAGATCTTTACACCTGGTTGGCTTTTACTTTTTTTCAATATAAACAGCTATAATAAATTAATTAAAACATATGACAAAAGTAACTAATAAGGCTTTTGTGTTTTTTCATTTTCTTAAATGGAGTATAAGTGACACACAATTCTCCATTGGTTTCAGATGTATATCATAGTGATTCAATATTTTTATACATTACAGAATGATCCCTATGATAGATTTATTTACCATCTGGTCACCATACAAGGTTATTACAATCCTACTGAATATATTCCCCATGCTGTACATTAGGTCCCCATGACTTATTTATTTTATAGCTGGAAGTCTGTACATTTTAATCCTCTTCATCTACTTTTAATAATGCTTCTTTTTCATTGTGGTAAAACATACCTAACATAAAATTTACCATTTTAAACATTTTTAAATGTATACTTCAGTGGCATTGAATTCATTCCCATTATTGTTCAACCACTATCAAAATCTAGAATTTTTTATCATCCCAAATTGAAACTCTGTGCCCTTTAACTTCCAATTTCCCCTCTCTCTCCAGCCCCTGGTAACCTCTACTCTACTTTGTATATTTATGAATTTGACTACTCTAGGTACCTCGTATAAGTAGAATCACACGATGCTTCCTTTTGTGTCTGGTGTATTCTATTCGCTTAGCCAAAAGTCTTTAAGGTCCATCCACGTTTGTAGCATATGTCTACAGAATTTTCTTCCTTTTTAAGGCTGAAAAATACTCTACTGTATGTTTATACTGCATTTTGCGTATCATTCACTTGTTGATAAACATTTGGGTTGTTTCCGTCTTTTGGCTATTGTTAATAATGCTACCATAAACATTAGTGTAAAAGGTTCTCCTTTTATGCTTTGATTTGGGTATCTAAAACATATATATCTTTTGGCATTTATGCAGATTAACAAGACAGGAGAAATCTAATGCTTCATGTTACTATGATGCTATTCCTGGTGACATTTTTAAAGTATTTTTTTGAGTATCAATTATACTTAAGAAGACTATATAATTTACCGTTCAAACCAGGATGGCAATAGAAAATAGTCTGATTAATATTTACCCAGAGAAAATAGGCATAAATCAGAAGTGTCTCAAGCAAACCAGGCCATATGGTCCTCTCATGTTTTGAAAGGTAGTTGAATAAATAGAATTTTTAGTTTATAGTGATTGGTAAATGTGAAGTGGAATTATTTAACTGAATCTCATTAGAAAGTGAAGTCTATTAGGAAGTATGTTGGTAATCTTAAAACATTAGGATTCTGTTTAGTGAAATATAGTCAAATTCATGTATTTTCTCTGATTTAACCACTTATAAATGTTTGTTATTTGAGGAAGTGGTGATTATTAACAGAGGTGACATCAAGCAGATATGTTCAGGTGTCTCTTGTTTTCCATTGCTAGCACTTTTGTCAACAGTCAACCCAAATACTCCATGGGGAAAAAAAAATAACTGAACACAATAAAAAATAATTTGTGCTTTAGGTTCTTCTCATTCTCTCACATGAGTACAGCTAACCAATGCACATAGTAATGGTCTAATAATTGTTTCTAGAAGTAATGAATACTGTCAGGCTCTCGTGATTCTTCCAACATTTATCAGAAGCAGAAATTCAGACATTGCGTGATCCATTGATCCTGATAGCCATTTTGGTTCCCCCACTCCCACCCCTTTAAATGTTGAAAGTATAGGGAGGGTGTCCTGATGATATCTGTATGATGAGTCTTCCAAGTCAAATGGAAATAGGATAATCAAATCCAGCCATCTTTAATTACATTTTTTGATAAATGATGTAAATAAATGCGAAACTTTTTTTTAACATAGGTAGACTATTGTTTAAAGTATAAAGTCTTTATCTGAATAAAGTTAAGTTTAAGACTCTTTGTTGGGGGAAATGGAAAGTATTAAGTGTTATTATTCCTAATGAAAGGAAATAATCTTGATAAGTTAACATAAGTGGAAGAGCCAACCCAGATTTCTAAAAATTTTGAATTTCAGAATCTAATTAAGATATGAAGTTTTATAAATTTTACTTCATATAGAACCACTGTTGGATTAAGATAGGAGAAAATTGTGAATCGTCATTTTGAATCTACTAATAAGTGGATAAATTTATCAATAAATTGTTTATTGTATATAATAATTATTATATATAAGATCATATAACTATCTTTGTTCTGTGATATGCCACATTTACACCTAAGGTGAGTTTTTTTAATAAAACTTTTTCACAAAGACAAGGGACACCCTATAATTAAGTCTTGCTAAGTCTCTCATATTACAAGATGATCTCTAAATAACATTATTTTTAACAAACTAGTTTAAGCAACTTTCCAAGTATTAGTCAAGTAAATATTGTGTATCAGGGACATTTTATATTGGGGTATACACAGTATTATTAAGTTTCTTAGAAATTTTTATTTTATGAGTATTTTAAGTTATTGTTTGACCTAATCTCCAAATTATCCCTTTTTATGAAAGTTAATTGAGATATACAGTGCAAACCATAATTTAATCTGAATATAAACATATGTATATGTTTCCAATGAGTTATCTATCAGTTATCACAAATAGCAATGAAGACCTTAGAGCTATATTAGAAAAACGTATACCTGGAATTTAACTCTGCAATCTCACTTGCTCTCAAGAGAACACCATCCATTTCAAATCTATGTCACAAACTCCAAGAGACTGGGGGAGTGGGAGTGAGGGGTGGGCAGAGTGGTAAACACAGGTGATGGACAGAAATTCAGCTTTCAAGGAAACTCAAATCAGATGCATTATTACAGATAAGGAGAAGGAAAAGTTTATGGATTTTAGAATCTTTTTTTAAAGTTTATTTATTTATTTTGAGAGAGACAGTGACAGCACGAGTTGTGGAGGGGCAGAGAGAGAGAGAATCCCAACCTAGCTCCACACCGGCAGTGCAGAGCTCAATGTGGGGCTCAAACCCATGAAACTGAGAGATCATGACCTGAACTGAAACCGAGTCGGACGCTTTACCGACTGAGCCCCCAGGTGCCCCAAAACCTACGGATTTTAAAAAATGACTTTTCTGCCAGCACCATGCAAGTCTCACAAAGAGATGTGTGACAAATCGACTGACTTAAAAGGATGGAGGCTACATTTCAGATCATTTCAACTGCTAACAGTTGACCTTTTCCATTGAGGTTCAGCAGCGAAGTTGGCATAGTCAGAAGCTCCATGTTGGATTTGCAAATACAGTTTACTTCACAGAAATTCAACATTATAAACAGCAGGCACCTCCCACCCACCCCGTCCCCTCGCTCCCTCCTCCTCACTCCCCATCCAGTCCAGCTGGGTGCAGACCACACTAAGCAGAGAGTGAACAGCGATGCAGCCCTACTGCTTTGCAGGGAGACTGAAAAGTGATGGAACCTGTCTGCACCATGTCCTGCCTGCCCTGCACATGCACACGCCCGCCAGCTGCACAGGCCACCAGAGTCTGGCTGGGCCCAGCCCACAGTGGACCAGTGCAACGGATCTACCCCATTTCTTTAATTCCTTCATGTCATCCTCTTTCTCTTCCTTTATTTTGGTGGTTTTTGATGGTAAGGTTATAAAGGGAACATTTGGCAGAGGGACCGTTTAAGGTCCACCGACGTCCAGCAAATTCTTGTCTAGTTCCTCCTGTTCTAGTTCTTCTAATTCCACCATGAGCTCATCCTTACCAAATTCTTCTCCAAACCCTACAGGTTTTTAAATAGCTGTATTTGCAAGTTCTTGCTGGTCACAGATGTCCTGCGTTAACTCTTCAATTTTATCAATGTCCGTGTTGTCATGGGCAGACCTCATGACCTTGGTGACATAGCCCATGTTCTTGGGCACTTCGATATTGGTATTGGCATTCTCTAGGGCCTCTCGCTGAAACTCAGTGGTTGATGATGTGCTCTTGATCATGCCTCTTCTTGTGCTTCAGCACCCAACGGGCCACATGCTTGTTTTGGTGCCATGCTTCTTGGTGGCAGTCAGCTCCTGCTCAGTCTTTGTCTCCAGGAATTACTGCTTCTTACTTAGCCCGAAATATCCCTTTTAAATAAGTTGTCCAATGTATTCATGAGGCTTTATTTGATAAAGGAAAAAATGCATATGTAAAATGCTTTCCTCACTTGTTAATACACCCAAAGCATTTTAGGAAATTATGCAGTGAACTCAGTCTGTGTCTCTCTGTCTCTCATCCTCTGTGTCTTTGTCTCATATATAGGATGTGTTTATATAATGGAATATGTACATATATAAAAGTTTCTCAACTTTTAAATCATACTTAATGCTCAAAAAATTTTGTGTAACACAGAGAGGATGACAATTTGTCTACTGAGAAAGACAGTTGAGGAAAATAAGCAGTTTTTAAAACTCAACTAGTAACTAAATGACTGAGTTGTGTAGTGATCCAGCCATGCAGGCATATATTTAAAATAAGATATTTTTGTCAAAACTGCTGATATTCTTTGAAGTTCAATTTAATAAATATAAAATTATCAAAGACTAACCAGCCCTAAAAACTTGATGCCTAAAAACAAACAAACAAACAAACAAAATCAAATTGTCATCTAAAATAAAATTTCATTAGACTTGCTTTGTCTGAGTTATTATTTTGGAAAATCAAAGCTAATGCGAACCATATATTCACCAACAGCCTATGTACTAAAATTTTGTGAAGTTTCCTGTAATAATTTCCATTTTGGAGACGAGAGGTTCAGTAACTTATTCAAGGTCAGGATCTCCTAAGTGGGGGAGGCAGAACTCCATTGTTGTTGGTTTGACCTTAGAACTCACTGTTTGCTCTACCTCATATTATCTACTTAAAAGGATAGGAAAATTTCTTTTTTAAAACTGAAACTTAAAAAAAAAAAAACTTCTTTGTCCAAAGTTTTGAGGCAGCATGGTAGACTAGAAAAAAACAAAACACATTATCACGGGAATCAGAAGAGCTTGGCCAGTTTGAGTTTTGCTGATTATTAGCAGGATAGATGATTTACCTCTCTGGACGTTAGCACTTAGGATCTAGTAGTGCTTGTCTGGCCTTCCTAAGTTATTCTCATGTATGTAATAGTCAGATAAGATAATGTCCAATTGTAGTATTTTCAAAATCTTGAGGACTTTCAAAGGTAAGGAGCTAGGAGTTCGTATTGCAAATAAAACTTACTGCAACACACTAAAAATGAATGGCTGTTGGTATCTCCTTTGGTATGACCTGTTTGATCATGGAACAAAATATCTAGTAGGCCATATCTGAGCTTTTAATGGCGTTGGGTCATGATCATCTCATATATAGTATTTAGGCTTCATGAAAGATCTTGTTAAATTTTTTTTGTACTTTATTAAAGGTCCACAATTCTTCATCTAAAATGCTCAGGGTGGGATGTCTTTCAGAACTCTTCAGCTTTCAGAAATGTAATATGATACGTCAACTATAAATTTCATAAAAACCCAGTGGAGTCTGAGACAGAACTCCATAATCCAACACATTAGTATTAGTGCAGAGTAATAGTTCAGAATTCTCAAAATATGGATGAAAGCTATATAGTTTCTTGCCAGGTTAAGTCGGGTTATGTTGCCAAATGTAGGAGTGCTTAAATTACAAAATATTTCATCTTTAGATTTCAGATATGTGGATAATGGGTGAAAAGATTATAATGATGTTTACTTTTAGAATTATAAAAACAATGCCAACACATTTTAGAAGTTTTAGTAAATGGCAGAGGAGCTCAGTAGAGCATGAAACTCTTGATCTCAGAATTGTGAGTTCAAGCCCCACCCTGGGTGTACAGATTACATAAAAAATAAATTTAAAAATTTTAAGAAAAGGAAAATGCAGAAAAAATAAAGAAAAGAAAAAGCCACTCACAATTGAGAGAATGTCTTCTAGCTGTCAGTGTCTATCCCTTTTATACAACTTAGACTGTACAATACATATCATCTTATAGTTCACTCAATTCTTTTAATAGCATGGATATTCTTAAGGGTCTTCTTAAAAAAGACAGAAAAAAACGAAGGGAAAGGACAGCAGAGCTAGAAGAGGGAACTCTGCAAATCAATGACAGAAGATGTAGAAGGCTATTGTTAAAAGAATCTCAGAGTTTTTGTAAAGAAGTGCTCCTGAACTAGCGTCTAGATCAATTTTTAATGTTATAAAGGATACGATACGATATGGATTTTTAAAATGCATAGAAAATCCTCAAGCTCCATTTAATACATCTTTCCTGTCTGCTTGCTCTCTTTGGTTCTCTTGCCAAGGAGAACCCAGTTCCTCATTTGAGCATACATTGTCTTATCATTGCCTGTTGAAAAAGCAAATGTTATCTTAGGATTTTCAAACAATATAGTCTTTTTTCTTTTGTAGAATTTATATTTGCTAATTTTAATGTTTGCCATGAGAAAACGTCTATACTGTGATCTTTGGAAGGAACTCTGAATATTTAAAGCACACTAGAAATCTCGAATGCTTTTCTTATCTGGGGTTAGACAGCTTCATTTAAGTGAAAAACAACTGCCCTTTAGAAGGTGTGCTTCAAAAATTACAGGATCCACTATTCTGCATGCTTTTCCAAGATTCCACAGTGCTGTGTTTACAAGTACTTTTTGAGATTCTAAGTGAATGAAACAAACCTAAGTTTAGAAGCCAGGCTTACTCTATCTATAGTCTATTAAATGCGTCTGCGTCTGACTTCCAGAATGCTAACCTGCTATATTTCGCTTCACATCTGTATTTGACTGGAAGCATTAACAAATGGGGAAGGCATAAAATATTTAGAGCCCATGAAGCACTCAGGACTGTCAAAATGATCTATTTCACATACATGGCCGTATGCTGGGGCTTTTAGGTAAGATTTGTCCATTTATGTAAGATATAGCTACAGTTCCTATTTTCTTCGATTTCATTGAGTTCTATCATAAAGCTAACAATAAACTTTGAAATGCACTTAAGTTCTTTTTTTTTTTTTTTTTAATTTCTTTCTTTTCTCGCCTTTGGGTCATGCGTCCATGATTGAGAGAGGTAGAATTATGTCCTGAGAGTGAGGGAGTTTTAAGTATTAAAATACTGAGAGGGGGGCGCCTGGGTGGCTCAGTTGGTTAAGCATCCGACTTCAGCTCAGGTCACGATCTCGTGGTCCGTGAGTTCGAGCCCCGCGTCGGGCTCTGGGCTGATGGCTCAGAGCCTGGAGCCTGCTTCCGATTCTGTGTCTCCCTCTCTCTCTGCCCCTTCCCCGTTCATGCTCTGTCTCTCTCTGTCTCAAAAATAAATAAAATGTTAAAAAAAATTTTTTTAAATACTGAGAGGTATGTTTATAGTTTAGAAAGAGAACAATCCCCAAGTGTCCCCCACCTGCTCCCTTTACTTCTTGGTGAGTTTATGCCTTATTGAATTGTCAGAAAAACTTGTCTCTATTGAAATTTAATAAACCATATTAAAACATTACATGACATAGACCACGAGGAAAGCCACCACATGTGGTCCTTCCTTACTGGGTTTGTGATCTGTCAGTAGTGGATATAAATGGCTTTGACCGAAGTGAGTATTAGTGACAAGATCATCACAAACCAGAACCCCAGGGAAAAGCAAAATAATGTATTTTTAATTTCAATATTCTTTACATTGAGATTACTAGTGAGTTTTAATGCCTATTTATTGTTCCCTATACCTTGGAGGGAGGTGGTAATTATATAGTGTTTTTGGTGACTGATTTGCTGTTCTCAGTCTTTTTTTTTTTTTTTAGTCATTTCTTGCTCTCCACCTTGCTATCCGTTGTTACTTCATGCAGAATGTTGTGACCTTACAAATAAAAAACTGAGGCTAAAAGCTTACTCTAATGCATCAATTTGTACTTTAAAAACTCCACTAAATCTGCAAAGTCACCATCTTCATAAATCGGAGAACTAAGTTATATTGTTATTATTGATAACATTGCAATCTTTACTTTGAACAAATATCTTATTGCTGCTGTCATGGTTGAGTGAGCTAAGGAAAGTTCTAGCTTGCCTTCCCTATTTGCTAGAACCTTATTAAAGGACTGGTAAGAACACAAGAAAAAAGAAAATCATCTAGATATGTTAAAATTGTATGAATGGTGTTTGAAGGGAATGATGTTTGAATTAACCTGAATCCTAATCTCCAACATTCAAAGCAAATAAATGACTACTTATTTTTAATATGGTCTGAACATCGACATTGTTTTAGAAATGCTCATTAATGTGAATCAAGGATGATACGTGGTGTCAGAGCACAAGTAAAGTAGGAAAGTAGGAGAAGGACAAAAAGTATGGCTTTTCCAGACCCAGAGGAATTACGGTCACAAGTGCTGGGAGCCTTCCCCAGTGACATCTCAAACATTTTAAATATTCTGCAACAGAACCGATAGTTGCCTTAGGTCTGCCTCCTCAAAGCAAATGCTTCTTAATCAATACAATATATATGTTATATATTGCATGTATATTATTATTGTATTATTTGTATATATTTTACAAATATATGTATTGTATATAGTATATATTTTTGTATATATATTATATACATATATATTATATGTGTGTGTGTGTATATATATGTATATATATATATATATATATATATATATATATAATTGCATTAGGCATTTTAAATAATGACTCATTTCACTTTTAAAACAACCCAACAAGGGGATGCTGTTATTATCCACTCAACTCAGAAAAGTTGAGTTAGCCTGTCCACGTCGCAGAGCCAGGAGATGGAACCTAGGCAGTGCGGCTCCAGAGTCTTGGCTGCTAACCACTGCCATGTTCTCTTCTCACTTATCTACAACATAGGTCAAGAACAGAAACTAGGATCTAGAATCCCTGCAGAAGGAATTTTGATCCAATTCTTAAATAATTTAAGCTATTTGGAAGAATGAATGTCACATTGTTTTGGTGTGATATGCTTTGAAAACATGTCACTAACAACCTTGTATAAGGTCACTCCTCATCAGGGAAATACAAATCAAAACCACACTGGGATACCACCTCACGCCAGTCGGAATGGCTAACATGAACAAATCAGGAGACTATAGATGCCGGCGAGGATATGGAGAAACGGGAACACTCTTCCACTATTGGTGGGAATGCAAACTGGTGCAGCCGCTCTGGAAAACAGTGTGGAGGTTCCTCAAAAAATTAAAAATAGATCTACCCTATGATCCAGCAATAGCACTGCTAGGAATGTACCCAAGGGATCCAGGAGTGCTGATGCATAGGGGCACTTGTACCCCAACGTTTATAGCAGCACTTTCAACAATAGCCAAATTATGGAAAGAGCCTAAATGTCCATCAACTGACGAATGGGTAAAGAAATTGTGGTTTATATACACAATGGAATACTACGTGGCAATGAGAAAGAATGAAATCTGGCCATTTGTAGCAACATGGTTGGAACTGGAGAGTATTATGCTAAGTGAAGTAAGTCAGGAAGAGAAAGATAGATACCATATGTTTTCACTCATATGTGGATCATGAGAAATTTAACAGAAAACCAGGGGGAAGGAAACTTCGGGGGTGGGGGGAGTTACAGAGAGGGAAGGAGGCAAACCATAAGAGACTCTTAAAAACTGAGAACAAACTGAGGATTGATGGGGGGGTGGGGGAGAAGGAAAAGTGGGTGATGGGCATTGAGGACGGCACCTGTTGGGATGAGCACTGGGTATTTTATGGAAACCAATTTGACAATAAATTATTTTTTTTTAAAAAAGAGTAAGGCAGAGATAATTAATTAATATATGAATTTAATTTATTTAAATTAGTTTATTAATTTAATTAGTTTTTATTAATTTTTATTAATTTAAATAATTACTTTAATTAATAAGTTTATTTAAATTAACTTGTTTTGGAGAAGAGGAAGCTGTCATCCATGACTCTGGTGATGGTCATTTTAAAGCAACATATTCCTATCATAAAATACAATTAGCTGAAAATCAAGAGCTCACCGTTGGATATGTTCACCCTCACTTTTCTCTTGAAAACAGTCCCTGCTGCTGAAAAGTGTGTTTGGCTTAAAAAATCCAATGGCCATTCCAACATGGATACCAAAGAGAGCAATGTGATGAGCCTCAGAGGATTCCTCAAATCAATCTGTAACTATTTAGATGGTTATCCAAATCATGCATAATATATGATTATAGACTTATAGTTTACATAGACAATTCATGTCGAAATTAGTCTGCAATTCTCAGAAGTACATGTTTTCTTATGAAATTTTTTAGAAGACAAGCAACCCAAAATTTGCAATACATTTTTTATATAACATGTACATTGTGACTATCTGAGGGAAGTAAATATTTCTAAACAGCATTTGAAAAACACCTTGAGTTCTGTGCATTTTCCTCACCAATCTCATCCTGAGCATGTTATTTATACATACACATATACACACATGCACACACACATACAACACACTCATACTCTCAGATACATTTCAAGACCCAGAATAACTTTAGTAATTCCCTTTTTCTCCAAAGTGGTAGATATTAGATATTTCAACTGACCTTTGGCTAGCTGCATCACTACTTATATCTGATAATTTACCAAAAAAAAAAAAAAAGATAAAAACACATAAGGATAGGCAAGAAGTTAGGTAGAAGTTATTGAGTTTGCAAAACAAAAATTGGGTTCAATACCAACATCCATGTCATCTGCCATTTTTCTGCATTGATTATTAATCTCAGAACACTCCAAGCCACAGTTAACTTAGCTAGCTGGACAACTCATCCAGAACATGTAAAGTGGTAATAAGCATCATAGGCGTGATCTGTTCATAGACTCATGCTATTTGGTAGATGTTTGACTGGAAGATCTGTGTTAAGATCTTCCATAAAAACATTTTATGGAATAGTAAGAACTAAATGTTTCAGGTAGTGGATATAGGTTATTTTCATTTGTAGTCAAGTATTCTTGAGACTTTTAAAAATTTGTTATTTTTTATATTTTGGTTAGTCTCCTCATTACCAAAGTGTTTCTTTTCCATACATCATAGAGATGGTGATAGGAAATTAACCGAGGCTTAACTAAACAGCATTCAGATTCATAGGACATTAAAGCTAGAAGCCACCTAAAAAGCTTCAGAATTGACATCTCATTTGCTAGGCAAAATGTCCGAGATCAGAAAAGCTAAAAAGGTATGAAGAGTACATAGTTGCTTAGTAGAACACTACCTGTTAAGTCAACTACTTTTTGCTTACTTATTTATTTTCTAGGATACTTGATTAGCAGTTAACAACGTCTGAAGACCACAGTATGATCCACTCATTATGATAATGCAATTCATTCACCATACTCGGGAAAATACAGCAAAAACACACAACAAAGGAGATCTGTGTTTGGGCAGAATGAAGTTGGAGGAAATGCTGGGGGATGTCCATCGGGAACATAATTACACATTCAATAATCTTTTTTTTTAAATTTTTTTAACGTTTATTTATTTTTGAGACAGAGAGAGACAGAGCATGAATGGGGAAGGGTCAGAGAGAGGGAGACACAGAATCTGAAACAGGCTCCAGGCTCTGAGCTGTCAGCACAGAGCCCGACGCGGGGCTCGAACTCACTGACCGTGAGATCATGACCTGAGCCGAGGTCGGCCACTTAACCAACTGAGCCACCCAGGCGCCCTACATTCAATAATCTTTATATTGATTTAAAATTGCTAGCTTTTTAGCAGAAATAGTTTAATTGGGGGATTTCCTTTTTGCTGTTTTTCATTGTTTTTAACATACAGAGAATCTTGGGAAACAGAAGTGGATCAAACCCCTTTCTACCTATGTGAAGACCCTGTTCCTGATATGCACATTGGTCATCTGTACAGGGCACTAACTAACTGAACCAGGAGGCTTCCTTTGCAAATTTTCCTCAGGGTAGTTTATACTTTCTCTTGGAGGAGCATGGTATAATTACGGAAAGTATCAGTTGCTGTGAACTGTTTACCAGAATTTTGATTTACCTCAGCCTTAGTATGACTCCTTTACACTCTGCCAAGTGGTTTCTGAGTTATTTCAATCTTGGCCAAATTCAAAGAATCATAAATTGGATCAAGGTAATAAATCATCCTAATGCACCTTGCCTTCATTAAATAATTCTTGGGGTTTTACATACAGATCAAGGCACTCCTTTTGAAGAATTGAATAGTATCCATGATCTTCTGCTCTGTAGCATACATTACAGTTTTAATAATCTGGCTTGAAGCATTTGCCTTTCTTAGTAGACTTTAAGCTCCATGAGTGCAAGTACTATGTTATTCTATCCAGCAGCATGTCCTCAATACCTGACATATAGTGGGTGTTTGGTTAATACATGTTAAATGAATAAAGATGGCAACTAAAATCATGAAAGTTGACAACGGAAACCATGCACATGGGAATGTTTGAATTGGGACTGCTTATGGAGACTGGGCTACATTAGAGAGAGATGAGAAAGTCATCTTCACATAGTTGGAAGGTCCTTAAACATATTTTTTTTTATTTTCTGTTACTCGGGGAACAACATGGAGGTCTGGTGCAAAGTTCAAGCGACTGATAAATGTTTTGCTTCAGGAGGACTTAAAGTAGAATGTTCACACATGAGCAGAGAGAGCTACCTTGCAAAGTATCAAGTTCTGCCACTAGTATTGTTCAGAGATGAGATAATCACTTGCAGTGATGGGTGATCGAGCTGATGCTTATCAATCTTTTGGGGGGTGGGCATGCTGACTTTTAAATGCTTTCCAACAATGATTATGCGGACTTTCTGGCTTTCCAACAATGATTATGCGGACTTTCAGGGGTGGGGTGGTTTATGTGATGCTTTTTTTGTTTAATTTCAGCTTTATTGAGACGTATGATTGTGACATTGTTGTGACTGAGAACACAATGACTTCCACTTGTGATTTGTAACTCTTCTTTTTCTTCTTTTCAACACACTTCCTAATTTCATTTGGAAATCTATTTTCCCATTTTTCTAGCCGTGAGTTCTTTTGTCTAGGTTGATAATGATTGATAAACAATATTGAGTAAGTCATGATTTAAGCAAAGTTTACCATTGATTCAAATTTATACCAATAGCTCTTACTCTATTAAATTAGCCATGTGTAGATATAATCAGAAACAATTTGAGTCTGTCATATATCATAAATTATTTTTTCTTACCATGGCCATTAGCACCTGCTTGTACTCAATTAATTTTTTTTTTCAGGGAGGATTTATTCAAGTCTCTTTCAAGTGGCTAAAATAGGCGTGTAGCCAAATTACCTAAGCCACTACACTGTAATAGGCTCACTATTGATCACCTACAGATTTTCTGTCTCTTTTGTTTGGATTGTGTCTACAGGTAGGTCCCAGAGGGGAATGGTCAGTGTATTAGTCTGGTTTTATCTGGTCTTCAAATGCTCTAGTTTTACATGACACAAAAATAACAGCACTCCAACAGACAACTCAAAGCGTATCATCATCTTCCCGTCTGAGTATCTGCAAGTCTGACTCTGTCAAGATTAATCTCTCCATGTTATTCAGCTGCTTAGTTGAGGCTGCTGCCTCTGAGAGAGCCAGTGTCTTAAAGTCAGCCATTTGGCTGGATTGTTTATTCCTATGCTATCTCTACAAAAACTTACCTGCCAAACCTAAAGACTATGAAAAATTATAGAGAAAGGTGGGTGTGTAGATGAACACATTAAATGGAGTAATGTTTATAAAAAAGAAATGAGGCATTTAAAAAATACAAACATGTCAAAACATATCTGCCCGTGGAAAGGAGACTGGAGAATGACGTGTGGTTGGTGGGGTTTGCAGGTTATCGACCCAGCCCTTTGAAGATGTGAATAATGGCTGTTGACAATTTAGCTCCAGATCCTGAATCAGCTGTCACTGTGAAGGACAGGCAGAAAGCATGTCCTACTGGTCATCTTGATTTGAAAAAGCAGCTGAGACAGACGGTTTTCCAAGTCTTTGCCTTTGTAGAACAGTATGCAGTTGTCAGATGGAAGGTCTTTCTGATACTTCTAAAACATTGTCCATCCTTTTGACAACTAGCTTCTTCCCAGAGCATATGTACTCCATATGTCAGCTTTGCAAACCTTGGTTCATAACATTTTCTTTTTCGTAGGATGACCTTTTCTCAAATTACTGAGTACTCAAAACATTCTAGTCATCCCTATAGTCTAAAGGCTGCTTCCGCAAGCCACATGTGTTCTCGAAGTTCCCACTGCATTCTGTAGGCTCAACTCGTACAGCATTGCTCATATTTGGTCTTTTAGGAAACCTTGTTTGCTCTTTCTTTCTGTGTCTTTTACATTTTGAGCTCCTTAAAGGGAGGACTGACATTTCTATTCATTTTTGTGATTCTACTCTAAGGTAATAAATGTTCCTGTATAGGTAGGAAAAACAAAATGTGCGATGAAAGTAAGTTTGGTGCATTAAAACTTAGTTTAATAGAATCCAGCAAATTTTGAATCTATTTTAGGCACAGTATAAGGCTTATTAGCAATTAGTGTTGATGCTCCCTTGGAAAATGTTGAAAATCAATGTAATTCATCTTGCAACACATAGCTACAAAAGCCCTGTTATGTTCTATGTGATAATATTGTAACTCAGTGCTTTGTAAGTTCTGTTATAGAAGTTAGTAGAGATAGCCTAGAATGCACCAAGGGTCTGTTGAATGCATATTTGTTATTGAAACTTGAGCCCTTAGATTGAATTTTGTGATATCTAAATGGAAACCTATATTAACACTTGGAAATTTGCTCATTTTCCTTACCCTTAAAACTGAATCTTTGTCCCTGAGTGCTTAATTTTATATACACTCTTTCCTGAGCCATGTGTGTATTTGTAGATATACATCTCCAGATTCCAGGACAAGTAAGATGTTAGCAATGGGGAAAACTGAGTGAGGGATATATGGGAACTCTCTATAGTATCTTTGCAACTTTCCTGTAAATCTTCAGTTATTCCAAAATTAAGTTTATTCAAAAATAAGTAAATTAAAGGTAAAGAATTTAGAAAGTTTTCTCATATTAAAACTCAGAAAGCTGGTGTATCCCTCAATTTCTCTTAGGTCATGGAGTCAGTAGATTACTCTTGATAATAGCATATTTTACTGAATAATTATTGATTTATAATCTCTCTAGGCATAAATATAAATGTAGGTGTGTATTTGGATTCACACAGAAGCAAGTCAAAAAGAGAGTAGTTATTATGTGATTCATAAAATAACCTTTTTAAAAAAATCAATCAATATGTGGGCCTTCATTTTTTTTTTTTTTTTTTTTTTGGTCCAGCACCATTTTAATGCTTGTTAGAAGTGTAATGCTAAAGAGTATATCTTTTTTTTTTTTTTTGATGTTTATTCATTTTTGAGAGAGAGAGAGACAGAGCTTGAGCAGGGGAGGGGCAGAGAGAGAGGGAGGCACAGAATGTGAAGCAGGCTCCAGGCTCTGAACTGTCAGCACAGAGCCCATCACCGGGCTCAAACTCACGAACCATGAGATCATGACCTGAGCTGCAGTCAGACAATTAACTGACTGAGCCACCCAGGCACCCCAAGAGTATATCATATCTTAAATGCTCGTTAGAATATTCTGTTTGAAGGGGCATCTGGGTGGCTCATTTGGTTGAGTGTCCAACTTCAGCTCACGTCACGATTTTACGGTTCATGGGTTCGAGCCCGCTTCGGGCTGTGTGCTAACAGAACAAAAGAATATTCTGTTTGAAGATGTTCACAGATATGTCCTAATGATATGCTAAATCTTCTAATATGAGAAAAGTCCCCCATGATGAGTCAGGAGAATCTTCAGGCATAACTATTTTTGGAAAGCAAACTTGTTGTTTATTACCAATGAAACTTTCCAGTTATGTATTGCTGACTCTGAAAAGTGTCAGAGTAGAATCTTGGCATCAGTGATACTTCACATGCCCAAGTATATAATTTAGTTATTTACACCCTGAAACAGAAATATACCTGTGAATTATCTATCACAAAGCTATTTAATAGTGCAGAGTACAATTTGTTTGCAAGAACACCTGGCATGGTAATTCATATGTGAAGACGGAATGGTTATTTCAACATCCTGGCTTTAGTGTGTAGAAGGAATTTCTGTTTTCTAATGCAGTTTCCAAAATGGCTTTCTGCCTATTTGGAAAACATTTTGAAGACTGATACAATATAGTGTTTTCAACTATAAAATGGGAAAGTATCAAGTCACAGCTTTCCTTTTTTAGAATATTCAACTCAAACATTTTTATAGACTAAATGGATTGCTTATGTGAGTGGTATCCAGAATTCTAAGCTTACAACATCTTTCTTAAATTGCCATTATCATACACATTGAAAGTAGTATACTATCATCAGATTTATACTCTAATTGTAAATTGCAAATGTATAATTACTAGAATTTAACCTCTCCAAATTGATGTAATTCAACCTAATTATCCTGGCTACATAAATGCATGCTAATTAGCAAGAAAATACTTAAATAAAACAAGAATATTAACACAACAACTACAGAATAAACAAACTTTTGAAGGAGAAAAAATCCAGGAACTAATTATATCTACAAAAATAAATCATCAACGCATAGTATTTTAAAGTCTTTTTCCTGTTCACTCAGACTTAGATGTGGCCAGAATTGTTTCAGTATGTGTTTTGAATTCTCTCCACGTTGACAGTTTTTGCTGTATTCATGTCTTCATACAATAAGCCATTTGATCTTATTTATTTAGTAAACGTTTATTCTCAGCTTGTTACGAACTGGACAGTGTGGAGGTGTCAGAGAAACAGAAACAGTCCCTGTCCTGAATCTATTTAAGTTACTTGCTTAAGTAACACTAACTCAAAGGAAAATGATATCATCATTTAAAAAGGTTAATGAAAGTGTGTATTTGTCTGCTTTGCTCCCTCAGTGATTCCCCATGGGGCTTAAATTCAAATCCAACTTTTAGCCAAAGCCTTTAAAACCCTATTTGACCTAGCTCTGACCTCTACCTTCCGTTATTTCCTTGCTCTCCAGCTGTACTGTGCAGCTGTTACAGGAGATGCATTTTCATTCCTAAAAGGTGCCTAACACATTCCTGCCCCAGGGCCTTGGCACTTGGTCTTGTTGCTTCTGTCTGGAAAGCTGGTTCTTGCTCCCTCACCTCCTAGCCCCCATAAGACAGAAGTTTAGTCAAAGCTTTAGTCATATTACCTTCATGTATTTCTTAAAAAGCGTACCAAACAAATAGATCATGTATGTCCCTAGAAAAGAAAACATTGGAGGATTCCTAACAAGGATTTTGTAGCAAAGAAATAACAGCCATGATCAGCAACCTTATGAGAACAAAGATACACACATACTAAACCCTGTAACTACTTTAATAATCTTGAAACACCTTGAAAAACAGTGCTTCTATTTTTTAATTTTTTTAATGTTTATTTATTTTTGGGGGGGAGGAGGGGCAGAGAGAGAATGGGAGACACAGAATCTGAAGCAGGTTCCAGGCTCTGAGCTATTAGCATAGAACCTGACAAGGGGCTCGAACTCACAAACTGAGAGATCATGACCTGAGCCAAAGTCAGATGCTCAATTGACTGAGCCACCCAAGCGCCCTAATTAGTGCTTCTTTTTGATCAGTGTATGTAAGCACACTTGTATTTGACACAAAAGTCAAATGCCATCAATATGGGAACATATAAAGCAATAAAGCATTAGCCGTTTCATTAACTATCATTTTTACTTTTGAGAATTTACAAGGCTGAGGGAAGATGATTTTTACGGTCCAGGTCTCTCTTAAAAGCTGCTAAAGTAGGTTGTGTTTATGTCTTACCTCTCTGTGACTTCCTTTACATCAAGGAGAGTCACTGTGATGTTCAAATATTAGGTCTCCTCCATTGAAAAAGTTTTTATTTTTGAGCTTACTCTACATTTTCCCCATTTTTTTCTTTGTTGCCATGCCCAGTGAGTTTGCCACAAGTACTTATTATTTGCCCAGAGTCTTAGGTCTATGGACAGCTAGTAGCGTGACTTCAAGAAAGATAATTTGAAAAATTAATTTATTTAGTATTGGATATTTTATCTAAATGCATTTTGTGTAGCAATGTTAACTGAATAGAAATGAGGATCATGCACTGGGTAGGGGAATAATTCACCAGGAGAGGAATGAGAGCTGGCTCTGAGATTTTAAGAGGAAGATGGTTTGGCCTCATTAGGCCTCAGTGTTCTCATTTAAATACTAAGGGATTAATCTAGATCTGGAGGGCAAATTGGTCCTCTCTTTGTGCCGAAAGAATTTGGTTAGAAAAGGCTGCTGCACTAAATTAAGACGTGTCTTGAGGCCATACATGGGCTCCCTGGGAAGAACACAGATTACTCCTTGAGGTTGGCCAGGGACAAGGTTCAGAAGTGATACAACCGTGCCATATATTGGCAATTCCAGGACAGGATCCAGTTTTCAGTGATTCTTTTTAAGGTCACTGGGTTTGCACAGTTTCTCTCTATGGGGTGAAAACCGTTTGCTAAAAGTGAAAAATAAGCTAAATCCACTATTTACCCACACTGATTTCTCTTTTGTTGTGATTCAGTCTCAATAAGTTTATAGTAAATATATGGCTACTACTCTCCTTTTCTTATGTCCTTCAAAGTCCTGAGTTCTGCTTAATGGATTCTAATCTTGCCTAATAATGGTCATAATAGAAATCATGTTTTGAGCAAGTACTGTATGCTAAGCCATGCCTGAACTATGTCACCCTTGAAAACAATGCATGAAACCGTTACTTATTTTACAAATGGGAAAGCGGAGGCTTAGGGAAGTTAAGTAACTTGCTTAAAATCACATGGCAGGTGAATAATAGAGTTGAACATGAACCAAAGGACCTGAATCCAGACCTGTGCTCTGAGCTCCTGTTTTTTGCTCTGGAATTACTGACGTATGGCTCCTGCAGGGTTGGCCACAGGTAGGATGGGGACACAGAGAAGACCCACCTTATCAGGCAGGACTGGTGCCCAATAGGACCTCTACACTGAGACGCTTCCCCTTGTATCCCTTTAGCTATTTTTACGACTCTCTTACTAAATAAGTGTGTTTATGGAGTTGTGCTTGGTATTGTAGATATGTAGCAGACACATCAGGCACCGTCCCTTGCATTCAGCTAAGCATCTGGCAGAGGAAAGAACCCTTAATCGCATAATTTTACAAAGAATTGCATACTTTAGTGTTGTGGTAAACTCACGAAAGAAGAAGGCAGTGTACAATAAAAGCCTACCACAGGATTACCTGACCTGTTCTGCCAGGTCAGAGAATTGCTGCTTGGCCTCACCAACTCAGCTGGTTGGCTCAGTACTTACTGTCTGGCCCACACATCACTTCCCTTCCAGGTTCAACCATGACAGAGTTTCTCTAGCAGAATTCCAGTTCTGGGCTGTGCATGCCCCAGCATGCTTTGCAGCTCTCCCCGTTCACAGCAGCCTCTTCTCCACTAATAGAGGTTTTACTAAGTGTATTATCATATTCCAAGCTACCATTACCTTATCAGACCTCTGCTCTGCTGAAATACTGAGCAATATTGTCTTATTGATTGGGTACCTACTGACGGTAGCAATATGCACACATGCATTATTCTCATACCACTGTAGCTTTAATAGGCTAGAGGTAATACTGAAAGTAATTTACTGCCATCTATATATGGCGGTTCGAACGCCGTGGTAGTTAGAGCTGCCGATTTGGAGATTCTGGCCTGCATACAAATGTGGTATCCAAAACCTCTTCGAGAACTAATGTGATAAAATCAGAAACAAGAAAGACCAAGTCTCTGAAAAGCATCACTGATCTGATTGCCACACACAAGTATAGCAGATGGGAATAATTTTTTAAGAATGAAAGATAGACATATCTTCCTTTATCCTGAGCTTCCGGTAGAGTCAATGGCAGGGACCAAATGAGAGTCTGCAAACATGATGACTTAATTTAGTGTCAAAATTCTGAATCTTTCTGCTACCTGCCTTGCAGGATTCAGCACACGAGCCGAAGATAGGCCAGAGATTTAGATGAAGAAAATACTGAAACACTTGTTGTTTTTTTCGCACCAGTGATAACACTAAGAACCTTTATGTACTCAGTCATTCAATGTTTTATATTATCAAGGGATCCATCTTAAAAAGAAGTAAACAGAAACCTACTATTGTAAGAACTCACTTGATATTCATTGCTTTCCTTAGCTAACTGTATTTTTTAAAAAGGGAACTTAAGTTCTGTAAATATGTGTAGATCATGTTGATCCATTTTAACTGCTGGATAGCATTTTCAGCGTTCCATTACATAAATCACATTTATGTACACATGGCACAAGAGAGGAACAATTAGGTTGTCTTCATTTTTTGTTTTACTAGCATACAATGATTCAGTGAAAATTCTTAGAGTTAGCTCCTTGAACCAGCTCATCTAGCTTCTCTAGGGTAGACACCCATAAAAAGGAGGAGAAAAACAAGTTGTAAAAAGATATGTGCAGCTGGATTCCAATTATATAAATCCTTAAAACTCACAAGTGTATTGCTTACGGGTGAATTTATTCATATTATTGAAGTTCAAAAACCTGCATGGAAATGACCCACACCAACTTCAGGAGAGGAAGCTTCTGGGGGGAAGGGATAGGGATAGAAATAACATGTTAGCAATATCTATAACATCGTATTTCTTTAAAAAATGATCTGGAACAAATTGCAGTATGTTAACATCTGTTCAATCTTGGTGATAATTATGCAGATATTGTATTTTTCTTATACTTTTAAATATGCTTGCCATGTTTCACAAGTTCTGTTAAAATTAAGTTCTTTGAAACATTGCAGGCTATTATTTAGAAGGGGAAAATTGTGTGCGTACCACAAAACCATTAGAGTTATTGGTAAAAAATCTTTTATGCATACACTCATCTACCTCCTCTGAGAGGAGGCACATATGAGTTGGGGAACTAGTTGTGAAAGATGATCAAATCCCCGCATAGCGGAAGATTCACATGGCTGTGGACTTAAATAGCACTTTCTACTTTCACTAACTCAGGATGAGGGCTGGAATCAGGGGAAGCACCTAGAAATCTTGGATGTTCAGGGAGCTAACTCACACGGGACCTGATAAGGAGGATTCAGCCTCCTTCCTGGAATGACTCAGTGGACTCAGTTACAACCTCTGAGTGGGAAGGGAATTACAGGGGTCTTTAATTCCACATGAAATCAGAACCGGGTCAGGCATTGGTTACAAAGAAAACTGGAGCTGAAGAATGTACCTGGCAGGCAAGTCTATATGGTGAGACGGTGCGGTAAGGTGGGAAGCAATGCAGTTGGGTCAGCCCACCTCAATTTGAATGATGGGCGAGATATGAAAGCTTTCCGAGACCCAGTTTCTTTATCTCAAAAATAGGAGTTAACCCTACCCGGGATGATATTCTTCTCAGAGTCGAATGAAGTAATGCAGCAAAGTCCTTGGCACCTCCTAAAAAGCTATTTTTCTCTCCACCAATAAGGTGAGTGTTAACTGGGGGTAAATAGGGAGGAGACAAAGAGAAGCAACCAGAAGACTTCCAATAGGCTGGCCCTGTCTGAAGGGCGCTTGCAGAGGGATCGAAGAAAAAAAATCCCATCTTTGCTTCCCCTTTCTCAGACCAGGGAGTAGGGTTGGGGTGAAGTGTTAGATTGTTACAGTGAACTGAAAATAGCTGCAAATTAGCGATGAGGGTATTAATTAGATTATGTGTGTATTCCTCAAACCAGGACACAGCAGTCCCTTGATTCAGTTAAATGTTAGAGGCAGCTTGGCTGGTCTGACCATGATGCTAAGCACTGAGAAACCTCATTCATGGTCCTCTTCTTCTTCTTCTTCTTCTTCTTCTTCTTCTTCTTTTTTAAATACTTATTTATTTTTGGGAGAGGACAGGTGGGGGATTGGCAGACAGAGGGGGACAGAGGATCTGAAGCGGGCTCTGTGCTCACAGGCTGACAGCAGCGAGCCTGATGTGGGGCTCGAACTCACAAACCACGAGATCATGACCTGAGCTGAAGTCGGACACTCAGTCGACTGAGCCACCCAGGTGCCCCGCACCCTCCTTCATTTTCTGACCACTGCTGGTCAGGGGTGCAGGAGGGCATGCCCGTCTCTGCTGGGAGAGTGGCACCAACACAGACTCCCAATCACTGCTTCTGTCACTGCTCTCTGCTCTGTAAGGCAGTCTGACACTCTAAAACGTGCATCCCAGTATACATTTCCAGTGGATGATTTTGAAATCAAATAAGAATCTTTAATACAAGCATTCTCTGTCTGCTACCACTCCTGCTCATTGCTGCTTTTTAATTCTTCTTTTATTCAAATTAAATACCTTACAGTCATTCAGAAACTGTTCCTTATGTTGCCACATCTTCCCACTGTCAGAGCAGTTAATTAGCTCTTGGCAGGTCTGAGATTCTGAAGAGCTCGAAAGATGATTTGTAATTGTGCACTGAAGTACAGCGAGTTGCTTCAAGTAAACATAGCTAAAAGTCTATTGTTTGGCATTTGTCAATTTCTGCACGATCTGGATTTTCATTTATTTGGCAGAAATAGAAAGTCTTATTTGTTTCACGTTCCTGGAGGTACAGCCATCATCATCTCTTATACCTGAACAAAGGAAGACTGTAAAACCTAAGGAAAAACATAAAAAGGAAAATGGGATCTTATTGAAGCAAAAAGCCCTATAAAATCTGAAAAGGGCTTTGCTATGGAAGACCTATACCATAAAATTGATTCTTATTGCCACCGTTACCTTTAAAGAGGTCAAAAATGAGAGACTTACCGAGAGTCTTTCTTATTCATCTTTGGCAGCAAAAGAGAGTCCATTCTTCTTTTCTGATTGGCATTCAGAATCCTCCAGGGTTTTGAACTTGACATATTTCTCTGATCATTTCTCCCACGACTTATCTGCATACACATTCTGTGGTAATTTTTGAACCTCTCAGTCCTGCCTTAAGAACCTGACTTAATTTTTACTTGCTTCTAGAGTCTTCTTTCCCTACTAATGGCCCCTTGCCTCCTAGGGACAAATTTTGGAAAAATATAGGGTGTCCAGTTGAATTTGAATTTCAGGGAAACAAGGAATATTTTCCAAAACAACTGTATCCTATGCAATATTTGGAGTATACTTTTGCTAAAGATTTATTCCTTGCATATCTGAAATTCAAGTCTAACTGGATGTCCTGTATTATATCTGGCAACCCTAGTTCCTACTCTGAACTCTTAGGAAATTAATTGTCTTAATCATTCACTTATTGCTGACATCTCCAGCCTAGTTCTGTTGTATATCTTCAGTCAGGTCTTAAGCCCCTTAGAAACAGAAAGGAGTTCCAGTATCCAAACTGGAAGAAGGATGTGCAAGATGTCCATTCATGTGATAAAAATCAGAAATGACCAGGCAACATACAAACAAAAGCAACCTTAGTTTTTCTTAAATATCTTGAAGAATTGTGGGTACAAATACATTTTAAAGAAAACCCTCGAGGGACAAGCAGTTGGAGGTGAGGCCAGATTCTAGGCTGTGTTCCTAGAGGTTGGAGGAGATCACCAGCTAGAGAAGGACAGTCTTTTCTCTGACTTGTGCAAACCAGCGCATGCTGGGCAAATCTGTGTTTGAATCTCCTGCCACCCCAAACACAAAAGTAATCCTCTTTGTCTAGTAATTCCCTCTTTGGGAATTTTACTAAGTTAGCAGAAGCTGGGAGCTGGGATGGAAAATGGAAAAAGACCTCATGATCTTACAGCCAGAAAAAAGACCAATACCTACAGAGGAATAATAGTAAATATGACAATATATAAAAAAAGGAAGACAAAAATAAAATAGAACCAAACCTTTGACGTGCTCAAATGCAAAACTAAATACTGTCAACCTCGAATTCTGCATACAGTAAAAATATATGTGAAAAATTATGGCTAAAAAATATTGTCAGATAAACAAAAGATGAGAGAAATGGCTGCTGACAGATTCACACTATCAAAAATGCTAAAGAGAGTTTTTCAGTCTGAAGGGAGACTGTGCCAGATGGAAATTCAGATCTACAGTAAGGAATAAAGAACCTTCATAAGGATTGTTTTAAAGGGATACATGTAAAAGATTATTTTCTCTCTTACGTTTTTTAAAAGTCAATTAAAATGTCTTACATTATATGTGAAAGCATATAATATTAATTCACGGTTGATCATGCTGAATTAAGAATGCATATTAAAATTCCTAGGGCAACAATTATAAAAATAATTTTTAAAAAAGGCATAGGTAAAAAGCCATTAGAGAAGATAGTAAAACATACTCATCTATATCACTCCTCTCCCGGAAAAAAAGATACAAAATGGAAAGAAGGAACAAAGGATAGAAAGGACCAAAAAGAGAACAGAGACCATGTGTCCCTCTGGAAATCTCTTTGTCATAAAGTACTTTAATTATTCAAAGTAAGTGAAAAAAAACATGGCACGTCCAGCTCAGAGAAGGGGTCTATTCCAACTCTGTTCTTTGTGAGCCCTGTGATCATTTTTGCTCGTGACTTTTTTTTAACTGCTTTTTTGAGATCCAATTACATGCTCTTTTGTTCACCCATTTAAAGAATACAATTCCACATTTTTTAGAATATTTACAGTTTTGCCACCATTACCATAACCTAACTTTAAAATATTTCATCATGCCCAGAGAAACCTTGTCCCCATCAGCCCTTTTCTTCTATCTGGTCTGTTTGTTAAATTAGGAATCCTGGGATCCACTCTGAGTTCGCTGAAACCAAATGCCTGCTGGTAAACCTTGCATGTCTATGTGTGTCATAACTCCCGCAGGTGATTTTTGACAACCACCTCAGTAATGCTGCTCTTTTCTCACCAAATCCATTTCATTTTGCCTCTTTGCGAAATCTTGGAAGTCCACAAAGATCTGGTTCTTCAAAGAATAGTCTCATTGAAGTAAATGGTACCTCCAGCGTTCTGGCGTGGGCCAGTTCCAGAGGCACACCTCACGTTGCGTTGTTAGTGAGGAGCTCCATGGGGTGGTGCAGTCTAAGGACCCATGAAAACCCACATTGATTTAAATTTTTAAATTTTCGCTAAAGGATATGAGCAAACATTGTAACTAATATAGTGTTTTAAATTTTTTTTAATGTTTATTTTTGAGAGAGAGCGCGCACGGGCGCACACGCATGGGTTGGGGATGGGCAGAGAGAGAGGGAGACACAGAATCCTAAGTCTGCTCCAGGCTCTGAGCTGTCAGCACAAAGCCTGACATGGGGCTCAAACCCACGAACTGCGAGATCAAGACCTGAGCACAAGTCAGAGGCTTAACCGACTGAGACACCCAAGTGCCCCTAAATAGTGCTTAAAATATGTTTATATTGTGAGAGAGAGAGAGAGAGAGAGAGCATGGGAGGGGTGGAGAGAGAGGGGGACAGAGGATCTAAAGAAGGCTCTGCTCTGACAGCAGTGAGCCCGACGTGGGGCTTGAACCCATGAATTGTGAGATAATGACCTGAGCCAAAGTCGGATGCTTAACCGACGGAGCCATGCAGGTGCCCCTTCTCTAATTAACATAAAGCGTAGTAGGGAGTTGTGGTTAACAACAAGAGTAGCAAAGTGCGACAAGGTCAAACATGGCTTACTATCTTTGGGAACTCGAGCTAGTTTCTCAAAGTTATGAGCCTCAGGTCCCCTCTACAAAACAGCACATTCTTCATGAGGTTGTGATGAAAATCAAATGAAACAAAAGAAATTGATTATTTGGAAAAGTACCTGGGGCACATGATAGATAGTCACTAGATGTTAGTTATGATCATCATTACAGTTTATAGCTGACAATTCGCCTTAGAATTATACTAGGACCAATTTGAAGCATCTCACTTCCCTATTCTTTGATCAAGTAAGAGGCCTAGAATTTCATAACCGTGGCACTTATTTGATAGGATTGTTGTCACTGAGAAATAAATATATGAAACAGAGAGCCAAGTGACAGGGTAGTAATTTGTTCGTCTTATTCAGATGGAATTTAGAAAAGTGGGATGTACACATTTTTGACACTATTATTTGGAAGCATAGCATGCAACCATGTTTTGTTTGCTGTTGAAGCACTGTTAGAAGCCTGTGCATGTTGTACGGTTAGTATCTGTTTGTTTCAATAGTAATTCAAAAAGCCTTTGCACTCTCCTCCACATACACCTTTTGGGGGTTATTTATTTATTTATTTATTTACTTCTATCTGTTTGTCCCTGTTTGGCTTGTTTCGTAAGTAATATCCTGCTTTTCTGTGACACTCTAAAGTGGTCACAGGAATTTTTAAAATGAATTGCTACATCAAGACAAGACAAAGCAGGAGGAGAAGGAGTATGCTGTGACTTTAGGATGGAAAGAACTGTGGTTTGACTGCAAAACTAGAGGCAGCTTTGATTGGGGTAAACACAGGAAAGGTACAAAAGCAATGAGAGGAAACTCAAGATCTCCCAGGCAGAGGGAAAAGTCAGCGCAGGAAATGTTCGTGTGGGGAGCAAACAGCTGGTTACAACTGTTCAGAGTATCAATCATGTGACGAAATCTACATGGAGCTGAGCAGCGTGAGAGTACAGGCTCCTCGCCAGGACTGGAATGAGAACGAGGATGGGCTTAGATTTACATACTCATTCACACACACACACACACACACACACACACACACGGAGGCATCTTTTGGAGTCCTTTGCCAAGGACAGCGACAACAGAGCATTCTTTTTTCCAGGGGCAGTGAGAAATGTTTCTCTGGTGCTGGGACGAATGGAGAGCCATGGACTATCTCTGTGCCGGCCACTGCAAAGTCTCCTGGGGAAAAGAGCTGCACAGGCTGTGATTTTCATTGATTTCATGGCTCTCAAAGGGGACCGCTGCTCTCTCATCCTGGCCACGGAGCCCAGGAAATAATTCCCCCAACAGGACGGTTCCTTACGGCTTTCTCTTTTATACTTGCATATATCGAGCTTCCTTGCATGAGAGAAATAGTCCTAGGAGACAAGGGTGCTTGCTTTATTGTGTGAAGGGGGCTTCTAAGGAGATATATGTCCTGAGACCTAGAAAGTCCCACAGAGAAAGAAAATGGAAAAGAGGGATTCAGCAGTGAAACAAAAACAATAGTGTGACTGCCACTGAAATATAACCAATAAGGCAAGAACTCATATGGGTGCAGGCCAGAACTGTAGAAAAACATCAGAATGACATTCTGAGCAGAGAAACAGGCCCACTTATAAAATACAGGAGATTAAGGAAAGATTAGAAACAATAGTTAGTTTTCAGAACGTGCTTTGTACCTAGGAAACTAACTTCTATAAGCTCAAATGAAAATACATAAATAAGATTATTTTTATAATAAAGTCATCTAAAATGGAAAGCTCTAAGAAACTCCTCAACATCATACTTTTTATTGGACTGACAAAACCTGAAAATTGATAAGCAGAAGACATAAATGGAGGAATGTTTTATGTTTTAGTGTACTTTGTGGGTAATAAAATAAGGACAAGGATGGGAAATAACCAGGTTTTTGTGATCATTCTATGTTGTACAAAACATGTTTTGTTTCTGAGACCTGAAACAAAAATTGTTCCATAGGAAAAAGATTGGCCAAAAAAATGAAAAAAAAAAAAAAAAAAAAAAACACTTATAGAATGAATCCATATACTGTGTGCTTTGGGGAAAGCAAAAAAAAAAAAAAATGCCTACATAAAGTCAAGCACAAAAGGGGCGCCTGGGTGACTCAGCAAGTTAAGTGTCCTACTTTAGCTCAGGTCATGATCTCATAGTTTGTGGGTTCAAGCCCTGCATCAGACTCTGTGCTGATGGCTCGGAGCCCTGAGCCTGCTTCGGATTCTGTGTCTCCCTCTCTCTCTGTCCCTCATGCATTCTCTCTCTCTCTCTCTCTCTCTCTATCTCTCTGTCTCTCAAAAACAAAAATTAAAAAAAATTTTTTTAAAAGTCAAGCACAAGAGGGACAGGGGTGAAAATAAACATTAAAATAATAAGTTACTTCCAGAGGAAGAGAATGCCACTTCAAATAAAAGATAGAACAATCCAGGGGCGCCTGGGTGGCTCAGTCGATTGAGTGTCTGACTTGTGCTCAGGTCATGATCTCACAGTTCGTGAGTTCGAGCTCCGTGTCAGGCTCTGTGCTGACAGCCCAGAGCCTGGAGCCTGCCTTGCCTTCTGTCTCTCTCTCCCTCTCTCTGCTCCTTCCCTGCTCACACACTGTCTCTCTCTCAGAAATAGATAAAGAGAGAGTTCTAAGTTTCATTCCAAAAGTAATTCAATTAAAGGTACAAACATGTCAAAACCTGATAACATTTATAGAGTATCACATACTAGAAATATAACCACTAAAGAAAAACAATGCAAATCAAAAGCATCAAGATTATAGAAATGTGGGGGTTTTATGTGTACTTTTGTATTTTCTTAAACTTTTTTTTTAACATTTATTTATTTTTGAGAGACAGAGCATGAGCAGGGGAGGGGCAGAGAGACAGGGAGACACAGAATCCAAAGCAGGCTCCAGGCTCTGAGCTGTCAGCAAACTGTAAGATCATGACCTGAGCCAAAGTCAGACACTTAACCAACTGAGCCACCCAGGCACCCCAACTTTTGTATTGTCTTTAGCACTGTATAACTCCAAATTGAGTAGGAGAAAATCTACTCAGTGTTTTATATTGGCCTTGAGTGAGAGTGTTGTTTTCTCATGATAAACAGCCAGCTAATAGCCTATAAATAATAATTTAGAAATGAAAGCAGGATATAACCTGAAAAATGTTTAAATTGCACAGGATTCTCAGGATAGAGCTTCCCTTAACTGAATAATGTCTTCACTAAAGAAAAGTTGAATTCAAAATTGAAAAGTAAAGTACTCACAAATGTATCCACTGATCCTAAATTAACTGTCAATACCATGAAAACTATGAAATCAAGAGGGATCACCTAATTTCCAGAGAATCACAATCTCTAAATGTTCCTATATATGCAAAGATAAAAGAAAAGTGCATTTGGTTAATTAAAAGGACAAGTAAAAAACGTAAAATTTGTACTGAAACTTCAAAAAACAATTTTTTTGAAAAAAAGGAGGATGCCATTATCTTTATTCTTGAGTTACTCGCCTAAGAGTGTCTATATTTAACACTAGCTTTTTCCTCAACAGTACTATTAGAAGACTCATTATATGCTTGTCACACTTTTTCATTTTATGGATTTTTCATGATGTCTTTACTCTTAAAAGAAAGAAAAATCATACATAGTCCTATTACTCTAACAATTTTGTGTGTGTGTGTGTGTGTGTGTGTGTGTGTGTGTGTGTGTCTGTGTGTGTTTTTACTTTTTTCCTGTCTGTTCTTTGTTCATAAGCTTACATATTCTGACAAAATAATTATGACATAGGTTTTTAAAGAATGTGTCATACCTATGGCCTGGGGTCCTGAATTTCCAGTCTAACTGTTGTTGAGTTGTGGTCTTTATACTCGTGCCCTAAAGCACCCCTTTCCTGCCTAGCAAAGCTGGATTTCCATTGGCTGCCACTTTCATTCTCCAAATATTCTAGTCTCATTTCCTTTTCACAGTTCAAGGAATCTTACAATTGTCCTTGTCTCTCTGACTTTATGATTAAAGTCTTTCATATGGACATCATTCTGGACTACATACCACCTCCTAAATTTCATCAAAGGGATTTACTGCCATTTGGGGTGGAGAAGTTCTCCCTTGAGGGGAACATGAAACAACCTTGGTTTTCACCCACCACATATGAATAGGGCTTCACCTTTCCTTGTGACAAATAAAAATGCTCCCACATATTCCAAAATCCTCTTTAGAAGGTAGTACCACCCCACTGAGAATCACTAACACCTGTAATTCACTGTGCGTGCAGAAGATTCAGAACTTTTTTGCCACAAATGTAGCATGATCCTAGAAATATGGCAAAGAATTAAACATTCCAAAGTGTCTCCTCTGACAGGCTTTCTGAAATTCCTGAAATTCTCACCATTGGTCATTGCCTCAGTTAGGTGGTATATAATGATAAGAACAAAAACAAAACCTTATATAGCTTTTACTGTATGCCAGACTCTATTATATGCAGTATATATGTATAATAATTTAATCCTCTACAATGAACTCTGTAAGGTCCCATTATTATTATTATTATTACTATTATTATCATCATCATTATCATTATTATCGTTATTATTATTCCCATTTTACTGATGAGATAACTGAGAAACAGGTTAAGTCAATGGTAACTAGTAGAGCTTGGTATTCAGCTGACTAGTGATAGGTCCAGTAGTTGAACCAAGGCCATCCAGGTCCAGAGTCTATGCATATTTTTAATTACCATCTTTGGATGCCTTTATATAAAGCCAAGGTCACAGGCTCCAGTGGCCACTGCTAATACAGGCTGTACATTGCCTTAGAAGAAAGTGAAGTCGTGCTGTATACTAATATTCAGCCATGCTATATAGATGTTCTATAAAATATAAGATTAATACAAATCTCATGTATGGTCCCAGTTAAAAATACAAGTATTGAAGTCATTTAGACCCAGCTTCCTATCGTAAATCTACCACCATGTTGTATAACCATGTATTAGCATAGTGAGTGTCACGAAGTAAACATTGAATCCGTATCAGTGTTAGTGTTATCATCGTCATCTTTCTTATGGATATAAGAAGTAACACTTTTCCACAGTGCTTTTCAAAACCTGGTAGTTCTTTAAAATCAACTGGAAAGGTTTTAAAAAAATACTTATTTCCTGAGCCACATCCCATACCAAATAAGCCACAATGTTAGGGGTGGAGGAATGAGGATGGGGCCTGCTGATTAGTATTTTTGTAAAGCTCCCCCAAATAATTCTAAAGTGTAGCCAGGATTAAGAATAACATTGGTCAACTAATATTCATATGGCCTGCAAGGCAGCATGTTGGATGTAGCAGCATTCTGGGCACCATGCTAGGCACTGAGGAGGTTCTCACAGAACTGAGCACCCTGCCATGTGAGCACACAGTGTGGAGATTTGCTACACAGACACCGGGACCAGGCAAATCTGGCCTCAGACACGGCCTCCCCCAGTTCAGCTTCTAATTTGCTGGGTCTGTTTCCTTACTGTGCCTCCAGGACATTCAGCAGGGGCTAGCCTTTGGGGTCACACAAGACCATAAGTTGTAGCATTGGACTTGGTGTGTTACTTAAGCTGATTGTTCACTGAATATGAGGAGTCTAATAATCCTTGAAAGTGAGTTAAATCTTTATGGATTAGTTCTGTTATTGATTATCACTATTATTAGAACTATAATTTATTAAGCATCCATTCCATCCCAGGTTTTACATATATTGTCTTATATAATCCTCAGAACAAACTTGTGATATAGGTGCTATTGTTAGCTGAAGAAAGTGATGCAGACAGAAATCAAGTTGCCCAGACTCATATAGCTTCTAAGTAGTGAGGTTGTATTTGAACTCACATCCTAGCTCCAATGCCCCCACTATCTCCACAATGTTCGTATTATCTTGGCTAAGACTGCCTGATTCACCATTAGAACTGCCAGCAGCATCCTGTCAGGTTTGGACTCACTCCAAATTGTCCTTAATCTTGAAAAAAGTAAATCGAGATTGATTCTTGAGTGGAAGGATGTGCCCATAGGGACTAAGATGGTTCAGGAAATGCTGGATACACTCAACAAGAATCTTATTCAAAGGTGAGGAAAGAGACAGGATATGTGTATTGTCTCTCCGATCCTGATGGTTATTGCTCTTAGAAGAGATAAAATAAGAGATAATCTCAATGACCCAGATTTAACTTCCAGAAATAAATCAACCTTAGAAATGTTGCTTAACAAACTTCATTCTGTGCAAGTTTGGTCAGCATATTTTTGTCTCCCTTGCCCACAGTGGATTTCTAAATAAAAAGGAAACAAGGAAGCAAGGTAAAGGAGTGGGAATGAAGAAGGACAATGAGAATGATCCTGGCCGCTTCCCAGAATATTTTAGAATTTTATTTTATTTTATTTTGAATCAAATATTTTGTTTTTAAGGCAACGTTTGGTTGTTAAATAACATCTCTCTTCACAGGAACTTAAATGGGAATAAAATCACTCATAGTTTGCCATGTTACAGTGTCTTGAGGATAAATTTAAGGAAGAAATAATTAAGTTATCATTCCTGTTTAGACATAAACAATAGAGGACAGAGAGTTGGGATTTCCCAAAGTCCCCAAAGAGAGAAAAAGTCAGCTCAAGATGCTTTCAAATTGTTTCTAGAGGAGGAATGCCTCAGGACTTGTTGAGAAAAGCCCTGGGTTTCTATTTATTTTTTTTTTTTCAACGTTTATTTATTTTTGGGACAGAGAGAGACAGAGCATGAACGGGGGTGGGGCAGAGAGAGAGGGAGACACAGAATCGGAAACAGGCTCCAGGCTCTGAGCCATCAGCCCAGAGCCCGACGCGGGGCTCGAACTCACGGACCGCGAGATCGTGACCTGGCTGAAGTCGGACGCTTAACCGACTGCGCCACCCAGGCGCCCCCCTGGGTTTCTATTTAAAGGACAGCTCTGAACTTTACCTAGGGGAAAAAAATTCTTGAATAACTGTTCAAGAAACTTTGTTTGAAGCTAGACCCCAAAGTCATGAACATATGGAGACCACTGAAGAGTAGTGAGCAGTAGGCTCTGAGGAGGTGGGGGGTAGAAATCAGAGCAGAGTTGTTTGTTTTTTTTTTCCTCAGTGTTTATAAACTGCAGAAAGTATGGAGACAAAATTGATAAGTGATCAGAATAGAATCATTCCCCAGGGATCTTCAAAAGAGGCAGGAAAAAGGACGCTGACAGAGAAGTTACTAATCTCAAGAGAACTTGAACAGCCCCACCTTTCTGGACTGACAGTGACTGTAAAATCTGAATGGCTGGGTGGAGACATTTAAAAACCCAGTGTCTCTCATGTCTTCATATTTATAATCATGATATCATTGTCATTTCATATTTTGGATTGATTTTCTGACAGGTAATGCTAAATTCTCCCTTGATTTAGATATTCACAATGATATTAATAATTGCTCAAATTATCCTTTACTGCCATTCTTCCTCCCATACTTGATGCTCCAGCAGCACTTAATTGCCTGTAATCCCTTGCATATACCACACTACTTCTGACATTCATGCCCTCCCCCTTTTTTCCCTCCTGCTGTCTAGCCAACTCTTACTCATCCATTAAGATACCTCTCAGGTGACACTTTCTGTAAGGAGGCTCTAGGTTGGGTGATGTATCCAACCCATACAGACATAAAAATTCCTGTGCATGACTCTGTCATTGGACTTAATCCATTATATGTTAACTATCTATTTATTTCTTTCACCTCAACCAGAATTATGAGCTGCTTGAAAGCCATGACGAGGCCCTGTTCATCTTTAAATCCCCCATCAACTAGCCCACAGCAGTTCCTTGGTAGCATTTGGTAAATGTCAGTTGATTTAATAACTGATGGAAGAAAAACAAATGAAAATTTATAGGATAGCTTTAGTAAAGGTCATCTAGAAATCTACAGAAGTAACCAAAACTGAAAACCTACTGTATTATTTCCTTATGATTTGTCAGAATACAAGACAATAGATCCTCTAACCAAAGAAATCACCCTGTGCTTTGAGATGCAATTAAATATTGAATGTGACAAAATCCTATATTAAGCAGAGAATTTCTCACTTGAGGATAGGTTAGATTCCACTCAGTTGGACATCTCATTTATTCCAACCTCAGAATTATTACTGAATGGATCCGTGCTGTGAATGGTGGTCAGGTGCCCACACCAGCCCACTAGCCCATTAAATCCTAGGTTACCTACAGTGTAGCTGAGAATTCTTGTGTTGTTTCTCTTCACTCAAAGGTGTTATGGACCCCGGAGGCGTTCAAGATTCTCCTATCGCCCCATTGTCACTTTCAGAATGATAGTCTCCATTCCTACACAAAACTCTTCTTCCTCCCTTATAGTTTTCCATCCTTTTCTCTTGTACTCCCTCTCACACATTTCTTAGTGTCTTAAACAGCCCAGACTGCTAGAAAAAATATCATAGACCAAGTGGCTTAAACAACAGGCATTTATTTCTCACAGTTCTAGAGGCTGGGAAGTCCAAGATCAGGGTACTGGCAAGTTCTGTGTCTTTTGAGGGCCCTCTTCCTGATTTGAAGACTGCTTTCTTCTCATTATGGTTTTTCCTTGGAATGTGAATGTGGAGAGTTGGAGAGAGAGAGATCAATTTTCTAAGGTATTGGTACCATCATGAGGACACTATTCTCATGATCGAATCTAACCTTACCTTCCAAAGGCCCCACCTGCACGCACCATCACGCTGGGGATTTAGGGCTTCAACATATGAATTTTAGGGGACACAAAAATTCAGTCCATAGCACCCAGATTCTGACTTCCCAACACTTACAGTTGTCCCCTCTTCTCCATCCCTATACCTCCTACCTGAGTCAGGAGCATGCATTCGTGTGGTATTGTACTAATTGGTCTCTGTTTCAATTCAACCCCCCCCCGAAATCCCCACCAAATCTATCCTTCACTTTGCAGACACAGTTACTAGCAAACCTGTTAATACATGAAGTGAAAGGATGATGCAGAAACATATTGACATGTCTCCAGCAGATCTGTGAGTTCTGCCCTCTTACGTAAGGCCCTTTGCTGGCTTCCCATGCACTTGGGGTAAAGTCTCACTTTCTTCATGGCACTCTCTGATGGACTCCTGTCTTCCTCCGTGGATGGATCTCTTGTCACATCTCATCTCCTACAACATGCTTTTGTCAGACTTGCGGCTTTCCGTGTCGCCATGAGTCTCTCTGTTCCTCACACCCAGCCTTCTTCCTGCTATAGCTCCACCCCCACTTGTTCACTTAGAGAACGTCTGCTCATTTTTCGTGATCATTCAGCTTGAAGGTCTTCTCCATGAAAGATTTCCAGATCCTTTCGTCATTCCCCACTAGTTGAACTGTTCTTGTGTTCTGCTGTGTGGGGTCTTTGCCCTCTGCACATTTCTATCATCTCTTTGTTATGATTTTTAAAGGAGAGGCAGCATAGCATTAACTCTGAGCTAGATCTGATTTCACATCTCAAATTTCTACTCATAGGCTTTGCAATGCAGGATGATTTGCTTAATGAAAGCTAAGTGCTTTTTTTTAATATATATATTTCCTAAATGTGTGTGTGTGTGTGTGTGTGTGTGTAGATAGATAGACAGATAGATATCCTAAGTGTGTTTATATAAATATGTGTGTGTGTGTGTGTGTGTGTGTGTGTGTGTGTGTGTGTACATTTCCTTCCTTCTCACTTTGTAAGGTATTTTCTCTCCCGTCAGATATAGACAAGAGATCTAGAGTGGGGAAACCTTGGTGTCCAGCCCTCACTTACTCCTGCTACAGTGCCGAAGGGCCCACACTGTGACACGTAGTCATAGCCAGCCAGGCACAGCTTTTGTTTGGGCAGCATTAGCAATGATGCTGGCAGGGACTCCATTCAGGTGTAGAGTGGTCACTGGGCTGTGGACGTAGTGACAGCAGCCCCCCATCCAGCCAGGACAAACAAATCCTGTGCATAACACTATCATTGAACTTACAATATTGTATATTAACTATCTACGTATTTTTGTTGACCCAACAGGAACTGAATAGCCCTGGCCAGGCAGAGCCTCTGAGCCAGAAGAAGATATGACCACAATTGTCCCAGGGCCGTGTCCTTTTTCATAGCTGTGTCCGTTTCCCATGCACAGCTGGGGCAACTCATACTTGTTTGTGCTGTCCTGACACATAAGACTGGGGACAAAAATCCTAGAGAGAGCATTGGTAATGGTGAAAGTGAGAATCCGTGAGTCAACTCAGGTGTATTTTCTTAAAATCCATTCCTAAGCTTTGGAAAGCTACCTGGAGCCTGTATGTATGATTTCAAGTCGGATGTGTTAGATGAGTTTTATTTGTTTCCACTACATTGAGAGGAAAATAACATTTTTAAAGCACAAATATGCTAAATCCTGTTTAAAAAATCATTCATTCATTCATTCCTTCCTTCATTCATTCATTCATTCAGTAGATGTCCATTGTGTGCTGTGTTCATAGTCTGCTAAACTAGAAGGTTTAATAGAGATATTAAGGTATATGTATTGGGTCAGGTTTTTGAGGATATTTTTATTCTATGCCTAAGAAGTCTGGGCTTTATTCTATAAGTGGATAGAGCCAAGAGGACAGTGGCCTGTGTCTTGCAGAGTGGTAGTATTGAGAATAGGGTGAAGTGATGAGAATGGGGAGCTGGGGAGATATGTTAAGAGGGAGTAGCACTCATTCAGGGAGAAGAGAAGAAAATCTACATAGGGCAATGACCTTGGTAGAAGAGAAGAGAAAGTGGGTTTGAGAATGATTCTGCAGGTTGACTTGTGAGATTTAATGACAGATCAGATAGGAAGCCTGAGGGAAGTGCTTTAGCCTGAGTGAGCAGGCAATTGATAATGCATTAACTGATTTATGAACTATGGGTACGGGGCAGGGGTGAGTGATGACAATGATGTTAATTAGGAAGTAGTTGTAAATGAGAGTGTCAACTTAGGAGTAAGATCAGGCCTAGAGATGAAAAAAAAAATTGGGAAATAAAGTGATGAGAGAGGATGAAATCACATAAGACAAACAAAGTAGGAAGAGAAACTCCTGAGTACAGAGTCTGGGGGTGGGGAGGTGGGAGCACTAACAGTTAAGGGGCAAATTAAATGAGCCAAGAAGGAGACTGAGAAAGTCAGATAAGTGGAGAATCGGATGAAATCGATGGAATGATGATGTGAGATAAGGGAGTTTAAAGAGGGAGAGGTAGACATTGAAGTCAAGAGAAAGAGGGGTCTCAATAAGTTGGTATTCATTTATCTCAAAGATGGAAAGTCATAGAAAGAGTTCACTGCATGCTTCACTCAGGGTCATAAGGTTTTTTTCTTTTTCTTCTCCTCCTCCTCCTCCTCTTCCTCTTTCTCGCCCTTATTCTTCTCTTCAGTTTTTCTTTGTGTAAATTCTTTCATCTGAATATTTAGTGCTGCAGTAGCTAACTTATTAGGTATTTGGAACATCTCCTCATGGTAATTTGAAATATTGCTGAAATTAAGCTTGAAAGCAAATTTCATCTCTGGTAAGCTAACCACAAGCTGAGTAGGATGCCTTGCTCACTTGCATGTGATTTTTGACATGCTATCTTTGACCCAAGGCAATGTGAAAAAGTAATATCCTTTATTACAGTTTCACAAACACACATAGAGAAAAGTTCTGACACACACCATGAGGTGGAAAAGTGAGAAAGACATTATCAATCTTCCCAGGGCAGTTCTCCTGTTACTTATATTACTGCTTGTGATTTTCTTAAGACTCCGTAAATGGTGACTGGCAACAGCTTCATTCCACATCCTTTTTCTGAGGAAGGGCTGCATAGGAGAAAAATGAAAGGAATGGGGAGGAGGTGACAGTTTGGGGCATTCCTTTGCTACTATTTGGATCTCTGATGGTGCTATGGAATAGAGGCGAGCAGGCTAATGAAGTCAGGCATCTCACACAGACCCAGCCTGAATCCACAAGCACTAACACCCTTCACACTCTTACCATCTCTTTCTTTCAACTAGACTGTTAACCAGAACTCCCAAATCCCAGACCATGCCAGATCAGAAAGTTCACATATTCAAAATGAAGGCCTAAACATTGAAAAGATCATAAAAGATATTAATTAGCCCTCCCTACACTTGCCACACAGCTCAGGTAGTCATTGGCCATGGTGCATTGGTGAGCTTGTGAAGGCAGAGCAGGTATTCTGGTTTGGCTTCCAAAATGACACAGGTAGTACTAAGGGACTGCAAGAATCTTTGCCTCCTTTCTAATCATTAAAAACTCAGAATTATATAGGGTTTGCTCAGTGAGAAAAGGACAGCAATGCATTGCTCATGGATGACAGAGTTTGGAAAAGCCTTGAGGAAATACTACACACAGAGGGGCAAAGAGATCAGGGGATTTGGACAGGGACAAGTTGAGGGGCCTGCTTTCTAAAATGAAAATTCACTCCTCTTTTTTTCAAATAGGAATCTCAAGGAAATGGTATAATTTTAGAGGTGAAGACACATATCATGATGTTATCCAGGGGAGGCACGATTAGATATTCATGTTGGCTGAATGGTGACTTTACCATCTTAATGTTTCAGTGATACTCTCATTTGAAATTCTGTTTTTGTCAAGAGTTTTAAATACCCGCATTGTCATATATGATCACAAAATACATGTGACAATTCAACAAATAATGACTCAGTAGAAGGGAATTATTCTTAAGCTATTAATAGTAGTGTCATTCAGTTCCATTATGACCACATATCCTGTAAAGCTATCACATTCTCCTGAAATGTGCTTATTGTCATTGTTTATAATAGCTGTATTTAGGCCAGTTCCATTGCCTGCTACAAATTACATGTGAGTGTCGAGTTTGGGGGAACATACCAGTAAAATGACAAATATCTGTCCATCTTCAAGGTGTCTTGATGTGATCAACACATGTGAGAACTTTGCTTTTGTAACTTATTAGAATTCTAAGAAGGCAACTGGACCACTGGGGAGATTTATTGGCCCATTTCATTGTTGGCAGTGTTTTATTTTAAAATCTAATTTTTATTTTTATAGGCCTAAGCTTTCCATCTTTAAACTGAAATTTATAAAGTTAGATCACTTTGGCTGAATGGAATCCGGTGCTGCAATAAATTTAGCAATAACCCAACCAAGTTTCAGCCCGACCTCCTCATATCCCAAAGACACTACCTCCTTACCTGCTTTCACTTGTTCATCCACAGAGAACATCTCAGTGTTCTGGAAATGTTTCGGGCTCTACCTTATCTTGGTGCTGCCTCTATGCATACGGTTCTATGTGCTTTAAAGGCTTTCCTTCTTTCCTCTTCCTAATTCTGACCTATCCTTCATGGAGGAGGTAGGTGTCAACTTCCCTGTGATTCCATAGCTCCCATATGCCTCTTTATCATAACCCTTATCATTTTATGTAATTGTCCCATTGCCCCACCCCAATAGACCACAAGTTCTTTGAGAGCAGAAATCCTCTCTTTTTCATCTGTACTATTGCCTACTGAATGGGTCACACGTCATCTCAGTAAATACTTATTGTGCATGAATGAATAAGTGAGATAGCGACTAATATGTTATTTACTGGGAATCCTGTTCTTCTTTTATTTCATGAAAGGTTTGTGGTAAAGAGGAGGATGTAGGCTTCCTGTTATCCTGGAATAGTGGGATCAGTAGGGGTAGATGGGATCAGTATCCTGGAATAATGGGATCAGTAGAGCTAAGAATACCTGAAGGGGCTGCTGCTCATAGAAGGAAAAGAATAATCAACTACTATGAGCAATATAAAATCTTTGTAAAACTGGAGATTTTTGAGGAGTATCTGTGTGTAGGGCTGCACTAATCTGAGAGGTAGTTAGCTGGTGGGGCTAAGAATGGAGGGCCTGGAGTTAGTTACACCTTGATTCGAACTGTGGCTGAGCCACTTAGCAGCTGTGTATCCTTAACATCCCCCATAACTGAATCTGCCACCTCAGTTTGCTGGGTAGATTAAATGATGTTTCATATTGAACTATTCTAGAAAAATGGCATACATACTAAAAGTTCAATAAATGCTAGTTTTTATTGTTATTATTAAATATATGATTTAATCACCAATTTATTTATTTGAAATTTTAAAAGTTAAATGTATATTTGTCTAGATCTTAAATTGAATTATGCATTCATAGCATTAAATTAAAAACTGTATGCTAGATATTTGAAATTATGTAAACCTTTAAATTATAGAAACCTATTAACCTCATCAATTATCTGTAACAGGTTTTATAAGAATGTGTCTGAGATTAGGTTGTTCAGAAACTTGAAGGTTTCTGAAGGGCTTTTAGACTCCCCCATACCTTGCTTTTAATATCTGAATAATGGAGAATTTTTACAAACTAAACTCTACTTGTTCTAAGAAATAACAAGTTTGAAAAATGAAGATAAAACATTTAGCATATTCAGAAGAGCTGTGAGTTTGCATTTTATTTTAATTATGTTCTTTGCTCATAACAAATATCAGTGATATTCAATAAACCAACTACTAGATACACTAATTTAAAATAACTTCTAAGTGTTATCTGAGACAGAATTTCTTTCCTGCCTTGCAAAGTGAAATTCATCGTGTCTTCCTTAATATTGCCTGGTGTCTTCCATGAATAGTTAGAGCATGACGTACATCAGGGTGTGCTGCTAAGAGTGGCCCATGGCACCAATGGTCTGGCTTCAGGTCCAACTCCGTTGTTTTCTGATGTGTGATCCTAGATAAATTTGTTATCTGAGTCTCAGTTTTCTGTTTTGTAAATTGGGCACCATAAGCCCTAATCCATTTTCTCAGAGTTGTTTTGAGAATCAGACGTTAAATAATTTGGAAACATGTGAATTAGTGTGATAAGAGTAGTGATCATAGCTGTGGTAGTTCTTGTGATGTGTCAGTTTGGCTAAGTACAGTCCCTAGTTACTCAAATGCTAATCTTGGTGTTAGTATGAATGGTGTTTTATAGATGTGTTTAAAGTCCATAATCAGTTGACTTTAAGTAAGAGAGATGGTTCTAGATAATCTGGGTGACCTGACGCAATCAGTTGAAAGGCCTTAAAAGCAGAACGAGGCTTCCCAGAGAGAAGAAATTCCAGTTGTGTCCTTGCCTGTGGGTTCTAACCTGCCCTCCATGATGGCCTGTTATGGATTTCAGATTTGTTTATCTGGGCCTCACGATTTTATAAGCCAAGTGTAGGAATGTGGGAATGTATTAATTCACTTAAAAACAGAAATCCAGGGGCGCCTGGGTGGCGCAGTCGGTTAAGCGTCCGACTTCGGCTCAGGTCACGATCTCGTGGTCCGTGAGTTCGAGCCCCGCGTCAGGCTCTGGGCTGATGGCTCGGAGCCTGGAGCCTGCTTCCGATTCTGTGTCTCCCTCTCTCTCTGCCCCTCCCCCGTTCATGCTCTGTTTAAATAAACGTTAAAAAAAAATTAAAAAAAAAACCCAGAAATCCATGAATGTTTACATGTGCTTCATAAAGTGTAAAGTTTATCCCTGGGTGCAAAAGGAAGATCCAGCCTATCAATCAAATTATAACACTGCTATCATGAGAGAGGCAGCTTATCAAGTCATAGTAGAAAGAACAGGGGCTTTGGAGTCAAACAGACCTGCATTAAAGTCATGTCTTGGTGAATCATATCTATTTGCCTGACCCCAGACAAGTTATTTTTAACCTCTCTGAAAGTCCCTTATATTATTTTCTAGTGTAAATGTAGAATAATATTAATACCTTTCTCTCAAGGTATGTTATAAGAATCAAGAGATAATACATGTGTAGGGACAGCATAAAATAAACAATAAATAGTAGCTAATAGTATTCCCTTGAAACTGTGGACTCTCAACATACTATAGTCTTTTTCACTCTCTGAACTTCTTACTGTAAACCAACAAGCATCTTTAGTGGATAATTGTTTACCATTTAGGAGCACTTACATATCCCCTACGTGTTGTGCCGCAAGGAAGAAGAAATAATAAGTGTCCAAGGAAAAGTCTTCAGATCATCATTCTCAAATTGTGTACAAAGATTTATTAGTAATCTCACCATACTTTTTCCTAAGAGATGGACTCCTTACCATGTCCATTGACAATGTATCATTTGCTCTGCATCATACCTAACTATTGAAATTGCAGGCGCACCACGGATAGATCCAACAGGCCAATGGTCACCTGTTGTCCTAGGCTTTGTCTGTATGGTCTCCTTTGTAATTATACCTAGATCACTTTTGTATCCTACGTATTATAGTAATACATTAAATATTTTAGAAGTAACTGAGTACAGGTGCTTCCTTTGCTCTCTCAAACTATTACATCTGAATTATCTTCTGAAAGACTAACTCTAGACTTTTCTCCTTTTTTTTCTTGATAGAGGCAAATGAAATTATGGCCTCTAGGGATTTAATGACATAGACAGATACTAGCAGTTTACTGCAATCTCTATAAAATTTTAAAAGCATTGAAAATTATGCAGAGGAGAAAGAGCAGATGTCATGCATGGGAGGGCAAAGATAGTGGAGATAATTCCATCTTGGACATTTAGTCCTATTTGAGTGACTGTAGGAAGTAATTAGGTTAATGAGAATTATCTGAGCATTATTACCTTATTCTTGATTAGTTAGGAAAAGCATCTACAGTGGGAAGAGAGAGGGAATGAGATTAGAACCCTGGAGAATACCAAATGTTAAGCAGCAGGAAGAGAAAGAGAAGCCCATAAAGGAAGCCAGAAGAAGAGATAAAAGAATGCAACTCATAAAAAAAGGTGTAGTCAAGTTTTGTGGGCACCTGGGTGTCTCAGTGGGTGAAGCATCTGACTTTGGCTCAGGTCATGATCTCCTCTCATGGTTTGTGAGTTCTAGCCCTGCATTAGGCTCTCTGCTGTCAGCACAGAGCCCACTTCAGATCCTCTGTCTCCTTCTCTCTCTGCCCCTCCCCAGCTCATTCTCTCTCTCTCTCTCTCTCTCAATAAATAAAGTTTTTTAAAAAGTAAAAAAAAAAAAGGTGTAGTCAGCAATGTCAGTTACTTCTGAGGGGAGAAGTCAAGAAAATTGGGACTAAAAGCACTCTTATTAGATTTTTTCATTAAGGAAGTCACAAATGACCCTAATAAGAACAGTTTAATTGGAGCTGTGAATATAGACAATGGGTTGCATTAATTTGAATCAAGAAGGGTAAATGAAGAGAGATGTAGAAAATTGTAGAAAGCTTTCCCAAGAAGTTCAGCTAAGAAGGAAAGAATGAAGAGAGGGTCATACCAAGTATTTAGTAGATCTTAGGGGTCCATATGATGTTCAGCAAAAGATGTGATGCAGTTGCTTCTCTCCAGAAGCGAAGAGTGTAGTATTTGTCTATTGAGTATGATGATGGGATTTGGAGGGTGCCTGGGTGGCTCAGTTGGTTAAGCGTCTGAGTTCGGCTCAGGTCATGATCTCACACAGCTCGTGGGTTTGAGCCCCGCGTTGGACTCTGTGCTAACAGCTTAGAGCCTGGATCCTGCTTCAGATTCCATGTCTTTCTTTCTCTCTGCCCCTCCCCCACTCGTGCGCGGGCGCACAGGCACGCGCACGCTCTCTCCCTCTCTCTCAAAAATAAGTAAACATTAAAAAATTTTTTTCTAAAAATGATGGGATTTGATACCATTTGGTCTTAATGTTGTATCTGGATTACTTGTGAAACTTTGTAAATATAGATGCCTAAGCCCCATCTCAAATCTAGGAACCAGTATCTCAGGAATGGAGAGAATCTTCTTTCATCCTGTTTTTCTTATCATATATTCCCAATGACCGATGACCGACCTACCATATTGGATTGTTTTCTTCTTTGTATCTGTGCTAACATACTAATATCAAGATGTTACCCTACTCTGTTTGCAATTACTCAAATTTTAGTCTGAGTACATACCTTCTAGCTATTGTTCTATTGTATGTAGTAGCTAGGTCAAGTGTTCTGACTTGTTACCTCACAAGTTTGTGAAAATGTTTGAAGTACAAATTTCTACCAATTTTGCTATTATGCTTTTTGCAACTGCATGTGAATAACAGAAAATGCTATCTGTAATTTAATTATTGGCAATTATGGAGGACAACAGCAATGTCTGGTCTAAGGGCTCCTTGGAAATCTGTCCCTCCATTATCAGAAACTTTATTTTATGGTTACCTCTTATCTCTCAATATCCATTATCATATTTGCTACAGCAGCTGTAGTTAAAACTGTTTGCTTGCTGCACTGCAGTTTTGCTGTAACTGTTTCATGCCCAATTATGTTAGGTTATGTAAATTCTCATTAAATATTTTTGAATCAAAGAGTAAGACTAGATTTAAATGAGAAATTCAAGTGAATGGTATAAGAGCATGATTATATAGTCAAAAAAAATCACAACCCCAGCCAAAGGAAAGCAAAATGTAGCTGAGAACTATAAATAAATAAATGTGAATATATTCTTTTGATCAATGGTGCAAAAGAACTGTTCTTGGGGAATGATTAAGCAAAGAATATGTAAAAATAGATTAAAGTATATTTTATGGGACAAAGAGGATCTTATATATATTTTTAATAAGTGAAAAAAAAACAGAAAGAAAACTGACTACAGAGAGTTAACTGAAGCACCCAAGATATAGATATCTTTATTGACTAAAACAGTGCTAAGCCATTTATCCACATTACGTAATTTAATATCTCAATAGTTCAATGAGCTAAGAATTGTAGCTTATGTAACTTTCATAAGGGCTAGGTAACTTGCCCAAGGTCACACAGCTAATAACTTAATCCAAGGGCTGACTTCCAAGCCTGCTGCTTCCCACTAGAAAGCTCTTTGGCAAGGAGCCCCAGCTATATTCACTCCACAGCACAATGGAGTCAAAGTTTGTTCCATTAAATTGGTCTAAGCAAGGAGTTTTGAGTGTAGTAACTGGACACTGAGTTTGTGGATACCTTTTGTATGTAAGTATTATCTGTGGCTATATGCTGTTATTAAAACCACCATGCCTTATTAATTTAATAGCTTGTAATGATGTGCTTACTGCTTATAATGTGTGAACACTAAAGGAAAGGCCAAAAAACTATAAATACTCACAAGAAGAAATAAGCTATTTTAAACTAGACTACTAATGATGTCTCCTTATATTGCCTTCCACTAGGCATAAACAGCTGATAGACCCAGTATGCTCACCAGAGCTTTACCTTACGAGGAAGAGTCACATGTTTCACTAACTCGAATGGGTTTCTGCTCTTTACCTCAGTCTTATCTGAATGATGTTGAAAACACTGGGTATCAAGACTTGTGCAGGGGGTCCTTGCTAGGCCATCAGGGATGGACAGAACTCCTGTAAAAGGAGCAGCACTATAGAGAACAGAATTCCACATACCGCCATCTTGCCCACTGATGCTGCTTGACTCATAAAAGTGCTGAAATAAGTTCAGTGGGAAGTCACACTAGTATTGCTTATTCAAGGTTTATACTCATCCATCCATTTATTCACATTTGTATTTATTCAACAGACCTCACTATAGAGGTACTATGAAGGGAGGTTTCAGTGGTTATTGGGGACTATGGGAAGAGTTCTGAAAGGCTATTAGAGACCCTCTTTCAATGAAGCAGAGCTAAAATGGGTTGCGTAATGTGATCAGAGTAGATTGGACTGACTTTAGCTCCTCTTTTTGGGAGCAGAAGTTTCATTTGCTCTGTATTGCCTATGCAATTATTTTCTTAGTGGGAATGTTTTAATTATGGTCTGTGGCCTCCTAGTTTCCTACCTCCTCATCAATGCGGTGTGGTTCCCTAGTATCTTAATAACTACAATGGGTGTGCTGTGCTTAATGGGTATGAGCTTTAGAGAATAATGCCGTTTCTGAACATTTAATGAGTTTCACAATTAAGACGGCATTGGAGTTCAAGGTCTTAAAAAAAAAAAAAAAGACATTTCCCTAATGATACAGCTGCCAACTAAAGAGTTGATAATCTGGAAAAGAAGTTGTTTCTTCTGCTTTAAGGCTAAAATAAATTCTTTCTTTCTTACCTTGACAAAATTCAAAGTGTTTGAAATGCTTTCTGGCTGCTATTTCAAAAAGAATGAAACTACCAAAATACATAATTCAGTAGTTTTTAGTCATAAAAACATAGAATTTGAGGGAAAGAGAATGACAAATTATAGGAAAAAAATGAACTACTAAACAGAATATCTGTCTCCGTTGTTGACTTAAAAAGTAACTAATAGTGGAAGATAGGATATATATTCTGCTTCAGCAATAAAAACAAATGACGATAATTGCAGCAGTGTTCTCTGGAATGCAAGATTATGTGGGCAGTGACTTCTAGATACGCTCTGAATTTTCTTATCAAGCTCCTGGCTGTAGTTGTAAAGGTGTCTTCTGCCTTGCAGGCAGTTTAATTTAGGATAAACTCTTGCTACAGGACTAGAAAATCATCCACTAATCCTACAATTCATTTCCTACCTACAAGTTTCTGCTTGGATCCAGACTTATTTTTCCATGGAGACATACCAAAGACTTTCATTCTGTTTTAAAAATGCCAGTTCCAATTAGGAGTATCATGAGGCCAATTCAAAGTATCTAGTAGAGGCCAAAAACATCCTCATAACTTACACTGACAGTCAAATTTGAACTTGATCTTGAAATCTAGGGTCCTGTGCAGTGCCATTAAGGCTTTGATTCCGATGCCCTTGTACATTTATGACTTGGTGGGTTCCCAGTCTTCGGGAATTTAGTTTATTAATTTCTGCAGGCTGAGTTTCTGGCATTGTCAGCTTGGGAATATTAGCTACAAAATACAAAAATCTTAGGATTAACATCAGTAAACCTGTTGGCACCTACCATTGGAGTGGCTGAGCGCTTAAGGAGAAAGTGACTACGTTACTTGACTTGGCATTCATGAATTCAAATCCTCTTTTATTGCTTGTTTATTATTATTATTATTATTATTATTATTATTATTGGGCTTTTAGAACATTGCCAGCATCTGTGTGTGTTTAACAGGTGTACATGGATTATGAGTGTAGTCACAAGTAAGGACTGTTGGTAATCATCAAGCCTTTGGGTTGGATTGAGGATAATATTTAGCCAAGGTTGTTACATAACACATTGTAAAATAAGCTCTATGGTTGCTTTGTCAGAAAAGGTGACATGAAGATAAGAGATTGGAACCTCTGTCATTGAGCAGGGCAGAATTCCTCTAAAGAATGCTTTATTTTGTAGTCTCTGGTGTCTGCTTTATTTTACCCAACTCCATTGTAAAGACTCTATAATGGAATTGCTTTTCTCTTCAGATTCCCTCTTGAAATGTAAATTTTTAAATTTTATTAGGAAGACTATCCCTCAACTGCTTTTCCCTCACCTTATTCCTACCTACAACTCCACTCTAACACATGGAGTGTCATACTGCTTGAACTTTGTTATATTAGTCAGTCCAACTGCCTCCTCAGCACTTACAGTCTACCTTCACGCTCATACTCTCTGCTGCATGTTCCTTGTGGTTTTGGCAGAAACACAAGGGACAAGACAAGTGCTTTTCAAGTCTCTGCTTGGAGCACAGCATATAATCTTGTTGGCCAAAGCAAATCATGTGGCCAAGTCCAAAGTCAATGAGTATGTCATAGTCAGCTCGAGCTGCCATAACAAAATACCAAAGACTGGGTGGCTTCAACAATAGATATTTACTTCTTAGGTCTGGGAAGTACGAGATCAAGGCATAAGCAGATTCAGCTCCTGGTCAGAGCCTTCTTTCTGACTTCTAGGTAGCTACCTTCTTCTTACTGTGTGCTCACATGGCCTTTCCTCTATGCCTGTGCCTGGAGAGAGGGAGATATCTCACTTCTTCTAAGGTTACTAATCTCACTCATGAGGTTCCCACCCTCATTACGTAATGTAAATCAAATTATCTCCCAAGTATCCCACCTTCGTATATCATCACATTGGGGGTTAGGATGTTAATATATGAGTTTGGGGTGGGGCACAAACATTCAGTCCATAAGAGAGTGGTGAAGTTCACTGTACCGTTTTAGGGAGGAACTGTAAAGTTACACACACACACACACACACACACACACACACCTAGATACATGATGAACAAAGAATTGGACCAATAATTAAATCTACTGAGTGCTACACGTGTTTTCCTTCATTCAACTCCTATTGCCATATGCTAGGACTTGGGATTATTGCTATAAATAAGGCAGTCTCAGGGTTGGTGGATCTTACAATGCAGTGGCGATGACTGACATGGAACAAAGGACAGGTGTGGTAATTATTATGATAAGACTTCCCTTGCCATGCACTATTTATTTCTGCAGTTTTCTTCCCCCTTAATACCATTTATTTAGGTCTAATAACAGTTCAAGACTGACTCAAATGTCACCTTCTGGAGGAAGTTGATTTCCAACTGTAATAATCCTTTTTACTCTCTGTTCTCCCACTTTTATCAATTCAGATTCTCTAGAGCCACAAAGGGATTCTTTTTTTGATACATAGTTCTGTAGTAGTTGTCAGATTGTATATGTGATTGTCCTAAACGTACCTGTGGTGCAGGTAACAACGGCACCTGCCCGGAGGACTACTGTAAGTATGAAAGATCTTCTGTGTCCCCTGGCAAGACCTCGGTAAAGGATATCAACTATTGCCCTTTTGAAGATAGAAACTATTTTATGATCTCTTTGCTGCTAGTCTAAGACAGAATGCCAGCAAATGATTCCCAAATCCAACCTTGCAATACCATTTATTCAAGAGATGTTTCATTAAATTAAAGTGTCCAGAAAAAAATACATTTTGTTTATGGTAATTTAGAAAACAAAAAAAAAAAAGATGTTTCGTGTGCCACTGTGGAGGGGAAAGCAGCAAAGGACACAGCATCATATCTCCCAAGGGGTTTAAGGTCACTATAAATAGGTACTTTAATCAAGATTAGTTAATAACAAGATTAGGACAATTTCCCTTTAGTAATAATTTAGGCAATATACTTTTAGAATATAAGCTGGTCATCCTACAAATAAAACCTTGACACCTAAAATAAACAAGGATTGCAAAAAAAAAAAAAAAATGCCGCAGCTAGTTTTTTTTTCCTTTTTTTCTTTTTGTGTCCTTGTCACTGCAAGGATTTTTCAGTTCACCAATTAATCTTCCCTTTTATTATATCTTGTCATGGTTGAAGCATCTTCTAAGAACCGATAACAGGAGGGGAGAATTGATGATTTATTTCAAGAGGTAGATCAGACCTAACATTTCCGAGTTGACACCAACTTCGGTGAACACTTGATGTAAGTGTGTTTGGATAGGTCTGAGTGTGTGGACTGCCTGTCGCTGAGCAAGGTCGCAGGGCCTGGGGATCGCACAGTGACAGAGAACTCTATAATCCTCAACCCTGATATTTTGCATATGAGCAATCTGAGGCCCAGTGAAATTAATGTCCTGTTTTAGAGGATACAGTGAGTTGGTGTCAGAATCTGGATTTGAACCCAAAAATTCTTTCTCTGATCCTCTGCTCTTTGAATCTTGTCAGCTCTCTTAGAGATTTACGTCAGGAGTTGAAAGCTGTGGATAATGACATTTATCCTGTCTTTCTTAACCAGGGACAGATGCTACAAGGGTTTAAATCCCAGGAGAAAAATGTCAGATTTTATTCTAAAAAATAAGAAACGATCAGAAAGCAGTTGGATGTTCCCTCTGTGACATCACATGCCAGTAGAAAGGTCTCAACAGAGGGGAGCAGGAATTGAGGAGGATTTGATCAAGGAAATGACACAGTAGGTGGACCCTGAAGAATAGGCTGCATTTAATGTCCGTGTGGAAAGAGATGGGTTTTGACAGGGAGGGAGTAGGATAATCCTGGGAGGGAGATGGAGGTCATCAGAGAGAACTGGAGACTGGAAATCACCAGGAAGGGGATGTGGTCAGATCAGTGTTCATCCTGGGAGCTGTGAGGAATGGCTCACAGGCTGTCATGAGGGAGGAACTGGGGGTTCCTATGCCAAACACGATCGCTACAGAAAAGCAAAACATTTCAGTGTTTCAGAAAATTTGATTGATTCAGAAAATATTGATTATTCTTTTGTTGTGCTAATATAGGCACATGCACGTATTGTTACACATTCCATTTTCTCTAGTTATTCAATTTATGTTATTTCTTTGACTTTTTTCCGATGAGGTTGAGCTGAGAATTTGGGGAAGGCAAAGATCATTTATAACAACTGCATTATCTCTAAATCCCCTGCTGTAGTTTTATGAATACAGTGTGAAAACATATTGGCCATATGAAAGAAGAGGGTGCGGAGGAAGAAATCATACCCTGACCCCCTCCGTGCCTTTGGGCATCCTGCACCCATAGACCTACCAAATCCTCCTAAATCTGCCTCTTCTTTCCCTTTTTAAAACCGCTCTTCTAGGGCCAGAGTAACCTAGGATGCCACATCGATTCTGGTCCTTTTGGGCTTTCTCCTCAGGGCTGACTCACATCTTTTGCTATCTTTCATGTGCTTTCTCAATTCCCTCTGAGGTACAAAGCTTTCTATTTGCTCATGTCCTTTCGGGTCTCTTCATTTCTCACGTTTGTTGTTGGTTCCAAAGCTTTTGTTGTTCTTGCAGCTACCCGTCTGGAGTCAAGCTCCATTCTGCTTCCTCCACTCTTTATGTCTAGCCATTATGCAAAATGTGCATTACTGCTCTTGTATACTCTGCACAGCGTGGGCCTTCACAGATGTTTTGAATACTTGTTTTGTGGGCGCCCACTTAAAAGCTGAACTCGATTTCTGTAGCAAACATAAGACACTGGACTTACATTTACTGTGTGTAAGTATTCAAATCACTGCTACTGTATGTATGCAAAAAAAAAAAAATCATAGACTTGAGTGACTACCCTTGGTATTTACTAACAATATAACTATGCTAAGTGATGAGTCATGTCTGGAATACAGCATTCTTCCTCAGTGGATGCGTTTTAAATACCAGTATAACCTAGTTGGATACTATGTTCAAGATACAGAGAGTTTAAAGTGGTCCCAGTTTTCTAGATGTGCCCCGGGGCTGCCCAGAATTCTGTCAGCAGTCCATCCTGTAGCAGCCCACGTGGTCACAGCAGATGGCCATCAAAAGGGTGGCCCAGCACTAATACACCACTCGTGCTGCCTCCAGATGAGCTACCAAGAGAATCCCGCTTTCTCACATATTTATATTCTTCCCTGTCCACTGCATCGTTCTACCCAATAAGCCTTCCTATAGACACTTAAATCTGTGTAAACAAAATACCTTATCTTTTTTTCTTCTTGTCCCTCCAGTCTCTGTCCCATATCTAGTCTTCCTGTCATTGCCAAGTGTCATAAAGAACAGGCTCCATTTCTTCACTACTCCTTTCCACCCAGCCCTACATGCAGTCTTGCTTCTGGACTCTATCAATACCTAATGATTAACATCATGCTGCCCTTTCAGAGTCTCTAATGAATTTCCTTTTGCAAAATTCAGTGGCCGCTTCCCATTTCTCACCCTCCCGTAATTTTTGTAGTTTATTCCAGCTGACATGGCCCCTCTTAACTAACAGAACACTATACTCTTCTCTCTCATTTCTCCCTTTTCATTCTACTTCTTGTCAGTTTCTCCTTCTAACTTCTCTTTCTCTACCTACCTTTAAGTGTAAAATTCTTGGTCTTCTTTGTACCCCTTACCCTCCCCAAATTACCTCAGAAACTTCCTCGCCATCATCTACCCTTAGACGATTTGAAATCTGTGTACCTCAATCATTCTCAGAGCCACCATGCGCACATTTGCATCAGCTTGCTGGGCGTGGATGTTCTTCTGGCTTTCCAAATTCAACATATCCAGATTACGAAATTGGTCTGTGCAGAACAGCATAGAGAACATGACCTTTATGCTAAGCTCATGGCCATTTTCTCCTCCCCTCTATCCCAATGCTCACATTCAATCACTGGTTATGTCATGTTGTTTCCACTTCTTTAGATTCCCTTGAATCTATCCTTAGCAACCTGTGTCTTGGTCCTTATTATTTGTTACCTGGTTTATTACAATAGCATTCAAGTTGATTTCTCTGCTTTGGCTTTCTCATTTCTCCAAACCATCCATCATATTGCCATCAGGGTTTTGTTTTGTTCTGTTTTCATGAGGCACAGAATTAAACAGGTCAGTCCTCTCAAAATTCTTCAGTAGCCCCTGTTGCCTATAGTATATGCCATCATTCCTTAGCTTAGCTGCCATTGTCCTTTACAGTGTTATTCCTATTGTCTTTTCCAGATTCTTCTCCCACTAGTTTATGCTCTAGTAATAGTAGATTATTCAGTATCCCCCAAACAGTTATCTAGACTAATGGCATTCCTTCACTTTGGAATGCCCTTCTTCCTCAAACAAAATGCCAGTTACTTTTAGCCACTTCTTCCTTTAGGTTCCTGTAATACTTGAATATCTATTTAGTGCTTTTTCATTCTATTATAATTAGCATGCAAGTGTTCTTTTCTCCACAAGCTAAGTCCTTTTAGAGCAAACGAGACAAATGTAATAAAGCCAGAAATAAAGAAATAAAAATGGTAAAAAGAAGAACCAAGGAAAGCAATTCTGCCAATAATAAAGTCAATACAGAAAAAAAAGGCAATCACTATGGCAATGCACAAACCCTACCTCTGATCCACTTATCAGCCAAGATTCACTTCACAAATAATTTTGGGTGAATTACTTTGCATAGCACAAATCACTTGTGTGTAGGTATTGGAGGGCAATGAAGAGCAAGACATTTCTGGCTCCTACTCACAAAGAATTTATAGGAATAAGTCATCTTAGAGGAATCATCTTAGAGGAGTATAAACAACAGTTCATCGTGAAGAGCAAAATTTCTCCTGGTTCTAAACTTTGAGGGAAATTTCCCACTTGGGACATTACATAGGGCTTATTGGTTGAGATAAAGGATAAGGGCCTCAGCAATGCTTTCATCACAAAAACAGGAGCATAGCTTTATATGACTGTTAATGAAGGCAAACTATTGAAAAGCAGTTAATATCCCCTACTGTATCCTAGGGACCTGTTATAAATGGTTGTTGAAATCAAACACTGTTGTCCGATTTTGTCAGTCCTTTTACTAAATATAGCCAGACCCATATCCAGTAGTATCACTGACATCACAGTCACAGTTGTTTTGTGCATTTGTTTGTTCTTGTGCATTGGCACTAAGAAACCTGTATCTGCCAGTCCATAGTATCAGTTTCCTATTGTTACTATAACAAATTAGCACAAAATAGTGGCTTAAAACAATCACATTGATTTTCTTATACTTCTATAGATTAGAAGTCCCATAGAGTTCTCACTGGGCTAACAATCAAGCTGCTGGCAAGACTGGGTTCCTTTATGGAAACTCTTGAGCAGAATCTGTTCCATTGCCCTTTCCAACTTAAGAGGCCATCCATGTTCCTTGGCTTGTGCTTCCCATCTTTCAAGTCAGTGACATTGTAGCTCTCTGGTCATTACTGCAAAGTCACATCCCCTGTGACTGGGCCAGAAAAGTTCCTCTGCTTTTAAGGACCCATGTGACTAGACTGGGCACACCTAAGTAATCCAGGATAATCTTCTCATGGTAACATCATTAATTCAATCACATCTGCAAAGTCTCTTCTCTCATGCAAGATAATGTAGCCAATAATTTGAGGATTCGTGTGAGGACATTTTGGAAACCATTATTCTTGGGGCCATACCATTTTACTGGCATGTTCTCATTTACAGTGGAGATTGTGGCCTCCCAACTACTTGTTCGAGGGAACAAACTGCATGTTGTAATTCTGGACCCTTTCCCTAAAACAACATTGAAAGTTATATTTCCTTAGAATCCATCACTAGTTATGTAGGGATATGGGTGCATGTGTGATGAGGTCGTATACAATTTCTTCTGCTTTGCAAGGTTAGAAATCAGAAGAGAATGTCTGGGGTGACCATGTCTGAGTTGGCTTCCTTACAGGGAAGATTGGAGATCCTTCCCCTCCTCCCCAATCTCCTTCTAAAGCTTTGCACTTCCCTACTCTCCACCTGATGTAGAATGGATAATGGGTTAAAAGCATCTACTCCATTTCTTTGATAGAAGTAAAATGAAGCAATAAAAATATCTACCAACGCTGGGAAGCTCTTGCATAAATGACTGGTGTTTATTGCTCATGTAAAATGTTTTTGATTGTGAACATGATGCTTACGTGGTCTTCTGAATAAAGATAATTTTGCACTGTGTGAATAATTTCCCATTGTTTTCCAAAGTGTATGAGTGGTTAGAAAAACATATTTCTATTATGTGTTTGTCAGTTTCACTTTACAAAATTGAAACCAGCTTGGATATTGTAGATACAACCAGATGGATGAAGATTTCTGATTTGAGTCTGGAATGTGAACAAAGTGTAAAACGCTCCTTGTGCATTATGAGTTACTCGCCGGGGTTTATCTAAACCCGGTATAATCAGTACCTCAGCAACCATATATTTCTGCCCACAGTAAAGATTCAATACATACTTATTATTTGAATAAGAGAAGAATGCTTCAGTTTTTCTTTTGAGTCAAAGCTTATCTGATAGTATTCTTCCCAGTCAACCTAATTTGAAATAGGTAGAAATGATTGACCTACCTGTCAGATTAGTGTCCCATACTACAGTTGTCCATGCCATATCTCAGGTTGATGCCCACTCCCAGTACCTTACAAAGCTTTCTACTGAAAGTATCACCTTCCTCCACATTTTAAAATTATACACCACCAGTTGAGGCCACAAAACTATCATCTGTCTCTTTTTTTTAAAGTAGTGTCCCAGGATGGATAAAGGAGACATCATTAATATGACCCTCTCTTCCTTTCTGTTATAAAACTGCTTCTATATATCCCACAGTTGGAACAAATTATTCAGCGGATTAAAAGCTGTTCCATGTGAGATCTGTGGAACCTTTACCAAGCCTGTAACAGGCTGCCCACTGCAAGGGTCAGTGATAGGATAAAGGCTTGCAGAAAGGACATGTAAAGAGGTGGGGCTGAGGTGGCATCAGGTGACCTTTGGAGAGATTCTGTGAGCTCATGCATTGGTGCCTGATGGTGCTGTGTTGTAGTTCCACAGCATAAAAAGTGATGAACAACATCTTGGTGTGCTGTTTCTCAGGCTCAGCTGAAACAGACATCTGTCATAACTTAGTGACTGTGCTTCCATAGGGAAAGTGATACATTATTATTTCTGGGAAATAATTCCTTTTATGCCTCCTCCCCTAGATGGTCATTGAAAGCTGTGTGCTGGGCTGGGAAGGAAGCAGGTCTGTGAAAACCTGGAGATTTTGGAGAGGGCAGTGAGATCTCCCCACAAATGCAGAGGAAGCACAAGGAAGAGGAAGGCAGTCCTTTCAATCCTTAGTAAACCTGAATTGTTCTGGATCAAGCCTTCACAACTGAAGAAGGGGTTTTGCTGAGTTGTAGGGCATTCCTTATTTCCAACACTTTGCTTGAGGCCATTTTTGCCCCTCCTTCCTCCACTTTAGGCAGTACTTTTTGGATCCTCTTTTACTTTCTAGCTCACTCAGTTGAAGTCACAACCACCAATTTCCCTTTGCTGCACTTTACAAATGTCCTGTCCTCTGTCACTTTAGCCTGTGATTCTTACCACCACATTTGGAGCCATGCCAAGCCCCTCGTGTAGTGGGGACCAGTTAGATGTGCCTATTTCATGGGTTTGTTGGGAGGACCCCCCAAAATAATGTGATTCTAAGTGGTCGGCCATCTCCAAAGCACTCTTCCAAGATGACATAGGTAATATTCTACAATGGTTTTGACTCAGTCCCTCACTGTCCTCACCTCTCAGCCAGACCGTTGTGATCTTGTTGGTTTTCGTATGGGTTTTCTTTCTGAATAGAGACTTCTCAGCAAGGCTTTTCTAATGAGGTTTTTTTTTTAAGCTGGAATTTTGTTGAAGTATAACATGCATACAGAAAAAATATACACCAATTGTAAGTGTAGAATAGAATTTCCACAAAGTAACACACTGATATAAAAAACACCTAGAAAAAGAAAGAAAAGATTGCCATTTATCAGTACCCTAATGCCCCCTCTTGCCCCTTCACAATTCAATAGGCTTTTAAGGAAGGATCTTTTTGGAATTCATTAACTTTTTCTCTCCACACTCCTGGATGCACAGTTAGGTACTATCTTTAGTGAGGAGGTGACTTTCTCTATGGAGGTGTAGCCTTGTTAAGAGAGCAAAACCCCTAGAACGAGGGAAGGACAACAAAAGGACTAAGAGGAAACGTGGGCAAGATCGGCATGAACTGTATCTGTGATGCTAAGAAACTGATCAAAGGAAGAAGAAGAAGGGAGTGCAGTGGGTTTTTGTGAAGGAAAGCCTTGTCAAGGGCTGAGAGCGGCATTTATAGACAGGTTTCTTTGTATCCCCCACCTTACTTCATCTTTGTGCTTCAGACCCTGCTTTATTGTCTCAGAATCATGTTGACCACACACTGTGCCATCTGTCCAGGTGAAGGGTCCCACCCAGTGAGATTTGTGGCTCTTGTTCTTCACATCCTTTATCTGTCACTCTTACTTATGTCTGTGCTCCCCAGGCTCCCGTCCTTTATTGCCAACATTGCATGGCCCTGGCTTAACAAAAACAGCCTTGGGTTTGGGATAGCTGATCTATGGGCTATTAATGAAATGCAGCAGTAGCTGCATTCTTATCTCTAAGCACCATAAGCTTCCAAATGCCAGAAGTATACTATGATCACTAAATTGCCCTGAAATACGGGGCCACAATTCCAGTAATATGCCATTTGCCATGAAACTGTGTCTGAAATTGCTATTAATTCTTTCCTTTGACTTTGATTATTCTACTAGGAGCTTTTTTTCTTATCATAACTCTCTTAAATATCACATTTTCCATAGATCTTGATTACTTGCTTCATGTATATCAACATTTTTAGACATTTTATTAAGTAGCTCAATTTATTAAGGGCCTGCTATGGACAAAACATTGTGTCAAACACTGGGAAACTAAAATAGTTGGGACATGGGTCTTGCCCTTGAGCAAATTAAGATCCGGCAAGGAATATAGGACATGTGCATAAATACCTATACTTTAAATAGTCAAAGAGATTTAGAGTAAGGGAAATAGATGGTTAGGGGTGAGAAGTGGGAATAATTCTCTAGGACTGGGAAGAAGAGAGAAAAGCACATAATGAAATTGATACCTGAAATCGATACTGAAAATTCAGTATCAGTTGAAATACCGAAATTGATTTGGGATATACAAGGATTTGGTGAAGATACTCCTGGCAGAGGAATCAGAATAAATAAAGGGAAAAGTGAACACACAAGAGAGTCTGTATAGGGGAGAGTGAACGGTTAAGTATGATATCTGTTAGAAATGTTTTCAGATGGAACAGCAACAAACAGGGCTAAACTAGCTTTAACTGAAAGGACATTCAGGGCTCATTCTACAAGAAGCCTGCAGGTAGTCAGTCCTGGGATCTGCTCTGTCATGAGGGATCCTGTGTCATCAGGGACCCCCCACCCCATCATCCTGAGCATGTTGGCTCTTTGCCAGTTGGCCCTGGCAACTCATGTCAGAACTGAGTCTCAAGTCCATCTCCAGGCTAATCACGGAGAAGGCCTTGAATTCGCTATGATTATCTTAGACCAACTGTGTTGGAGTCCCTTACAAAAAAAACAAGGATAGCAAGAAGGAGGAGGAAGATGAAGAAAGGGGGAGGAAGACATGGAGGAGAATAAGAAGAAAAAGTGAAAGATGAACAAGCAAGAGGAGGAAAGAAGAAAATGACTTAAAAGTTGAGTTTTAGGGGTGCCTGGGTGGCTCAGTCAGTTGAGCGTCTGACTTCAGCTCAGGTCATGATCTCACAGTCTGTGGGTTCGAGCCCCACATCTGGCTCTGTGCTGACAGCTTGGAGCCTGCTTCAGATTCTGTGTCTCCCTCTCTCTCTGCCCCTCCCCTGCTCATGCTCTGTCCCTCTCTGTCTCAAAAATAAATTAAAAACATTAAAAAAAAAAAAGTTGAGTTTTAGTAGCATAGTAAGTAATTGGTTTGGGTATATTTAGAGGCCATATTATGGATGAACCCCATGTTGCTAAAAATCCATTTTTTTGTCTTCTTACTTGACTTCTTCTTGGCTTTTGACTCTTGATGTACCCCCCTTGTCTGTTTCAGCCTTTCTTTTGTGTTCTACGAGATAGGCTGCTCCTTCTCAGTGCAGTTTCCTGGTTCCCACTCTCTGTTTCCCACGTAAACTGCAGTGCCTCAAGGTTTCTGGCCAGTTTCTATCCTTGTCTCACCCCAACTAAGGGAACCCACCTCCACTCATCAGGTCTATACTTACACCTGTAAGCCTCCAGCACAAACTCTTGATTGTGCTTTCTGCTCTGATCTGGCTCTGTCTCCCCACTCGCTTTCCACAGGTGGTAGAATACCACATCCTCTCCTTGGTTTCATTCGACAAATAATTCCTTATTCAAGACTTCAGTTAAGACGCACTTATTTGCAAATGCTTTCCCGCAGTTTGATTTCTATGATACCCCTCAGGGTCCCTGTTCCTTCAACCCACTTTTCGAGGTGTTTGTCTCACTATATCGAGTCATCGACTCAGGAACCAATGACTCTCTGAGTCTCTCCAAGGCCACTGTAACCTGCCCTTTCCAAGCCACTATCAACTCCCATCCACATCACTGGAGAGATCTTACTAATCTCATTGCATCCCTCTGGCTGTTCTCCAAACTGTGCTTTAGGCTGCAGCAAAAGATCTTTTCTAAACAAAAACAGCATGATGACTGTTCTCTGCTTAAAACCTTTCAAAAATTTCTTGTTATTTTCAGGAGACAAAGGTCCTTACACCTCACACAAAATCTTACAAGGGTTCTCTCTCTTCCACTTTAAATACATTTGTCTCCCAGGGGGCGCCTGGGTGTCTCAGTCTGTTGAGCATCCGACTTGGCTCAGGTCATGATCTCGCAGTCGGTGAGTTCGAGCCCCACGTCAGGCTCTGTGCTGACAGTTCGGAGCCTGGAGCCTGCTTCGGATTCTGTGTCTCCCTCTCTCTCTGCCCTTCTCCTGCTCACACTCTGTCTCTGGATCTCTCAAAAATAAATAAACGTTAATAAATAAATAAATAAATAAATAAATAAATAAATAAATAAACAAATAAATTTGTCTCCCTCTCGCTCTCTCTACCAAAGTCTTACTGGCCTTCTGTCATTTACTCAAAAATGTCATGGCATCTCCTTCCTTCAAGAATCTTTACAAATTTTCTTTCCTTAGCTTGGAATGTCATCTTCTCCACTTTGACCGAACTAACTTCTACTCTTCTGTCTGATTGCAGCTCAAGAGCTACTTCCCTCAGGAAACCTTTCTTAGCATCCTCGTCCATGTCGTCAGTGAGCCGTGTCTCACACATTCACTATGTTTATCTTTATTCATGACCATGGAATCGTTTTATGATATTTAAATAATATCTCTTTCTTGCTCTAAATACTTATCTCTGTGAAAGTATCAGTTGGGTCTATTTTACTCATGTCCCACTGTCTTGCATGGTACCTGGCATGTGGTAGGTCCTTAATAAATATAGTTTTACTTAGAAAAAATGAAAAGTGAATTGACTTTCTATTTTATACTATGAAAGTCTAGAGAACTGAGATAATCCTTATTTAACATGACATTCCCAGGACCATGGAGAGTTATTTTCCATGAACGTTCCTAAAATTATCAATGCATGATTGATTTAATAAATGAGTGATTATAAATACCAAGCTGATGAATTTATGGCTATCAGTGGAGACTGTGGATTTTTAAGGAGTTTATTGCCGTAGACAGCTAATCCCTGATACTCTCAACCACATAACCACTTCTTTCATCCTCCTAACCCATTTCTTTTACCCCAGTCTTCTCTTTTCAATACTTATTGAAGGCTTGGAAACATATTCTCATTCCTGCTTCCTGTGATGAGGCCAAAGAAATAGGTCTCCTTCAATATGTACCACGATTTCCCTGGTTTTAAAGGATTTGGTGTTTTAGGTCCCTCTGACTTCTTCTTCAGCCTCATAGTCAGTACCATTTGAGGTTGATACTTATTTTGTTTTTTTGTCCTCTGAACCACTTCCCTTGATCTCAAATTCTACTTTTATACTTGCTCACCCTTTCATGTTGGACTGTTTGCATATGAACTGCTGCCAGGAATAAAACCATGCCTGTCACATGAAGAGTCTCTGTATGTAACCACATGTGTAAGCTCAGGGAAATCCTCAAATTTCAGCCTGATCTTGTCTTTCCTTTCTGATCAGGAAAACTTTTATGTATCATGTTTTCACATCCCCTGAACAAATAGTGCATTACCAGCAAGTGACAAATGGCTGTCTTCCTAAGAAGTCTTTAGAAACAAATAAAAGTAATCACAAAAAATATGGCAGCGGGGTGTATGGGAAATTCAGTAAGTAAATGAGTTTATCCCACTGTTTGCTTTCCTACTGGCATCGTAAGGTCCATTTCTGGGAAAACAATTATATATATATATATATATATATATATATATATAGTCAAAAGAAACTGAATTGGACAGCCTAGTTAGCATCATGTACGTTTCCTTTGTAACATAATTATTGGGGAAAAATAAATCTCTTGTGAAAGCATTTGCATTCCTAGAAGACAGAAGTCCTGTTTAGCCTCATGTATGTAAATAGTGGTAATGCATTATAATAAACAGATGTCTCATACCTTGCTAGGAAAAAAATATACTAAGGCCATTACTGCCATGAAATCCTGTAGTGCAGGATTCAGGCAATACATCTCCAAAATTGCATTCTGTCACTTCAACTTAGCCACAGACTCTTTCCTCAGATTCTGTCACTTCAACTTAGCCACAGACTCTACTCAGATTTTCTACAGGTAAGGCATGAGAATAGTCCTGGCCAAGATACAACAGTACGTATCTATTCACATTTCTGTATTCTAAACTTTTAAGTATTTATTCCTTTTCTAAACCAAGCTTCCCTATTGGAATATAGTCAGCACTACCCATACGTTCCTCTACATTTCATCAGAAATCTTATTTGTGCAGTGAAGATAATTAATATAAAGCCAGATCTTCTCCGTTGGATTAAATGCAACTTAAATTATATGCCAGTTTATAGATTTACTAATAACACCTCAGTTTCTTTTTATAGACTATATCCTTGAGTAGTATCCTCAAATAGGGATATATCATTGCAGTATTGTTTTTGTTGTGCCTACTTTTAATAAAACAAAATTATGCTAAATTTAAAGAAAACAAAATTGTGCCAGAGTCATTCTGATTTTTTTTTTATTTTTTTAATGTTTATTTATATTTGAGACAGAGAGAGACAGAGCATGAACGGGGGGAGGGTCAGAGAGAGAGGGAGACACAGAATCTGAAACAAGCTCCAGGCTCCGAGCCGTCAGCACAGAGCCCGATGCGGGGCTCGAACTCACGGACCGTGAAATCATGACCTGAGCCGAAGTCGGCCGCCCAACCGACTGAGCCATCCAGGCACCCCAAGAGTCATTCTGATTTTAACATCTGTTTTATATCCATCACTATTTTAAAAATCTATTTATGTTGTTATATATGCCTCTAATATATTTCTAAGTTCCATGGCATGAACCTTCCACATTTTACTTCCCCCCTCTTAAACTGCCTCTATTATCTCTTCCATGTCATAAACAACACTTTAGTATTTCTATGCATATTCTCTTTTATCATGAGGGGTGTGTGTGTGTGTGTGTGTGTGTGTGTGTGTGTGTGTTCATATCCATCTGGGGTGGTTCTGTTATAGGTTACACAAAAATCAATTTCACCAAGTCCTGCCAGATTGTTTTTCCAGAAAGGTTTTAAATAATTTATACTTTCATTGTAACTCTGCATGGGTTTTTGTTTCCACACATCTTCACCAACACTTGATATTACTTGGGGTTTTCTAATTTTTGTCAGTCTGATGCAAGTAAAGGCATGCCTTTCCTTTTTTAATTTTTAATTTAATATTTGTATTTATTAAATGCTAGTGAGGCTGAATATATATATATATATATATATATTAACTTTTTTTAAAGTTTATGTGTTTATTACTTGTTTTGTGAGAGAGAGAGAGAGGGGGGGCAAGAAAGAGAGAGCCCAAGCAAGGGAGGGGCAGAGAGAGAGAGAGAGAAAGAGAATCCCAGGCAGGCTTCTCACCATCGGTGCAGAGCCCACGGCAGGGCTCAAGCCCACAAACCACAAGATCATAACCTGAGCTGAAGTCAAGACCTAAAGGCTTAACCAACTGAACCACCCAAGTACCCCTGAACAGTTCTTTATACATGTGTTAGCTATTTTGGATTTCACTATGAATTGTCCATTTGTATTCTTTCCTCACTTTTCTGTTGGTCTTTCTATTTTCTTGATTTGTAGGGGTTTTCTTACATTTTGAAAATGTCACCCCTTGTTTATTTTAGACATTGTAATTTTTTCTCAGTCTATGATCTGTCAACTTTGCCTAAGGGACCTTCTACTGAACAAAAAGTCAAAATTTAGATGTACTTGGGTCCTTCAAATTTTCTGGGCTATATAGTTTGTATATTTGGGGGTCTCAAAATGTTTTATTTATTCTTGTATTAACCTTATAGTCCCACCTCTCCCAATCCATTGCTAATCATAATTAACTTTCTTATCCATCTTGACCTGTCCCCCACACCCGTGTGGTATAACATTAGGATTCAGAGGGTTTTTTTCTTTATTTGGTAAGCAAGTTATCTCCCAATACCTTGTACTAAACAGTCTACCATTTCCTCACTGATTAATGGTGCCAGCATGACTGTATATCAAGTTAACACAGTTATGCAATATTTTTGCATATATGCAGGTAGAATTACCTTCTACCAGCCCCTTCTGTGTATTACTAGGACTTTGAAATGTGTCTTGATATATGATAAAGGAAGATCCTAGTTTTTGCTCTTCTTTGGCAAAGTAGCCTAGGATTCACATTACTTTGAAGCTAATTTTCCAAGTAACTTCAAAAAGCCTTCTTTGTACAGTTAATTTAGCAATGCTCAAATTTACAGATAAACTTGAGAAAAAAAAAAGATCTTTAAAATGTAAAACCATCCATCCATTAACAAAGTATATTTCTCCTTTGATTTATATATGGTCGACATCCTCTAACAGGGTTTTAAAAATATACTCTATACAAATCTTATGAGTTCTTGATTCAGTTCATTCCTAGATACTTAGTAATTTTATTCTTATTATAAATCTGAATCGGTAGTCCAAATCTTTCTTTTGAGAATCAACACTGTATATGTACCCAACTGCCACTTTGACAGTTCCATTTTGGAAACTTCTTTTTAAACTTCTTGTGTACCCAGTGGAGACTTTAATCTTCACCTCACACTCAAAATGCCTCCCCCTTCAGTCTTCTACATTTTAGTAGCTGGTACCACTTGCAGCTCCTTCCAGACCTCTAGCCATAAATCCTGTACCGACTTTCAACCTGCTCTATCCTCTTTTTAACCATCCCAGTTAATCCATCATTAAGTTCTATTTGAATGCCAAAATTACTTGTATAGGAGTGTTTTTTAAACAAAACTGGTGCATAAATATTGATTGAACAGACGAGTGATTTGCTGTAGTCATTTCTTTCCTGTGATTACACAGGTTGGTTATGACTTTTAGAGTGTGGTAGTAATACTTTTCTTGCTTAAGCATAAAATAAAGTGATGCTTTATCACAAGGACAGTGTTTTTCCTTACTAAGCTTACCCTCAAAAGTGTAGTAGGCATGAACTAAAAATAGTCTAAATTTGTAATTTATAATAAATTGGTAATTTATAACTTGTAATAAATTTGGAATAAATATCCCTAAATTCTGAAGACTGATTTCTTATTAAGTGAAGTCTGCTACAAGTTTAGGCAGTTTTCCAAGACACTTGCCCTCCATGGAGTTTTATAGTGATACAGGCAAATGGAGTCTTTACCATCCTGTAGCCATATAATCTGGAACTCACAGCATTTCATACATAACCAGATGTCCTTCATGTTTCCTTCCAGCACTAGCATCTTGTGATGCATATACTTTGTTATCTTGGGACTTTAAATTCTCCTTAATCTTAAGTTCTCCTTAGATACGGTGGTCAATAGTTTGTTTACAATGGGCCTGTTGTTTTTTGAAGTATAATTACAGTACAATGCTATATTACTTTCAGGTATACAACACAAAGATTCAACAAGTCTACACATTTCTCAGTGCTCAACACAATTAAGTGATCTTAATCCCTTTATCTGTTTCACCCATCCCCCCCACCTACTTCTCTGGCAACCACCAGCTTGTTCTTTGTATTTAAAAATTTGTTTTTCTTTTCATCGTTTTCTCTGTGTATTCGTTTTTGCTTCTTAACTTCAGCATATGAGTAAAATCGTATGGTATTTGTCTTTCTGTGTCTGACTAATTTCATTTAGCATTATACTCTGTAGATATACTCATGTTATTGCAAATGGCAAGCTTTCGTTCTTTTTATGGCTGGGTAATATTCCATTGTATATCCATATGACATCTTCTTTATCCATTCATCTATGGGCAGACACTTTGGTTGCTTCCATACCTTGGCTATTGTAAACAATGCTGCAGTAAACATAGGGGTGCATATATCTTTTCAAATTAGTGTTTTCATTTTCTTTGGATAGATACCCAGCAGTAGAATTGCTGAATCATATGGTAATTCTATTTTTAATTTTTTTTGAGACACCTCTGTACTGTTTCCCACAGTGGCAGCACCAGTTTACATTCCCATAAATGGTCCATGAGGGTTCCTTTTTCTCCACATCCTTACACTTGTTATTTCTTATCCTTTTTTTTTTTTTTTTTCTAGCCATTCTGACACCTGCAAGGGGATATCTCATTTTTGTTTTGATTTGCATTTCCCTGATGATGAGCAGCATTGAGCATCTTTTTTTTGTATGGCCAATTGCTTCGGTCATTTGTATGTCTTCTTTGGAAAAACATCTATTCAGGTTCTCTGCCCATTCTTGATCAGATTTTTTTTTTTTAATTTTTTTTTTCAACGTTTATTTATTTTTGGGACAGAGAGAGACAGAGCATGAACGGGGGAGGGGCACAGAGAGAGGGAGACACAGAATCAGAAACAGGCTCCAGGCTCTGAGCCATCAGCCCAGAGCCTGACACGGGGCTCAAACTCACGGGCCGCGAGATCGTGACCTGGCTGAAGTCGGACTCTTAACCGACTGTGCCACCCAGGCGCCCCCAGATTATTTGTTTGTTTGTTTGTTTGTTTGTTTTGATGTGAGCTGTCGAAGTTCTTTATATATTTTAGATATTAACCTCTCATCAGATAAATCATTGGCAAATATCTGCTGATGGTTTCCTTTGCTATGCAAAGGCTGTTTATTTTGGTGTAGTCGCAATAATTAATTTTGCTTTTGTTTTCCTTGTCTGAGGAGACAGATCTAGAAAAACGTTTCTATAGGTCATGCCAGACAAATTACTGCTTATGTTTTCTTCTAGGAGTTTTATGGTTTCAGGTCTCAAATTTAAGTTTTTAATCCACTCTGAGTTTATTTTTGTGTATGGTATAAGAAAGTAGTCCAGTTTCATTCTTTTTCATGTAGCTGTCCAGTTTTCCCAGCACCATTTGTTGAAAAGACTATCTTTTCTCCATTGTACAGTCTTGCCTCCTGTGTCATAGAATAGTTGATCATACAGATGTGGGTTTATTTCTGGGCTCCCTGTTCTGTTCCATTGATCTATATGTCTATTTTTGTGCCAGTATTATACTGTTTTGATAACTATAGCTTTGTAATATCTCTTAAAATCTGGAATTGTGATACATCCAGCTTTTTTCTTCTTTTTCAAGATTTCTTTGGCTATTTGGAATCTTTTGTGGTTATATACAAGTTTTAGAATTACTTGCTCTAGTTCTGTAAAAAAATGCTACTGGTATTTTGATAAGGATTGAATTAAATCTGTAGATTGCTTTGGGTAGTATGAACCTTTTAACAACATTGGTTCTTCCGATCCATGAACATGAAATATCTTTCCATTTGTTGGTGTTTTCCATTTCTTTCATCAATGTTTTATAGTTTTCAGAATATAGGCCTTTCACCTTTTTGGTTAAGTTTGTTCCTCAGTATTTTATTCTTTTTGATACAATTGGAAGTAGGATTGTTTTCTCAATTTCTCTTTATGCTACTTCATTATTTGTGTACAGAAATATTTCTGTATATTAATTTTGTATCCTGTGACTTTACTGAATTTCTAGTAGGTTTTTGGTAGAGTCTTTAGCAAGTAGTCATCAGCAAGTAGTAAAAGTTTTACTTTTTCCTTAACAATTTGGATGTCTTTTATTTCTTTTTCTTGTCTGCTATGGCTAGGACTTCTGGTACTATATTGAATAAAATTGGTCAGAGTGGACATCCTTCTCTTGTTCCTGATCTTTGAGGAATAGCTCTCAGTTTTTCACCTTAAGTATGATGTTGGTTGTGAGCTTTTCATATATGGGTCCTATTATGTTGTGGTATGCCCCCTTTAAGCCCACTTTGTTGAGGGTTTTTATCATGAACTGGTGTTGTACTTTGTCAAATGTTTTCCCTGCATCTATTGAGATTATCACATGGTTTTTATCCTTTCTCTTATTAATGTGATGTCTCATGTTGATTTATTTGTGAATATTGAACCACCCTTGCATCCCTGGTATAAATCCCACTTGATCATGGTGAATGAAGATGAAGGAAAGCTCCCAAATTCATTCTACAAGGCCAGAATTACCCTGAAAACAAAACTCGACAAAGACACTACAAAAAAACTCCAGACTAATATCTCTGATAAATATAGATGCAAAAACCTTAATAAAATATTAGCAAACCAAATCCAACAATACATTAAAATAGTGGGTCTATTTTTAATGTTTGTTTTTCATAATTTCATTAGAGAGGAATACTACCCAAGAGAATATAGCTATATCTATGTGTCTATATCTATATCTGTATCTATATGTGTATATCTATATCACCTATATCAATATCTATATTCATATCCATCTATGTCTATATCTTCCACTTCACATGGCATGGGAATTGTAGCATGAGCTTACCTGACTGGGGTCTTTTCAGCCAAATGAATTAATTGTGAGAGCAGATACTGAAAGGTCAAGTGTAATTCAGCACCTACAGATGCCCAAATGATTCCATCACTGAAATAGATTAATGTTTGACTTTGCTGTTAAGTACCTACTCTTTGTATCAGTTCCCTCATTGGAAATTACTAATAGTACTAGTGCCTACCTCCTTGGGATGTTGGAAGATTAAATGAGATAATGCAGTGAGGAGTATGGTACAGTTCCTGGCATAAAGTAGATGCTCTCTAAGTGGTGCTGGGTATTAAGGATGTATGATTTCATCATGTTATAAACAATTTGGCTTTAATTTTTGACATCAAGAACATTAGGCATCAAAAGATTAACATTTTTTTTCTAAAAACACAGTAAAATTACTTTTTTATGCCATGACTCTTTAAAGTTAGAAGGAGAGACCAGAAAGGGGACTCTGAAATATTTTGTCTGTGAATTTGAGTTGCTCATAAAAGTCCACCTGAATAATCTCAGCTATTGCTAAGACAGCATAAAGAAGCAAATCTTTCCATGACCTGGATTCTAGCTGCAGTTTTCCTCCAACTAGCTACAGGATTTAGAAGTGACATTAATACCTGGGTCCCAGCTTTGTGAGTCTACCATGAAAGGATTTACTAGGCAATCTCTCAATCATTTTAGCATTGAAATTCTAATATTTAATAGCTTTAACAATGTGTGAGGTGGACTTACTTTTCATAAGGGTTAAAAAAACATTGCACAATATTTCAATAGACTTTTGCACCAGGCTGTATACACAGCAGGACTTAGGACACCCAACAGAAGTTGGAGACACAGTTCATGCACTCAAGGAGCTTATGATATCAATGTGGTTACATGCCTGTCAGTGTTTGCATATCAAAAAGAAATGAAAGGGGCACCTGGGTGGCTCAGTGAAGTTCCAACTCTGTCTCAGCTCAGGTCTTGATCTCAGGGTTGTGAGTTTAAGCCCCATATTGGGCTCTGTTCTGGGAATGGAGTCTACAGAAATAAAATAAAATAAAATAAAATAAAATAAAATAAAGCAATGAAATAACAAGAGGTTAGTATTTCAAAATGTCGAGGAAAAGTTGGAAGGGAAAGTTAACTTGCTAAAATTCTCGTGGTGATTCATTAAAAGATCTGGAAGCAGGCATCTCATGTCTTCTGTGTTCATCCTCCTCGGTGTTCCTCTGTCAGAACAGACCAGATTCACTTTCTTGACCCTTAAAACGGTGCTGTCCTGAATATACCTTACATCAAAAAAAATCTGCTGGTCATTTATTACATGTTACTTTCTTAGAAAATCAGAATCCGTGAGAATGTATAAAATATTAATGCTTATAATCACAGGGAGTACACACCTATAGAGTATTCTTTTAGTATGATTAAAAGACACCTGAAGGGGGTTCCAGGGGAAATAAAAACCAGCTTTTAACTTAGGGTGATAGAAGTGAACACCAACCCCCTAAAATCAACTTTCTGTGAGCATTTCTGCATGATCATCTCTCCTCCTGGACAGAGTTGGGTCTGGCAATGGGCCAGCTCTAATCTATGAGATAGCATTTTAAAAAATCATTTCCAAGTTATAATGCTAATATTTCCATACCGAGTTGCATTCAAAACAGCTTCCTAAATTTTCAAATTGCCAAGACCTCTTATCTCTTTGAATGTGGCCTTGGAATACAAGTCTCAAGCCACAACCTTGCGCACACACATCACATCATATGCAGCCCAGCATAACCATGTGCAGATGGGCCCGAGGCCTTCCCACACCAGCCAGATATACTGAGGATGTGTAAAATTCCTTCTGCAGCATTTTCCCCTTTTTAGCAGCCTCCCATTTAACATCTATCACATAATCACTTGCAAGGTCTGAAACAAAAAAATAAACAAAAAAACAAAACAAAACAAGACAAAACAAAATCCTTAAAGTTGGCATGCTTGTATACATTAGCCATTTAGTTGGAGTGCAAAGACCATGTAGAAGATGTTAAATCCTTTTCCCTGGGCTACTTCTAATCATGACCTTGTGGTACAACATTTAAAATCCTGCTGTTCCAACTTACTTCCTTACCTTTTAGCCCTGTGTCAGATTTATGATGCTTATGAGGAGAGATATAATAAGGGATAGAATTCCCATTAAATGATTCTTTTCAAGCTTATGATTTGTTTAAAAAAGGTAAAATTAATTTTGATGTTGTATGTTATCTCACCCCGTGTCTTAGCTCATGCTGCCATGACAAAATACCATAGACTGGGTGGCTTAAACAATGGGCGTTAATTTCTTACATTTCTAGAGGCTGAGAAGTCTGAGGTCAGGGCGCCACCATGCTTGGGTGCTGGTGAGGGTTCCAGCCCTACCTCCAAATACCATCACATTGGGGATTACAGTTTCAACATATGAATTTTTCTGGGGAAGCCACAGAAATACTCAGTCTATAACATCCAGTATATCCAAAATATTATAGTTTTAACAGGTAATCAATGTGAAATTATTAATGGGATACTTAAATTTTTCTTTTCCTATTAAGTCTTCAAAACCCTCTGTGTATTATGCACTAGAGGGAATCTCAAAGTGGGTGCTAAATTTTCATCATCAATATTTGAAAATTATTTATGTTTACATTTGAAATTTACATTTGAAAAAGGAGATGCACAAACCCAAGATGTTCCAAACATACTTAAAATTCTCTAAACACTGTAGCAAATACCAGTATTTAGATCTAAACTAAATTTAGTACAACTAAATACAATTTAGGGGTGCCTGGGTGGCTTAGTCGGTTAAGCATCTGACTTTGGCTCAGGTCATGATCTCAAGGTTCATGAGTTCGAGCCCCATGTCAGGCTCTGTGCTGGCACCTCAGAGCTTGGAGCCTGCTTCAGATTCTGTGTCTCCCTCTTTCTCTGCCCCTCCCTTACTCACGCTCTGTCTCTCTGTCTCTCAAAAATAAATAAAACATTAAAAGAATTTAAATTCAGTATCTCAGTCACACTAGCCATATTTCAAAGCAGACATAATGACTGGTGGCTACCATAGTAGACAGCATAGAGACTTTTTATTTTACTCAGATTATTGATCTCTAATTAGACTTTACTGAAAAATAACATTTAAGTCTAGGGTTAAGAGCTAAGGAGAACTAGAGATAACTTCAAGAAACAAGTGAATGTCACAAAAATTAATATTTTAAAAGTTTCGTGAGAATATGTTCCACAAGGTGGGAACCAGCTGCCTTTCCCGTAGAGAGTGTGTGATATAGGGATTGTTAGAGAGGCCCTTCTCCATCTCAGACAACAGCCAGACATAATGAATAGACTTCAGCTCTAAGGGAGAGATTGTTGAGCTGTGAGAAAAGGTTTTATTCTACTCTGAATAGGAAGTCATGAGAGCACTGTCCCAGAGCTCATTAAAATTCGGGCAAATGTACCTCTGTCTGGGATGATTTAGTTGCAGGCTTCTAGAAGGACCAAGAGATTGCATCAATGTTCTCTCAAGGTCTCTTCCTGCTCTGATTCTCTGATTCTGGGATAACCCGTGGATAGAGAGGCCATATGCCATCTGTTTTTAAATGTTGCTATTGGGAGAACAATTAATCTGTGTGATTGTGTGACTGGCTCAATAGAGTTTTCTAACTTTTTTTTTTCTTGCCTGGGAATATGTTAATGATTGAGCAAGTGCTTAGCTATGAAAGCAGGAAGGTTCTGAAGTGGTGCAGGAGTTCTTGCCGTGGCCAAAATTCTGGTCATGGTCAAATGGCAGTAAATCCCATGTGCGTCTCTGAGGGGCAAACACATACATCCCATTTAAATGGTCTGCAGAAGACTGCTGAGGCCGAGGACACATCCATGTTGAATCAAATGCAGAGTCAGCCCATTGACCCCACTTGGAAATGATCATGGGTTGCTTTAATTGTCAGCAGTGTAGCTGAATCATGGACAAAAAAAGAGCGTCTTGGATCTGGACCTACACTGAGGCATCCATTTCTCCACAACGTAAGTTCTAGTTTATTTCAGAAGATTCATTAATCCAGAGTACTCAAAGCTTGACGGTTCACAAAAGAATGATTCTGGAAACTAGAAAACCTCTCTGGCTGATGTCATCAGAATCCTTATTCCAAGATAAAATTTACCTAAGGTTTTCCCTAAATTGTTTTACCTCTCGGTCCAGGGAAGTCTGAATTCCTAAATGTTATGATTGCTTTTAAAACATTTGGAATATGAGACTGTAAGTTCTCAATGTTTTGGCTGAGATTAAACATGGGTTCTCTGGATGAGACAGTTATTAAAATAGCAATAGTAGCAATGACATTCAAGTTGCATGGCAACTCTAGTCCTCTACTGGAGGTGAGAGTAAATAAAAAGCAAACAGCCTAAACAGGCAGCAGTCTAGGGTTTGCTATGCAGTTAGATCTCATCACATTCATACATGAAACATGTACTCATTTAAATACTCCATTTGGTGACAGAGGGCTGGGGAATGCTGGCCCTTGGACCACAACACAGTGGCCAAGTTGTCCAGTATTGATCACGTTCCTCAATAGTTGACTTACCTAAACAGATGTAAAATGCTGAGGCAATTTAGGGAGAAGAGACCAGCTAAGCAAACTTGTGAGAGGGAGTAATTAAATAGCCCACTGGCATTCACTGCTGCATACCGGAAATGAAAATGTTTAGGACTAGGAAATATTTCCCTCGTGTAGGAAAAGGAAAAGTGAATGGGGCACACTGTGGGCATACACATCATTCCATGGGTTTTATCATGACCACAAGGATACCAAGGCTCTGAATATTGGAAGAAGGTAAGGATATAATACATCAATAACAAGTATGTTTCACACTTAAATGTACATCCAGCTGTACTTAGGAGGATGCTCTAGAGCAAGGATATGAAAAAAGATGAGTTTTGGCTGTGATACCAACAGCTCTACACCGGAGCCAGAACTTGCCCAAGCCTCACAGAGAGAAGGATGAGTTAGAAATCCATCTGGCTTATCCACTGTTTTATTTAGGTGTAGCGTAGCCACAAGGGATTTCTCCTGTGGGGCTTTTTTGGTCCTCAGGGATGATGATCTGGCCTTAAATTAGCAATAGTTGCTTTTATATAATGTTCCCTGTAACACTGAGCTGACAACAAGACCTTTTATGTCAATGACATTGATAAATCTGATACTCTCCAACAGTGGCTATATATATATATAAAACAAGGCAAGATGAACAAAAGAAGTATTAAGTTCATCACACTACACCCAACAACAACAAAAAGTTAGCTAATATATCTTGACTAAGATTTTAGGCTAAGACTCAATTGGTTTTAAGAATAACAAACACGTTGTATCTCTGATTTGTCTAAAGATTCATGTTGTCATCTCCAAAGTTTTCCACTACAGAGATTTATGCTGTCATTAGATCTAATTATGAATTAGTGATTGATTCATCTAGGGAATAACTCAACCAAATGGCGGTGAATTGAAAAATGAGCAGGGCCCTGAAGGGACACATTGGCAGTGATAACTAATTCTGTCTGCTGATGGGAATCAGCATAGGTCATTCAGAAAATAGCCCTGGATGGAACAAATTATTCACCTTCAATCCACAGTGAGTGGTTTCTTCAGCCTTGCACTACTGACATCAATTAACCCTCATGGCATTCTTCAATTATTTGAAATCTCCAGGCACATCCCATCCTTGTAAGGTAGCTTTCCAGAATTTTCAAATTTGTTGTGCTTCCTTTCCAAAGGTTTTAAACTGAACGGTTGTACTATTTTCATTCTTTATTCTTAAGAGCAATCTGTCCATCCCATGTTGGTGACTTGTTTGCTGTCACTACTGAGCATATCTTGAGATTTTATGAAATGAGTGCAGGCCCTCAAAGAATTCTTGAGATACTCTGGTTTAATAGCTGCATTAGTGTGGTGATGTATATGGGTATATTAAATATGTATTAATTGCACTTAAGGATTGATTTTACTGAAGAGTCCATAGGAAGGAGCCCTCATAGAACGATCTATTGCTCTGTCACCTCATCCTTTACAGAGGCTACTGTGGCGGGGAGAGGTGTGGAGAGACCCTCTAAGGGTAAATGATTCCATATAAATTTCTTCATTTACCAACAGCTTTATAATTCCTGTTGTGAGTCATCAACTACACACAGATTAACTTTAATGGGGAGCTCTGTACCAAGAATTCTGCCACAGAACCCCCTAAGGAGAGCTGATTACATTTTTTTCAAATGCTAAGAGATGCATACTTAAGAGTCAATTGTAACCTTTACAAAATTAGCATTTCAAAAGAAAAAAAAACACAGACTGAGCAGTGGGAGGAAGAGGAAGCAATTGCATTAGTAGAGGAAAGGATCACAGCAGAAGGACCCCTTGTTCCTAGTAAACTTGCCAGAGCATTCCATGGAGTAACTGATCTGTTTTTCTTCTTTCTTTTTGGTACCAGCTTCTTGTTCTTCTTAGGAATAGAATGGGATTAGATGCTGACTAGAGAGGTTTCTATCAAAACTTTCATTGGAAAAGTTCCTCCTGCCTTTCACCATATAAGTAATTGAACATTATATTTAATTTTACTTATTTTTCCAGTCCATATTTTTTCTCCATTAACAATTTAATTACATTATTTTACCATTAAACGTGACCCAAGGGAATGGTCTTAAGACTTATTAAGCAAATCCCTCTATTTAAGTTAGGTCAGTTCTTAATGTTTTCTCCATAAATGACACATGGAAGACGGTTTTCCTTGGCAAACATGCTCCTGCTACGGGTGTAATCACACCGTGATTACCAGTCTTCTCTATTTCTTTCTCAAATAGGAATCTAGCACTATCGTTTCTTCTACTTATCAGGACTACAAACATAAGACTTCTGTGCCAGAGCACATATTATCTATACTGACTTGGGAATCAACAAAAATGAGCACAATTCACAATTTCCTGAGTTGAGAGGAAGGCATGAAGGGGAAATGAAGAAGTGGACATGTTGCACGTGGTGGAGTGTGTGGACGGATAACAGGCACCTGTGACTTTTCCATTCTCTCTGGAACAGGAGAGGTGGTCCTGCCTTGCAATGGGAGCAATGGGGCAGGGGAGAGCTACTGTGGGAGCAGGAGAGGTAGAAGCTGAACTGGTGCTTGTGGAAGGCTGCCGGACATGCCTAAGGATAAGATGGGGAAGTAGAGCTGTCTGAAGCAGGAAAGATTGTGGAACATACTAATCTGATAGCAGTGGGCAGCAAGAACGATGGCAGGATTGTCGTCCTAGGATTGGAGAAACTAATGAGGAAGAGGACACAGTGCTCTAAGAATGAGATGTAAGAACTGTAAGTGATGGGGGTTGTACAGGAACAGAAGAGGGATCCCGCAAAATAATATGAAAAAGAATCAGTTACATTTGGTGACTAACTATGCCAGGTGAAGAGGCAGAAGAGTCAGAGATGATGCTGAGATTGTCTTCTGAGAGGGCAGGGACAGTGTCCATCTCACTTTCTTTCTTGGCACAGAGCATAGGGTACACACGACACCTAACACTTAGAATGCATGATAAACAATCTGTTATTCAGATTTGAAATGAGACCAAGAAAACTCCAAATTTCTCTTTTAGTAGTAATATTTTATAGGTGAGATTGTGGAGGAACTAACAAATTATGGAGGTGGAATCTCCCTTTTCCACTATTCTACCATTAATAATAATATGCATAATTACTTTTGCCATGCAAAAAAATCAATGAAACATTTTTGATGGGATATCAGAAAGAGGAGGCTATTTGTGAGGAAGTTGATGGGATTTATTATAGAATTCAAGTCAGTTGTAAGTCATTTAACTGGAAGTGTCCAGAAGGTAGTTTAAAAAAGCAAGACCAGAGCTTCAGATTGAGATTGTAGTCAAAACTGATGACAGAGATTTATTTTTCTCACTCACTCTTTCATTGTTTTGTTTACTCATTTATTCTTATAAACCTCACTTCATTTTGAAAGGGATTCATTTTGAAAGCTTATAAAAACACTAATATTATTCCTACATGAAATAAATTCATTGGAAAATTTGGTTGGTGTGTGGGTATGAGGAGAAAAAGAAAACTGTGCCAAACACAAGTTTATTGTTTCTCTGTTTTGCACTCTTGCTGATTGCAGTCACAACTTGGTTGTGCAAAGCTGTCACTGGTCAAAGCAAAAAGAAAAGTATCATATCAACACTTATAAAATTGACAGGGTATGGAGGATAAAATAAAACCAGATGTCAAGAAGTACAGCTTTCCTACGATTCCCACAAAAGCATCTTTCCCATTGCATCTACAAAGGAGCCATTATATAATACAATGGACAGTGGTTAGAAGAGCATTTCCACCTGTACTAACTATAGTGGAGAATTTCATAAAACCTTTTCTTATAACGTTCCTCAGTGCATACATTTGACCAAATAATGTCATAGGGTTGAACTTAACTTTTAAAATGATTTTTTATTGTTGTCTCCTTAAACTAGCCCATAGTTTGTTTATTGGACATGCCAGAAGTTGAGGAGGAAAAATTTTCCTCTTACTCTTCAAGATTCTTCTGACTGTTTAAGAATTAATTTGACATGAGGGGCACCTGGGTGGCTCAGTCAGTTGAGCGTCCGACTTCGGCTCAAGTCATGACCTCGCGGTCGGTGAGTTCGAGCCCTGCATCGAGCTCTGTGCTGACAGCTCAGAGCCTGGAGCCTGTTTCGGATTCTGTGTCTCCCTCTCTCTCTGCCCCTCCCCCCGCTAGTGTTCTGTCTCTCTCTCTCTCTCTGTCAAAAATAAACATAAAAAATTTTAAAAAGAATTAATTTGACATGAGACAAATTAACAGAAGAAAGTCAAAGTTAATCCACATAAACATGAGAGATTCCAAATACAATCAGGCAAAATGAGGCTTAATGACATCCTGAGCTAAGGGGAGGGGTAAGAGTCTGGGGACACAAATGGGAGGAAGGCCTTTAGCTGGAAGGTGAGAGGAAATGTTTGGAAAACAAAGGCTGCACTATTATGTAGGTAAGTTTCTTAGATGATAAGAAGGAATCTTTGTTAATAGCTCCCTTCCAGGTACAAGACCCCCTTTCCAATGTAGATTTAGGCAATTGAGGGGAGAGGTATAGAACTTGTCCTGAATCTGGTGGGTGTTGATTGCTTTTAACTCAAAACAATCCTTATGCCAAAGTAGCGTATTTCCAGGAGACTTGTCCTGAACCCCTTCACAGACATTTTACTTTTTGTCCAACAAAAATAAATTTTTGTCTTATATTCCTATAGAATAATACATTGTCTTTTTGCACATGAATATAACCATTTGAAGAGCAATTTGGAAATACGTAGAGAGTTGAATATGGTCTGACTTCACAATTCCACTTAGAAGGATAGACCCTATGAAAATTCTCAAACATATACCAATGAGTATATTGGCTGTAATAGAGAGAAATTTTATGTAATCAACTGACCTTTCCATAAGAGGTTTGCTAATTAAAGTGGCTAATTATTTAGAGATTTACTATAGATATGTCATATATATGTCATATGTCATAGATTTACTATGATATACATATATCAACATGACTAAAACTAGAAACATAATACTGAAAAAAGGGAAATTGCAAAAAGGTGCATAAAGTATCATACCACTCATAAGTGTTTAAAACAAAACACTTTTATATGTGGTTTACATATATATGTGAATATATAGTAGAAGTATAAAAATATGCATAGGAATGATGGACACCAACTTCATGTGATGTTTACTTCTAGAAAGGACAGAGAAAGAGTTGTGAATGGGACATTAGCTGCAAAGCTATATACCTCAAAAAAAAAAAAAAAGGAATTCTGTTACAAATATAATGATGAGTACATTGTATATAATTGAAATAATTCATAGTGAAAATAAAAATAGAGGGAATGAGATGAGATCATGTCGTTTTTAGTAACTGTCTCCAAATATTCATATTTAAATTTTATCAGATGCTCTCATGAAGGTCAAATCAACTATATACAGCTTCTAAAGCAATTAAATTCTATGTTAAAGCTTTTTTAGATGTTTATAAGATTGTTGCTATTGGTCTTCTTACCTAAATTTCAAAAATCTGAGTTAATTATTGATAGAACCACAATTATATTTTCTTATCTATGAATTCGGAGATATGCAAGGAATGTAACTGCTCTGAGACAAGCAGAAAGCATGACAGTCATATGTAATTAGTGATATGTATGTGTCTCATATTAAACTTCTGATTGGGAAGTAAACAGGAATTCACATTAAATAACTGACAATTTTAACAGGCACAAGTTATAATGTGGGTTTTAAAACATACCCCACTTCCGTGCTTAGTTCATAGGTCATATCCAGGTTTATGGGGCCATACACTATCTGAAGAATGTGTCTGCTACATTTTATGAGAGGCATTGATCCTTCAGAGTGAATCAGAGGGAGCAACCTGTAGGAAGAAAGCCCTGGGACCCTATAGAATGAAAGAAGGGCTGAAAGAATGAAAATTTGAGTGAATGAGCACAGGAAGGGTGAGGAGGGGCATAAACAACAATAACAGCACAATCCAATGTGGAATACAAATACAAATATAAGAAGGATTACTACAGAGGACAGAATGAGGGGAAAAAATCTACAGAGAACCAGAGTTTGGCTCAAATACATAAGTACCTTCTAACTTAAGAGTGCTCCAGAAGAGAAATGGGCCCCTACCGCAAATTTTCCATTATAACAAAAAGCTGGCTATTCCTTAATCAGGAGCATGTTAGAGTAGAATTCTGTCTTGGCATAGATTATTTGATTGTCATCTATCTATTTACATACAGGGCAACAATATAAGTAATGGATTATTTGATTTCTTTGTTATACTTGACACAAGCTTCCCAGAAACCAGATAAGTTTCTAAGATATTCACAAAGGAGTATTTAGCGTTATTTAGCATGATAATCTCCAAACTTTGCTTGATGAGGAAAACAAAAAGCCATGATCCTGTGTAAATATAAAACCATGGAACAGCACATCTAAAATGGACTTCATGTTAGAAGTGAGAAGTAAAAGCCCAGAGTCTTCAGCCCTTTCCAAGGCTTTATGATTAGTAATGGACAGAGCACGGTCCCTTGGTAACAGCTCCTCAGTTCTTTCTACCCACTTGGTCAGGGCTTGGCCCATTGTAATCTGTGGTTCAACAAAAATAACAATTAACGTCCCTGAAGCCACCTTCCTACATCCACGCCACCACCTGCTCCTTGACATGTACTCCCCCAGATGAACCAATGTTGGGGATCTCGCCTCTGTATCAATTCTTAATCTTATTCCTCCACCCACACTGCAGCTTCTGGCATTTTCATGTATGCTCCCACCAGTGTCTCTAAGAGGTAAGCTTCAGTCTTTCTGGTCCCCAGACTGGAATCCCCAAATCAGAGATAGCAGGGCCCGTGACTGGATACATGACAATCCCATCCGACAAGCCTCCCCCCACCCCCGCCCCCACTCTCCTGTGCTGAGGTAAACACCAGAGCCTCCCATCTCAGCTTCAGCCAAATGACCCAGCCATCAAACAACTGGACCTTTGGTTAAAGCTAAGCAAATGGAGCAGTGAGATCCACTCCACTGAGCATCACCATGAGGTTTACTCTTTCTTCATTTTTTTGTTTTTGAGTTTTAGTTTATTTGTGTTTTTGTTCTGTCTCATTTGTTTTCTGCTTTTGCATTTTTGTCTTATCTTACTTGAAAAAACAAAATACAACACAGCATGGTAATACATGTGACTGCGTCTTTCTCTCTCCTTATGATCTCTTCAACATACGACGTTTGTCTATTTGCATAAATCTATAGCACTTCCATTTCAATTATTGTGAGGGCAAACACAAAATTTCATGTAAAATGTAGTGCATCTTGGTCTGCAAGGCTGCATGTGTTGAATCATCAGAAGAAATGCATTCATCTTTTCAACTCCTTTGCCGCCACCGATACCAAGGAAACTGGGGCAGGAAAAAGCTTATTAGAGTATCAAATAGAAAAATGCTTCAAGTATTTAAAGTGCTCTGCTTTGAATATTGCACTTTGTCAAATGGAAAACCTACACAGTAGGAATAGAGTAGGATGTGTTTTGAAAGTTTATCAAATATAACAAGTAATCTTATGTTCTTTTTTTTTTTTTCAACCTTTATTTATTTTTGGGACAGAGAGAGACAGAGCTTGAATGGGGGAGGGACAGAGAGAGAGGGAGACACAGAATCGGAGGCAGGCTCCAGGCTCTGAGCCATCAGCCCAGAGCCTGAGGCGGGGCTCGAACTCACGGACCGCGAGATCGTGACCTGGCTGAAGTCGGACGCTTAACCAACTGCGCCACCCAGGCGCCCCAAGTAATCTTATGTTCTAACATTGATATTTCTGCTCTTGCATTCAGATCCTTGAGGTTTTTCATAAGATGTTGGAGTTGAGATCAACACACAGCAGCTTTTAATATTTTTAAAAGTAAGAAACAATGGTAGACATTCTTGATTAACATAAAACTTGAACATATTTACATAGCAATTGGAGAATTTAAAAAAAAAGTAACTTTTACAACTTTAGTTAGCACATTTTGTTAGGGTGATAACTGCTATTGAGAATGATATAAAAAGAGAAAATCTCCATATCACATATCCTGTTTCTACAGATAGGTTATACCTCATATTTCAAGTCTATCTTCCATCCCTGAAGATTGGAACTTAAAACCTTTAAAAATAAAATTGAAAAAAGTCAAGATGCACAGAAATAAAAATGAATAAGTCTTGGGGCCCCTGGATGGCTCAGTCAGGTAAGCGTCTGACTTCGGCTCAGGTCATGATCTCACAGTTCATGGGTTTGAGCCCATAGTCGGGCTGTATGCTGACAGCTCAGAGCCTGGAGCCAGTTTCAGATTCTGTGTTTCCCTCTCTTTCTGCCCCTCCCCTGCTCATGCTCTGTCTCTCTCTCTCTCTCTGTCTCTCTCTCAAAAATAAGTAAACATTAAAAAAATTTTTTTAAATGAATAAGTCTTATGTCATATAAACAGAAAATATGTATTGAGAGATTAGACCTGTATATTCGCATCCCTTAAATATTGAGGATTTTCTATTCAATTTAAGTCATTTTATAATTGGATAACTTTTTTCGTAATTTGGGAAATATATCTGCCACATCTCGATAAGCATATTCTTCAGAATGCTAGACCCCAGAGATGCTGCTTCTTTTGTGAGTATTGTTAGAATTTCAAATGCCTTGCAAAATCAGACAAAACATACTCCAAAGAAGAATGAAAACAAAGGGTAAAGGAAAGTTATCTTATTTTATTTTGTTTGGTATATCTCCACCTCAGTGAACCTTTCTAGATGAACCTAGTTTTATGTTGTTGTTTCTAATGTTTGTTTACTTAGTTATTTACTTTTTTAATGTTTATTTTTGAGAGAGAGAGAGAGACAGAGCATGAGCAGGGGAAGGGCCGAGGGAGAGGGAGACACAGAATCTGAAACAGGCTCCAGGCTCCCAGCTGTCAGCACAGAGCCCGACGCGGGGCTCGAACTCACGGACCACGAGATCATGACCTGAGCCAAAGTCGGTTGCTTAACCGACTGAGCCACCCAGGCGCCCCTGAATTTTTATTTTTCTATCACAGTGAAGCACTCATAAAATCTAGTCACCTTGAAGATAGGAACTGGCTGTGTAATATCTTCCACAAGGCCTAGGATATGAAAAAGACATAACCTAAAATCATTAGTAAATAATATAACCCCTCTCTGCTCTACAAAGCAGCCGCTTCCAACATTTTTAGCTAATTTTTAAAAATGTACTGGATGACTGTAAATAGTATATTTACACTGCTATTTGAATTCTCAACAGAATTGAACTAGTCTATATTTTATTCTTCTTTTTTTAATTTTTAAAGACATTTGTACTCTTCTCACCCATTTCTCCCATTCCCTCACTCCCCACTTTTGAAACCCAGCAATCTGTTCTTATTTATGAGATTTTAGGGGGAGGGTTTCCACATAATAAGAGAGATGATATGGCATATGTCTTTCTTTTTCTGACTTATTTCACTTAGCAAAATGCCCTTGAGATCTATCCATGTTATTGCAAATAGCAAGATCTCATTATTTTTCTATGGCTGAATATTATTCCATCATATGTGTGATTTATTTATCCATTCCCCCATTGATAGACACTTAGGTTGTTTCCAATATCTTGGCTTTTGCAAATAGTGTCACAATGAACATGGGGGTACAGCTATCTCTTTGGGACAGTGATTTGGATAAATACCCAGAAGTGGAATTGTTGGATCATATGGTAGTTCTATTTATAATTTTTTGAGAAAACTCCATACTGTTTTCCATAGTGGCTGCACCAATTTACATTCCCACCAACAATGCATAAGCGTCCTGTTTTCTCAACATCCTTGCCAACATTTGTTATTTTTAATCTCTTTGATAATAGCTACTCTAACAAGTGTGAGATGATATCTGATTGTGATTTTGATTTGTATTTTTCGGATGATTAATGATGTTGAACATCTTTCCATGAACTTGTTTGCCATGTGTATGCTTTCTTTGGAAAAATGTCTATTCAGAGATTCTGCCCATTTTTAAAAAAAATTTTTTTTTTCAACGTTTATTTATTTTTGGGACAGAGAGAGACAGAGCATGAACGGGGGAGGGGCAGAGAGAGAGGGAGACACAGAATCGGAAACAGGCTCCAGGCTCTGAGCCGTCAGCCCAGAGCCTGACGCGGGGCTCGAACTCACGGACCACGAGATCGTGACCTGGCTGAAGTCGGACGCTTAACCGACTGCGCCACCCAGGCGCCCCAATTCTGCCCATTTTTTAATTAGATTTTTTTTGCTATTAAGTTGTTTGAGTTCTTTATATAGCCTTTATCAGACATATGATTTGTAAATATTTTCTCCTATTTATTAGCTTGTCTTTTCATTTTTTTGATGATTTTCTTCACTGTGTAGAGCTTTTTTTTTAATATGAAATTTATTGTCAAATTGGTTTCCATACAACACCCAGTGCTCATCCCAACAGGTGTCCTCCTAAATGCCCATCACCCACTTTCCCCTTCCTCCCACCCCCCCCCCCCGTATAGAGCTTTTTAGTATGATGTAATCTCATTTATTTATTTTTCCTTTTATTCCTTTTGCTTCTAGTGTCAGCTGTTTAAAACTTCATCACCAATACGCATTTTCAAGGAGCTACTGCTTATGATTTTCTTCTAGGAGTTTTAGGGTTTCAGTTGTCACTTCAAATTTTTAATCCATTTTGAGTTTATTTTTGTGTATGATGTAAGATAGTGGTCAAGTTTCATCCTTTTTCATGTAGCTGTCCAGTTTTCCCAACACCATTTATTGAAGAGATTGTCCTTTACCCAGTGTATATTCTTGGCTCCTGTGTTGTAATTAATTGATAAAATATGTATGGATTGATTTTTAGGCTCTCTATTCCGTTCCACCGATCCATGTGTCTGTTTTTATGCCACTACCATACTGTTTTGATACTATAGCTTTGTAATATAGTTTGAAGTTAGGGAGAGTGATTTCAACGTACTAAGCTTTTTTTCTTTTTTTCTCAAGGTTGCTTTGGCTATTTAGGATTGTTTTATTTTGTTGTGTTTTGTTGCCATTCCATACAAATTTTAGAATTATTTGTTCTATTTCTTTGAAAAATATGCCTTTGGAATTTTGATAGGAACTGCTTGAATCTGTAGATTGCTTTGGGAAGTATGGACATTTTAACTATTAATTCTTCCAACCCATGTACAAGGAGTGTCTTCCCATTTATTTGTGTCTTCTTCAATTTCTTTCATTAATTGTAGTTCTTTCATCTCCTTGATTAAATTTATTTCTAGGTTATTTATTTATTTATTTATTTATTTATGTTTTTTTTATTTGTTTTTGAGAGAGAGAGGCAGAGTGTGAGTGGGGGAGAGGCAGAGACAGAAGGAGACACAGAATCTGAAGCAAGCTCCAGGCTCTGAGCTGCCAGCACAGAGCCTGATGTAGGACTTGAACTCACAAACTGAGTGAGTTCATGACCTGTGAGACTGGTGAGATCTCACCATGACTGGTGAGATCATGACCTGAGCCAAAGTTCGACGCTTAACTGACTGAGCCACCCAGGTGCCCCTAGGTATTTTATTTTTGATATAATTATAAATGTGATTGTTTCCCCTTTTTCTGATAGTTTGTTAATAGTTTGTTATTTGTGTATACAAATACAGCAGATTTTTGTGTATTGATATGTACCCTGCAACTATACTGAATGTATTAGCTCTAACAGTTTTTTGATGGAGTCTTCAGAGTTTTCTGTTTATAATGTCATGTCATCTGCAGATATTGATAGTGACAGCTTTATTTTTCTTTCCCAGTTTGAATGCCTTTTATTTCTTTCTCTCACCTAATTACTCTGGCCAAGACTTCCAATACTGTGTTGAATAGAAGTGGCAAGAGAATCATCCTTGTCTTGTTCCTGATCTGAAAGGAAAGCCTTTCAGCTTTTCACGTTGGGTGTAATGTTAGCTCTGGGCTTGTCTTATGTGGCTTTTTTTATGTTGAGGTACATTCCTTCTAGGCTCACTTTGTTGAGGGTTTTTTATCATAAATGGATGTTGAATTTTGTCAAAAATTTTTGAATCTCATTTTACTTCTGTATCTTTTAATTATTATAACGATATTTATATTCACTACATTTGTTTTTTTAATTTTCAAACTAGCTTTATAAGTGACTAATATACTGTCTTTACTATATTATTTACCTTCCCAGTAAGATTTACTTTTTCATATGTTTTCTTATTACCAATCACCTTTTTTTTCAGCTTAAAAAAGTCCCTGTAACATTTCTTGTATAGTCAATTTAGTGGTGATGAACTCCTTTTGCTTTTACGTGTTCAGAATATTCTTTATCTCTCCTTTAATTCCGAATGATAACTTTGCTGAGTAGAGTATTTGGGGTTGGAAATTTTGTCTTTAAGCACTTTGAATATGTCATGATATGCACTTTTGGCAAAAGTTTTGCTGAAAAATCCGCTGATGATGATATGGGGTTCCCTTGTATGTAACAAGTTGTTTTTTTTTTCTCTTGCAGCTTTTAATATTCTCCTGCCTTTAATTTTTAACATTTTCATTACAGTATGTCTTGCTGTGGGTTTCTTTGGATTCATCTTCTTTGGAATTCTCTGAGCTTCCTGGATCTGTATGCCTTGTTTCTTTTCCCAGGTTAGGGAAGTTTTCATTCATTATTTCTCAAACAAGATCTTTACCCTTTTTTTCTTATCTTTTTGGGACTCCTACAACGTGAACGTTAGTCTGCTTGGTGTTGTCCAACAAATCCCTTAAGTTATCCTCACGTTTTTTTCATTCTTTTTTGTTCTTTTTTTTTTCTGTTTTTTTGTATTTGCTGCTCTGATTGCATCAGTCCCACTGCTTTGTCTTTGATCCTTTCTTCTGTTTCATCCAGTCTGCTGTTGAATTCTACTCGTGAATTTTGTAGTTTAGTTATTGTAGGCCTCAGCTCCGTGACTTCTGTTTGGTACTTCCTTGTATTTTCCATCACTTTATTGAAGTTTTCACTGTGTTCACCCATTCTTTTCTCCAGTTTGATAAGCATCCTTTTAACCATTTCTTTGAATCCTTATCAGGTAAAATACTTATCTCCATTACATTAAGTTTTTCTTCTGAGGTTTTATCTTGTTCTTTCATTTGAAGATACTCATCCATTTCCTAATTGTGCTCATACTCCTGTTTCCTCTGTGCTGGTTCTGTACAGTAGATGAAACAGCCAACTCTCCCAGTCTTGTAAGAGTGACCTTGCATTGGCGATGAACCTTGTCATTCAACCCTGCCCCAACACTCTCTTGTGTCTCAAACTTTTATGCTTACCCACACAGTCTGTTGTATTTTAATAGCTCCCAGTAGTTGAGAATGTGCCAAGACCTGGCAAAGTCCCTAAAGGAAGGATCTCAGTCAGCACCTAGATTCAGGCTCTTTGGCAGCCAGACCCTCAGGCAACAGATTCTAAATGTGTACAAGTGTATATAGTTCTGTGAGATCACAAGTATAAGTCCTGCTGGCCAGGTCATCTGATGGTGTTCTCTGGGTAACAGTCACAAAAAACTGGGTCTCCAGACGGTGTATAAGCTCTTTTCTGGTGAGCTAGAGCAGGTATAAGAAGAGCACCAAGTTGGTGTTCATGGTCTGCATTTCTTGAGAGCCCTTTCATAGTTTAGTACATTCATACCCAAACCTGAAGCTCCGGAATAGGCAAAGAGGCCTCCTTCACAGAAAGATTGAGGGGTGTGCCTCAGTCTGCTGTCTGCATAGTGCCCTGCTGGTGGCAGTCCTCCAAGGGCCTTCTCTCCAATTGCCACAGTCCTGTGGGACCCAGGAATGCAAGCTTCCCTGCCACCAGAGCTAGGTGATCAAGGGGTGTCCCCTTGGTGGAGCTGCAAAAACCAGGGTGTCAGGCATAAAACCAAAGGCACCAGCCATGTGTATAAAACTCTACTCCATGAGACACTGGTGCTCTGGAGTGTGGCAGAGAAAGAGTGTGAAGGCAATGCCTACCTTCCAATCTCTCTAGAAAGGACTACACCCAGCTCCTGGATATGTATTTAATTAGAGGCCTGTGCCTCAGGCTGCAGCCATGATACTTACCTAAGAAACTTCCTTCATGGGAAGATGGAACTCCTGGGTCTTTACCTGAGTGCACACCTGCTGCATACAAGCTTTCCTGGCCTCCAGAGTCAGGCAGTCCAGAGGCATCCCCTGGGGGACAGACCCCAAATCAGGGCACCAGAAGTGTAAAAGCTTCCTTCTGGGAGATACTGGTGCTGTGGTCTGTAACAAAGGGAGAGTGCAAAGATGACACCCACCACTTTTCATCCCTGGAGAATGTTCTAGCAGGCTCCCAGATGTACGTGTTAAATTAGATGCTGCACGTTGGCAATCCTGGTTTGTGTCCTGTTCCTAAGTCTGTCTCTCTGCCACATCAGCCTTCTTCACTGATGATGTAGTTGTGAGGTCAGAGTCAGGGGGTCAGAGACCAAAATTTTAGAGCCTATCTACGTGTGTCTGTCTCTGGGTCACAGCAGCAAAATCCCTGGCCACGTCTGCAGCTGACCAGAGTCCTCAGAGGGTACCTTACATCTTTTTAGTATGTCATAAAGATAAAATGATCATGAATATTGGGTGCCTCTTTTCTGTTTCCTTCTATTGTGTTCAGCAAACACAGCCTGGGCACAACAAGAGGTAAAGACCCAGGAGCTCCACCTTTCTATACCTAACGTGTCTTGAGGGTTGGTGCTAATGTACTGATATCTTTAAAGCATCATAAGAATTCTGCCTTTGTTTCCTAAGTTATCTCTTTCTACACTTAGTTGGCTTAGTTGCTTTTTTTTTTTTTTTTTATCACAATGGCACTATGCTCACTGTATACGTTTTCCCAAGACTGGGAAGAGCAGGGATCATGATCTCTTTTCTTTTGTATCCCCAGCACACTTTCTGGTGCAGAGTAGGTGGCTTATACATTTTTTTTTCTGAGTAAATGAATGAAGGAATAAAGTCAACCCACAAAATAGTTTAAGATGCACTGACATAGAGATGATCTGAAGTAAAAAACCAGCTGGTGGGTTTTTTCTCCCAACCCCTTGTTTAGATGGTGTCTGTTTTGATTGGAGATGAGCAGACAGATTGAAGGGAAATAACCAGACTCTGTACCACAGAGCAGCAGCACTACTGCCTGCCTTCCTTGTGTGAATGTAGCTCTCAGCTGTACAAAAGCACGCTCCCTCCTGGGGAGAAGGAAGTCTGAATCATCCCCATGTGTCCAACTGCTTTGCCAAGTGTTATTATGAATGCCCAGATCCCTCTGATGACAGTAATGAAGTAGGGTCTCAATCCACCTCACCTCAGTGTGTCTGGAAAAACATGTTGGTATTTAGAATCTCCTTGTGAGCCCCGATGGATACGTTCTTTTGACTAACTTTGGCATCTGTTCTTGGGTTAAAGCTCCCAGTCTGATGCTTTCTTCCTTGAACACAGCTCAGTTTGGCCAGGGGCTCTATTAAAATACTGTTTGTCAGTGACATCCATGAGAAATAAGATGGTTATCTAACATGTGCCATGTCATCACATCGATTGTGGCTGTTAACTGAAGGTAAAGGCAGCCTCATGGTACCAGGAGACGCCATCAAGGCCTGGCAGAGAGACAAAGACTTACCCATGCCAAGACTGTGGTCTGATTCCACCAAGTATACCCTACTCAATCCCCCATTCTGAGGCTTCGTGCCTTCATGATCCAGTCCAAAATGTAACATCTATATTTGTTCTGCAGCCCCAACAGGGAGAGGAAAACTGCATTATAATGAATGTGTGCATTGCTAGCAACAGCATAATAAACATGATGCTATAATTATCCACGTATTCATAGAGCTGGGAAGCTAATCTCTTTAAGAATTAGTGTCCCTGGAAGACAGGTTCAGCATTTTGCATTTGTTTTGTGATGATACATGGCTTTGTACTATGTTTGTTTGTGTCAGCATTTCAACAATATCTGGAAGAGCATCATATTAGAAATATTTTTGTAGGTAAGTCTGATTAGAAGTCAGTATGATTTCAGTCGCGTTGTGATTTGTCTCTGCCTTTCAATTCCACTCAGTGAGAAAGTTTATTAATGTGGTGTAAGACTGCATTAGTGATAGCTCTTCTCAGAACGTCTGGAGGCTCCTTTTCATTCTATGAAGAGTTTACAAATTGACTGAGGTATGAGATTCGAGGGTATACGTGAAAAATTCTACTCCCATCCTGTATTATTGTTGGGTTTGATGCTTTACATTCTAGCACTGGTGAATCAACATTTTGGATCTAGAAGATATTATCTCGTAGAACATTCATGTATTCATTCATTCAATAGCTCTTTCAGTGTCTACGTGTGTCACTCACTTCTCTAGGAACTGTGGATGCACAGTTGGCTAAGCAAAAATCTCTTGATTTTTGAGAGCTCGATCATTAGTTATATAGAGAGGAAAAGTCAATATGTATAAATTGGTAGTTCCTATTATATGCACAGGAGTGATAATTATGCCTGGATTCTTAAAAACCTTTTCTCTCCAGACTCTGAGTAAATAGAAGTCCTCCACCACGGATTTATGGAAAATGAAATTGTGATAATCGTTATTCTGCAGTATCATCCAAACTTGGAAACTGTCAGACACGAAAGAAAGGCAACAGGCTGATACTGAGAACTGGAGCACACTGGAGGATGTGGGTTCCACAGAGGGCCCTGGGGGTCCCAGGTAGTGATTGCCTTTCTGAGGCATCATCATCACCACGGCAACTTCATGAAAATGGGAAGGGTGAGCTGAGCTTTGCTCAGCTACTGAGTTTTCTGAGGCTCTGTGTACTCCCTGATGATTTTCTTGCCTTAGGTCTGCCATTCTTTATTAAGCACTGTGGTCATGAAATGAAGCTCTTCCCCTGAGTAAACTGGTTCCAATACATGTGTCCCAATCAGTGCATAGGAAGGCTGGCTCTGAGCTAGACGGCAGCCACGTGTGAGAAGAGTTGAGTTGCTTCCTTTGAAGGTTCATGAGAACCAGGTGAGGTGGCATAGAACATCTAGACCTGTCTGAAGGAAACACATACTAGCCAACAGGGATGCTAATAAATAGAACAGCTCCCCCTCTGGGCTGACTCTGTAGTGTAATGTCTCTTTTTGCGGTGAGGATATGGCAGAATTATGAAATCACACCCACACACACTTCATAGTAGTTAGAAATTATGTAACTTTGGTCATAATTATATGTAGCTTTCACTCCCAAAAAACAACATAGGTTAGGTCTCATCTGTGAACTTTAAATATCATTGGCTGTTTCTTATCGTTGATAACTGAACTCAGTGGTTTTCATACTGTAGCAGGTGTCAGAGTTACCTGGAGGGCCTGCAAAAACAGAGTGCTGGGCCACACCCCAGGATTCTCTTATGTAAATCTGGGGCTGGGCCCAGACATTTCTATTTCTAACAATTGAGAAGATTCTCTATTTGTTGATGCAGCCACTTCTGAACTTACACTTTGAGAACCACCAGTCTAACAGATGCCTCTTCCTTTCCACCTGGCTGCCACTTCCTGTCAGAGAAAGAGCCTCTTTCTTCATGGCAAAAATGTGATAACATTCCATTTATTCTTTTTTTCTTGGTGTGTTTTCTGATTTTCTGAAAGCACCACAGAATGGTCCCAAAGGAAATGTTTATAAGCAGCTTCTTGTGAAACAGAGCTAGATAAATAGCACTCTATCCACTGCAGATGCATATTGGAATTCAAACTGATTTGTGTGCATGCTTTGTTTATGAGTAGCATTATTTATAAAACTTGGAATAGGACTGTCTTTACGGAGTCATTACCACCATTCGGTTCAACACTAAGTGATTCCTTTTTGCATCCAAAATTGATAGAGCTAACAGATGAGCACTGAGTCAAAGTCATATATTGCTCATCGTATACTGTTCATCTTACTAGCAGCATATGCCACAGCACATGTCCTGTCTCAGACTTGTATACATATACATGTCATCTGATCTATGTCATATAATATGTTCATACATACATAAATAGACACACATATATGTGTAACATATATATAAAATCTTTGAGTTCCCTTGGGATATGCGTTATTTTTTTTTAATTTCAAGGAAATGACCCTAAGTATTTTTTGAACATTTGAACATTATTATAAGTGGAGCCATTTGGGACAGGGATAAAGAATGCTTCTACCATTTTTAAGAGTACAATTCATTTAAAAATAAATTTATCATTCTAATGCCTTCAGAAAGAAAGGCTGCAAACTCCCATGATGCCAGGCCTGTACCTGAACAAGAGAAGGGTGGCATGACCCAGTTGCTTTCTCTGTTAGATCTGAAAAACAGTATTTTTAAGGCATGAGCATATAGAACAGTTATTAAACACCTATTATGTACATGTCAGGTATTAATTTAACAATAATATTTATATATGTCCTTTCTCTCCACGGGAGATAGAACTTAATCAATTGGATTTGCTGAATTGCATTTGCTTTGAGTATATTCTCTGTAGAAATTAGATGAGGGGACCAGTAACACAGCAGTGAATCTTTCCTGGGTGTTCCAAGTGGTGGATCCATGGACACATTTAAGAAGGCCTGAAGATACATGACAGGAACAGTTTCTGTGGCCATAAAACTGTCTCTGGAAGAACCCGCAGAACCCTCTCAAAACAGTTGCTATTTCCTTCTAGTCTCCTGAATTAGATTCTCGCAACAAATGAAACCGCATTTAGAGAGGTTGCTTGCTTAGATTCTCTTCAATTAAATTGGAACACCAGCATTTTCCCCAGTTCATGTTCCCCCAATTTAAATATGTTTTATATACAGCACACACCATCCTCAGCCTACATTCCAGCAATATTCCTGACACCCAGGGAAGGAGAATGGTGATTTGTTGACTCAGCTCAGTATTGCTGAGCTCTGCCTGCCTGCTGTCAAGAGAGGGAAGAGTCTGAAGACAGCAGCAATCATCAGAACTGAGGCCCATCTCGTTAGGGAGCAAAGACGTGCACACATGGCAACACACAGTCAAATGTTGCTTTCTGCAATCAGCACTGCCACATTTCAGGAAAGAGAAGGAAAAGACGAATAGTCACCTCGTGCCTTTCCTTTGGAATAAATTCTGGTCAGAGTGCATCCCAAATGAGGACAGGATGGCAACATGTCCTGGCAATCAGACTTGGAAAGAACTCATTATGTAATTTGTCATTTCACCAAGCAGGGGCTTCTCCAGAAGCTCTCCATAGATGGAGTCCTGGGGTAATGAGCGAGTTGGAAGGAAGAGATAAGGAATTTGTTGGAAACTGTGTCTGTCAAGTAAATACGCCAATTTTACCCAGGGTTTACTGGGAAGTTTTTTGTTTTTTTTTTTAATTTTTTTTTTCAACGTTTATTTATTTTTGGGAGAGAGACAGAGCATGAACGGGGGAGGGGCAGAGAGAGAGGGAGACACAGAATCGGAAACAGGCTCCAGGCTCTGAGCCATCAGCCCAGAGCCCGAGGCGGGGCTCGAACTCCCAGACCGGGAGATCGTGACCTGGCTGAAGTCGGACGCTTAACCGACTGCGCCACCCAGGCGCCCTACTGGGAAGTTTTTAAGAAGGTGCCTTTAATTTTATTATATATATATATATATTCTTCTACTTTAGTAGTTCTCTGTTTATGGTGGCTGGAAGAGGAATCCAGTCGTTTCTGGGGATTCTAAACCATATCAGCCTCGGTCTGCCACTGTTATAAGTTACTCAGCATCATTTTAGGTGCTGCAAGTGATAAAATGGCTTCAACTAGAAATGAATTCTCTAGTCTCACTTCCCAGGAAGGTCCTCCTTTTCTTAGTTTGACTTCACTTCTCCTGGCCACTTGCCCTGAATGTATCTTGTTATATCTAGCAATGTCCTCATTGATTTCCCTCTTATGTCCTCCTGGCTTTCATCCATCAGCTCTCGATCAGTAATTCCGTTCACCATTAACATATAGTCTTATAGAAACTTGTGACTTTCTTAGGAATCTCAGAAAACAAACCTTGTTTGAAAACATACACATCTAAAGTAGAGCTGGTGACTTTAAAAGTTGATTTCTGTTTTCTGGGCCACTTTGATCAGGTCACTTTTGAAAGGTACTCCTGCTCAATACTGCATTTGCAGAAACTTGTGCAGGATAATTTTCACTTTTTGGCACAGCCTCAGACAAGCCAAGTTCAGGTACAGAGCTGTGTCATCTTTGTGCTGTTCCTCATCGTGATGGCTACTGTGGTTACAGCCTAGTCTCCCCAAGTCCTGTGTCTCTGCCAGGAGCCGCTTCCCCTGACAGAAAGCAGTCCGAGCACAGGGAGAAAGGGAAAGAAAACAGGGCCTTGAGGAGCTGTGGAAAATCTTCAGTCTGGCTTATTCTCTAAACATGTCATTTGGAAACATAGTTCTTATTATTAAGTAGCCTTACAGTTGTCCTGTTTTTCTGGTTTTTTTTTTTTTCCATCACAAAATACATCTTAAACACAGTTCCAAAAGAAAATGGTTCCATAGTGTCTACCATAATAAAATTCATAATAGTTCATTTCAGCCACAAGACTAATTGTTGTTGGAATTATAAAGAGGATTTTTCCACTAGTGACATATTTCAGATATCCTCTAGCACTAAATCTCATTTCAGCCTTAGTGGTTTGTCTAAGTTGCATTTACTGTTGATTGTTGTATTCTCACGCCATCAATATGTTCCTCTACATTACATAATACTTTTTCTAGTTTTTCCTGTTGCCTTGAATCCTAGTGGATATCTCTATTTATACTAATTTTGGGAAATTAAATGGATGCAAGTTCATGTAAGCAGGTGATGAAATGTATGCTACCCTCTCCCTTAGCTCTTCATCCCCTTACCCTCTTTGATTTTCTTTTACACTGTTGTACATACTAAATGTTTGGTTTTTTTGTTTGTTTGTTTACCTACTCCCACTCTTCTCTATCCTCTAAGCACCTAGGACAGTGCAGGGCTCATGAGAGGCTTTCCGTGAATGTTTGGCAAACGAATAAATGAGATTAGTAGGGCCCCGACTTTTCCTAGTTTCAAGCTTGACCCTTTACCCATGATTCCTGTGTCTATGCCCTGAAATGTGTGTGTGTCATTTTTACATTGCCCCTGGAACTATTCAAATCAATCATCAATTCCTTTTGAACTTGAGCACAAAACAAGCAATATCACTCTACAAATGTGACACCATGAAGAATTAATTTCTGAAATGATAACTCAATAGAATAATAGAGTTCCAAAACAATGAAGGGAAGTGAAAGGCTTTGCCTGGAACATCTGAAAAATCAGTTATAAAACTGGCAGAAACGTAGGAACTTAACTTCAGCTTTACTGCAATATGAAATCGGTCAATTGCCATAGACTCTTCCCACAAATCAAAATTGGAAGTGTACTGTGTGTAGATCTTAAAAAGATTCAAACGGTTTCTTTTGATCAATTGCACAAAGATATCAAACAACTGGGATGCATTTTTCCCCCTTCTTTCTAAAGTAACCATTCAGGGGCGCCTGGGTGGCGCAGTCGGTTAAGCGTCCGGCTTCAGCCAGGTCACGATCTCGCGGTCCGTGAGTTCGAGCCCTGCGTCGGGCTCTGGGCTGATGGCTCAGAGCCTGGAGCCTGTTTCCGATTCTGTGTCTCCCTCTCTCTGACCCTCCCCCGTTCATGCTCTGTCTCTCTCTGTCCCAAAAATAAATAAACGTTGAAAAAAAAATTTAAAAAAATAAAAAATAAAAAAAAATAAAGTAACCATTCAAACATTCTAATATATGTTACGTATTTCAACCAGTCATATTCACCAAACACAACAAATGGTCTATGCATTGCTTCATTTTGTGTTGGTAAATGTGTCAGCTTTCAGTCAAGAAGAACAATGACATTCTTAAGGTGCCTGGGTGGCTCAGTTCGTTAAGCGTCCGACTTCAGCTCAGGTCATGATCTCAGGGTTTGTAGGTGCCAGCCCTGTGTCGGGCTCTGTGCTGACAGCTCAGAGCCTAGAGCCTGCTTCAGATTCTGTTCTCCTTCTCTCTCTGTCCCTCTCCTGCTCTTGCTCTGCCTCTCTTTCTCTCTCAAAAATAAATAAATCATATTTAAAAAGAACAATAACATCCTTGATGAATATTATGGTATTTTATTATTTTAAATTTGTATCAAATTTATATTTCTATAATTTAACAATTAACTACTTCAACAATAATGAAAAGTATCTGTCTCTTACCTGCGCCCCTTCCCAATTCCTGCTCTCAAAAGGAAAAACAGTTTGAAACCCTTCCAGCTATTTCTTTGGTATTTACCCCCAAATCACTCAACAACATGCTTACGCTGCTCTTCCTGACTTTTTAGCTTTATGCAGTTAGTGACTAGATGTCTGTGTTGAAAGAAGGGGATTTAGTGTTTTTCATTATTCCCCACCACTCTCAACCCCTTCCCAGCCCCATAATTACCTCCCATCACTTAGCCAGTATTAATAAATCATAATTTTCAGATAGATCCATATTCAGTGTTAATATGATTAATAGAAGCACCATTCATAACTGAGCCATGTAGTATACTACAGTTAGGTTTCCATTCTCATAATCTTATCTTTTTGGTTACTGATTGTCTGTATGTTTGTCTCTGATTAACTCCCCAGCTCTCATCCATAGTGTAAATCTGTCAGTATGTTCAAACACATCGGTTATTCTATCAATTGTACCTTCTGGGAGATATCTCCCTCACAACTTTCCAGCTTGAGTATTCTCTGGGCCTGCTCTTCAGACGTTATCTGAAGAGCCCCCTCAACCATCATTTTGGGTGTTTGGGATTGTTTTGTCTTCTGTGTAGACTCTCCTCTCATCTAAATGTGTGTTTTATTTTTTGTTTACTTTTTATTAAGGGAGAGTACTTTCAAGTATGTTCCTGAGAAACAGAGTAAAAGAAGTAATTTTTTAAAGATTTTATAAAGATACTTTATTCCATGCTAACATTCAATTAAGAGTTTGAATAGGGGGCACCTGGCTGGCTTAGTCAATAGAGCATGCAACTCGATCTCTGGGTCATAAGTTCAAGCCCCATGTTGGGCTTGGAGCCTACTTAAAAAAAGCCAAAAAAGTCCTGCCTGAGGAAGAACAGGTGTAGAATTCTGGGTTCAAATTGTTTTCCCTCAAAATTATGAAGTCATTAGTCCATTGTTCTCTAGCTTCTTGTGTTGAATCAAGAAGTCCAATGCTGTTCTTTTGTTTCTTTATCTTTGTTAAAGTATAATTGACATAAAATTGTATATATTTAAGGCATGCAATTTGATGTTTTGATATATGTATATATTGTGAAATAATAACAATTAAGCTAATTAACACATCCATCACCTCACATAGTTACCTTGCGTGTGTGTGTGTGTGTGTGTGTGTGTGTAGTGAGAACACTCAAGATCTGCCCTTTTAGCAAATTTCAAGTGCACAGTACATTAAGGAAAACAGTATAGAGTTTCTTCAAAAAAATAAAAATAAATACGGAACTGCCTTACAATCCAGCAATCCCACTTCTGTGTAAATATCCAAAGAAACTGAAAATCAGTATCTGAAGGCCGGTACCACACACCCATGTACATAACAGCATCGTTCACAATATCCGAGGTAATGGAAACTGCTTAAATGTCTGTCCGTGGATGAATGGGTAAAGATAAGGTGATATATGTATAATGTAGTACTATCCAGCCTTTAACAAGAAGAAATTCTTGTCATCTGCAACAACACAAATGAAGCTAGAGTCCAACACCACTGTGGTTCTAAATCTTTCTACGTGCTTATAATCTGCCCTCCCCTCAAAAAAAAAAAAAAGTAAAAGAAAAGAAAATGAAGAGTAAAACATATTTTTTTTTGTTGCCAAGGTTCTGAAATACCATGATGATGTAGCTTGTAGGGTAATTTCCATCTATTCTGCTGGGTGCTTGGCTGAGGAAGAAGATCTTTTATCTGGAAATTGTTGTTTTTGTGCTCTAAGAAATTTTATTAAATTACTCTGTTTTCTCTGTTGTTTCTTTGGGAACTCTTATTATTTAGATATTGTATCTCTCATTCTTTTTCTTCTATTTTCCTGTGTTGAATTCTATTTTCTCAGGTAGTTTTCAAATTTGTCTTCCTTAAGGAGTTTTCTATTAGTACTATGTATTTTTTTATTAGTACTATATTTTTAAATTTCCAAAAGTTCTTTTTTGTGTTAACAGTGTTTATTTCTTATAACATCTTATTCTTGCTTTATATATGTGATGGTCTATATCTCTAAGAATGTAAATGATAGGTTTTCGGTTATTTCATATTGTTGTGGAAATTTCTTCTCTCTGCATAGTCTCTTCTCAGTTGCTTTTTAAAATTTTTCGGTATCTGGGGTACATGGGCTGCTCAGTCAGTTAAGCATCCGACTTCGGCTCAGGTCATGATCTCATGGTTCATGAGTTTGAGCCCTGAGTCAGGCTCTGTGCTAACAGCTTAGAGCCTGGAACCTACTTCTGATTCTGTGTCTCCCTCTCTCTGTGCCCCTCCCTGGCTTGCTCTGTCTCTCTCTCTCTCTCTCTCTCTCTCTCTCTCTCTCTCTTTCTCAAAAATAAATAAACATTAAAAATTTCTTTAAAAAATAAAATTTTTCATGTCTTTTGTGTTAAAGATGTGTTATGTTGTGTATTATATTTTATGTTGTGTATACCCATACACTCACTACCAAACTTTAGAAAAAAACCTTCAATGAACAGTTAAATGTTCCTTATGTGTCTTACCATGATCACTTTTTCTCTATCTCTCTTTGGCTTTTTTGTTTACTTTCACTACAGGTATACACCTAAGCATTTTATATTTTGCATATTGTTAAACATGCAAGTTTTTGGTTTTTTTATAATCTGTCTGGGAGTTGACTCATACTTGAAGCGGTGATCTTTTCAACAAAGACACACATTAGAGAATAAGCTTTTTATGTGTGGCTGTCGACCTCCTTCCTTCTGTAGGCAAACCGCCCTGTTGATTGAGACTGCTGGTGACCCTGCCAGCTCCACACATCTCATTTTTCTGGACCAGTTTGTCACCTGGTGGTTTTTCCTAGCACTCCAGGCTATTAGCCTTCCTTTCGGCTATCCAGCTCTGTCTGTGAAGAATTTAGAGATCATTCATTTTCCTTCTATGCCCAGTCCAGAAGGCACATGTAAACACCTTCATAAAAACTTCACTCTACTGGATCATGCCTTCAGTTTCTATGTAAATATTGGTTCAGTGATGGCACTGACTTAGTAGCTTCGAAGTAACCCCTGAGAGGACCCCATAGGAGACACTGTCAATCACATTATAGAATCCCATTGGAATTAGTGGATTTGAGAAGGGATTTGAGCATGGATGGCCACAAATGCCCCAGATTGTCTATTGCATTGATCTAGAATGTGATAGTTCCCGGACATCATACTTTTAGCACCCAGAGAAGATACTAATCTTTATCTGCTTTATTTAAGCTTATTAATCGGATACTTTGACAAAATCAAATTGGATAGTTTGGGTAAACTGTAACATCTTTGGTATATAGGAAACTGGAAACCTCAAATTGGTTTCCTGAATTTAATTCCTTTCCTGTTTTAACATACCTTGTATTTAAGGTGTTTGGCAATATGTAACTGTTTTGGCCTGCATTTCCCAAGATTTGGAAGGTTCTCATTTATTTTGCTTTGGTGTTTTTGTTTTGTTTTGTTTTTGTTTTTGTTTTATCAGCACAGAATTATTATATATGGACATTTTTTGTTTTAAGTAGGTTTCACACCCAGCACAGAATCCAGCATGGGGCTTGAAATCATGACCCTGGGATCAAGACCTGAGCTGAGATCAAGAGTCAGACATTTAACTGACTGAGCCACCCAGGTGCCCCTACAGATAGACAGTTTTTAAGGTGCAGTGAAATTTTAAAAATTATCTGAAGTGTCACTAACCAAAGGAAATTACTGTTAATATTTGTTTGTTCTTTTCAAGTCATTTTTCTTCCTTACTGTGATGTTAGAAACAACATTGACATACTACATTTAAAAGATAATAATTTTCGTGATTACAGCAATAGTTTGTGTTCACTAAAAAATATTTAGAAAATACAGAAATGCATAAGAAATTTAAATCCAGTATATGACTATTCAGATAAACCACATTAAAACTTCATACTTACATATTTCTTCAAGACCTCATTTAAAAAATAAATGTAATCACAAAAGTAATAAATGCTTATTTAAAAATATAGATAACACAGAATTATGAAACAAATAAAATCCCTTTTGAGTACTATTTTCTCCTAAAATTCTTCAAGATTTAGCTTCTTTAAAGTTTGCCATATATTTTCCTAGATCTTTCTATGCATTATACCATTTTTTTTAGAGAGAGAGAGAGATAGCATGAGTTGGGGAGAATGTTCAGCAGGCTTCACGCCCAGCATGAAGCCCAACATAGGGCTCGATCTCATGACCATGAGATCATAACCTTAGCCAAAATCAAGAGTCAGACGCTTAACCAACTGAGCCACCTATGCACCCCTGCATTACGCTATTTACAACATTGATAAAAAACACATTTCCTAAAATCCAAAGTAACTAACATAGATAAGTATATATACCAATCTTTAATATTTCTTACTTAAAATTATAGCACACATACTGTTCCACAACTTACTTTTTAAATTGGTCATTTACAACAAGCACATCTCTATCTCAGTGAATATAAATTTGTCTCATTCTTTTTAATGACCTCATGGGCTTGATATACAATAATTTATGTAAAATTTCCCCCGTTGAAAAATACTTAAAGTTGTTCATAGTTTCTTACTATTATATACAACACTGTTGTATGTACCTTTGCACACAAACCACTTTTCAAATGTGTACAAAATAATCTTTTTAGTCAGATAGAGTCCTAAAAGTAGAATTATTCTATCAAAGGGCATATAAATATTTAGTGATAATGTAAGGTCCAATTGCTTTCCAAAAAGGCAATACAAGTTACTCCAAAAATATATAAGTGTGCCTAGTTATTCACACCATCACCAATACTGAATATTGTCAATCATTAAATGTTTTGATAATTTGAGCAGTACAAAACACTAATTTTTATTTGAATCCCTATTTCTTAGAATTTAGGTACTCATGCAGACTGGATTTTTTGCGTGCAGACAGGCTGTTTGCTGTTGGTTCTCTGGCAATGTATAAAAGCTGCATTCTCCAGCATGCACTCCTTCCAGGGCTTGTCCTTCTGTCTACAGTGTCCATCTATCTATAGTAGTTTAATACATTCCTTATGTGCCCATATCCATCTCTGAACCTGAGGAAAAGATTCAAGAGACTTGCATCAGACCACTCATACTACAGTTCCGGTCAATTTCTGGGCATTACAATTGGAATGGATGTAGGAAAATGTACTTTTGGGAGCAAAGCTGATGTGGTACCTTGGCTGCCTACAAGAGCAGCAGCTAGTTTCAGAGTTGCTATAAATCTTGCATTCCTGGTCTCAGCAGCACATAATGAGATACTGAAATGATGGGGAGAGGTGGCATCTAGGTACCTATATAGATAATTGCAGCTTTGCTTGGTTTCCAAATGGCAAAGCACAAGTGGGTACTTAGTGTACCTTTTGTTGTATCAGTGATCATGTCTTCCAGATCCTGCAATTAGCCCTTGGCTTGTGTTGCGCTTCTCTGAATTTTCACTGTTTTAGTGTCTTCATCCTTATCATCGTGTGAATTTGGAAAGGTCATGTCATAAGGATGAACCAGACACTGTTTTACACCAGAAGTCTCCGGATTGGCTCTGGGTGAAATATTTCCTATAATTTCACCTCTGCTTAAACATAAGCTTTAAAAATATCGCAAAGAGCAGTAAAAGAAAATGCAGTAGTAGATGTTTAAGTCTTGCCATTACGCTTAGCATGCCATCCCCAGGATTCTGAGAGAGGGTGTCAGGGGACCCACTGAAGCTTTAAATATTGAACGATAGGATTTGTGACAATGTGGCATATGGTTTTGTGTGAACAATGAATATTCTATTATATGATGTGTGATGCCAGGGAAGTGGGTTTTTGAAGGTCTGGTGCAGCTGAGCCTATATCAGAGACAACCCTTTTCATGACTAAGGTCTAAAAGATGGATTGAAGAACTCACTTGAAGAAATCAGACAAGGATGAGTCCTTTAATGAGTTACAACTGTGCCCCCAAAAAGACACCAGCAACTGCTATGACCACATAAATTTTGAATGACTTGATAGTGTCCCTAGTGATCTGTGCTTGATCCCAGCTGCCTAGATTTCCTTACATTAGAAACATGGTGATTTCATCCCTGTCCCTAGAGAGAGATCTCCATTGGTGCATCTCCCTTTTGCAGCTCCTGACCGGTTACCACAGTACCGTATCTCTTTCTCTCCTACCTGCCAGATTCAGTTTTCACCTGTACAGGTTTGTCGAAAAGAACATCGGGTAAGGAGGAGGAATATCACTAATAATTAGTGACAATAAGGTCCTGGCTAATAGCAGCTTCAGTTGACTGTCAGGGACTTTCCCCTACTTGTTCATTTCCAATCAAAAGGGAAAACTCAGAGGCCAGTAGGCTGATGGTGAGGAGCAGTAGAAATCTATATTCCGTGACGTTAGTGATTACATTTCCATTGCTTGTCTGCTTTAAAATGCTGGTAGAATCTCAGGGCCATTACTTAAAATAGCCCCTGGCCACCAGCTCAGTTATGGTCCACATATGATAAAATTGTTCCTCCAATGATAAGCAAGCAAATTCAGTGTGAAAAATAGATATTACAGAGCTTCAGGCTTCGAGGAGAATCCTGGTTGGACTCTTTCCATTGTCACATGGATTGGCAAACACCATGGCATACAATTGAGATAAAGTTGTCCTCTAAGGCACTGCTTCTCAAATTTGAATGTGCACACAAGTTCCCTGGGGATCATATAAAAATGGGGTTTAGGGTTCAGATTGCGCTGTGCTTGATGAGACCCAGGAGTCTGCAGTAATCACAGCTGCTGGTCCACAGCTATAGTATAGTCCAGCCTATACTTTGAGTATGTGAAGTCTTATGTTCTAAATCTTTTAACTGTAACTAAAGATACAAACACAAACTCTATCAGTTTGTGATTCCTTGGGTTGTTCATCTTGAGGGAACATCCACTTCCATGCCCTCACCTGGACATAAGTGAACAGAAGTTCAACCTTAACAATGACGAAAAGGTGATTAATGTATTTTTTTCTGATAATCCCTTCATTCCTTATGATGTCACAAAGTAAACTAGCTAGAGTTAGCACTGAGATTTACTAAATGAACTGAATATATTCAGTATTTTACTCCTTGAAACATATTCCAGAATTTGCTGATAGCAGTTGGGAATGTTTGGTAAGAATGGGATTGTTGAAGAAATAGCGTTTTACAGCTTCAAAGCCATTTTACTTCCCTGTCCGGACTCAGGGAGGCCTGGGGTTACTGCCCTCATAGCACTAGGGCTCCCACTCTGTGTGGGGTTGTCACATTGTTCCAAGGACCAGCTCTCCACCCATCCATTCCTGTGTCCACCCGCCACACGCAGGACCAGGCACCTGCAAGTGTTCAGTGAAAGCTAGTGAAAAAAATCCTTCTTGGAATAAGAAGTAAATTATGGTGTATCAATCCAGTGGAATAAAATGTACCTCAGGAATTAATTATTGCAGCAACTCTAACGACATGAAATTTTTATAACATTATGTTAAGTGAAAAAAAAAACTGGATGCAATCACGCATTTTTTTGTGTTTCCATTTTTTATTCCATATAAATAATGAACAAAAAAGAACATGGGAAAATGGAAACAGGCTAATTATGAATGAGTTAATTTCCTCTTAAAAGTATTCTTTTTTTATATTACAGTTTTCAAAAAATTATATATAATAAGAAACCACGTTGAGTTATATTTTACTACCATTAGATATCATTCTTGCTTCCCTCCATGTACTTAATTGTAAAATCCCACTCTACCTAAGACTCCCTTTAGAAGAATTAGAGACAGATTTTGAAAACATTTAACTGTAAGAGTGAATAAATTTTTATAGATTATGTTAATGCTTTCATTGTACTTGTAAACTCTGAGTAGTCCCTAAAATTTGATGAAACTCACATGGCCTTTAAGGAAGAGCTCTTGCCATATTCATTTTATTCTTCCCTCATCAAGACACTCAGCAAAATGAATGAAAGGCTGTTAGGAATTCACCTTATCAAGTGGAGTGTAGCCACACTTTCACATGCTTAAATTGATTGGGTAGCGTTTTCCCCATTTCACTTCCTTTACCCTCTGTACTACATAAGTTACTTTTTTTCTAATTTAAATTCCTGTCTTTGTTTTCATCTTGTGTAAAATCTAGCCTCAGTAACAGGTATGTTCGTCATCTTTCTGCCTACAACTGTTAAATTTGAAAGTGATGTTATCAGGTAAAACCAACTAGCAGCTGATAAGGTCATGTTAACTTTTTGCATTTTCACTGAGAAGTAAAAATTCTGCTTAGAAATTGACAACATCAGCCCTTAGTGAAATAGTTCGGTTAAGCAGAAGACAAATTCTTTTTCTTAGACTAGCTTATGGATTCCTTTCTCTTCTGCAGATGGACACATTCCTTGTCTCTCTCCCAAGTCTTCCTCCCCGACCTGTTTCTCTCTCTTTCTTCGTCCCTCTTTTTCTTCCCTTAAATGATCTGCACTTCTAGATAAGTTGTATTCAAATTACCTTTTATTCAGTTATTTGAGTTTATGTTTACACATACAAATGCATATGTGCGCTCATGCCTGTACACATATATTATGGCATCCTCTTGTTTCTAGAGGTGCAAAATTCATAAGAAAAAAATATGACAATTCTCCTTTTGCTCACTTTTGTACCTCTAGAGCCTAGCAGATCCCTCCATATATGTTCACTGAAGAATGAATATGTGAATTAAAGAGTGAACAAATGCTATTACTGGTGAGATAAGAAATAGTGTTGAAGACCAACAAATTATTAGAAACTCTTATAGTTTGCATGTCAACGTTGACTGCCCTTTTGCTAGAATCTTCAATCATGACACTTTTGTTGGTAAATCTTTCTCTTTCTCCTTTGTTTCACTATTTGCTGCCAAACCATGGCCCTTAAAACTTGTTCGCCTTTTGGGGTTCCTGGGTGGCTCAGTTGGTTAAGCATCTGACTCTTGAGTTTGGCTCAGATCATGATGCCATTGTTCATGAGTTTGAGTCCCATGTCGGGCTCTGTGCTCTCAGTGGGGAGCCTGCCTAGTATTCTCTCTCTCCCTCTCTCTCTCTGCCCCTCCCCTGCTCACTTGCTCTCTCTCTCAAAATAAATAAGTAAAACATTTTTTAAATCTTGTCCACCTTTTTATTTTCACACCACCTCCCCTTTTCCTTTTGAAAAATATGGACAACGCTCAAGAATCTATAATTCCATCTTCTCCTTTGAACTAGGACAGCATTTGGTTTACACCTCATTTATCTCATCCTGCTTTGTCATTTGGGAACTTGACTTTTCATCCCTACTAGGTTTTAAACCCTTCTTAGGAAAATAATGATTTCTCTATTTGTTTTAAATCTCTGGTATTGCCTAAATCGGTTCCTAGAACATCATTGGCAGTGGCTGAATTGGAGTTAGACTTTGAAACGCTCTCTGCAATGAGACACAGTTAAAAATGCTCAAACAATGTTTATCCAGAGATGGACAGTGGAAATGATTTTAAAAGAGTAAGGTGCTCACAGAAAAGTCATATTTATTCAACTTCCCTGAGGCAAGATGAGCATTACATTTTACACAAAGAAAAAGATTTTGGTGCATTTAATGCGTTCCTAGAAAATTAGATGTGCTATACATTCTAAAGGATTTTACAGATTTTTAGATCGGGATTGCCTCAGTATAGGAAGTGGGAAGGGGAGAAAATATACAAGAACAGATCAAATATGCCTTTGCCTGGTGAACAAGGTAAATTCCTTATTTTGTTTCTAAGTCATGACCTTGGAGTCCCAGACTTGGGAGTTACTGATTATCTGCTGGAGTCCTGATGTCGTCTTGCTGCTCCCCTCCACTGTTCCACAGTATTTGTATGGCTGACTTATTTGCCCATTTCCTCAACTTAACTGTGAGCTTTGGATGGACTATGGCCCCATGCTTAGAGAGCAAAATATTTTTATATTGAATTGTTTATGCACCGTTCCACGGTGAATAATGATTTGAAGAAAACTTTCATCGGTGGCTACTCTGTAATGTGTGAATAAAATTTCATCATCTACTTTAGTATTTTTCAAATGATGTTCCTCCCTAGTGGATAGAGGGTAATGGAATGGATTGATTGAAGGAAAGACCAAAAGTTGAGTCTCTAGGCTCCTCAACTTCACTTTAGTTAAGTATCTTTTTTTGTTAGGACTTCTGTAATTTGAACAGAAAGTTTTATGATCATAGTTTTTGTTTTTGTGGGGTTTTTTTTGGCATTTGTTGTTATTGCTTAACCACAAACTAGCTTAGTTTGAAATATGAATGCAATTGAATCATGATGAAGAGGGAAAACAAAAGAGCGATGGGAATAATGCTTATTTGTGCCTTAGCAATTATTATAAAGGAGAAAAATAAGGAAGATGCTTTAAAACAAAGAGAAATTAGTATCATGTTGTTTGAGTGTATGGTGCTGGAATAGGGTTTTCTCCTGACTTACAGACTTTTAACTCAGCCTGCAAAGGTCAGCGAGGACAAAAAGCTATTATGTGTGAACAGGTGTTTTGAGACCTTTGGAAATGAATTTGTAATTTGAGTTGCATTCAGAGACAACAGGGGTATATCACCGTAAAAACCAACCAGTCACGCTGCCAGTAGTTTCAGGAAGAAGACTTTTGTATGCAGAAGTCAGATGGGAAATGTGTAAAACATGCTTACTCTTGATATAATAGTAGATAAGCCTTATATCAGAGATAGTGCTGGCCATGTACATTTTGTTTGATCTTGCATCGTTGGCTTGAGTACCCTCTCACTTGGAAATATTCGATGTGTCTCTACTTTATTTGGGTGGAAGAATTAACTTTTGATCACAATTCTTTGCACATTTTTAATCAAGTCTTACCACGTGCAAAATACCAAAGTGGTTGAGTATGTGGGTCTGTCCATTGAGTTTCGTATGCCTTGAGCCAGGACATAATTCATTTGCTCAACATGCAACTATTGAATTTGACCTGTTCTAAATATTGGAGTGCAACAGGTACACAATCATTGAGGAAATATAGAGCAAGGACCTTGTCATTGTTTGAGCTACATTCACGTATCATAATCAGCTCTATGTCCTGTTTTGCTTTCTAAGTATGGCTTTCTTTTCTCATTTATTTAAAGATTTATTTTGACTACCTTAGTAGCTATTAGAATAAATATAGTGTGCTGGATCCAGAGAGTTTAATGATTTCTTTGCACGGCAATCTGTTGTAATGCAACGCCTGCATGCTCTTCTTCTTTTTTTTAAAATGTTTATTCATTTTTGAGAGAGCGCGGGTAGGGGAGGGGCAGAGAGAGAGTGGGGGATAGAGATCTGAAGCATGTTCTGCGTTGGCAGCTTCAGTGCTGACAGCTTTGGCCATGACAGCAGCGAGCCCATGCGGGTCTCGAACTCAGGACCCTGGAGATCATGACCCGAGTCAAAGTTGGATGCTCAACTGACTGAGCCACCCAGGCGCCTCTGCATGCCCTTCTTAGTTGAACCATAAAGATGAGTGAGTCCAGTTTTGATAAGCAGTTCATTCACATTTTATGCTATTACAGATGTCAATATTTAGTGACTAAAGAAGCATCCAGTTTTCGTTAAACTGTATCCTGACTGGCACTAGGTGGAACAAAAGAAAAAGAAACGTGCTATTTCTGAACCTGATGCCAGCCAGGCTCTTTTCTCTTTTGTCTGGTTTGATATGTTAAAATCTCAGTTAATGCTGTTGACAAGTATGTAAACTTGCAGTTGCCAGTCAGGTCTTAACTTCTACAAAAGAACTGCTGGAGAAGTTCTGGCCCAGAGACAGCTGCTGGGATAAAAGGCACCTTTCACTAAAAAACACCACGTCTCCCCTCTATGTGTGCCCTAAAATGCAGCAACACAGCCACTGGAAGGTGACTTGGAATGCAAAGGTAGAAAGAGAAAATTGCGGGATTCATGGTTGCCGGTACAGGGTTACATAAAGCTGGCCATACAATTGCAATCATGCTGGTAAATCAATATGTGTTGCCATGGAGAGATGACTATAAGAGGAAAAGCAGATGGTGGCAGTTGTGGTGGAGACAAAGAAATAAGAGCCCCAAATCCCCTTCCATGTAAAAGTTATGTAGAATTTGACAATTCAGGGAAGAGTGTCATGTGTATATTTAGAAGACTTACATTACCATTTGTATCATATTAATACAAAAATATACCACTAAAATCATTGCATTATTTGTCTTTTTATTTCCCTTATGTCCCAGGTCAGAAAACAAACTCCTTTCCTTCACCTGTCAAACCATTCCCCTTATTTCATTCAACGTATTTAAATACCCATTTTATTTACTAAATCTATCATGATTTAAAGCAAGGTTGCCTACCACCAAATATTTTCACTGCAAATTCTCTCAAAGAAAAAAAAACCCACCCTCTCTTTCTCTAAAAAGAAGAAAATAATATTTATAAATATTAATAAAATGACAAAATAACATTTGTCAAATAAGACAAATATTTATCATACAACCACTACATGCAAAACCCTGTTATATTCCGTGTGTTTGCTACCTGATAAAAACATAAGCCGATCCAGTCCATGGATTACTAAAACCTTATATCTGATGCTACAGTTTTGCCCTCTAATATTTATGTAATGAGAATGAACATGCAGTATTTTTTCTACTTAACGCAATCTCATCCATGAGTTTCTAAAAACCCATAGCTTTATAACAAAAAATCAGATTTTAGTCACTATTTTTTTAACATTTATTTTTATTTTTGAGAGACAGAGAGAGGCAGAGCATAAGCAGGGGAGGGGGAGAGAGAGACACACACACACACAGAATCTGAAGCAGGCTCCAGGCTCTGAGCTGGATGCAGGTCTCAGACTCACGAACTGCAAGACCATGACCTGAGCCGAAGTCGGACGCTCAACTGACTGAGCCACCCAGGCGCCCCAGATTTTAGTCACTATTATAAAAGAAGAGTTCTACTTTTATTTGTTCCAATGTTTGGTATTAAAAAATAACATCACTTGCTGGAGATGAGTGCAGTTTTCCACTTTGTCTCAAAGCATAAAGATGACCTATGTCAGTAATGTCCTAATAGAGCATATCAGTGGAATTTTGTTTCCTTGAAATAAGACATTTTTCTTTGTAATTCTGTAAGAGGAAGATGTAATGAGGCAATATAATACTTGAGATCAGAAACATCTTTGGAAGACATATTTCTGGCAGTACAGTGCAGAAGTTCTCCAGAACATCACTGCTGTTAAAAACAACTGCCAATGTCAGATTTAAAAATGTTTTAATTGCGTCAATGGGCTAACAAGAAACTAAGTTTTTCTAAACCTGAGCTTCGGTGCCCAAGACTTCCATGAGTCTTCTTCATAGAAGAATGTTTTCCTAGAGCTGGAACCCAAAAAGGGCTATAGCTGGGAAGTCAAGGTGAGAACTAGATCTTCCCACAACCAAAGACGAGTAAAGTTGTCTGCCTCCGACCCCAGTAACTAGATGGAATTTCTTCTGAATGTTCATAAAATTATATTTATAAACTAAGTTCACACCTCTTGGGTGATCCAAAAAATCTATAAGCAGAGAATTGAATTGTAAGCGGTAGTAGGCTATGTGTGTCTCAAAGAACCTAGGAAATACAAAAGAAAATCTAAAAGCAAATAAAAATCCTTTTGGAGGTTATCTCCCTTCAAAACAAATCACAAAATTTCCCAAAGGTAATGTTCCAAGGAACAAGACAAAAATCAACAATTCAGAATATACAGAGAACCAAGATACCATACCTGTAAAGCCATAGAAAAAAAACAAAGTGAATTAAACAAGCTGAATTAAATCCACAAAGATATCAGAGATAGAATATGAGGTAAATAGAAATTAGCATACTCAAAGAAGTAAAAGAGGTTTGAGATACGGAAAGAGCAAAATCACTGAGCATACTTGAGAAAAGAACTATATATAATTAACAGAAAATACCTAATATTAATTTTTAAAAACCCAATGGACGAGTTCAGAAAATTCTAAAGAATGGAGGAAAATGATGAATGGGAAAGTATTTTTGAGGATATTATACAGAATGCAGGAGAGAAAAACAAGAGTTAGGAAATGTAGAAGATGAAGAGAGAGGAAGATATAATGAGGAGTTCTATGTGCCTATATAGATTTCTGGTAGGAAAAAAAGAGAAACAGAATAGGACAGCTGTAAGTGTTTGAAGAGAATTTTAGCTGAGAAGTTTTTGGAACTGATGAAGAACACCACTCGTCAGATGCTGGAACACCAAGAATTACCAAGAAAGATAAATTAAAAGACATCCAAATGAAGATACATTATAATCAATCTCCAAATTTCAAGGACATAGATTTTGATATCTATTGGTGGGGCAGGAAGGAGACATTGTGTTCAGAGAAAAAGTAATTACACAATAGCTCCCTTCTTACTAGCACCACTGTAATCCAGCACATTCTTTAATGTGCAGAGAGAGAAATATACTTAATTGGAAATGTTTTGAAGTATATGAATGAAATAAAGATACTTTCAAGTGAAGAAGAATGGAAAGAGTTTGCCCCCAAGATGCCCTCATTTAACAAATTTGAAAATGTATTTTTCAGGAAAAAAAGAAGTTTTGCCCAAGAGAAGGTCTTAGAGACAAAAATAAGTGATATGCAGGTGGTGGAATATAAGTGGGAAAATCATATACATTGACTGAATAAAACAAACAGTAATAATGTCAAAGTAGAAAACTATACATTTAAAAAAGTGTTGCGGGGGTGGGAGGCGGTGCCTGCATGGCTCAGTTGGCTAAGCAGCTGGCTCTTGATTTTGGCTCAGGTCATGATCTCACATCTCATGAGCCTGAGTCCCAGGATGGGCTCTGCACGGTCAGCACAGATTCTCTTGGGATTGTGTCTCTCTTCCCCTCCCCTGCTTGCACTGTCTCTCAAAATAAATACGTAAACCTAAAAAAAGAAGTAAAGTCCATCCACTTGAAACTAAAAAGGGAAGAAAATAGAAAATGGAAAAAATGATCATTTCAAAAAAAGAAAATAAAGTAGAAAGATGAAGCCTGGAAATGGCAAGAAAAATAAATAAAAAACTAGAATAGTAAAAACAACAACATATCATTAATCACAAAAAATATAATTGGACAAGATGCTTGATTTAAGGACAAAGATTCCCAGGTTGAGTTGAAAAAATAAGTCCAGTAATATGCTTATGTCATTAATTTGAGGTTTTTTTTAATAGATAACATGCAGATGGGTCATGATTTTTTAATCCACTTTGCCAATTTCTATCTTTTAATTGATATATTTAGACCATTTAACATTTAATGTGATTCTTGATATACTAAGGATTGAAATTCTAACTCTTTTTTACTTTTGTTTGTTCTCACTTTTTTCATTTCTCTTTTTTCTTTTGCTGCCTTTCTGTGGGTTACTTGGACAATTTTTAAGAATTCAATTTTGATTTATATATAGTGTCATTTAGTATATCTCTATGTAGAGCTTTTTTAGTGGATTCTCTTATGGTGACATAATTTACCACAGGCTATTGGTGTCATCATTTTACCAGTTCAGGTGAAGTACAGAAACCTGACCTCATTTCTCCCTTTACTCTACCCCTTTAATAATACAATTATCTTAAATATTTCTTCCACATATATTTGGAACCGCAACAGTGTTACAAATTTTGATTCAATCATCAAATATACGTTAGAAAGTTCAAGAGGAGAAGGAAAGTCTATGTATTTACCGGTATTTTTTCTTATTGTGCTCTTCTTCCCTGGTGTTTCAACATTCCTTCTTTGATTATTTCCATTCTGTTTAGAGAACTTTTTTTAGCCATGTTTTGAGGGGATGAATTTTGGTCTGCTGATGACAAATTTTCTCAATTATTCCTTATCTGAGGATGTCTTGATTTCCACAAATTCCTGAAGGATATTATTCCTGGGTATGAATTTCTCCATTGACAGTTCTTTTTCTTTCAGTATTTGAAAAGTATTGTGCTAATTTGTTCAGGTTCCCATAGTTTCTGGTGATAAATAAGTTGTTAAAATTACTTTCCCCTATAATTAAAAAAATTTTTGTGTTTATTTTTGAAAGAGAGAGAGAGACAGAGTGTGAGTAGGGGAAGGGCAGAGAGAGAGGGAGACACAGAATCTGAAGCAGGATCCAGGCTCTGAGCTGTCAGCACAGGGCCCAACGTGGGGCTCAAACTCACGAACTGTGAGATCATGACCTGAACTGAAATCAGATGCCTAACCGACTGAGCCACCCAGGGCCCCTTCCCCTATAATTAAAGTGTTGTTTTTCTCTGGCTGCTTTCAGGATAATTTACTTGTCTTTAGTTTTCAGAAATTTAATTATGATGCATAATGGATTTCTTTGTATTTCTTTGTATTTATTCTGGTTGAGGCTCACTCAACCTAGATTAAACAATCTCTAGATTTATTTCTGTTGCCAGATTTGGGAAGTTTTCAGCCATTACTTCATCAAGTGTTTTTTTTTTTTTTTTCAGTTTCACCTTCTGTCTCCTCTCCATCTGGTAGTCCAATGACAGAAAAGTTAAATATTTTGTTATAGTTTCACAGGCCCTTGAGTCTCTGTTCATTTTTTTAAATCTATTTTCTCTATGTTTTTCAAATTGCATAATTTTTATTGTTCTAGCTTCCACTCCATTAAGTCTTTCCTCTCTCCCCTCCTTTCTGTTGTTGAGCCCATACACGGAGGTTTTTGTTGTAGTTAGTGTATTTTGAGTCCTGAAATTTCCATTTGGTTCTTTATATCTCCTATTTCTTTGCTGAGAATTTCTATTTTTTGCTAAGGCTTTCTTATTTTTCATTTGTTTCAAGTATGGTTATAATTGTTTGTTGAATCATTTTTATAATGACTGCTTTAAAATCTTTGTCAGATAATTTTAACATATTTCTGTTCTTGGTTTTACCATCTATTGCTTATCTTTTTTCATCCAGGTTGAGATCTTCCTGGGTTTTGGTATGACAAGCATCTTTGAAACCTGGACAACTTTGTATTATGTTATGAGACTCTGTGTCTTATTTAAACCTTCTGTTTTAACTGTCTTTTTGGTGACACTTCTCCAGCAAGACAGGTGGAAACGCATGCTTCCCTTTCAAATTGATAACTCTTTACTGCTGGGTGTCAGTGGGAGTTTTATCTCCACGGGCACTGTGGTGGGAATAGCTTCATTACCTCTGGGCATTGGTGAAAGCCCTAATCTCCACTAGTTTTCATTTTATACTTCCCCAAGGGTGAAAAGGAGAGATGCCTCATTACTGTCAGGTCAGAGTGGAGGTTCCAGTTCCCCAAGTGGTCTCCACTGTCACCCCAAGGTGGAAGGGACTCACTATTGGCTGGAAGAATGAAAGTCTCAGCTCACTATTTGAACTTCCCTGACACCACCCTTGCCTTGTTACATTTTCACCAGGGCAGAATTCTAGGCTCCTCGCTCAGCCTACTTGGCATCACTCAATGAATAGCTGCTGTTTTGTTTTTTGTTTTGTTTTGTTTTGTTTGTTTTGTTCTGTTTTGTGGTGTTTGACCGGAGTAGCAGTTATTGCCTAAAAGTTTTCTAACTTACTAAGCTACCATTGCCCTCTTCCTGGTCGTTGGGGTAGAGAAAACAAGTTTTGAGGAACTTTTTTGTCTGCACCCACTGGCATTTCTGAGTTACCAGCCTTATAGTTCCAAGTCTGGGAGTATAGGCAGCAAAAGGAAAACGCAGGGGGTAGAAATCACCATCTGTCTCATCATTCCTGAGGTTGCTAACTGCTCTACCTTCTTCTTTCCACCTTTCGGAGACTTATGCTTGTTTAAAATGTGATGTCTGAGATGTGTAGACGTACTTAGCAGAAATAATACAGAAAAGTACGCCTGTTTCATCTTCCTGCAGGAGAAAATCTTATCTGTCTTTTTGAATTTCTTTCTATAAATTATTGAATTTTTTCTTTTAACTGTGCTACCATGGATCAGAAAGTAAATTCATGAAGGAGGCACAAATGAGATGTCTGTAAACTTTATAAACTGTACATATATATTTTTAGTAAAATATTCAAGCCACATAGGGATTAATGTAAACGTTTAGCGCAAGGCCATACTATGTGTAAAAAGTCCAGACTGTGCAGCCTGACTGAGCCAGGTTCTCATGCTGATTCTCATACCACTAGCCGTATTTCTTGAGTGTGTTAGGTACCCTTTAAATCTATGTAAAATGAAAGCGAGAATACCCTCTTCATAGGGTTTTTTATTAGGTTATAATGAGATAGTATATGTACTACCTACCACACAGTAGGCGATAGGCAAATATTAGCTCGCTCACTTCCCCTAACTTTATCAGAAATGGAAATAGATTTGTAAAACAACAGTCCTTCTTTTCCTTTAAAATATAAAGCTCTTTGAAACATAGGTCCAAGCATCACAAATACATTCTGTAATACTAATATCATGTTAAGCCACAGTATAGAACAGTAATTATATTAATTGTACATAAAATTGGGCAGTAAAGCATGATCCCTACAAAGAACTTTTTAAATACAGATCCTCAGTAGAAGCAAGGGAATGAGTGTGGCTGAGATAAAAACTCAAGATGTTGAAAGTGTATCTCCATATGATCCGCATAGCTGCATCGGAGCGCAGAAAATGAACACTTACTCAACCCTGGTCACTAACAGAAGGCCCAGAAGACAGATCATAGGATAGACTCTGTTTTCTTGAGTCTGTTTGTACACGTACGATTTAAAACACTGGAAGCTAAGAGGCTTATCAAGCTTCTCTGGTCCTTTGAGAAACATTTGTCCAAAAAGTCTGAGGATGATTCAAAAGTGGTTAAATCAGTTTGTCCATGAAACTCTGAAGATGTAAGACACCAGTAATCAAGTTAATGAAGACCATTTCACCAAATTGGGTCATAGTTATTGGTCAGTGATAACTGTGAAGAAGAAAGTAAAATGCAAGCCACACCAGAAACACCTCAAACATTGTCTGAGGTTTTCACTCGTTCTACAATCAAGGATATGCTCCATTGTCAGTGTTACCCACACCCTTCCCAGAATATGGACAGCAGCAAGATACTCAAGCAGCTACTACACAGTGCATTTAGGAGAACAAGAGGTAGGCAAAGATAACCACAAAAGGAAAAAATAAACAGCTGATGGCATTAAAGTAGGTTAACACCATCAACTGTTTATTACTTAAATGTTTACCGTACACTCTAATTTTCAAATGAGAACAGCTCTCTACAGCATAAACGCTTTGACATGTTCAAGTTTAGAAAATAGCAGAGAAAAAAAAACCCTGAACATGTCAAAGCGTTTATGCTGTAGAGAAGCTATTCTCATTTGAAAATTAGAGTGTACAATAAACATTTCATTCCCAAATGAAAAATGTACTTCTTGCTGAAAAAAAATGTATGCTTTAAAGGAATTCTTTAAAGAAGGCATTCTTGCAGGTGGTCTCCACTACAAATAAAAATGTGAAAAGGCCCTTAAAGAAACTTTTGGCCCATAACCCTCTCTTCCGTCTTCTCGTGCTGGGTTGCCATTTAAGTGAAACCTCCATGGGAGTCTTAAATGCCACGGCAGGCATGTTCCCGCCAGCTGTTTGTGGGATTGTATAGGTCACCCAGCCTAGGGGTTCAACTTTAGTGTTCTTGGATCCATTATGGCTCCACTGGAGGATTGAAATTCAATCTTCAATCACTGTTCTGTAACAAATTGGCACTTTGGGCTTTTGATAAAATAGTTGCCTTACTCCTGGCTTGAGCTATTCATGGACTGGAACTGCATTTTTAAGGTCAGCTTCTGCTTAGCAAAGTTGGGCAAGTTGGGCTTTGGGATAATTTCTGGCAGGAAAAGGATACTAACAACCTGAATCAAATGATGAGAGCACACTGTTTAGAGATCAAGGGACATCCTGGACCAAACACTAAAAGATTATTCCCTTCTGCCTAATCTTTGTGGAATTCTTACCCAGAGTGTTACTGGCTTAGTGTGAAAGAAGGAATGAGAGTATCCTCCCCCTAGATTCTTTATGGCATGAGTTTGTCTTACATCTGTATCAGTGTCTGCAGCCCTAGAAAACAAGTAAGAAAACCCCTCTCTGGATAAGAACCTATTGGTAAATGTAAGAATCTTCTGAAAAATGTTTGCTGCCAAAGGATTTTACAAGTTTACTTAATTGTAAGAAACTCATTTCTTATCATTAAACCCCAGAGCTTGAAATTTCGTATATTTAGTTAAACTAACTGGGTTGATATAAGAAGAGTGGTGATTAAGGGGCGCCTGGGTGGCGCAGTCGGTTAAGCGTCCGACTTCAGCCAGGTCACAATCTCGCGGTCCATGAGTTCGAGCCCCGCGTCAGGCTCTGGGCTGATGGCTCGGAGCCTGGAGCCTGTTTCCGATTCTGTGTCTCCCTCTCTCTCTGCCCCTCCCCCGTTCATGCTCTGTCTCTCTCTGTCCCAAATAAATAAATAAATAAATAAATAAATAAATAAACGTTGAAAAAAAAAAAAAAGAAGTGTGGTGATTAAGATAATCTCAAACAGTAAGTAACCCAGAAGTTATTTTTAGTAGGCTTAAGTTTCCTTACAGGATGTTTTTTATCCAGTTCTTACTATTATTTCAATTATTCAAATGATATTTGGCTTAACCTAACTTAACTTTTTACACACGTCTTGACAGACAGAGAGGAAGGTGTCTCCATACTTATATTGAGTTCAGTGGCAAAGTTCACAGTTCCTTGATTTGAGGCATTATCAAGGTGCACAGTCTACAGGTGGACCATCCACAGTAGGTTGTAATTAGTCTTTAAAAAATGATAAAAAGGATAGGGAACGCCTACATTGGAATATGTAATCTCATGCTGTGTAAGATCTGCAAGGAAATCAAATACATTAGCTTCAAAATTGTAATTTTCCTCCTCACTTTCAATGATTGTAACAGCATACACTGAGTCAATTTTCTTTGGTCAGAGCAAAGATGCAAGCCAAACTGACCTGGGTTATCCTTCACCTTTCAGATAGAAGTGGCCATTAGATTCTGGTTCTTGAATATTTCCACACTGTCTCTGTTCTGATGTCCCTGGTCTTACTTCTTAGTTTAGGTTTCCATCCTCTCTCGTGTGAAAATTGCATTCCACCATGTGCCCTACCTTCAGTCCAAGTCTTATCCTTACCCCCATTACCTCCCTAGTCCCGTTGCAAAACAAGATAAAAACACTTCCAAACCTCTGACAGAGGGGTTTTCTAAAGCATAATACCGTTTATGAAACTTACACATGAGATAAAACCCTTAATGGCTTCCTAACACTTACAGGGTAAGTCACAAACTCTTTAGCCAGGCACTTTTTGCTCTTCAACTTCTCCTGATGAAGCCCCTTCCACAGCATGTGTGGAATACCAGAGATTAGCATACAATTCTTGACCAACTGGTAGGTTGGAAATCAATTTAGTTGGTCTAGACTAGCACTGCCGATGAAATACAATAGAATAGACCAGACGATGGCACACGTAAGATTAAACATTGCTTCTTGATCTTTTGTTTCAGTATGTATGCTGTAGAGGATGTGATGTGTATTTCATTGCATGGATTAAAGTAAAAGGCACACACACACACACACACACACACACACACACACGCACACACACAGGGAATGAGAGGGAGAGAGAGAGACAGAGGGAGAAAGCACAAATCTTTTTCTTAAATAATCCATGTTTGTTGAGTAAAATTTTTAGAAAAACTAGAGTAGCAATAGTGTTTAAACAACCAAAATTCTACTATTCAGTCATAATTTAGACAGATGGGTTTAATATTGTATGTTTCTACACACACATTTACATGCATAGCCACAGAAGCATTTCATACATTTAGTAGGGTCTCAAAATACATGTTGATTGAATGACTAGAAATTAGCTTCTTGTTATCAAGTAGAAGCTTATTATATGTACACGTGATTTTGTCCAACATATTATGATCAGTGTCTTTATCAGTACCTATTGATCTACATTATTTTATATGGATATGTAGTATTTCATTTTATAAATATATCAACATATACTTTTAATATCTCATAATATTAGACTTAATATTATGTCTTAATTATGAGCTCCATTTTCATGAACATCTTTATATCAGCAAACATGTATGCACATATGTGAAGTGTGTGTATATGTGTGTGTGTGTGTGCACTCACACCAGGCACAGATTTAAGTGTCTTATATAATTAACTCATTTAGTCTACAAAACGACATGGTAAAATATTCTATCATTTTACAGATGAGGAGTCATGACACAGAGAATTTAAGGATATTGCTCAGGATCCCATGTTAATAAGTGACAGAGCCAGGACTTGAAACCAGCCAGTCTGTTTCAAGAGTCTGTATACCTAACACTATGCAATGGTGCCTCAACTTATCCAATTAAGATACATTTCTGAAAGTGAACTTAAATTTAGTGGAACTAAAATTGACATTTTATGGCACTTTGAAGTGTTATGCCATGCCTTTTGCTTTAATTGTTCTTTAATTAATGTAACTAATTATTTAATTAATTGCTCTTTAATTATGCTTTCATTGTATTTCATCGTAATTTCATTGTTAATTTAATTGCGCTCTTCTTTGAATGAAAAAAATTTGACCATTCTTTGGGAACCATGTTCAATAGCCACCTCTTTTGTAAAGATATCTGGAACATGCTGGTCATGCCAGGCAGAGGTGAAAACATTTTTCTCTGTGTTCCTATAGCTGTTTGAACACTGCTATACCGTAGTGTATTTATTTCATCATAATTTTTTGATCTATGTCTTTCTTCCCCACTAGAGTATGCACTAGTTTCTCCAGTCTAAGAATTCTGCCATTCATCTTTGTACCCTCAGAACCTACCTCGTCGCACTTGTTAAGTGGTACATATTGAACAAATGAGTGAATTAACACAAAAGAAAAAGTAATTGGTTTTCGGTTTAAAAACCTGAATCTAAAAGAAATCACTGATGACATTCTAATTATTGGATTAACTGTATTTTTGAAACTATTTTATGCTTTCCTCTCCAATCTTTCCACATTGCATTCATTAATCATTTCCTATATCATCTGCTATCATATGATTTCTGAAATGCCTGCCATTCAAAGCACCTCTGCACTCTAGAAAGACCAACTACTACAAATTATTTTTCAATTAATTCTTCTTGAAAAAGTCAGAGTATTTTGAATTCGATTAAAGGGGTGACTTGAAAATAAAAACAGCTACATAAGTGCTCAGTATTGCTATTGATCATTAAATATCACACAGCCCAAGTAATTTTCCTCATTATTGACATGAAAGTGATTTTATCTAGACAAAAAATAAAGACCTATTCCTATTTTCATTTCAAATAGGGTATTACTGGGATATATGATATATATCCTAGTATATATACTGGATATATTTATCCTTTCTTTTCCATTATGCCTTGTTGATAGATACTTCTGTAATTTTAAAACTCTGTTTACATCAGAATCCTAAGACCTACATCACAAATTTTAATTTTTAATACTATTTCAAAGAGTTTTTCTGGAAAGGTTTGTGCAAGAAGGTTTGTGAGATGTCCCTAAAGCTAGTTCAAGGAACAACTTAAACAATCACACTTGGCATTAAGGAAAATACTCTTCCTCCTGCTAGCATCCACAGTTGCACCACATCTAGCTACATAAATACTAATGGTCAATGAGCCACTGGAGAAGATACTAAAAGTCAAGTAACAGAAAAAGGATGTGATATATTAAACTTGATTTGACGTTATTCATTTCACTAAATGATTGGTTTCTGCATTCACTGGAATAACCTTGCCATCTACCCCTACCAAAGATAATACAAAACTATGCAGAAATTATGAAGCCCTTAACATTATTACTGTCTTTATTGGATGAACCAAATCATAAGCAGGCCATTTCTAGAATTCTTGACTCCACTGAAGTTTGTGTACATCCTAAGGCTTAGTTACCTGTCTACAGACACATAGAAACTTCTCTGGAATAGCACCTGCTTTAGCATAGTGGTAAATCTCCAAGAACTCTGTGACCTGACTCTATGAAATAGAATCATGATATAAATGCTACTGATCATTTTTTAGAGCCATGAAAGAACATTCACAAATTATAGCTTGAAATATAAGGTCATAATTTGGCCTAGGCCAGGTCTATGGGCATACAACTTGGACATTATCACCTCCAAGCATGAAAAGTCCTCTGGGACTTGAGTAACTGTGAGATTTCAGAGCAAAGGAACCAAGGATGATGGTGGTAGCATGGAGAGCTACCTGGACTCTCCAGACATAAAGAAAAACTCTAATAGCTCACGACTTACTTGAAATGGCCTGAGATATATCAATTTGCTAATGGGAATGCTAATTGGAGCTTTTAAATTCCCACTTTAAGGAAATATTTGATCCTTCATGGTTATAAAATACTGACTGCATGAATCTCTAAGCTAGAAGTTATACAGAAGAGAATATCAGTCGTACAATATGCTTTAATTTCACAGTCTTTTGTGAAACTATGATTTGATCAAATGCTTTCCTATGATTCTGCCAAAATGAAAAACCCTGTTTTGATCTTTTTTATCGTGTCTGACTCCAGTGAGCAGGCGAAAAGTCCAAGGGGGAATGAGTGAAAAGCCAGCTCACTTTTCTTACTGGGAAGTTGAATCTCCAAGGGTATTCACTCCTTAAGAATGAACATTCTTTTTAAAAAAATTTTTTACTGTTTATTTATTTTTGAGAGAGAGACAGAGAACAAACAGGGGAAGGGCAGAGAGAGAGAAAGAGACACAGAACCTGAAGCAGGCTCCAGGCTCTGAGCTGTCAGCACAGAGCCTGATGCAGGGCTCGAACTCATGAACTGTGAGATCATGACCTGAGGTGAAGACAGATGCTTAACCAACTGAGCCATGCAGTCACCCCAAAAATGAACACTCTTACCCAGCTTTTGTTTGGGCAGAGGCTTATTGTGTAGACCCAGACTAGGGAAATGCCCAGGGAAATGTTTGGTCACCTGGCGTTTTTATAGCTCTTTAATTAAGTATAAATTAATTTTTATAATTAGTAATAATTATGAACAATTAAGCCAAATACCATGTGTATCATTAAACATAATATATGGATCAATAAGAAAGTTACTGTATTTTAAAAGTGCTCCTATTTGTCTCTGTCTTCATTGTGTGGACATAAAATAAGGGAGTAGAAATACTTCTTGAGCTGTTGGTGTGTGTGGTTAATGTGGGTTGCAGTTAATGATTCATAGATTTATAGGGAATATTCCCACCTTGGAGCCTGGTAAAAGGAAATGCCTGACCCTGCATAAAGAATTTTAAAGCACACTCTATTCCCTTTGCCATACACACAGAACATTCAGCCTTTCCTAACTTTTGTTAAATATGCTTTATTTTTTTAAATATTCATTTTCTTATCAAATGAGTTTTTTTTTTAACGTTTATTTATTTTTGAGACAGAGAGAGACAGAGCATGAACGGGGGAGGGTCAGAGAGAGAGGGAGACACAGAATCGGAAACAGGCCCCAGGCTCCGAGCCATCAGCCCAGAGCCCGACGCGGGGCTTGAACTCACAAACCGTGAGATCATGACCTGAGTCGAAGTCAGACGCTTAACCGACTGAGCCACCCAGGCACGCCTAAATATGCTTTATATGGTCGAAACCCACATACGTTTTGTTCCATAACCATAATGAAGACTTTCAGACTTTCTACAATTTGATTCTGAAAGTTACAATCCAGTAAGCAACATTTACATTACAGTGAGTATGGAATATTTTTCATGCAGGCCCAAATACGATCTAGGGTTACATTTCTTTCCTATAGTTCCGATGTTCCCATCTTCTGCCACTCAAGGAGAATGTTTCAATGGCTTCTTCATATTTACATTCAAAATAACTCCCCATTCTAATTTCATTGGTTCTTTGCATCGCTGATTTGGTCTTCTATCCTCTCTCCCTCTTTTCCTCCCTGTATTTCCTTCCTTCCTTCCTTCCTTCCTTCCTTCCTTCCTTCCTTCCTTCCTTTATTCCCTTCCTTCCTTTCTTCTTTCCATCCCTCCCTTCTTTCCTTCCATTTTAAGATTCTAATTTCATTTATTTTGTTTATCTCATTAGGAAAAGAAACATATCCTTCTTCATCATATTCTTATAGCTTCCAGAGTCTTACGTACTTTACCTTTCACTTAGAAATGATGCCATTGTTCTTTATATCACTGCTTCCTACAGTTGGGGTTTTTTTTTACATTTTATTAATAATTTATTTATTTTTTAATTTATATCCAAGTAAGATACCATATAGTGCAACAATGATTTCAGGAGTAAATTCCTTAATGCCCCTTACCCATTTAGCTCATCCCCCCTCCCACAACCCCTTTAGCAACCCTCTGTTTGTTCTCTATATTTAAGAGTCTGTGTTTTGACCCCCTCCCTGTTTTTATATTATTTTTTTATTCCCTTCCCTTATGTTCATCTGTTTTGTATCATAAAGTGCTCATATGAGTGAAGTCATATGATATTTGTCTTTCTCTGACTAATTTTGCTTAGCATAATACCCTCCATTTCCATCCACATAGATGCAAAAGGCAAGATTTCGTTTTCTTTTTGATTGCCAAGTAATACTCCAGTGTGTGTGTGTGTGTGTGTGTGTGTGTGTGTGTGTGTGTGTGTATCCCACATCTTCTTTATCCATTCATCCATCGATGGACATTTGGGCTCTTTCCATACGTTGTCTATTGTTGATAGTACTGCTATAAACATTGGGGTGCATGTACCCCTTCGAAACAGCACACCTGTATCCCATGGATAAATGCCTAGTAGTGCAATTGCTGGGTCATAGGATAGTTCTATTTTTAATTTTTTTGAGGAATCTCCATACTGTTTCCCAGAGTGGCTACACCAGTTTGCCTTCCCACCAACAATGCAAAAGAGATCCTCTTTCTCCTCATCCTCACCAACATCTGTTGTTGCCTGAGTTGTTAATGTTAGCCATTCTAACAGGTGTGAGGTGGTATCTCATTGTGGTTTTGATTTGTATTTCCCTGATGATGAGTGATGTTGAGCATTTTTTCATGTGTCAGTTGGCCATCTGGATGTCTTCTTTGGAGAAGTATCTCTTCATGTCTTTTGCCCATTTCTTCACTGGATTATTTGGTTTTCTGGGTGTTGAGTTTGATAAGTTCTGTATAGACTGATACTATATACTGTATACTTATATACTAACCCTTTATCTGATATGTCGTTTGTAAATATCTTCTCCCATTCTGTCGGTTGCCTTTTAGTTTTCCTGATTGTTTCCTTTGCTGTGCAGAAGCCTTTTATTTTGATGAGGTCCCAATAGTTCACTTTGCTTTTGTTTCCCTTGTCTCCTGAGACGTGTGGAATAAGAAGTTGCTGTGGCTGAGGTCAAAGAGGTTTTTGCCTGCTTTCTCCTCTAGGATTTTGATAGCTTCCTTTAGGTCTTTCAAACATTTTGAATTTATTTTTGTGTATGGTGTAAGAAAGTAGTCCAGATTCATTCTTCTGCATGTCGCTGTCCAGTTTTCCCAATACCATTTGCTGAAGAGACCGTCTTTATTCCATTGGATATTCTTTCCTGCTTTGTCAAAGATTAGTTGGCCATACGTTTGTGGGTCCATTTCTGGGCTTTCTATTCTGTTACATTGATCTGAGTGTCTGTTCTTGTGCCAGTACCATACTGTCTCGCTGATTACAGCTTTGTAATACAGCTTGAAGTCCGTGATTGTGATGCCTCCAGCTTTGGTTTTCTTTTTCAAGATTGCTTTGGCTATCCAGGGTCTTTTCTGGTTCCGTACAAATTTTAGGATTGTTCTAGCTCTGTGAAGAATGCTGGTGTTATTTTGATAGGTATTGCATTGAATATGTAAATTGCTTTGGGTAGTATTGACATTTTAACAATATTTGTTCTTTTTATCCAGGAGCATGGAATATTTTTCTATTGTTTTGTGTCTTCTTCAATTTCTTTCATAAGCTTTCTATAGTTTTCACTGTGTAGATTTTTCACCTCTTTGGTTAGAATTATTCCTATGTATTTTATGGTTTTTGGTGCTATTGTAAATGGGATTGATTCCTTGATTTCTCTTTCTATTGCTTCATTATTGGTGTATAGGAACGCAACCAATTTCTGTGCATTGATTTTATATCCTGCAACTTCGCTGAATTCATGGATCATTTCTAGCAGTTTTTTGGTGGAATCTTTTAGGTTTTCCATATAGTGTATCATTTCAACTGCGAAGAGTGAAAGTTTGACCTCCTGCTGGCTGATTTGGAGCCTTTTATTTCTTTGTGTTGTCTGATTGCTGAGGCCACTTCCAATACTATGTTGAGTAACAGTGGCAAGAATGGACATCCCTGTCTTATTCCTGACCTTAGGGGAAAACTCTCAGTTTTTCCCCATTGAGGATGAAATTACCATTGGGTGTTTCACATATGGCTTTTGTGATCTGAAGGTATGATCCTTCTATCCATACTTTCTTGAGGGTTTTTATCAAGAAAGGATGCTGTGTTTTGTCAAAATCTTTCTCTGCATCTATTGAGAGGATCATGTGGTTCTTGTCCTTTCTTTTATTGATGTGATGAATCACATTAATTGTTTTGCAGATATTGACCCAAGCCTGCATCCCAGGTATAAATCCCACTTGGTTGTGGTGAATAATTTTTTTAATGTATTGTTGGATCTGGTTGGCTAATATCTTGTTGAGGATTTTTGCATCCATGTTCATCAGGGAAATTGATCTATCGTTCTCCTTTTTAGTGTGGTCTTTGTCTGGTATTGGAATCAAGATAAAGCTAACTTCATAAAGGAGTTTGAAAGTTTTCCTTCCATTTCTATTTTTTGGAACAACTTCAAGACAGTATATGTTAACTCTTCTTTAAATGTTTGGTAGAGTTCCCCTGGAAAGCCATCTGGTCCTGGATTCTTGTTTTTGGGAGATTTTTGATTACTAATTTGAGTTCTTTACTGGTTTGTGCAAATTTTCTATTTCTTCCTGTTTCGGTTTGGTAGTTTATATGTTCCTAAGAATTTGTCCATTTCTTCCATACGCCCATTTTATTGGTGTATAATTGCTCATTATATTCTCTTATTATTGTTTGTATTTCTGCTGTGTTGGTTGCGATCTCTCCTCTTTCATTCTTGATTTTATTTATTTGGGTCCTTTTCTTTTTCTTTTTGATCAAACTGGCTAGGGGTTTATCAATTGTGTTAATTCTTTCAAAGAACCAGCTTCTGGTTTCATTGATCTGTTCTACTGTTTTTTTGGTTTTGATAGCATTGATTTCTGTTCTAATCTTTATTATTTCCTGTCTTCTGCTGGTTTTGGGTTTTATTTGCTATTCCTTTTATAGCTCTTTAAGGTATAAGGTTAGGTTGTGTACCTGAGAACTTTCTCCCTTCTTAGGAAGTCCTGGATTGCTATATAACTTCCCTCTTATGACCAACTTTGCTGCATCTCAAAGGTTTGGGGCTGTCGTGTTTTCATTTTCTTTGGCTTCCATGTACTTTTTAATTTCCTCTTTAACTTCTTGGTTAGCCCATTCATTCTTTAGTCGGATGGTCTTTAGTCTCCAAGTATTTGTTATCTTTTCACATTTTTTCTTGTAGTTGATTTCAAGTTTCATACCATTGTGATCTGAAAATATGCACTGTATGATCTTTTTGTACCTGCTGAGGGCTGATTTGTGTCCCAGTATGCGATCTATTCTGGAGAACGTTCCATGTGCACTGGAGAAGAATGTGTATTCTGCTGCTTTAGGATGAAATGATCTGAATATATCTGTTAAGTCCATCTGGTCCAGTGTGTCATTCAAAGCCATTGTTTCCTTGTTGATTTTCTGTTTATATGATCTGTCCATTGCTATGAGTTATTATCAATGAGTTTGTGTTTGTGATTAATTGATTTATATATTTCAGTACTTCACATTTGGAGCATAAATGTTTACAATTGTTAGATCTTCTTGGTGGATAGACCCCTTAATTATGATATAATGCCCTTCTTCATGTCTTGTTACAGTCTTTATTTGAAAGTTTAGATTGTCTGATGTAAGAATGGCTACTCTAGCTTTCTTTTGGTGACCATTAACATGATAGATGGTTCTCCATCCCCTTACTTTCAATCTGAAGGTGTCTTTAGGTATAAAGTGGGTCTCTTGGAAACAGAATATAGATGGATTTTGTTTTCTTATCCAATATTTTGATTGGAGGCTTTAGTCCACTGACGTTTAGAGTGAGTACTGAAAGATATGAATTTATTGTTATTAAGTTGCCTGTAGAGTTGGAGTTTCTGGTGGTATTCTCTGGTCCTTTCTAGTCTTTGTTGCTTTTGGTCTTTTTTTTTCCCTTGTCTTTTCTCCCCTCAGAGAGTCCCCCTTAAAATTTCTTGCAGGGCTGGCCACAAACTTCTTTTATTTTTGTTTGGAAAACTTTTTATCTCTCCTTCTATTTTGAATGACAAACTTGCTGGATAAAGAATTCTTGGCTGCATATTTTTCCAATTCAGCACATTGAATATATCCTGCCACTCCTTTCTGGCCTGCCAAGTTTCTGTGGATAAGTCTGTTGCAAACCTGATCTGTCTTCACTTGTAGGTTAAGGACTTTTTTTCCCTTGCTGCTTTCATGATACTTTCCTTGCCTGAGTATTTTGTGAATTTGACTACGATATGCCTTGTTGATGGTCAGTTTTATTGAATCTACTAGGAGTCCTCTGTGATTCCTGGATATTGATGTCTATGTCTTTCCCCAGGTTAGGAAAGTTTTCCACTATAATTTGCTCATGTAACCGGTCTACCCCTTTTTTTCTCTCTTCATCTTCTGGGACCCCTATGATTCTGATATTGTTCCTTTTTAATGAGTCACTGATTTCTCTAATTCTTAAATCGTTCTCTTTTGCCTTAGTCTCCCTCTTTTTTTCTGCTTCATTGTTCTCCATAAGTTTGTCCTCTATATCGCTGATTTGCTGCTTTGTTTCATCCATTCTTGCTGCCATGGCAGCCATTTGAGATTGCAACTCAGTTATAGCATTTTTTATTTCATCCTGACTAGCTTTTACCTTCTTTATCTCTGCAGAAAGGGATTCTAATCTGTTTTCAACCCCAGCTAGTATTCTTGTTATTGTGATTCTAAATTCTGGTTCAAACATCTTGCTTGTGTGTGTGTTGATTAAGTCCTTGGCTGTCATTTCTTCCTGTTCTTTCTTTTGGGGTGAATTCCTTCATTTCATCATTTTGAAGGAAGAAAAGGAATTAATAAGGTAGAAAAATTGAAATTAAAAATTTTTTTTTAATTTTTTTTTCAACGTTTATTTATTTTTGGGACAGAGAGAGACAGAGCATGAACGGGGGAGGGGCAGAGAGAGAGGGAGACACAGAATCGGAAACAGGCTCCAGGCTCTGAGCTGATTCAGCCCAGAGCCTGACGCGGGGCTCGAACTCACGGACCGCGAGATCGTGACCTGGCTGAAGTCGGCCGCTTAACCGACTGCGCCACCCAGGCGCCCCGAAATTAAAAAATTAAAAACAACACACACAAAATCAAATAAAGATGCTAGATCCTAGGTGTGTTTTGGTCCAGTTGTTGAAAGAAGCTTGATAGATTAGAGAAAAAAAGGAAAGATAAAAAAAGGGAAAAAAAAGGAAAATATGAATACAATGAAATAGAATACAATGAAATGATGGAAGTAAAATAGAATTTGAAAAAATTTACACAAAAGTATAAAATATAGTAGAAAAAAATAAAGAAAAATATTTTTAGTAAAAATTGAAAATAAAAATAAATTTTTTCTCTTTAGGTATTCAAGAATAAGAAAAGAAAAGGAAAAGGAAAAAAGTTGAATAGATGGCCCAGTGAACAGACTGAACTATGATCAAAATTCCATCAGTTTCCCTAGAAGTCAAACTATGAAGCACTTTGTCATCTGTAAACTAAGCAGGTGGAGAGACTTGTGGTGTTCCTGAAGAGCGAGTTTGGCCCAGTTGGGTGGGGCTTAGTGTAGCAGCTCTGTTCTCCACTAGATGGCACTGCTTAGCTTACAGAGGTGGATTGTTCTGGCACATGTAGATGTGTATGTTTATGTGTGGGCGGGGTCAAAATGGCATCACCCAGCTACCCAGTCTCTAGTATCAGAATTCTGTGCTCTCCCCTACCAGCAATCGTGCACCCCTCCTTTGTCTCTGGCTTCCATCCACTCCCCACTTTTACATTGTCCGCAACCAAGCCATCAGGTTGCCAGGTGGCACCTCCTTCCTGAGTTTTATCTCAGATGGGGCTGTGCTTCCCATCCCTCACTTCTGAGGGACTGCAGCTTTGGCACCTTCAGACCTTCTGGGGGAGGGTCTCATCGAGCAATGGCCACGTGCCGCTCCCAACCCCCAGGAATGTTCACAGGACTGTGCTGCTGCTGATGCCCAGAGACTGTGGCTGGGTATCAGCCCACCCCAGAAAAAGTTCATGCAATTGTGTAGCAGCAGCGTTTCAGGGATTATGAGAAATCACAACACACATCTGGCACCAGGCTTCCCACTTAACATCCTTATTCCAGCACCAGTGAATGTGGTTGTTCTCCAGGGTCTGCTGGGACCTTTGCCTGTGGGGTGGCTGCACAACCCCTACCAAATGTTCTCCCAGCAGGGGAACTGCCTCTCCCCCTGTGGCCCTTGGACCCCTCAGACCTTGCTTTCTGCTCCTGGAGATTTGCCCTTCCTATCAGAGCACCGCCAGGTATCAAGCTGCAGAGTTTCAGACTCTGAAAACGCCCTGCTTATAGAGTCTTGATGGAATTTAAACCCTCTCCTTTCTCCTTTTTCCCTTTTTTTGTTCAGTCCCTTGCATACACTTTCTTTTCTCTCCAGCTGTTTTCAGGCAGTGGGGGGATGCTTTCCTGTACTCTCCCCCACCCCCCACCCCCTTCTCCATCCTCTCTCCACAAGCAAAAACAGCTTCCTGCCCTCTGCGGCTTCTGTCTCCCCCAGTTCACCATGTACCTGCTGAGTCCTATAGTTCAGATTGTGCAGATTGTTGTGTTCATCCTCAGATCAGTTTTCTCGGTGTGCAGGATGGTTAATGTTGATCTGGCTGTATTTCATGGATGCAAGACACACAAAAAAACTTCCATTCCATTCCACCACTTGACCCTTCCTCCTGCTTCCAGTTGTTTTAAATTTTTTTTTAACATTTATTTATTTTTGAGAGAGAGACAGAGTTTGAGCAGGGGGGGCAGAGAGAGAGAGAGACAGAATCTGAAGCAGGCTCCAGGCTCTGAGCTGTCAACACGGAATCTGATGCAGGAATCAGACTCACGAACCATGAAATCATGACCTGTGCTGAAGTTGGATGCTTAACCAATTGAGCCACCCAGGTGCCCCCCTGCAGTTGTTTTAAACTGGTGACTGGTTGGTTTTTGCTTTCTCTGGAGTGTCTTATTGCTCTTATATCTTCTTGAATTCTATACATGTATTTAAACCTCAAATCTTCAGATGTCTCGGTCATTCTCTTCTTTGCTATGGCGTCTCTGCAGATACCCTCTTTGAGCCTTCCATTCTTCAGCGCTCATCAGGGCTGGGCGCTTTCCTTTCGTGTTGCACTGAAACATTTGATCACTTCCTTTCAGTGTCTTTCTGAATCAGAACCACTGTTTTCCAGGTGTCATATGCAGTGGTGTACAGGTAATATTTAACAGTAGATTCTCCTAACAAACAAAACTCTTGATTTTTAGCATTTCCCAATGTCCATGTTGTATATATTGCCATAATGGTTGATGTCGGGTTCCCAGCTTGAGGTCACTGACCATGCATTTGGGAAGAGATTCACCTGATCTGCACTCCCAGGCCTGCTCCATTGATGAGAACTATTTTGACAGAGATATTTCTAAAATAAACTCATTCTCTCTGAGCTAACAAAGCAACCTGGATCTCATTTAATTTCACTTAGTGGCCCTGGGTCATTATTATTAATGTCAAGCTCTAAGGCAGCAAGAGGTGTCTCTAGAGATTATGACATTTAGAGAGAAGATAGTTGCCTATAAACTAAATGACAAAATGGCTTAACATGGAAATTAGATAAAATAATTAAGTAAAAAATGCAGTGGTGTTTTGTTTATTTTTGAAGGGCTTTTTGTTGTTAGTTGACTTTTTAATTTTTTTATTATTATTTTTTTAACGTCTATTTGTGAGAGACAGAGCACAAGCAGGGGAGGGGCAGAGAGAGAGGGAGACACAGAATCTGAAGCAGGCTCCTGGCTCTGAGCTGTCAGCACAGAGCCCCACACGGGGCTTGAACCCATGAATCATGAGATCATGACCTGAGCTGACGTCAGACACTTAACCGACTGCATCATCCAGGCACCCTGTTGGTTGACTTTTTAAAATACAACACAGTTGGCCCTTGAACAACACAGGGGTCAGGAACACCAACCCCCTACACAGTTGAAAATATCCAAATACAACTTTTGACTCACCTGAATTTAACTACCAATAGCCTACTGTTGACTGAAAGCCTTACAATAACAAACTATCAATCAGCACGTATCTGGTATGTTTTATGCACTCTAGAGAAAGAAAATGTTTTTAAGAAAATCATAAGAGAAAATGCATTTACAGTACCATACTGTACTTATCAAAAAGAATCCTCACGTAAGAACCCGTGCATTTCAAACCCTGTTCATTAACAGTCAGTTACTGAAACCTAGGTCTCATGGTTTGTATGTATAGCTGTTATAGCTGCCTCTCTTTTAATCCTTGGTTTGATCCCCTCCTTGTTTAGTTTTTCTTTTCTTTTCTTTTTCTTTTTTTTGCTGAACTTTTGTGTTCCTATTTCAAGCCACCATGAATCCATTTCTAAGTAAGTTATCCGAAAATAAATATTAATAGATATAGTGTCTCCACTAAAGAATGCAGATTTTCTAATATTTAAGCGCAGATTTCCTAATAAGTGGTGTTAATGCGGCTTCTCCTTCATTATATGTGTTTTCTTTAATATCATAAAAGAGAATGCTATCCATGCAGCTTCTGACAGAAAAGAAAATGGATTTTTCTCTGTTTGAAAAGTTCACTTTAAAGGTTTTTGTGATGCGCGACAGCTTTAAAATAGGGTTGCTTTTCAGAATAAATTGCCTGCAGCTGCTCTTCAGGGTTTCTTTTTTATCTGAGCACATCCATCCCGTTTGGACATAAAAAAAAACTGCATATTTACATCACTGATGGGCCAATAAATAAAATGCTGCATTTTTAGGGGAAGGTTCCAGGGAACTAATTAGAGTCACAAGCAGACAAACAGGGTATTAAAAACACGGTTCTACTTCTTACCTTGCTGTGATTATTTTGTGTTTTAGCCATTTCTGTGCATCTTCCCATTCATGAGAGCAGGGGATAGTGACAGATCACTTGATGATCAGGAAATACCCATGAAATGAATGTGGTTCTGGTGTGGTTGTCTTTAGGCATTTGCTCATTTCTCTTCTCCTCCACAGCTTGCTGAAGGTGAATTTTAACCAAGGTAAATTCAGCTTACTGGATGGAGGACATTTCTTTATGTCCAAGGAAATTAAAGCTATTCAGGCATACACCTGCCACATAACTAGAAAAATACCTAGGGTACCATTTTGATTTCAAATCTGCGGTTTCTAGGGCCATCAACATAACCAATTGTTGGATCATTTTATTAAAATTACTACTTTATCAAAGTAAATCTAGAAAAATGTCTGAAATGTATAAAATTAGTGTCCAAACACAGCAGGTGGAACTATAAAAGTTTTAGATATAAAATACAATAAATATCATTTTTATATGATAATGACATTTTTGGCATTCACTAGACTATATGAAATTCATCTGTTTCATAAATCATACACAGATTATTTAAGTGTATATTTTATTACATTGTGTAATTGTTTAAAATGTAATTGTGTATAATGCAGATGTAATAAACCATAGCATGTCTATGATTGTAATGGTCCTGTAATTTTTATTTCCATATTCAAAAAGGGTTTTACCTAATCTAAGATGAATTTCCATGTAGGCATATGATGGTAATAAATATGATTCAAAGGAACGATTTAACTTAGTTTTACATGGGAGCCTTGAGCCCAGAGCTAAATAAATGAGAAAGCTTCATTTTGAAAAAGTGGTTAGTCATTATCATCAATGACAGACTAATGAAAGCAAAGAAACCAAACAGATTTGGTAATTTGTGTTTCTTAAAGGAAGCCAGGGGTGAGTAGGAGACTTTGGGATTTGTATTTTTCCCCCAAATCATACCAGTTCTAGCACTCAAGCTTGTAGCTATTTTTCCAAGTGTGTTATACTAAGCCAATCATTTTACTTAAAAAAATCAAGAACTGATATCATAGAATATGATATTCTAAAATATCTGCCTGGATCTTCTACTACAGAAAATGATTTAAGGAATATATGTTGAGCTCTCCAGATAGGTTTAAAGTTTATTTTTACTTGAAGTCATAATCCTCTTAGTTATCTTAGTACATTTTCTGAGAGAAGTTGCATAAAATAGGACATGAAATGGGTGTCACAACGGTAGTGATGATGACGTCCGTATGTGTGATTGAAACCAAATATGCAGACTTTTCTAGCTGTGTGATACATATTAAAATGGTGTGATTCTGCTTGGGTTAGAAGCTAATGGATTCTCTTTGCTTTATTTTAGCTCTCAGCGTTAGAGAGGCAAATCTTTGACTTCCTTGGCTTCCAGTGGGCACCAATTCTTGGAAATTTTCTACATATAATAGTCGTCATATTGGGTTTGTTTGGAACCATTCAGTACAGACCTCGATATATCGTGGTGGTAAGTCGTCTTTTTATCATAATAAATGCTTGTAGTAAATGCTACAAATTTATAAATGCTTGTAATAAATGCTACAAAATTACTAACAGAAGATTAGATTAGATTGGATTATATTCATCAAAAATGAATAAACATTAAAAATAAAAAGATATTTTAAAACAGGGTTTGGATAGAGTAAGAGGTCTGTCTGTGATCCGGATGGCATGATGAGATATAAATGTGCATTAACTGTCATTTCTGGGACATATGTCACTAACCCAAAAAAGCAGACTTACCTAGCCATAACTGTTTACCATCTGATAACAATAATATCATTTAATTTTAGTTGATTTAGGATTTAGGACATTGTAAATGTTATTCAGTATTCAATACTCATCCCTGATGTATTTAATACTTTATATCACTGAACATTTCTCCATTTTGTTATGATAAATTTGAAATGTTAATTCCATACTCCCTACTATACCAAATACGGTCAGCACACCCTCCTTTGTAGGACAGTTTAAGGAAGTATATGCTTTGTACCACAGTGGAATGGAAATTATTCACAGTAATTAGTTTTGTATGAAAAGAAGGCAGTATTTTAGGCTACATGTATAAGGTTGTGAGCAATAATAAGCATATATAAGTGATTGTAACTAGGAATAACATATCTAAAATGCTCGTTGAACCTGAATAAATAACACAGTGTTCAGTAGGACTAGTGAGTATTTTCTTGCAATGCAGTGACATTGCCTTACTAGAAGAAAACCATAGACTTAAACATATGCCATCTTTCAATTTTTATTTAATCTATGGAAAAAATAAAGCTACACATTTTTCTGTGAGTGCATTAATTCTCTATTTTTAATCTCAAAATTGGCTTTTTTGCACCTTTCACCATATCAAGGTGAATGTAGCTGGCCCACAGCCGACACTCTGCACTCAACATGGCTGCCCCAGGGGCATTAGGAGCATTTGATATCACTAAACCAGCTGCAGGGACCAAACAATGTCTGCTTTACTTTTCTTTCTGTATAATCTGCTAGAAGGGTATCTCATGAGGCTGGACTTGTAGTATAAAACACTTCAGTGTGCATAATATCAAACTATTATATTGGATTCTATCTTCCAGTTTGTTGCCACAAACACAGCACTTGTACTCAATACACACTTTTTATTTTATGATATTTTATTTATGATAATAGTGAAGCCCACAATCCTCGATGGCTGTGAAACCAGTGTCCTCTCTAGAATGAAGCTGTTGGTACACATTAATGGCATTATCTAGTCCTATTGATTGTACCCTCTAAATACTAGCTCTACACATTCGTCACACAGCTACTGCCTTGGATGAGGCCTCTGCTTTCTCTTTCCGGAATAGGGACTTCCTGCTTGCTTTCAGCCTTCCTACCTTCCAGTGTGTCCTTTGCACTTTTCCTAAATCACTGGCTTAAAACTCTTTGATAACTCTTAGCAGGATAAAATCTAAGAATATCCTTGGCTGACCACATGACCAAGCACTGATCCCACAATCAATGTGTCCTCTCTCCTCTCCTTTCTTGCTCCCTTCTTCCCTACCTTCTTTTTTTTTTCTTTTAAGTTTTATTTATTTAAGTCATCTCCACACCCCACAGGAGGGCTCAAACTCACAACCCCAAGATCAAGAGTCACTTGCTCTTCTGACTGAGCCAGCGAGGTACCCCACTTCCCTTCTTTCTTAACTTCCTTTCTCCTTTATTTAATTAACTTATTTATTCCAACTCTATTTATTGGGTCTCTGCCATGCGTTTGGCATTGTATTAAGTATGGGCTACGTTGGTGATCAAATACGGACACATGTATTCTCTGCCATCTTGGGTACTTACTTACATGTTATCAAATAATCATCCAGGTAAATGGTAAATTGCAACTGTGAGCAGTGTTACAAAGGAGCACACTGTGCCATGAGATGTATAATGGGGAAATGGGCTCAGCAGAAGTCACTGGGGAGCTGCGATCTGCAGTGTGTGAATTCACCAGGGAAGAGGAAGACCGAAGTGTTGTGGGCAAAAGGCACTGCAGGGCACGTAGTAGGATGTCAATAGCAGTAGTTCCCATTCACTCATTAAACATTAATTGCGGCCCTACTAGACTTTGCTAGGGCTGGATACGTAGAGAAGAAAGTAAACTACAGCATCCCTGCTCTCCAGGAATTCGTTATGCAAAGAATGGGGAGGCACCGGGTCCAGGGGTCTCTGGAGGTGATGAAAAGTCCTTGAATGAGTCATGAGAAGGATGATGGGACTGAGCACTAGCCCCATCACAGGTGAAAGAGCAGAGAGTTTGTGCATTTCAGCACCATGCACCCTGCTCCTACCTGCTTCTCCAGCCTCTCACCCAGGTAGCCCTGCTTGTGTTTGAGCTCCAGCTACAGCAACGTTTTCTGTCTCTGGAGCACACTTCCCTCCTTCCAGGCACTTTAATAGTTAATCACTGCTGTTGTGTGTCTTGAACATAGTTTACAATTCGTTCACATTTATGTCTTTCTAATAGGCAGTGTTCTTTGAGAATATGGAATGTAATAGATGCTCAATAAATACTTAATTGTTTTTCCCATGTAGTTCCTTACGCATTCAGAGTCCATTCATGTTAGAACTGGCATCACTTCTTTCTCTGGTATCTTTTCTTTGCTTCCCTCTCTCCCAACTCCCTCTTGTGCATAGAAGGAGACAGATTTAGATCTTTAAGAATCTTCAAGATGGGAATGCAAGCTGGTGCAGCCACTCTGTAAAACAGTATGGAGGTTCCTCAAAAAACTAAAAATAGAACTACCCTACGACCCAGCCATTGCACTACTAGGCATTTATCCACGGGATACAGGTGTGCTGTTTCGAAGGGACACGTGCACCCCAATGTTTATAGCAGCACTATCAACAATAGCCAAAGGATGGAAAGAGCCCAAATGTCCATCGGTGGATGAATGGATAAAGAAGGTGTGGTATATATATATACAATGGAGTATTACTTGGCAGTCAAATGAAATGCTACCATTTGCAACTACGTGGATGGAACTGGAGGGTATTATGCTAAGTGAAATTAGTCAAAGAAAGACAAAAGTCATATGACTTCACTCATATGAGGACTTTAAGAGACAAAACTGATGAACATAAGGGAAGGGAAACAAAAATAATATAAAAACAGGGAGGAGGACAAAACAGAAGAGACTCATAAATATGAAGAACAAACTGAGGGTTGCTGGAGGGGTTGAGGGAGGGGGGATGGGCTAAATGGGTAAGGGGCACTAAGGAATCTACTCCTGAAATCATTGTTGCACTATATGCTAACTAATTTGGATGTAAATTAAAAAAATAAAAAATTAAATTAAAACATAAAAAAGTAAAAAAAGAATCTTCCAAGAAAAACAATGCATGTTTTTGCTTGTGTTGATTTTCTCTTTTAATGCATATGCCAATCAAATTTCTATGATTTTTGTTGTTGTTGATGTTGTTGTTGTTGTTGTTGTTGTTGTCGTCGTCTTAGGAGAGAAAGAAAGTAATGAATTGGTGGGAAAGCCTTCTGTGCCAAAGATATCATTGGATTTAATTTTCACACATATCCTATGGGCATTTATTAGCATCCCCAATTTTACAGACAAGAAAAGAGTTAAGGAAGGTTAAGTGACCTACCCCAGGAACCCACATAGTAAGTGGCAGAAGTGAATGTGTATCTGCCTCACCTCTGTTATAGTTAGGTTTGTGAAGTTGCTTTATCATGATCATCATGATGCTTTGCTTTGCGTCACCACCATATTCCAGACGATACGGTGCCATTGTCAGTATAAATTTTGACATTGAAATTCATCCTGCCCTACCACCTCAGCTGATCGCAGAATATTATTACCTGTGTGGGATTCCAGATTACCTCTTGTTTTAACATGGGTATAAATCGTCCATTTGGAAGAAGTGCCTGAAGAATCGTCAATCCAGGGTTACTGGGTGGTTCTGACTCTTGGTTGTGGCTCTGGTCACGATCTCACAGTGTGTGAGATCAGGTCCCACATTGGGCTCTGCACAGGCAGTGTGGAGCCTGCTTGTGATTCTCTCTCTCCCTCTGCCCCTCCCTTGCTTGTGCTCTCTCTCTGTCTCTCAAAATAAATATATAAACAATTTTTAAAAAGGAATCATTAATCCACAAACATAGAAACTCTGTTCAAAAAAAAGTGCCTTCAATGGGAAGATCATATTGTTACTGGGAGGGTGGCTACGCCATGTTATCTTCATTACGCCACAGGCGATTCGTCCCCGAGTTGTTCCCATGAATGCTTTGATTCGAATCTACCACTGGTGGTCCGGGGTTAATTCTGAAAAAGCCAGAAAATAAATCTGGCATATGTCACAGAGGTACACAGGTGTGTCTCGAGAGGCCCCAACTTTTCAGCGGCAGTGAGAGGAATCCTGGATCAGAAATTCACACACATTTTTCACTCAGCACGGAAAGAGTTTTTGATTGTGGGAGATTTTCTCTCAAACTCACCTGCAGTATTCTTAGTATTAGCCCCCTTTATTGGCCAAAACAAACACCAGTAATGCCAACTAAGTTTAATCCATTTCAAACTAAAATTTTTGGAACACTGAAACACAGATGGTAAGTTACTACCATTTCTGACATCAAAGAATCAAAGAATTTAAAGAATTGAAAGAATTAATCGTGCTTATGAAAATGGTTATGGTCAAGGACCATACAAAACAAACTCTCCAACGTCTATAGGCAAACTTCTAACTTCCGCGAATGGAACTCAAAACTCATTAAAACTGCTCCTTTGCTTATGCCCCACTCCCCCACCTCGCACTAGCCATGCTTAATGATTGTGTTTTCCAAAGACCACATGCTGTTTCTTGCCTCCTCTGTTTGCACACTCTGTACTTTCTACCTGGAATGCCCTAGTCCCCTTACCCTCTTGGAAAACTCTAAATAGTGCTTCCACCAAATGGTCACCTCTTAGGAGCCTTGCCTGAGCATCCCACTCCAGGATAAATGCCTCCTCCTGTGCTCTCATGGATCCTAGTGACACTTTCCACCCTTGTACACTGCACAGCTACAACCCTTGCTTCCAGGCCCATCTTATTCCATTCAACAGTGTTCTCCTGGCATGCCCATTGTTCCTATCCATTGCTGTGCTCTAGGTCTATCCTGGTATACATGAGGCTTTAAAGATGCTTAATAGTTGGGGCAACTGGGTAGCTCAGTTGGTTAAGCTTCAAACTCTCGATTTCTCCTCTGGTCTGCTCTGGCCTGGGATCGAGCCCTGTGTCAGGCTCCTCTCTCTATATGGGGTACCTGGGTGGGTCAGTCGATTAAGAATTTGATATCAGCTCAGATCATGATCTCACAGCTCGTGAGTTCAAGCCCCACATTGGGCTCTGTGCTGACAGCATGGAGCCTGGAGCCTGCTTCGGATTCTGTGTGTGTGTCTCTCTCTCTGCCCCTCCAGGGCTCATGCTCTCTCTCAAAAATAAACATCAAAAACAGAAGTTCTCTTTCTTTCTCCCTCTGCCCTGCCCTTCTCTCTCTTTCTAAATATTTTTTTAAATATGTTTAATACTGTAATGAACAATTGATAAATGAATCAAAAGTTATTACGTGAAATTATTTCATAGGATGGACTTGATGTTGATTTCTTATCTCAGAACACACCAACAACAGTTCAATAAGAGAAACTGGCCTTTCCTGCCTTGTTGATCTCAATCTGAGCTTAGCTGAGGATTTACATGATAAAATGATATATGCTGCTCTGCCTGCACCTACCATTAGCTGACTTACTCCTCATCTTATTTTTCTCTAAGAAATATAATGTTATGGGGGCGCCTGGGTGGCGCAGTCGGTTAAGCGTCTGACTTCAGCCAGGTCACGATCTCGCGGTCCGTGAGTTCGAGCCCCGCGTCAGGCTCTGGGCTGATGGCTCAGAGCCTGGAGCCTGTTTCCGATTCTGTGTCTCCCTCTCTCTCTGCCCCTCCCCCATTCATGCTCTGTCTCTCTCTGTCCCAAAAATAAATAAACGTTGAAAAAAAAAAATTAAAAAAAAAAAAAAAAAAAAGAAATATAATGTTATGGACTCCTGCCACTGTATTTGAGGAAGCTCCACAGCAAGGTGTGATATCTATCTATCTATCTATCTATCTATCTATCTATCATCTATCTCTATATATCTATATCTATATCTATATCTATATCTATATCTATATCTATATCTATGTATCTATATATAATTAGTGGATACCAAGGTCAGTTCTAGGGTTTGAATGTACCTTTTGTGTTTCTTTGACCCTAGACAATGAAGCAGAAAGCATATTGTTCTGGAATCAGCTGTTTCCTCCTGTTTATTCCTATATAAAATATTCTAAAACCTTACATAGAAATTCCAAAATGAGAATCTTCCCTACAATTTTTTAAACCTTTATTATTTCATGGGCAGTAATTTAATCAAGCAGTTCTAAATTAATTGAAGTACAAAAGCATTAGTTAATTTAAGTTTTTGAGTAAATACTAACTTTGGAAATTACCTCAAAACTGCTTTTAAAAATTAGAAAGGAAGCCAAGTTAATTTGCTAAATCCACAGTTTAGTTATGGGACTTTTGTGCAATAGAAACTTGTGTAATTTGAATTGTTATATTAAAATTTTCCTGCTATGTCATCATAAACCTCCTTCCTGAGCTACTACTCAGCATAACAGTTGAGAGTGTTAATTTTCTGGGGCGCCTGGGTGACTCAGTCACGTAAGCATCTTGATTTCAGCTCAGGTCATTGACCTCAAGAGTTCATGAGTTCAAGCCCTGTATCAGGCTCTGCGCTCCCAGTGTGGAGCCTGCTTGGAATTCTCTCTTGTCTCTCTCTGCACTTCCCCTGTGCACACTCTCTCTCTCTCTCTCTCTCAAAGTAAATAAATAAATAAACATTAAAAAAAAAGAGTGTCAATTTTCCTTTTAGTTGGTCCTATATTAAATCTCCTTCACCAATCTCCTCCACTGTGAAGCCTTGGGACATTTATTTCCATTATTTGTACCATAGTTAACTTCATATGTAAAAGTCTGACTCAGGTTGTCTTTAAGAATTACATTATGTAATGGATGTGACTTGCTTAACATAACCTAACACAGAGTAAGTGCTTAGTAAATGATTGAGCTGTTAATATTTCTTTTTTTCTTTCTTTTTTTTTTTTTTTTTTTTGGCTTTCACTCTGCTTTTTTAGCCATTAAAATGAAGAGATAGCACATAACTCTCTTAAAGTTCTTCTGGAAATGAATACTAAACTCTAGAAAGTGTTAGAGCAATGAGTTCACAAGAAACCTTTTTTTTTTAAATTATTAGTCTAACATATTGTACATAATACTGTATCTGATACAGTATTATACACAGATACACATGTGAATGAATGAATAAATGACCTTTCTGTCAATTGGAAAACAAGCTCAGGAAGTAAAAATAACTTATGTCATAAACTAATTGCTCAATGAGGAAGAAATAGGCTGCAAGACTTCCAAAATTCATTTCAAGCAAAAAACACTGAAATATCTTTGTAAAACCTTGAAATATCCAGGCTACTACTTAGAATAGATGGACATTTTTTTCATCCTACAGTCTTTGAATATGTAAATTAGGATTTAAAATATATGTACCCTGGGGCGCCTGGGTGGCTCAGTGGGTTAAACATCTGACTTCGACTCAGGTCATGATCTCGCGGTTCACGAGTTCAAGCCTCACATCGGGCTCTGTTTTAACAGCTCAGAGCCTGGATCCTGCTTCAGATTCTGTGTCTCCCTCTCTCTCTGCCCATCCCTACTTGTACTCTGTCTCTCTCAAAAATAAACCAAACGTTAAAAATTTTTTTTTAATATATGCAGCGAACATAAGCAAAGTATAACAAATAAATAGGTAGATAATTATACAGAGTAATTTTTTATATATTGGGAAGTGGTTTCTATACTGCAAGTATATGTGTCTGGATGTGAGAATATGGGCATACTTCATGATAACCAAAAGGTATTTCTTAAAAATGGAGTCTTATCTTTTCTTTATTCCTGTTTGCATTGATTGTAAATAAAATAACCTATGTCAAAAAGAATACATATGTTGTCCTAATACTTCCTGCCTAGGTAAATGCCTATGGATATGTTTGTATTGCTAGAAACTTCTTTCTCTTTATCTCTATGTACGGACTTGCATCTTGGACTTGAGATATGTAGTTTTCATCTCATAACAGTCCAACGTTCAGTCATACAAACAATCTTTGTTGTCAACAAACCAATATATTAGAAGAAAGACGCTTACAATATTGTTTTTAAAAACCATGAACTTCGTATCACATGTAACACATCAGTTGCAAAATACAAAAGAAATTGTTATTCAAAAACATTGCCAGTGGCCTCATATATATATATATATATATATATATATATATATATATATATATGTCATATATATAAATGACATAAATTTTTAGAAAACCGATAATTTGGTGAACTGGTCATTTCATAAGTTGCAAAATTTGGTGAAGTGTTAACTTGCAAATTATTCCGTAGTCCTTTTCCTAAAACCCTTTTGAAATGAAACCTATCATGTAATACTTAGCTCAGCTCTGGAGTCAGACTGTGAGAGTTCCTCTCCCAATTATGTGACTAAGTAGGTGATCAAAAGATTACTCTCTTCCTTGGTTTAGTGTGATGACTGAATAACGTGATCTGTATCAAGTGCTTAGCGTAGTACCAGGAACATAGAAAGTGCTTAACACAGTACCAGGAACGTAGAAAGCAGCAGAATAATAACTCATGTTATTGTTAGGGAATTTAGCAGCAGACACTTGGAGCCTACTCAGCCTGGTAATTTTATCTTTGAGAGTTCACAAATGACATCAGTGGTACAACTTGTGAGAGGTCCTGAATACAGTTCTGTCACTGAGTTTGTGCCGTGATGTTAAAGTAGATTGGTTTTATTATGCATTCGTTATAACTATGGGTGGATTGTCTTTTCTAAAAGAATACTTATGGGCTTAAGTTTGCCTTCCTAATAATTAAGAATCATATGGTTTTGCAGTTAATTTTGTTTATTTCCTTATGTTAGCCTTACTTTCTTTTATGCCCTTTCCTTAACCTTTGTATCATTGGCTTTTTTCTCATGACTTAGTGGTTCGCACTGCTCTCTCATTCTAATTGACTCATAATTAGATTAATTTAGAATGAAAAATGTAGATACCAGTGACCATCTTAAATTAGCAACAGCTTTGAAATTTGTTAAGGTTATTGTGACTTGATCAGTTTGCAAAAAATATACATTGAGGATGAAGTTTAGCTATTTTCAATAGTCATGGAACTATTTTTGCGGTTTTTAAAAGTGTATTTCAATGTACTTGGCACATTTTTAAAACTGTCTAAAGTCATTCATACTGGAAGACTTTATGAACAGAAGATATTGTCAGCATCAACAATATCTACAAATGCTAAAAGCCTCACTACATATTTTAATTTGTGTTAATATTTGAACATATTTGCCACCTTCTCTAAATTTTCAGTGGTTTTGGACCCCCTTAACTCATAATTATAATTGTATTATTCTTAAAACAAACAAACAACAACAACAAAAAACCTCCTCTCCAGAAAGAAAAAAAGATGTATGGGATGTGACATCAAATGTATCCAATTAGAAAGCTACACAACTACGTGAGATTATTTTGAAAGCCTTTTAAAAATCATAAATGACAGACACAAAATATAAATTAAATTTTGCCAGTAGTGACAGGCTTCTGATAAGGTTTCTAATAGGAGCGTGGCTATTTTACACAGTGTTTAATCTTCATAATTGTGTTACTTGACACAGCATAGAATAAGTTACTTAGGTGATTTCAATATTTATTTTCATTTGACAATAGCATGGGATGATTAAAATCACTGTAGAAAGCAATAACTTAATCAGTATGTCGACTGAAGGAATTAACAATGTATAGGTTTTTGAATGAATGAGAAAAGCATTGTGTTGTGTTCCCACGGTAAATTCCATCCTCAGTCATCCAAGCTAATTCTATGTCAATTCTAGATTTCAGTTTCTTCATCAGTAACCAGGTGGTTTGTACCCTAAGACCCTCTGCACTGATGAGTCTTGATCTAAGGCTACCTTAATTCAGACTCACCAGTACTCTCAGGGAAGGCATTTCTTAATACATAATACATTGATAAAACCAATTAGTCAGTAAGGCAAGCATGTTTAGAGTTTGTTGGATGTGATTGGAAGGTATTTTCCTATTATGGAAATCTGTTGTTTATTTGCTCATTCTTAACCATATTTATTAATTTTGGGGTTTTTAAAAAATATTTTAACGGTCATATTTAACATAATTGTGTTGGAGGCACAGACGCGCTACTCATACTAAAATAGTTCAACAGGAAAGTGTGTTCATTTTACTCCCTACATCCATTTTCAAACATGCTCTTCATTCAGGGGTATGTAAGTGCTGAGTTTTGACTAACATTCCTAAAAATTTGACAGGTTAATATTATAACTAAAAGATAGATAGATAACCCACAGAAAATTTGCATAATTGTATTCCCTGGAAAAGCTAATACTCAGAAAACAGAAATCAAGTCAGCTCTTGGATTTAACTTTATCTGCAGGCCAGCAGAGCACTGTAAAAATAAATCTAGCCTTATTGGCATATACTGAAAGCCGTAGAAACTATTGGATTTTTAATTTCTAGATCTTAGGGGACCTCATAAGGAGTACTCTTTTCTGAGCACGCCCTGCTTCTTCCCAGAAGACTTAGACTTATTGACATTTTTATTATTGATTTATTTAGTATACATGCCTTTCATCTCTACATTTTTTTCTCTTTCTCCCCCTGCCCCCTTTCTCTCTAGTACACAGTTTGGACTGCCCTCTGGGTCACCTGGAATGTGTTCATTATCTGCTTTTATTTGGAAGTAGGTGGGCTCTCTAAGGTAAGTTTATCATGCTTTTAAAGTACACTTTAAAAAGAAAACACTAATAAATAATTATTATGATCATATATATGTATATGTATATCTATATATCAAGAGAGAGAGAGAGAGAAATCAGAGTAACATTACAAATGGAATACTAATCAAAAATCAGTTTGGATACTGATCAGGAAAGAGTGATCTTAGAAGCGTGTTAATTTAATGAAACTCCACAACTGTAGCTTTCTGGTTTGGTCTGTTAAGCTGTGGTAGAACCCAGCTTCTAGTGTATCCTCATGTCCTGTTGAAAAAGGCCTAATGTCATGGTGACAAAAGCCCCAAATGTTAATTGAACAATGTTTTTGAACATTCTTGCATTTAAAGTGGAAAGGGGGGGATTGATGAAAAGGTTGACGTAACAGATATGAATAGCAAGCTGCTATCTTTGCTTGAATATTGATTGTGGGGAAAAAAAAGTTTGACAAAGGCTAAAATCCTTACATGTCAAGTGGAGGATACATTTCCTAACTACTAAACATGTCTTGAAATTCTGGTTAAGTAGAAGAGAGCTGTCTCGATGCAACATGATACCAATGTTATTTCTGTATACCACTAGTGTCAATCGAGCAGACATTTTTCACTATGACTCCTACAGAAACATCTTTTGATTGCCATCCAAATGGAAGAGCATCTTGGGTGAAGCTTCTAGCTGTGTTTCTCAAACATGTGTTTCATAAACCAGAACAATTTTTACTTGTAGAAATCATAGAGAGGAAATGTAACCGTATAAATACAAAGAGAATGAGAAAGCTGTATTTTTTTTTTCAATTTCTCATTATCAACTCTATTAACTTGTTCTATTATATCATAGTTTGAAATCTTATGAATAACATAATGGTCTTCTACCAGCATTTGTGGTTTTAGATCTTAGAAAATTTGCACTGACCAGCAGACTCTTAAAGTTGTCAGGCTCCACTGAAGATCCATATGGTAACAAAGAATTTTGTTACCCTGAAGGGTTTTCCCCTGGAACCTCCAGAAGTGGTTAGTCTTTATTCTACATACACTGTGATAACCTTATAATTAGAACTTGTCATCATTTTCTCACATTGGCAAATGTATTCGGGAGCCAGAAGTGACATTTCTAATACTGACTTTTATACAAATGCACAAGCATCTACCTTTAATATTTGTGCCATTAATCACATTTTACCTCTAATTTTTAAGACAGAAAAAAGTATTTAAATCAGTGCCCAGTTATCTTCTATAGCATGCAGATTATAAAGTAATTTTAAAATGCAAATTTTATGAATATAATAATTGTGAATAATAAGGTAAGCAGAGCATTTTTCCAACCATGGCATTTTGTATCTTATAATTTGGTCTATTTAAATCATTAGCGGGTAGTACTTCCCTTCTGTTTGCTTCCATATAAACTGATTTTTGAGGGGAAAAAATAGACCAGAAGAAATGTGTCTTATGGAATTGGTGTCATGATGTGCTAAAAGAAAACTGAATTTTAAATCCTAAGTCTTTCATTCAACTCTTGTCTTTAACAATTATTAACTATGGGCCCTTAGGCAAATCATTTAACCATGCTAAGTCTCTGTCACACATAAAAATAGGACCAGCTCTGCCAATTGAGCATTGTTTTAAGCTCATCATTTATGGTAACTCAGGTAAGCTTCAAAACAACGCTATGAATTGATAAAAAGATAATATTAGCACCTGTTTGTTCCATACAAGTGTGTTTTCGCTCCTCTGTTCAAGGTTACTTTTGTGAACTGCTTTTTGTGACTGCGTTTCTAATATCAGTATGCCTGTCAGGGTTTTTTTCTTTCTCATTTCTTCGGGTGCAAGGTTAAAAGCGATGTATGTACTAGTCCCGGTCACTCATTTTATTACCCATTCAAATGGCCTTAGGCAGTCAACCAAGTATCCTAGGTCGTTAGAAGGATAGATGACTCCAAAATGAACATCCTAAAGATTTTCTGTTGTTCTCCTTCTATTAACTGCTTCAAAGGCTGGTAACACTTCCCTAGTTAGCCACAGTTTAGCCTCCGTTGCAATCTGTAGAACATCTATCCTGAAAAATAGAGACGAGTTAAGGACCCTTGAGAAACGCAAGCACCACTGCTACCCTTCCAGATTGGACTCCAGTTTTTATAAGAAATTTCTTGTCCCTGTGTGCTGGTATATACTTTCTAGAGCTCTCCATTTCTTGCTAGTTCATGAAGGCGTTTCGTGGCATTACTCACTGGGATAGATTAAATAGAGGTCTTCTTTCACCTTGATTTTTCCCCAAAAATATCCACTCTAAAATAAGGAATCTTTTCCCCAAAACTGGATTCAGATGAATTTCCACAATATCTCTACCCGGTGTTATTCCAGTGACAGGAACCACCTAGCCATTCTCATTAACTACTAGTGCACGTTATTGTGGGCATGAACCGTCATCCATCTGGCCTGTTATGATTCTTGATTCCAGCATTCAGACATTCCTTTCCTTTTCACTCCATCTGCCAACCGGCTCTGGATCATGTGTTTGTCACTGGTCTTGAGGGTCCTGATTCTCCTCAGATCTTCCAGAACTTGAAGGAAATGGATGTATTGTTTACAGGGAATGCATACATGTATGGTGAGGTCAGGGATGATTGTGGGTCTGCGTTTACATAATCTCCTGGAGCTTCGGTTTCCTTTTGAGGAAAACCACAGCACTGTTTTTACTTTAAATAAGATAATACATATAAAGGACTTAGGATCTTGGCATAGAATGAGGTTTCTGTAAATAGTCGTTCTCATAATTGCCATCAACATCATGTTTATTATTATTGAAGAAATTAGCAGACATCCTGATTCTCATCCTGAAACCTTAGGGACATATTATTACTATGTGAGGAGCTGTGAAGGGGAGAAAATGTAGGACTGAATGACTTGTTTACAAAATATGTACCAGTCCCTTGTGGTGGGACTTCTGACCTGCATATTAGCTTCACAGCTGTAACACTATTGATTAAATCCTTTCCTTCAACACGTAAATGGCTTTTTTGAAATACTTCTGCAGCTAGATTCTCCCTGTGTCCCTACTGTTCCCCCTAGGAGAACTTTATGTATCTTTGGAAGTCTCCACGGCTGTTTTTCTGCCATACTTTAAGATCACCCAGGGCACAATTAATAAGTTATTGCTGCTTCTTTGGAAGTTGCAAGACTTGAAATCATTTTTTCCACCCTAGGAATACATTCAGAATATAAATATTAAAACTCAACTCATTTGCTACATTTAAAGAGACTAAAAAATAAGTTATGTTGAGAACTCAGGTTGTACTTTCTTTGTAATTCCAAAGGAGTTTACGCTGATGTCTTATGCCAGATTTTGGATTACTCCAAATTGTACAAACTTTCAGCTAATATTTCTTTTATTCAACTCTTCTCAAATGTGTAAGTGATCCTAGCGAATTTTGAGTGGGTCCCATTCTCATAAAATTCAGAATGTGTATAATTGGCATAATTTAGACATAAAATGAATATAAACAAATTATATGAAGATTTATCTTATTAATCATGTGCTTTGATCAAGGGCCTTTCAAAAACTTATAAACAGGGCATGGAAGAGAGAGAGAGCCTAAACTTTACTGATTTTTACTCTGTGTAGATGCTTTATATTGCCTTCACATAGAAGGAAAACCTACCTTCATTTGTTTCTCTATATCGTGTTCTAATGACTACACTTTTTCCATCATGACCTGATGTGTAGGTGTTTTGATTCTTAAGGAAATTTAAACCATTTCCCCAAATGGCAGTAATAGCACACTTTGTATTATTTTTTTTTTTTACTTAAATTGTCACCATTCGCTCATAAGCGTCCTCTTCTTTTGTGAGATTCTTCCACTGAATATTTCACCTGAGCAGCCAGGCAAGATCAATGAGATAATTCTTCTTTTCAAGGCTCACTCTTATTACCTAGCCTGAATTGTTCTTCTGTGCTTACTGGAAAAATTCTCTTTCTTGCCCAAGATTCATTTTCCTTCAAGGTTGAATTCTTCCACTAACTTTGGCTTTGGACAGGCACTTTCAAGTAGAAAACTTTTAGAGTCAATTCAGAGTTAGGTACAGGAGCAATTGCTTAGGAAACAGAACTTCACTTTCCTGTGCCTGCTTACAATCTATCCATTATTTTTTATAAACAGCCAAAATATTGTTGTCTCAAAGAATTCTTTTTCTTCTGGCAGTTTCAAACTAACTGATGACAGTTTCAAACTAAATCAGTGATGTACAGTATATTTCTTTTGTACTTAAGCAAATACAACATACTGAATCTAGCAATGAATATTAAACTTACATTTATCTTTTCCTTTTCATGATCTCTTCCTACCTGGACATTTTGCAAAACGAATCTTGAAATACGATGTTTACAGAGGGGTGAAGCTAGGGCACGAAATATCTTTATTTGAGAATAATGTGGCAGCAAATGATACAATAGAATCCTAGAAACCCAGCAAAATTATGTCTACATTTGGAACTGCCAGAATGGTATATCCTGTTTGGTACATCAGGAAGTGAATGTCATATCTATATCAATGAAACACTTTGGGAAAATGCATAAACTCTCTCAGCTCACTAGAATAACAAAATATTTCAGGATCTGAATTAATATATTGTTACATACTTACCCTGCTATCCCAAAAGAATGTTTTTGTCTGTAATATTGGCCAGGGGGATGTGGAAGCGGTGGGGGATATCTGCCCTGTTATTAAGGATTAATAGGGGCGCCTGGGTGGCGCAGTCAGTTAAGTGTCCGACTTCAGCTCAGGTCGCGATCTCGCGATCTCGCGATCTCGCGATCTCGCGATCCGTGAGTTCGAGCCCCGCGTCAAGCTCTGGGCTGATGGCTCAGAGCCTGGAGCCTGTTTCCGATTCTGTGTCTCCCTCTCTCTCTGCCCCTCCCCCGTTCATGCTCTGCCTCTCTCTGTCCCAAAAATAAATAAACGTTGAAAAAAAAAATTTAAAAAGACTCAAAGACTTGCAGATGTTTATTTTCATGGTCGGTTCCTTATGTCTGGTTCATCTTTTATGTCTAAACTCTTTTTTAATAAATAATACAATTCTGTCCTTTAAAAAAAATAGCAAAGCAGCATAAGTATAGGTATGCATTTCTTATTCCAAAAGACTTAAACTACACTTTTTCCTTTGACGTTGATCTAAGTGAACACAACTTCTTAAAACAGCATCTTCAGTGTCCTTCCTTGTATGGGAGGATCATTGTTTTCCCCTCTGGCTCCATTTCCACATAAAGAAAACGATAACCACGTTTAAACTTAGTATTCCGTTTTTCACAAATTGTATCAAATGCGAATATTTTGAAAACAGTTGCTCTAAATTTATAATTTGCCACTCTGTTAGAGTCCAATGACACATACAAACCATAGCAAACTGCTAAATAAATGTTGCAGAGTGGGTGGTGTTAGGAGTTTGTAATCAGAAATTTATGAGATAATCCTATGCCCTTCCGTAAGGGTTCAAATAGGTTTTTTTTTCCTAAAAAGGAGATGAATATATCATTATATCAACAGTAGCTCTGTTTATTGCAGTATGATTAGAGTAGCTATGTGGAACAAGGCCCATGCAAATATAACTGAAAAACTACACAGAATTTGTCATCTCTATTGTTTATGTTTTATAATTTATTCTTCTTATAGGGAAATATGCCTGAGATCAATTTTTGAAGAAGGGTAAACATGGTACCTGTAGATCTAGTTTATTGTCTCAACTCATTGGATTTTTATTAGGAAATAGTTGTATTTCTTTAGAATAAATGCCCTCTCACCTATTTTGTCTCAAACCCTATTTCCAGTCCTTATTATATTCTGTACAGATTCTGTAGCAGATTCGGTTGTTAAAAATTAGTCTCACGTCTGATTCAAATCTGTTCTCCTCTCACCAGAACTGGCCATGCTTAAGGCTTTCACATACCGCACCCCTCCTCCCCCACTCCTCCCTTCTTGTGACTCTGCCCCTCTGGGAGAGGAGACAGGAAGTAGTCAACTTCTTGTATAGCCAACCTATAGCTGATGGTGGAGGTTGCAAAGATTGCTGACCTCATGCTGACCTTCATGTTTCCAGATTTTACTAGTGGCCTCTGCTGATGTGACAATCTTCAAATATGCCTAATTCTTCTGAAATTCGATTAAATGATATTTATTTTTAATAAATCTATAATTATTCCAATAGATGTGATTTGTTAAGCAAATGCTTACATAAGCCATTCTGAGTTGACCATGCCTGCTGAATTTCCATGTAGCCATTATTTTCAAGAAAATTTTGGTGCTGCAAAGAAACCACACTTTTACAACTTATACTCAAATGCTTTGCCAGGTTTTTAACAACTGTTTAAAGTAGCTGCTGCAGAATTTTTGATGCAGTCAGTTGAACGTAAGACCATTTTAGAACAACGTATAGAATGAATAGAACATGAGTAAATGCCATTAAGATTTTGGATTTTCTTGCTGTGATGTTAATTAGTTTGTTTTGAAGACACGATCTCTTTGTTAGGAAATGTCAATTAAGAATACAATCTTGGTGATGAAGAATTTCAGGTGACATTTGCAGTGTTCACAAGATTAAAAAGAGAGCCTGATTAGTTGCATTTGTTTACTATTTAAAACCAGAATAGCAGCATATACCATGGTGTAGTTTTATAAAATAAAATAGCACCACACAGCCCAATGATAACCAATGAACATTAAGCTGAAGGGCCCCATACACACAGAAGAGCCTACGATAACAATTGCTCAACACCACTCTCAGATGAAGGCAATGACAAGTCATTTACATGCTTTGTATCAAGGTTTCCTATGTAGCCTGTGGGGGTGAGAGGAGGGAATCACAGATAACAGTAATAATATCTAAAAAGTTCTCTTTGCACAGAGAAAGTTTCTCTTGTGCTTTGATGGTATGAGGAATTATGGGTCTGCAGCCTCAGACTGATCGGGTCTTGAACACAGATGGCCCTAAAAGTATCTGTTCATTGATTTGTCATGGCAGCCACTGGAAGCCCAGTGTTGTCCCACCAGCTGCCATAGCACAAGAGTTCTGGATCCCTGGCTCAGAAAGGATAAGCTTGAGAATACAAGATGAACAGAATGATAAGGGAATCAAGCCAGATATATAGAAGAAGATGTGAAAAATGATTGGCCAAGAGATTAGTGTCAAAGATGAGAAGTAGGAAGGGAGGTATGTTTTGCTTTCTCTTGACCCAGGTTGTGCTAACAGAATGACAATTCAGAAATCCTTGTAATGGCATGCCCTTTGGTGTGAAAGTCCTTACAAGTCATGTCTGCCCACCAGCAGGGCTGACTGGGATGTTGGCTGCAGCATGCACCTGCCCAGGGAAAAGAGTCAGGAGGCATGAGCGATTTCAGCCCTCCTTGTCCTCTCTGGGGACTGACAGAGAGGAGAACAGAGAAAAAGTTTCCGGAGCAAAGACTGCCCAGAAGATAAGGCAGAACTGGCTGTCTGCACAGATTGTAGAACAGAGGCACAGGAAGATAGAATGACAAGGGCATGAGAAAACAGCATCCGAGTGTCTGGTAATCAAGGATGAGGCTGTATCTCTTACACCCTTTGGAAGTTCTCAGCATTAATCACCCTTTGCCTGTTTCCTGACTTAAAAATAACAGAAGTGGGGTGCCTGGATGTTTCAGTCAGTTAAGCGTCTGACTCTGGATTTCGGCTCAGTTCATGATCTCATGGTTCATGAGTTCACCCCCCACATCAGGCTGTGTGCTGACGGTGTGGAGCCTGCTTGGGATTCTCTTTCTATCCCTCTCTTTCTGCCCCTCCCCAGCTTGCTCTTTATCTCTCTCTCTCTCTCAAAGTGAATAGGTAAAAACTTTTTAAAAAATTTTTAAAAAGAAAGAAGAACAAGTACAGTGAAATACAATATCCAGTTGTGTTGATAGGAATCCTTAGTGCTCTTGTGTGCTAAAATAGGCACATGGAAGCATCTAGCACTCTGGACAACCTGAAAGGTTGGCTCTTTGGGGGACTTTCAGTTTACTACAAGAACCAGAGAGAATATTTCATATTCAAATAAATAAGAAAGCTAAAGAAAAGACATTAAAGAAGTAATTCTACTTTATTCTTGTAGAAGCTGGTTTGACTCAAGCTTTCTTATTTATGGAATCTGAATATCAGTAGCTCTTAATTTCCTCAAAGTATAGAAACTTTAAAAGCATCCATTTCTAAGATGAAAATTAGATGGACAAAAATTGAAGGAAATGTAGATAACTGAAAAGATAAAGGAAGGATATCCATTTGTTAAATTAATTGACAAATGGGAAATCAACTTCTATGAAAATCATATCATTTTCCTAATTTTCTAGTTGTTCAACTGTGTTCATCTAATTATGCTCTTGTTAAACAAATGGTGGCTAAAGTTTCTGGTTACCTTCCATTATCTATTCTCTCCTCTTCTGATGAAGAGCCAGGGAAAACCTGGCTTTCATTTGAGACAGAAGTGCATTTCTTTGTGTCTGTAAGAGTAGGTGTGGTCCTGTAAGTTCTGGCCACTGAGATATAGGTGGAAGAATTATCAGGACTTCTGGGAAAGCTGCTAAGAAACTAATTCAGTTTAGAAGCAGACCCAAACTTAGTGATTTAAAGAATACAAATCCTGGGGCGCCTGGGTGGCTTAGTTGGTTAGGCATCCGACTTCGGCTCAGGTCATGATCTCGTGGTCTGTGAGTTCCAGCCCCATGTGGGGATCTGTGCTGACAGCTCAGAGCCAGGAGCCTGCTTCAGATTCTGCATCTCCCTCTCTCTCTGCCCCTCCCCTGCTCATGCTCTCTCTCTCTCTCAAAAATAAATAAAAACATTAAAAAAAATTTTTTTTGAAAGAATACAAATCTTACACTTACTACAAATCTTACGCTTCCTCTGTAGGTCAGAAATCCTACATGAGTCCCGCTGGGCTAAAATCAAGATGTCAGATGGCTACTGTACAAAACAACATGAGGTTCCTCAAAAAACTAAAAATAGAACTATGTGGTCCAGCAATTCCACATTTTGGAATATATCTGAATGAAATGAAATCACTGTGTCAGACATATCTGCATCCCCATGTTCATTGCAGTATATAAATAAGTAGTATAAATATTATATCTCATGTCAAGACATGAAAACAGCCTATGTGTCCATTAACAGATGAATGGCTAAAGAGAATGTGATATATGTATGTATGTATTTGATGTGTGTACACACACATATACACACACTGGAATATTATTCAGCCATGAAAAAAAGAAGGAAGTCTTGCCATTTGTGACAACATGGATGGACCTTGAGGGCATGGTGCTAAGTGAAATAAGTCAGACAAAGAAAGACAAATACTATATGATCTCACTTACATGTGGGGTCTAAGAAGACCAAACTCATAGATACAGAGATCAGATTGGTGGTTGCCAGAGGTCCGGGGTGAGTGTGTGCGGGGGGGATGGGTGAAGGTGGTCAACAGTTACAAACTTCCAGTTATAAAATAAATAGGTTCTTGGTATTTTATATACAATATGATGGACAGTAGTGTATTGCACAGTTGAAGTTGCTGAGAGAATAGATCTTAAACATTCTCACCTCAAAAAAATTTTATAATTATGTGAGGTGATGGATGCTAACTAAATTTATCATTGCAATCATTTTGCAATGTATACACCTATCAAATCATCATGTTGTACACTTTAAATGTATATAGTGTTATATGTCAATTATATCTCACTAAAATTAGGAAAAAATAAAATACAGTCAAGACGTCAGCAGGGCTGTGTTCCTTTCTAGAAGATCTAAGGGAGAATCTTTTCCATCTCTTTTCCCGCATCTAGAGGCTGCCCACATCCCATCTTCCATCTTCAAAGCCAGCAATGACAGCCCAAATCCTACTCTGGCATCTCTCTGATTTTCGGCTGCCAGGAACAATTCCCCTCTTTTAAGGACTCATGTGATTCGATGGGGCCCACCTGAATCATACAGGCTAATCTCAGCATATCAGGGTCCTTCACATCATTCACATCTGCAAAGCCTTTTGGCCATGGAAAAGTACCATATGCATAGGTTCTGAGCATAAGGACATGGCCGTCTTTGAGGGCCATTATTCTGCTACTACAGTGATGGTAGCCATCTTGGAGCATGAGGTCACCCTGCGGATGTTAACCAAGAAGGAGAAAAATAGAATAAAAAGAAAAAAAGGAAACTTGGGAACCTAATAACTCTGTGGAGTTTTCATACTAGCCCTGAGATGCCTATGACCAGAATTCTTTTATATTAGAAAATGTGTTTTAGGGCTTGATATATACAGCTGAAAATAATGTCTAACTAATCACATAGAATTCTATAGCCAATTTTACTTAGTATTCACTTAGGTCAAAGTACTGTGCCAGGCACTAGGGCTATTTTCAGTTCTTGCCCTCATGAAATGTTCTGTATCAGAGGTAAGACAGACATTAAATGAGTAATAATAAGAAAATGTAATCAGTGTATGTTAACGAAGGAAAAAGAACAAGGAAACATAGAGCAGGGAACATATCCTTCACCGCGATCAGGAGAGGTTTCCTAAGGAAGGTGGGATGAATAGTGTACACATTTAGTGAAGGACAGCATTACAAGTACCTCGCTGACCTTCACAAATACAGATGCTGTTATTGACCTACCATAAGTGAGAAACATGCTTTGAGTTGCCACCTTTTAAAAAATCTCCTAAAATGAATTTGCGTCGACCTGCCCACCTCCAGCCCACACTCTTTTCCCAGCCTCTCTTCTGGCCAGCAGACATTGGCGAGACAACTCCATGGATTTACATGTATCAGAGCCAAGGTCACTACCTTTGGGAAGTGATCTTATAGGGACATGCTCTAAACAAGTGAGGTATCAAGTTACAGACCATGACTACCAGTGTCCTGGAAATATCTGTCCAGGCAGACAGAGCTAGGAGAAAAAGCCAGCATGTTGGGGATCCTTTTGAGATGATCTGGAGTTAATTTCCCTGAGCATAAATAGACAAACATGGTCTTCTAATATAAGACTGTTGCACAGCACAACTGCACTATTTAGCTTAGAGCCAGTACCGATTCAAAAAGTATTTCAAGGAACGATAAATATCCCATGTATGCTGCTGAAAGAAAACACGGTGTTAAGATGTCCTTTCGAAACAAGCACTCTATCCCTACTGTTACTTTAGCAACAAAAACTCAATTCAGTTAAGCTGTCTCGAGAGTTGATTTCACCGTTTGCAGAGCAATAAACAATGGCATGATTTCTACATGGTCCATTTGATGTTTTGGGTTGTACGTATATATCATGTTATTCCTTCCTTGTAATAGAATTAGTAGAGAAAACACTTCCTCAGTATATTGGAAGTATAAGGGGGGCATTGAGGCTATTTTAAGTGTTAGTTTGAGAAAATACTCTGTCCTGCCTCAGGACGGCATAGGAAGCAGAAATGCTGATTGTGTGTGGTGAGTTGTGCTCACCATTAACTGAGATGCTGAGACAAAGTATTATTATTTCCTCTTTGAAATTAATCTTATGTGCCAGGAGTAGGAATTTCTCTTCTGTATGAAAGGCAGGCAGGCTACTGGTCCGTAATCAATGACAGAAGAGCCTAGACATTGGGTGATCTGATGAATAATTTAAGACTGATTTGTTAACCGTGCAGAAGTGAAGTTAGCCATGCAGGGAGACACATTGTCAATTGCCAGCAATTTACTATGTTTTTGAAAACCACAGGCAGCAATTTACAGAAAAGATTAGGCCAGTTACTGTACACGTGTGACATTTTCTTGATTTAAGATGTCATCCTGAAAGCTGTTAACTGACAACTGGAGTTTGGAATGAGGTTATAAAGTTTAGTAAAGAACTGCCTTTATCCAAGAATCTCTACATTTCTGCTCTGGGAGACCTCTGAATGCACACCTCCTGCCGGGATTAACCAGGTGTATGCAAATGAGCGTTGTCAGAGAGGGTGATGCACCTTCTCTGGGAACCATTAAGCACCTTTGCATGACTCAGTGCTCTAATGCACTAACTATTCCAGGACAAAGCATGGTGATGGGCTTTTATTTCTTGGAGAAGAAATCATTGTCCATATATTTCCTTAGTCTTGTGCCATCTGGGAGGTATAATCACTTTCATACTGTACCAGAAGTCTGCCTTACAGTTCTTCATAAGAAGCTGATTAAAGAAAAATCTCCTTTTTATTAGTGTAATTTCTTTCCCCCTCTTTTTCTTTTGAGGATTAAGTCAGTAACAATAATTTCTTCATATTTGAATTTATAAAAAAGTGGAATGAAGGTAGGCTTAGCTTCCAGAGGAATTTGCAACTCTAAAGCATTCTGAAGGATGACTTCTGTAGGAAGAATATTCATGAAATAGTGTCTCATAGTTTAAACATGGGAAAGTATAACCTATGATTGGTCATTTTTGGAGCGTTTTAAACCAAAAAATGGACTTCTGATATATTTTGAAATTTATTCTCAGTGTTTACGTTAATTTATCAAATTCTCCCAGGTTTCCTAGCAAGCTCAAACCTTACAAGTCAGAGTTGTAATTGGAATTCCTAATCTGGAATCACATATGTTAATAGTAACATTTTTTTTAACAGTTTAGCTTCCCATATGAGAGACAAGTCAAAACTTCCTATGTGTGTCGTTGTTAGCAATAAAGTCAATCTGAAAACTAAGACAAATACCTTTTTTCTTCTTTCTACTTTCTCTGTCTGCCCATCTGGCTCCTTTACAAACTGATGACAGCTCTTGTGTTTTGCCTTAATAAGTTTTTTCCCACATTATCTTTTTCCTAAAAAGAGTAAAAAAGATGACTTGTGATAAACTAATTTTTCTTTTCTTTGTCACATAGTAAAGGCAAAATACCAGAAAGTTACCATAAAAGCCAAAAAATTGAACTGTTTAATTGACCGAGATTCATATTAGACTACAACTCTGGCTTTACCCAGAGGTTTTGTTTTTAATATTAAAAAATCAATAAAATGAAAGTCCATATGAGTGGATTACATTTAAAACATTACATTGAAGACTGACAGCTCTAAAGTGGCTCAGCAAATTTATTGTTTTGCTATCTAAGGCAGTAGAAAAGCACTTTAGGCAGGTGGGTGTTCCTTTTCCTGATAGTTTTAGAGGCATAGATTTAGAACAATAATAGACAGTCACATTCAACTTTTCCAAAATATTCTTTATGTAATACGAGCATCTATAATTAAGTCATGTAAATTTGGAATCTAATCTCCTTAAACTTATCATAAAAGTAAAAAATGTATTCATAAATATTACAGAAAGTTTCCAGTGACTTTTAATCTTAGCTTTGGATTGGTCCAACCAATTAAATTGTATAGTTTTATTGTCCGTTCTTTGTCTGTAGTGTTTTCAATGGAGTAAAAAGGATATGCTCCAGAAAGGGGGAAATGTTGGCTTATTTAGAGGTAGCTGTATTGTAGACAACAAAATCAGAATTTTATCTGTTTGACTAAAAGATGAGGTTAGAGTATAATAACAGTGGTAGCCTAACAGAATGCCATGAAGGCAGAAGGCTTTCACCTTTGTTCAAACCATCAAGAAGTGAATTTCTGAGGTCTAAATTGTGATAAGTTTACATGCCAAGACCCCTTGCTGCTTAGATCAGACTATAATGATCTTGACTTGACCTATTTCTTTACCTTTAGAAACTCTCCACTTTATTTTTCACTAAATCAACGAAAGCCTCATGTACTTTATTATGAGTACCAGAGAGGTGATTTAGTATTAGTTTGCATTTATATTGTATTTTCCTTCAAGTAGCTCTAGGGGCTTTACAAAACATGACAACAGTCATCAAAACACTTTGTCAGGTATGTAAGGCAAGAAATAATGCTGGTATAAATGTGCCAAAGGCATAGTGCTCACTGGAAACTTTTCATTTTCTACATATTTTTTAGAGATAATCTTTCAGAGATTTCCTTTAAAATAAAAGTCCAACTGTCTTAAACATTTTCTTTTCTCGGCTTTAGAATCTGACGCTTTTGTTTAACAAATTCATTGAACATGTGCTCTGTGCCAGATATTATTGTAGTTGCTGAGAACATATCTGGAAGATGAAAGGAACTTGCTCTCACATAGTTTATATGTAATATATAAGCAAACAAATACATGATATAATATCATGTTGTACTAAGTGCTATCAAGGAAAAAAAGCGGGGGTAGGATAAGAGGATAGAGAGTACTTAATGGGAATGGATGGTGTTCAAAGATCCAAGTGGTGGGAGAAGCCATATAAACATATGGGGGAATGCCAGGTCCCTACGATGGAAGTGTGCTCAGCATGCACAAGAAACAGCAGGATGCTGTGTTGTGTCACCAGCATGCCATTGAGGAGGTCAAGCCATGTGTCTGGAGAGCTGGGCAGTGGCAAGATCCTGTGGGAATCTTGTCCGCCATGATAAGGATTTGGATTTGGTCTTAATGTAATGGGAACCGAACAGAAGGATGAGCATAGTAGAACCGTGGAGTCAAAAATCAGTGCAACTGCTGTGCAGGACACAAGAGTGGAAGCAAGACCAACAGAGAGATGATTGTGGTGGTCCAGGTCAGAAATAAAGGTGGTTTGGGCTAGGGTGATAACAGTGGTCAAGGGGAGAGTAATCAGGTTTGAAAAGCATCTGTAAAGCACAACTCACAGAATTTGCCAATGGATCAGAGATGGTGTATGAGAGACCTTTAAATTCTGTCTCCGCTACATGTGATGTCTGGAAGCCATAGTTTTCTCACCGGTAAGATAGCAACAGTGAGTAAATCAGAATGTAGCTGGGGACTCCTGTAATAAAGAGCTCACTTTCCATGCCTTAAAAATGTCTGCTCCCTCCGCATGCTCAGCTAGCCCTTTTCTTTCTTACTTTCCTTTCTCTTCAACTTCACACTCCTTATTTTTCTTCCCCTTTTGTTTCCTGCTCCTTCTTTGTTGCATTGTGCTTGCCCCCCAAATGCGTCATTTAATGACGCTAATATTTTGCCATCTGGTCTATCTTTGAACATTCAAATGAGGAGTCTTCAACCTAGCTCTCTATGTTTTTAGACTCTAATCAAAATCTTTGGCTTAATAGTAAATATTCTTCTAATGCACACGTCTGAAGCTTCAGCGAAAACAAGATGTGGAGTATTTGCTTTCTCTGTCAAAGACAGGCTCTAGCATTAAGAACAAAAAAAAGGAAAGACCTTTGAAGTTGAGAATCAATTAGAAAATATTTTTTTCTACCAAGTTGTATATGCTTACCATGAAATTCTACTTTCAGTGAGAATCAGTTATGCTTAAATCTGCATTTATATTTTGGTCCTTCAGTAACTTCTAATTGTATGATTTTTTTTCCTGACACCAGTCAAATCTCTCATTCTCCAACACCAATGGGATGTCCAACCATTCAGTTCAGTTGTAGCACTACCCATAGTTAGCACAGACTCCACAGTTTGGGGCTCAGCCCCAAGATTGTCTCATTTCACAGGCCGGCTGCAAATGGGATCCCCAGGCTATTCACACTTCCCCAGACACAGCAACAAACTTACAGGTTCCCATAGTCCCTCCTAGAATTCGGGAAAGCACTTTACTTACAATTTTTGGTTCATTATAAGGGATAGAGCTCAGGAACAGCCCCATGGGAGAGAGGAATAGGGTAAGGTATAGGAGTGAGGAGGGGGCTGGGGGGCTTCCATACCCGCTCCAGGTGTGCCACACTACTGACCTAGATGTGTGGAGGTGCTCACTAACCCAGAAGCTCCCTGAGCCAGATTGTTCAAGAGCTTTTAAGGAAGCTTCATTATGTAGCTGCGATTGATTAAATCATTGGCCAGTGGTGATTGAACTCAATTTTCAGAGGGAGTGGGGCTGAGAGTTCCAAACCTCTAACCATATGGTTGGTTCCTCTGATGATCAGCTCCCGTCCTAAAGCCGTCTAGAACCCCCACCCTCTAACAGGCACCTCAGTAACGTAAACTCAGATGGGGTCAAAAAAGTCTCCTAAAAAAGACACTCCTATCACTCAGGAAAGAAGCTCTGTGTGAGGAATGGACAAACATCAAGTATATACTTTTTTTAGACCACATTAATCATGGTGTGTTTCATTCCTATCCCATTGAGAAAAGAATTTTTGGAAGGACACTGAGTCTAGGTGCTGAGGTTCAGCTAGAGTGAGGAAGACACCGTCTTTGAGTGCAAAGGGCTTGAAGCAAGAAGAAACACAGGCCAGGGTTAGATGTCCGCTGCATACCCAGCAAGTTCATAGAGGTGGCTCTTTTCATCCTGACATCCGTCTCTCAAAGAAAGTGGCCTCTTCCCTGACTTAGATAAGAAAATGGAAGGATTGTAGGCAGTAAATAATTTACTCCTGGTCAGACAACTGATAGCTGGAAAATGTGCTTTTTAATCCTGGGCTGCTGTCTCTGAGACCAAGATCATATCCATTATTGACAGTTGCCACCGTTATGTAAGAGAAACACGACATGGAAGGAAAAAAAAAAGAGCAAAGATTTTTTATTGCTGGACTCATACGTTCTTTTCCTCCCCCACCACTAAAGAGTGTTTTATCTTCTCTCAGCACCCTGAAAGCCAGAGACCAGGGAGATATATGAATAAACAAAATGCTGCTCCAATAGCTGATACCGGGGCCACCTAACATAAAATGATAAGAAGACTTAGCTTAGTAATCTTGTGAATTCAGTCATCAAAGACTGTAAGTCAACATTTGTGTTTTCAGATTTCAGAAAGGCTTTGGCTCTGAATTATCTGAGAAATTATATTTTCAGAGTCCTGTAATTAGGATCTGAAACATCAGCTGCCCCTCTTGCTGTCTTCATTGGTTATCCTCCTTGTAATATCTACACGGAACTTTGCAATTTACAGCATCTCAACCCATGTGGCACCATCAGTCCTGTGCTGTGACCCCTGTCCCACCAGGCAGGTGAGGAAATCCTATCTCTGAGAAGTTAAAACCTCTAGTGAACACACACAAAATGAGGGCTAAAGGGAGAGTCCAACTTAGAATATCTGACACCAGTTCATGGATGTTTTCAGGGATGTGATTCAGGTTTAGGGTTGGAGCCATGTAATTGACTTATCAGGATCCAGGAGCTGCCTTGGCAGCCAGCCCAGCCATAAGCAATGAAAGGAGGGGTATATAATGCTGAGCCAGTTCAAAACTACTGTCCCATCCAGCTAGGTGTGTCTGAAAGCAGGTGTAATCTTCTTATTACCTCCCTTGCAAAGGACAATTTTATTGTGGTAGCTTTTCTTTTTTTTTCTTCCACTTATTTACTTAATTTGCATTGTTTTTTCCCTTCCTAAAAAATGGCTAAGAAATAAAATAGATATCCTTACACCTTTTTCTACAGTGTTTCTTTTGAGTTAATAAGCATTCTGATATGAGTGCATCTGGGTACAGTTGGTTAAGTATCCCATGCTTGATTTTGGCTCAGGTCATGATCTCACGGTTCATGGGATGGAGCCCCATGTTGGGTTCTGGCTGGCAGCACAGAACCTGCTTGGGAGTCTCTCTCTCTCCCTCTCTCTCTTCCCCTTCCCTGGTCTCTCTCTCTCTCTCTCTCTCTCCTGTCTCTCTCTCTTTCAAAATAAGTAAATATTTTTTAAAAAATCCTGATATGATGCTAATGTTGTTCATTAGACCATTAGTTCCAACTTGGAGAAACCCTCTACTAATGTAAGCAGTAAAATGTAACCAGTGATTTCTGGGGCATTTGAGTGGATCAGTCAGTTGAACGTCTGACTTCAGCTCTGGTCACGATCTCATGGCTCCAGAGTTGCAGCCCCACATCGGGCGCATTGGGCTCATTGCTGTTAGTACAGAGCCCGCTTTGGGCCCTCCTTCCTTCTGTCTCTGCCCCTCCCTCACTCGCACTCTCTCTCAAAAATAAATAAATGTCTAAAAAATAATGTACATAACCAGTGATTTCATGTGAAGATGATGCTGTGGTGGAGAGTTATCTCACTCTTACCTCTTCGTTACAGTGCAGTCCTTTGATGCAAGTATTTACTTACCTTGGCTGAATTCAACTTGGCAATTCCCATACTGGGTCACTTACATTATCAAGGGAATGGAAGCATTCAAGCCTGAAACAGCCAATGACTGTCAGAAAGACCTATTGAAAGAATATGGCAGTGGTTTTAAGGGTCTTCCTTACTATTGGCAAGCTAGTAAAATGCTTATTAAGATGTACAAAAGAATATAATCAACAACATTCTTGAGAAAAAAAGAAAGTGAATTAATTGAAGGTTAGGTCTTAAAAAGAAGAGTTCCAGGGATGTGTTACATACGAACGTGTATTAGCAAGGTCTTTTCTGGACAATTTAAGAGATGCCAGGAATGATTTGCAATACATTATACTTGATTCGCACCTTATGTGCTGACTAGAGACCCAGATCTCCTCAAAAGAGGCAACTGCATTTGGTTATAAGAATCAGTTTTAGAACCTGCTAGCCACCATTTTTGCTACATCTAATGCGAGAAAAAAAGATAGCGAGGAAAGAACCCCAATTTTCTCCTAGAAATAAAGATGAAGTTTTATTCCTCTCCCTCTCCCTCCAACCTTCTACCATTTTCTTTATGTATCAGGTCCATTTCTCAGCAAAAGAAGATGTTAATGATCTTATTAACATATTAAACAATGGCATAGGAAAGGCTGACATTTCCCAAAGCTGTTGGTCAATGATTAAAGTAATGAAAGTTGCCAGTTATTCAGGCCAAGCCTATAAAGGCCTTAAATTCACTCACTGCCTGAAAGGTCAGGTAAATTAAAGGGAAATATAGGGTTGGCCTTGAACAGTCTGTATGTGGTGATCCTGAGTGCTCTTAAAAGTGGCTGAAACTAAGAAGCCACGCATTAATTCCAGCCAGCTTCCTGGTATTGATTAAGAAGTAATGGCAAGTGCTCGTTTGTGGGCAAATTAAGAGATAAGTCCTTTTCAGAAGGTCATTTACATGTCTTCTTTTTAATTAATATTACTGACTTGAAGATTTGCAGTTAAATTAGCCCATTAATTATAAGAGTCATCAGTTTGGAGAGTAGGAAAGGATAATTTATTTAATATCAGATCCAGGTTTTCAATAATGTACCATTTCTTCTGACGCCCTATTAGAAAAGGTCTGAAGTGTTGAAGTAGGAGTTGGCTGGGTGGTCATGGTCTAAGCTGGTTTGTTTTGTTGTTGCCAATTATAAACATAATATATAAACATTTTTTAAAATCTGAAAAATATGTTGAAGAAAAACAAAAAAACTATCTTCTGTTCTTTCCCCATCACTCGTAGTATTTTAGTGTTCTCATTTGTTGAGCTCAACACGCACATACACACACACACACACACACACACACATGTATGTATGTATAAATATAGTGCATGTATATGCATGCATATATATATATGCATGCATATATATAGTATATGTGTGGCTCAGCATGTAGGTAGATACATACACTCCCTAAATTTGTCATTACTTAACTATATTGTTTCATATTTTGCTTTTTCACCTGCTATAAGAGCCATTTCCCTAGGTAATAAATGTCCTTTGAAAACCATGTTTTAATTAAACTTTTTATTTTGAGATGATTGTAGATTCACATGTGGTTGTAAGAAATAATGCCAAGAGAGTCAGTATACCCTTTGCCCAATTGCCACAGTGGAGCCTCACACACAACTATATCACAAACAGAATATTCACACTGATATACTCAAGATATAAAATATTTCCATCCCCACAGGATCCCTTGTGTTACCTTTCTATAGACAGGTACTTGCCTCCAGTCCTTAACCTCTGGAAACCACTAATCTGTTTTCTATTTCTCTAGTTTTGTCATTTCAAGAATGTTATATAAATATGGTACGCACCCTTTAGGAATCCCTAGTTCTCTAGATAGTCATCAGAGTTATTACATGTGTCAATAGTTCGTTCTTTTTCATTGCTGAGTATTTATTCCATGATATGCGTATACCAGAGTTTGTTTAACCAGCCACCCATTGAAGAACACCTGGGGTTTTTTCCAACTCTTGGCTATTATGAATGAACATTTGTATACAGATTGCGTGTGAATACAAGTTTTCGTTTCTCTGAGGTAAATGCCCAAGTATGTAATTGCTGGGTCATTGGTCCCTGCGTGCTCAGTTTCATGGAAAACTGTCAAACCGAGAAGAGACTACAGCGCTCCCGATGGGCGAACACTCTAGTTTCTCTGCATCCTCGCCAGCATTTGGCGTCACCGTTACTTATTTTAAGCATTCTGATAGATGCATAGTGATATCTCATTGTGGTTTGAATTTGTATTTCTTTAACGGCTAATGATGTTGGATATCTTTTCATGTGAGTATTTGCCATTGCTGAAATATCTCTTCGTGACTTTTGCCCATCTTCTAATTGGATTTATGGGGTTTTTTTTTTTACTGTTTAATACTGCTTTATGTATTCTAGATATGAGTCCTTTGTCAGATGTGTGGTTGGCAGACATTTTCTCCCTGTCCGTAGCTTGTCGTCCCTTCCCATTAGCAGACTCTGTAGCAGAGCAAACATTTTTAATTTTGATGAGAGTCAATTTATCAACTTTTCTTTTTATAAATAATATTTTTGGTGTCAAGTCTAAGAACTCTGCCTACCCCTAGATCCTGAAATTTTTCTTATTTTTTAATCAGTTTTAAGTTCTATGTTTAAGTCTGCAGTCCATTTTGAGTTGATTATTTAGCTGTAATTTTATTCCTTATAAAAGGATTGAATTAATATGTTCACAGTGGGAGAACTTTTTTGTTTGTTTGTTTAATTGTTAAACCAAGAAATTCGTGGGTGAAGTGAGAAAAGAGACATAATTAGATATTAACTGAGGATAAACTGTAGTCCATTGGAACCAGCCTGAGATGAGGGATCTCAAACTGACTTCCCCTCCGAACAGTCTGCTATTTCCAATTCTCCAAAGGTCTTATCCAGAATAACATTCATCCCTTCACTCCTCACCCCTCATTTCTACTGCTTTGAAGTCTTTGATCCACTAAACCCTCATCCTCTTTTTCATTTACACTTGTTATTCTCTTTCTGGTTATAGAGTATCAACCTAGTCTAATATCAGCAAGCACATTCAACTGTTATCAAACAACCTAAAATCAGTAAACTCTTCCCTAGAAATGAAATTTGTGTATATAACCACTATGGCATTTTCCTTCTTAATTAAATATATAATAGCCTTGAATAAAACACTATACATGTATTCATTTATAATCCATGTAGAGCTAATGTAGATGTCTAGATTAGAAGGCAGATAATAATCTCTAAAAATGCCATTTAGATGAGCAAGCTTTGAGACAGAATCAAAAGGCTCAAGAGAGGGCAGAAAGATGTCAGACAGAGAACATCCTGGAGAAGAGAAATGGGGAAAAATCAAGGATCTGGGTTCATGGAATTTATGAAAACACTTTTTTTCCCTGTCTCCCCTTATTGACCTCATAATTGTAATGATCATTTTGGGGCCAATGGAAATGTCTCAGAGTCACTATTTCTCTTTTAAATGAACATATTACAACAGAATGATGAACTGGAGGAAACATGTCATTGGCTACAATCTCTTCAAGGAGCCTAAAGCCTCCAGAGGAGGGGGGGGTGGGAAACAAAAAAAATATATCTCTCTGGAGACACAGAGATAGAAAATGGAGAAAGTCTGTTACCCAAGGCCGTTAGCTTTAGGGAAAAGAAAATCCCCATATTTCTGTTTGGATAATAGCAATGGAATATTTCTCAAAATTACCAGCAATGAGGGAAACTTCTGGACAGAAGCCAGGCCATAAAGTGCCCCTTTTGTCATAGGCCTGGCAGGTGATTTCAGATGTTCTTGTTCTCCTATGAGATCAGTGAGGCCAGAAAAAAATTTCTTGCCACTTTAAATTTATATGAATGATCAGCAAATGCCAAGTGACAGGGTACTTATTTGAGGAACAATAGTCACAATAAAAATGTAATGGAGTAGGAATGGTTGATGGTGAGATTTTTCAGTAATATAATGAATAGGTTTCTAGGCAATGTAATATGAGTGCAAATGAGATGTTATGATTAGAAAAAAATTCATGCATTTGTATGTACATTGTTTAAGTATCTAGAAATAATCTTTTTTTTAATGTTTTTATTTATTTTTGAGACAGAGGGAGACAGAGCTTGAGCAGGGGAGGAGCAGAGAGAGGGGGAGACACAGAATCTGAAACAGGCTCCAGGCTCTGAGCTGTCAGCACAGAGCCCGACACGGGGCTCGAATTCACAGAGTGTGAGGTCATGACCTGAGCTGAAGTCAGACGCTTAACTGACTGAGCCACCCAGGTGCCCCTAAGTATCTGGAAATATTAATCAATATAGCCATTTATAAAGACTACGACTATGTCTAACTTTGATATTTGTATGATTTCTCCTACCTTCATTACTTGATGCACAAAATGTCCAGTAAGGAATATATTTGCATTAAAATAACATCATTTGTATTAAAATAACTGATATATAACATTGCTTTGATGTGACATTTCACAGCATAATTTTCTGAGTCCAACTTAATTGTTCATGTCCCATCCATCCATCCATCCATCCATCCTTACCTATCACCTGCTAGACACTGTGCTGGGGATATAAAGCTGGGATCAAAGTCTGGTAGGGGTAGATAATTCTAGTAAAAGCTTCAGCTAATTAAGTCCCTTCTGGTTCTCCATAAGCACCATCTCACTTAATCCCCACTTGTCCCAAGAGGCAAACACATTATTTGCATTTAACAGGTCAAGAAACTATAGAGTCTGCCCAAAGTCGTACAGCTAATACATGCTGAAACCTGGTCTCCCACTCAGATTTTTCTGACTCAAAAGCCAAGCAAGCACTGGGCCACCCTGAGTTATGTAAACCCAATGATTATATTCTGGCTCCACTTGAGTCTCATCTCCACTGCTTAGCATCTGTGTGACAGAAGCAGACTGCTTAACATCGAACCTCAGTTTCCTCATGTGAAAATGGGACAATAGTGGTTCCCGCCTCATCAGATTATGATAAATGTGAGATTACTCTGACTGAGAAATAAATAAAGCATGTTACCTACAGGAGGAAGAGCAGCTTGCCTAAGGGATTGAGAAGGGCTCTGGAGGAGAGGTAGCATGGGACAAAGGAGCTGAAGAGTGACAAGGAACTGGAAGTTGCCGTATCCTCCCTCATTCTCTTTTGAGCCGTAATCACTGTTTTCTCACGCTTCCTATTATCCAATCAGGGGAGTCAGCAGCAAAGAGAAATCGCAGTTACGGTTACTGAACGCTCACACACAACTGTCCAGCACCATTACAAACATTTCGCATGAGTTAAAACACAAGACCCAAACAGCAACCCCCTGATAAGGAAACAGAGGAACTGGGAAAGTAAAAAATGTACAGAAGGACCACAGCCCATGAGCCCTTGTGTGCCGCTTGATTTTGGAAAAGGCTCTTTCCAGCTCACTAAACCCTATGCTATTTCTGTGTTTATTAGCTCCCAAGCCCACCCCCCCCACCCCCGCTGGAATGTAGGCACCACCCGAAGCCTCTTCCCTTCCACAGTAAGTAGGAGGGGCACACAGTGTTCTGCTATTAGCACATCTCAGGCAGGCTCTTCAGAGCCACTCAACTTCCATTGATTTCCATGGAGAAAAGCCCCATTCGGATAGGGATGCAGAGATGGATTTATTTGTTCCTGACATAGACTTGTGTTTCATGCTGGGTTCAATAATTCCCAAGAGTAAGGAGGTTGAATTCAGATCAATGGAGATTCCAGAGATTGTTCTTCCTGAGCAAACACATCAGTGGCCTGGAGGGCGCCGATGCTGGCGAATTATCAGAAACACGAGGTCACAGCTGTCTTCAGGCTCTCTGGACGTAGCTGCCAGTATTCTCATTCAACACCAACCTCTGTGGCATTCTGCAGGGTGAGGGAGGTAGACCCATGGGAGGCAGTGGGGCATTGGGTCTAAAGGCAGGGGCTCTGGGGACAACACTCTTCGAGTTTGCATCCCAGCTCCATCTGCTAGCTCTCGGGCCGGTTACCTGGGTGTGTGTGCCTCAGTCTTCCCATCTGTGAAAGGCACATGGTAATAGAACTGTTCGTCTTAGTGTGGCCTACATATTCAATGAGACAATGTATGCCGAATGCCAAAAGTAGTACCCACCAGACATTAACTGAAACAACAAAAAAGTAATGCACTTTTGTTGAACACCTCTTTCTATAGGGCTTACATACTCGTGTCAAACAGTGACTCATCCACTCTTGCCTCTGTACCGCCAAATTGAACAGTTAACTCTGTTCAACAGGTCAGTGAAATACAAGAGAACACTGAGCAAGTTTTTGAATGAGTTTGCCAAATCACTAACTGCATGAGTTTTACATGCCATGGCTCTAAGGAAGGATGTGCTAGTGGCCGGAACTAGGAAAGAGGCAAGGAAGAAGGTTGGCTTCCTGAACAGCTGGGAGAGATAACGGACGGACGGAATATGCAACCATGAGCGAGAAATTCTGCGTGTAAACCCCGGCTCTGCCACTTAGTAGCAGAATGACTCTGTGCTAATTACTCTCTCTCCAGCTTAGTTTCCCTATTTGAAGACTTTGGCTAAGAGCACCCCAGAGAATTGAATATGCTTTGCAAATCTTTGTAAGCCATAGTGCTCTACGCAATGGTAGCGCACCATGTAGGTCCTAGGGGGGCTGGGTGGGTCTAGCCGTCACTTGTCGGCTATCGTGAATTGTTCAAGAGGCAATGAGGCTGCTTTCCTCTCAGAAATGGCTGGGACCAGGGAGGCTGGGTGGTGGCAGTGGGCCCCGTGCTGTGGAAAGGGTGATGGGAAAGAAGTGTTTCTTGGAACAGAGTACTCAGGGGCTAAGGTGGGAAGGGATCCAGAGAGAACGATGGTAGGATCCGCTCATGTCCTATGCTCTGATGCCAGGCTTGATGTGACTGTTCATCAAGAGGGTGACATGGTGGTGACTGCAGTAATTCCAGAAACTTGCCTTTACACAACCCTCTTCAAGTTTAAAAAAACCCTGATCCCCTGAAAAAGGCACAGCTCTGAGGTAAAAGAGAACCCTGGAAAGGGTGCGTCTTTTGTTGTCTTTAGGTTGCTGGTTTCATGGAGATTTGAAGGAAAGACCCATCTTGTAGGCAATAACAGGGCCCACAGGACAGAAAGTGGTTGCCGGAGTCAGAAAGGTCATTCCTGGCTCTGCCCCTCACTTACGATGCACACAGAGACGAGCTTCTGAATCCCACGAAGGTGGGGTCCATTGTCATGGCGCACGCATCTGTAAAAGCACTTTGCACTTGGAACCGCTGTGGGGTCTCTATAAATGCTAGTTACAGTTTTGTTCATTGTGAGTTAAATCATTACCCTGCTTCACAGATGGGGATGCTGAAACCCATAAAGGTCAAAGGGCATGATCAAGACTATAAAGCTATCTTGCACATCAGCTTTGGGAAACATCTCACAAGTCATGGAGCCTGAAGAGAAGAGAAGAGAAGACTGGGCCTCTATCCAAGCTTATGTCAGTGAGATGCTAAAGTGTCATTATCTCAATACAGAATTAAGTGCTTGTATATGTTGCTGCACAACCAAATACATTATTGATGTGCTAATGTTTTCCCCGCTGGGTTTATACTTGGTTTGCATAGCAAATTTCACATTTTGTCATCACCTGTATTTGAAAATGGGATGTTTCTTGACAAATTATCCCATTATCTAACCAATTTTATCATTACCAGTTTTTTTTTTCGTTTCCAATCTAAATGTTTCCTTTTTAGATTGTATAATGTTGCTTCTTATTATGCAATGCTCAATCACTTTAAGTAATTCTTCTAGCTAGTTCTGTTATCCTATTCCAAATATTTCTAAAGAGTTACCCTTTCCTCTTAGTATTATTTATCTCCGGTCTATACATATGCTATGTTCTTAATGTTTTTGCATGGGTCACGCTTTGGATCACTGTGACCAGCTTAGTTTGTGGTCCAGCTTATCAAGAAGATTTTATAGATTTCGTATGCATAAGTCATGGTTTGGATAACTTCTTATTCAAGATTATTAAAAAAAAAAGAAAACATATTGGCCTTCCTCTCCCTCCCTACCCCCCACCCCAGATTGCAAATTCCATGAGGGCAGGGACTGTCTCTTCTGTTTTTCCTCAACATTTTATTCCAAAATGTTATTCCATTTCATTTTATTCATTTTATTCCAGCAGAGCACGTGGGATATAGTAGCCCCTGATTCATATTGCTGAATGAATATTGAATAAATGACCTAAATCCATTCTAATTTTACTAAGACAAATAATTCATTAAGCTCTCAGAAATATCTGTTTGAAAACATCTTCTCCCTCAAACCTATCTGTGGACTACCTAATGTATATAACACACTGGGCCAGGGGTAGAGAAATAAATAAGGCCTTGCCTGATCAGGGGAGAAAGACACAAAAGTATAAAGATAATTCTAGCAGTGCTGACAAAATCTGCAGGCAGTGTTTACTATGTTCCAGGCCCTATTCTTCTTTTTTTAATGTTTATTTATTTTTGAGAGAGAGAGAGAGAGAGAGCAGGGGATGGGCAGAGAAAGAGGGAGACCCAGAATCCGAAGCAGCTCCAGGCTCTGAGCTGTCATCACAGAGCCCAACGCGGGGCTCGAACTCAAGGACTGCGAGATCATGACCTGAGCCAAAGTCGGACACTTAACCGACTGAGCCACCCAGGCTCCCCAGGCCCTATTCTATCAACTCACAAATATGAATGTATTTCATCCTCATCACTACCCTATTTTAAGTACCTTTCTTATGGTGGTTCATTTAATTTACACTACGAAACCTCAGGGAGTAATGCCAATTATTTAGTATCTCTGTCGCTCAGTTTCCTCATTTGCCAAATGGAGTTTTACCTATTGAGAAATATGTTTTACATGCCTACTCTTTACCAGATGCTATTGCAGGCGGCAAACACAATGGTAAAATACCCTTGTCCTCATGATCTTACATTGATAATAATACCTACTTCATAACATTGCCAGGAGTATTAAATGAGATAATACTAGCAAAGTCACCTAAAACAATGCTGGGCAGATAGTCAGTACTCAATAAATGTTAGACATTATTATTATGCAACAACATACTTAGACTTAGTAGATTAATAGATGTTTCCCATCGATTAAGAGGGAATTGAAGGAGAACAAATAGTTCAATAGAAATTCATCATCACTCAGCAAAAAAAATTCTAAGTGTTGGACTGTGATGGATCCAGAAATTTGGGAACAACATATGCTCCTTTGGACTGGAAAAATCGAATCACATTATTTCAAATTCACTCCTGTTCATTAGACATATGAGTTTGAGTTTATGAAATTTATGTATGGATCTGTATCCAAGGGTTTGATTCATTTTGGAGCTTTTAAAAGGTACATTCTAATAATTCTAATGTAATTACATTAGATAATTATTTAAGCAAAAGGTAACGTCTGACTATAAAAACATACTACAGGATGGATGGAACCTTTCTTCCAATTGCATATAAATGATGTTCTGCAGTGAAATGAGTTGTAAACCATACAGCAGACAGTTATAATGGGATTTACCCTAATTAGTGTGGGAGAGCTGAAACTCTTCATTAAAAGTAGCACTTCATAATCATGTAATAACGAAGCTTTGGTTCTGAAAGCCTGATGGAAGTGTTGACCCTGAAAAAAATGAAGCAAAATAAAAACAGAAAGATTTCTAGATTTTCCAAGTATATTTAGCAAGTCACCAAAACCGTGACGAGGTGTATCCAGAGCACTGCGCGTGCTCCCAGCCAGTGCTCCACCTCCCTTGTTCGGTCCCAGTGCCTGACCTGACCCTCCTTGCCCCTCCTCTACACATGACACCGCGTGTTACTTGAGAGTGGAAATAGGAGCAAGTCATTGTGACTCATCTTGCCTTCTCTCTAATTCGGAGAAAGAGAGGCACTGCTCCCTAACGCCTTCTGTTTCTAGAGATTGCCTCTTTCCTTCCTGTGTTTTTATTCTCCCCACTCACACACTGCTGGGTGTTTCTTTTTAGCATATAACAAGCTTCAAACCACCTCCCCAATGTTAAGAGAAAGGCAACTTGCCTCTAGATCCCACTCTGTATCTCTCTTTTGACAGCCCAATTTCTAGAAGGACAAATCTGCGGATCTAATCTCCATTTCCAAACTCCCCTCCACTCCCCCAGAGGGAGTGGTCCTATCATTCCTGGGGAGCTACTCTCTCAGGAGTCATGAATGACCTTTCTCTGCCAATTCAAGTGGGCACCTATCAGTCCCTCTCGACTAGAATTTTCTGTAGCATTGGAAACTTTTGACCACACTCTTTTCAACTTTCATTAGAACCCCTGGCCAACTTCCCTGACCTCTGCACCTCTCTGACTGTACCTGGGCATTTCGTCCTTGATGGCTGTTCCGTGATGGCTCACACGTCAGAGACTGACCTTGCATCCCCCTCCCTGCATCCTGCCCCTTCTCTGATATTCTGTGCCTTAGCGGGATGCCACCCTTCACCCAAAGCTTAATCCAGAAATAGAGAAAATTGTTTGATACCCTCTTCTGTCTCCCATGCCTACAACATCCTAATGCCAGAATAATTTTCCAAAAATAAAAATTCGGTTATGTCACTCCTGTATTTGTAGCCTTTCAGGGGTTTCTCACAGCTTTTAGAAGAAAGCCAAAACATTAAACAAGATACTCCAAATCCCTCATGAACTGATCCTGCCTGTATTTTCCATTTTCTTCTCTTGACCTTTCCTCACAGGTATTTTTCACTCCGTCTCTTCCCCCGCTAATTTCAGTTTGCAGAGACTTCTCTATACGCTCCTGTATCTGGAACGCTCCTACTCCCTCTGATGCCTAGCTAACCCCTTCTCCTCATGATTTGGGTCCAGCACCCGCTCCCCCACAATTCTTTCTGCTGAAGATTTATCTCCTTTGAACTCGCAGGGCCCTTCTCCCTTCTGCTGTCTTAACCTCTGTGCATTAGGCGTGCGAACATAGTTGGTTTGAGAGTCTCTCTGCCTAGGTTTTAAGCCACATAAAGATGGGTACAATGTCTTGTTCACATCTTAACCATGGGGTCTGTCTCCATGTCTGGCACAGATTAGACATCAGATAGTATCAGATGTTGAAATTATCAGTGTCAATGGCTGGATGAACACTGAAAAGACCAGTTCGGCGGCACTTGTAAATGCTGAAATGTTGCTAATGCGTCACACCCAGGGGGACCCTCGTGCTTGCCTTCATGGGGTGGTCTCTCGGTTGCTGCCTTCTTTTCTTAGCTATGATATTCTTTTCTCAACATACATTGTTGCTTCAGTAAGAGCAACCATTTATACTGGCTTAGTACTTTTGTACATGTCTCTATATTTTTGGATAAAACATTTCTACATTTTTTATATACTCTGCTAAACATTATTTTTTTTTTTAATTTGAGGCAACTATTTACCCTTCAGGGAATAACTGAGAAATGCTGGGCCAGGGTATAAAAAGCAAATACCAAGGAAACTTTTACAAATGTTAACATAAACTTTTCAATCGTTTTCTCCTCTCAATTTTAGGCAGGAGACTGAAATTTTTGGGGGGGCTCAAGTAGAAAATGAGTAAGCCTTTAAGACAGTTGATTTGTAAATATGTTTAATTAGGAGTTAAATTTTAATGGCCCTAAGGCTCGTGCATGTCACAGAATGAGAGAATATATTCACACCCTGATTTCAAGGAAAATGAATCAAAAATATGCCTTTAACAGATGTTTTCTACCATTGGGCAATGCTCCATCACACCTTCTTCTGCAGTGAGTGGCCTAAGAATGGAGACAGAGTGGTCCTTGGCCACGGGAACAGAGCAGAGTGGCTGTGTGGGTCCCTGCTTGGGATGTGTGGAAGCTTCAGAAGGTAGGGTAAGAGCAAGGGGACCTGCGAGGCTGACACTTCCAACTCCAAATCAGCACCCGGCCTCCTGATAGCTGCATGGCTGAGTGAGTTCCCTAACCTCGCTGAGCCCCAGTTTCTGCCCTCATAAAATGGAAACACGTACTTCAAACCTCACAGGCTCTTAAGGGCATTATAATTTCAGAATATTTTGAAAGTGTGAAAATTAAAGTATTTCTCTTCTCCTGATTTTTCCACATGACTGTTTCGTCTGTTTCCCTATTCATCACCCCATCTCCCACCGTGGCGGGGGTCCAAACTTCCCAGACTCTGTCTCCGTAGTCCTGTGATCGTGGGTGAGGGTTTCATGTGTACATCTGCAGCCTGACTTGTGTCTGACATCCCATGTTTCTTGCAATGGGAAAGACCCACTGGGCAATAAGACAAGAATAACAGTGGTCACTAACTGAATGTCAAGTCTTTGCATGTATTTTTTTTTTCTAATCTGTACAATAGCCACAAGGACAGGTATCAATGGCCCACAGTAGAGAGAGGCGCTGCTGATAACAAAGAGGGATGTGTGCTGGAGGGAAGTCTAGAAAATACCTGATGTGATCAGGCCACAGCCCCTTATAAGCACAAATGCCCAAAGCACAGCTTGTCTTTGAGTACAGCAGCCAGGCTCCTTGCCATGTGACCCTCCAATTTCCACCACATGACTGAAGTCAGATGTGTCTGACCCAGAATGGCAGGAACCAGGGACGCTGGCAGGAACCCCACCTGGTAGAAACCGAAACAGGCCTGTGCTTAGCTAGTCAGAATGTGAGAGGATACAGAGAGGGTGTGAGTCTCCTTACAGAGGGCACCTGTCGTTCATGGTTACCCTTCCACTTTTCTCCTTCCACTTCTTCAAGAGTGCAACTAATGCAGGCAGTAAGGGTCAGGAGTACTGAGTATTTACTCATAGAGATGGGACTCTCCCTCCTCTCTATAAAGAAACATTTTTAAAAATGAAGAGGAGGGTGGACTTACAAATCTGTGCTCAACCTAACTGAAATCAAGGAATTAGAAGTGTAACTACATAGAGAAGTACTCCTCTTCTCTACAAATAACGTCCAAAGAGAGTAGTGGTTGTACCTCTCAGAGACGGAGAGATGGGAAGGAGTGGTCCCTGCTGAGAATACAGCAGTGACAGTTGGGAGGGAAGGGGCAGAGCTGTGAGGGAGCAAGGATGTGTCAGCATAGACTTGTGGTAAAAAGTCTGTATAAGTGCCTTTAAAGAAAGAGCTTCCAAAAATTGTAGAGATGGCTTAGCCTTTGAAAACACACACAGACACACATACACATGCACACACATGCCCACGCACATGCATGTCATATATAGCAATAGCTCCTGTAAGAATTTTCCTAGGACACTATATTTGCAATTATTTGCCATGAACACTAAACCAAATCTCTCTGTGTACCCTAAAAAAGTGAAATTTACCATAGTAAATAAACACATTTTAAGAGACACATCTCCTTGGGGGCACCTGGGTGGCTCAGTCGGTTAAGCATCCAACTTGAGCTCAGGTCATGATCTCGTGGTTCTTGAGTTCGAGCCCCACGTTGAACTCTCTGCTGTCAGCACAGGGCCCACTTCAGATCTCCATCTCCCTCTCTCTGCCCCTCCCCTGCTTGCTCGCGTGTGCGCTCTCTCTCTCAAAAATAAATAAATGTTTAAAAAATAAAAATAAAACACCCATCTCCAAATAATGTTGAACTTGAAAATGCATGTCCACGGCAGTCCCAACAATAATAACAAAGTCTCAATCTACACTTGAAGTTCTCTACTTTGAGACTAATCATTAGTTTGTGAAATGCAGTGGGCATGCTTTCATTCATGAAACTTTTATCTCTATTTAGGACTTTCCTCATAATTAGAGACCTGAATTAATTATACTCATATCCTAAACAAAAGAAAATCATGTCACTGGTATAAATTTTGCTACAAGGACCTCATTAGAGAACTCAGAAATCCCCATTAATCTTATGTTCATACTCTGTAATGATAGTAATTAGTGATGATAAATTGATAGTTGAAAATACACAATAGTTAGCAATTCTCATTTCATCATGATGAACTCTATGCTCCCCTACATACAATTATTTAAAAATTGAATTTTTACTTTTTAAAGTTCCTCACCTTACATAAAAATATAGATTTTTAAATTCTGTACGCATATCAACAGCTATCAGTTTTCTCTAAAAAATGTGAATTTGGTATGTTTGGGGAAAGTATAATTTCAAGTCTATGATTGCAGTATAAAAAATTGTTTTAAATGACACAAGTTAATACCAGACATAACCAGGCATGAAACAAATGTTTTCCTCTAATTAATGAAGTTCAGTATTTAACCAAAAGACCTTTTCTTCCTTTTCATTGCCTGGAGTCTTAGAAGAGCACCCCTGAGGCTGCTCAGAATTCACAGCAATATTCCTTTGTTATATGGACCAAGCAATCTGTGGAAGAAACATAACACCTGTGTGCATGCAAATGTGCTTCCCATCTTGGCAAATCCTGCTGGACCAGGTGATTTCTGCTCTTTTCCTGCCCCACAGGAAAACTTCAGGAGGAAGACACTAATCACGTTACTGCTGAGAAATGAGAAGCTCTCTCAGCCTGGAGTTTCCTGTGCAGACACAAAATAATGAAACCAAGCAATTAGTGGGCTTCTTCGGGGAATGTTCTTATCTGCACTTAGTGTTTCATCACAAGGAATTCTCAGTCTTTTGGAGCCAATCTTAGAAGGCCCTAAATAGACTTCTAAGCCAGCTTTGTCCTGTAAGGGGGGAGTACTGTAATTCTGAGCATTTATCGTTAATTCGCTCGAGAGAATCAAGATGCATGATCATGGTGCAAATAGTACCGCAGAAAGAGGCCTCCCAGCTCTTTGCTGGACACCTCCAGTGTCAGCGATCTGGGAGCAGTGTCCCTCTGTGTTGCATAAGAGAGTGAAGGCCAATAGGGAAAATGAAGATCGAGAACACACAGGAAAATACAAGGGTCAGGTTTCCATGAAATATGCCATCCATTGTATGTTGATTCCCTCTGTCTATGGCATGTTATAAACACCATCCTAGAAAAGCATAGAAATATAATGATGGTAGTTCTTTATTCAGTCCAAAAGGAATAGCAAGTAGATTCACTAATTTGGGGGACTTCAATTAGTATCCTCAAGCTCAGACAGCTCACAATATGCTAATAACATGTTCTACTTTATGGAAATACGTTAGATGTTGGAAATAGGACTTTCTCAAACTATGAGTGTTTCCTAGAGTGTCTGATTCCTAGTCAAAGACCTTACCAAAAAACAAACAAAAACATGAATGATTGACCTATCTTAATGAGGTCTGCAATCTCCTAATAAAATTTTTGTAGAACTGTGATGGTTGAAGGAAGATTGATTTGGAATAAAAACCCATCTCCAGGATTTGTCTCACCATTATCATTTAAAAAAATAATGAAATAAAACAAAACCTACTTTTCTCCATTCTTCCTACTAATCCTTGGCTGCAGACCAGATTTTCCAAATATGAAGGTTAAATCCAAATCAGGGTTTGGTGGTAGGAAGCAGTAATGGAAAAGAAAGACACAGAGAGTTAAACAAAGCTAAAGATAAAATAGGATATATGTCATCAACTTCTATGCACTTTTCAAAATCTTCTGTGGCCATAATTCCCATCCTCTAAGTTACCAAGATGGCCTTATCATCCGAAAGTCTATGTGCCGTTGAAGTAGTTTTAATGAGCAGAATAGTTGGGTTTTCCCCACCCAAATACACCCAAATGCTAAAAATGGCAACAACTTATTAATATTGCTGATCATGTTTCTTTTTCTCAAGACTTAATTTGATAATCTTGCCCTAATTTAATGCTCAGACCAAAAGCCCATCCATGCCTAATGTTACTGATTCAACCCTGATCTCACAACCATATACCATATTTTCCTTCCCTGAACCTTGATACAGCTTCCCTCTACAACTACCAGCATTCTGTAAGTGCAGGGATGGATAGTTCATGTAGTTCAAAAAGTGCATGAAGGAGATTGGGTGTTCCACAAACTTTGGGTCCTTCTGCCTCATCCTTTGCTCTTACCAGTTAGCTTTTAGTGCGAAAGCCTACTAAACCAGCTGAGATTGCCTTGCCCTAGGCTTCCCCGGGAGATGGCCCTGGAGAAGTATATAACTTTGTTCTCTACGCTGTACTATTTCAGCTCTCTCCTCAATCTCAGTACTACAGAAAACATCTCAAATCCTGACACCATGCCCTTTAAATTAACCTGTTGGCATAGAACTGAGTGAGATCCTTGTAGACTGAGTGCAGGTAAGGAGAAAAGGACCAACGTTTGAACCCTGAGAACTCCAAAATCTGGTGGTTGCCTCAGGAAGACACTTCCAGTGAGACAAAGGAAATCAAGAGAATGTTGATATGGAGGCCAAGACAAGAAGGTGCTTCTGGAAGAAGAGAGGTGATCGGCCATGCCAGAGGCCACCAGGAGTTCCAATGAGATAAAAACAGAAAACAGGCTACCAGATTTGGCAAAATAAAACCCATGTTGTTGAGCAGAGAAGAAACAAAGCTCATTCCCAGGGTTTGAAAGAAAGAATCTCACTCACAGGGTATACATGAGGAGGAAGTGAAAAAGGAATGACTCTCTTTGAAAATTTTTACTGAAAGTGAGCTGAAAAATAAGGCAGTGACTGGAAGAAGATATTGTATTAATGGACCTTTTTTTTCCTTAAGTCTAGGAATATTAAGGCATATTTGCAAGTCAATAGTAATGGCTCTGAGAGGAAGAAATTGACCTTGCAAAAGAAAGAGGAGGGAAATTGCAAAAGCAAGATCCTTGAGTGGACTAGAAGGTGATAAAAACAAAGAGGCTGGGCATACACAGAAGCAGGAACATACAAAAAGAGGAGGAAAGGAGAATATGGGTACAGAGAGTGTAAGTTTTATCTGATCAGGTGATGGGAAAGTAAATTGGTTTCTTTCTGGTACTTTCTTTTTTTTTTTTTTTTTTTTGTCAGTAAAGAATGAGGGAGGTCATAAATGAGAATGAGAAAAGGGGCTTTGGACATGGAGAGAAAACTAAGTCAATAATCATCTTGGAAAATGGGAACACAAATACACTAGAGAAGTATGGTAGGATTGCTAGGCTTTACCTAGTATTCATTTGAAATTTCCAGTTATAACATTAGTCCTTATCTCTAATTTGGCATTTAGGGTTTACAAAATCGTGTTATTAGTAACCAAGAAGCCATTTTGTATGTGAATATCATATTTTCCCAATTCGTTTGCCAGTTTTTCAGAAGTAGAATCCCAAAGTTGTATTACCTAATACCTTCTCCAGGGTACACTTTAGAGTCCTAGCAAGTAAGTACCTCATAAATATTTGTGGAATTTAAGATTGAATAATCTTGAATGAAACACTTCAGTTAATATTTCTAGTACATTTTTCCTTTGCTCTGTACCTAATTAACGTAGATGTTTAGATAAATAATTGCATACACTCATCCTGGCAAACACAGGGTCTGGCTTAGCCCACCTATCACTAAATGGATCCAGTGGCACTCCTGTGCACACCCCAGAGTGAGTCCAAGTTTCACAGCATTTTTTTTTTATGTTTATTTATTTATTTTTGAGACAGAGAGAGAGCGAGAGAGCGGGAAAGTGTACAAGTGGGGGAGGAGAGGGAGAGGGAGAGAGAGATTCCAAGCTGATAACACAGAGCCAGAGGCCAGGCTCAGTCCCACAAACCATGAAATCATGACCTGAGCTGAGATCGTGACCTGAGCTGAAATCAAGAGTCTGAGGCTTAAAGGACTGAGCCACCCAGGCTACCCTTCACAGTGTGGTCTGGAGCCAGAGTAAGCACCAGTGTGAGATGTGTTTATCGTTTCTTTCTTTGCAGCTGGAAACCAGGGCCAGTTCCTTTCAATCACATTTTGGTGCTCAAATTCTTTAATCTCAGTAATTTCTGATGCTCAGCATTATGGTAGCACAAGTCACAGACTGTGCCCTAGAAATAAAAAAGAAATACCTCATTCATTTTTTTTTTTAAGATCTTTGCTTTTCAACGTGTGGTCCTGGTGCAGCAGAGTCAGCATTACTGGAGAGCCTATTAGAAATGCAGATCTTGGGCCCACCTACTGAAGACCCACTGAAACAGAATGCACTTTAACAAGGGGCTCAGGTGATTTCTAAGCCACCAAAGTTTGCCACGCACTCTTCTCCATGATATGAGACACTCCCAAATGGGGTTATGTAGTTGTGCTGATGAAAATCTTTGCAAAAAATAAAAACTTGAATAACTGCTTTGAGTTTTGCCCATAAATAAAAGCACGCTTCACTACAATATTTCGGGTGGGTTAAAACAAACCTAGGGAACGGAAAGGTTTTGTGATCACTGTCAGCAAAGCTGAACTCTGCTTAATACAGGCGGACTCTTCCATGTAAATTGCATTTAAGAAATTAGACACAAAATCCGTACTCACAATAATACAGATGCTCTCAGTAATGCATTAATGTTTTGTAGCACATTTGCTCTTTGTAGGTTTTTGAAAAGTAGTGTAGGGGACCACTGGCTTTCAGGAAAACCGCATTAGTGTTATTCGAAAGCCTTCCAATTTTATTTCAAGTTGGATAAATGTTGGTGCTGAACTCAGACTTCCAAGTTCTCAAAGGAGAGTCTCCTCTTCATGATTTGATTTCCTCTTTCTTGGTCTGTTGTTACAATGCTAAACAATGTCCTACACCATGTAAGCAAAGTAAATAGTGAATTTACACCCCTTTGCTTTTTCTTCTGGTGAAGCAAATATATCCTGCTAAATTCACACCTAAAAATTATCTAAAGAATTTGTTGATCTCTTTTCTTTAGTGGCTTTCCCCTTAGTCCTTATTCCTGCAGAGAAAGTAGGCAGTTTACTTTATCAAAAGTCATGTTAACATAAATCAAATAGTGATGAGCTTCCTGTAAGCACATCCCTCACACCTTTTTTATGCTATCTCTATGTGAAGCTGACTTAGAAGCTCTCCATCACCCCTTTTCTTCAATTAATTCATAGGCTAACATATGGTAAACACAAAGATATGCTGGTGAATACAAAAAGAGGCTGATGGCCTATAATAACAAGATAGAATGAAATGAAAAATTTACTGAGAGTATCTGAAATGTATACATTAGTAAGCGAATGGTCACCTTCAGAAGTTTTGTGTGTGTGTTTTAAGTTTATTTATGTATTTATTTTGAGAGAGAGAGAGGGAGAGAGAGAGAAGGGTGGGGGAAGGGCAGAGAAAGAGGGAGAGAGAGAATCCCAAGCAGGCTCCACACTGTCAGTGCCGAGTACGATGCCAGGCTCTAACTCACGAATCAGGAGAACATAACCTGAGCCGAAGTCAAGAGTCAAACGCTTAACCTACTGAGCCACCCAGGTGCCCCTCACTTTCAGAAGTTTTAAGAGTATTCTTCTGTGTTCCAGAAATAAATGGAAATGACCAAAGAATGTTAGTGCTAAAAGAATTCTTTGAGATCTTCTTATTCAGCCCCTCATCTTTGTTTAAGGTAAAAACACCAGAAAAATGAAATAACAAACGTCATTCGATTGAAGTCAATACTGTTATTTAAACGCACATTAAGATTTTAAAATCCTAATGTATCCAATAAGAGTCTACAAAGCTAAAATACTACTTTAAAACTCTGATGTGGTAGGAATAGAAATAACATATGGTCAGCTAGGAAGTTAACACACAAAAACATTACCTACAGGGGTTAAGTGTTAACTTGTCCAAGACTGGTTCCCCGCAGGCTGGACTCCCAGAGGAGTTGTATCCTGCAAGGCGCTGAGAAGACTGGCTAGAATATCCACGGCAGTCAAACCTGGTGGGATGGTGGCGTGGGGATTTGGGCAAAGGACCCCCATATCACATGAGCTGCAAGAGTCCAGCCTGGCCGTGCTAGGAAAGCAACCTTGGCTTCTTTAGTGTAAAACCCCTAGAGCTGGGTTTTCTTTTTATTTTTGAATGCAAATGCCTGACTTAAGCTTTGATTGCTGAGGCATCCATTTCAAGGAGACACCTGCTTCAAAGTCAGCCACAAACTAGATAAAGAGCCAGGTCACCTCCCTCACTGAGGTTCCTTTGTTTTAGAAATCTCAGTGATTTCCAGATCTTTTGGGAAATGTGTCTTTTCTCCACCTGCACTTAAAATTCTTGCTCCTGTGTTTTAAATTCACAAATAAAGAGTGACCTGTGAAACCCTAGGCCCCCACCCTTGGCCCCAATAAAAGCAGAACCCCCCAACCCAGGCATCCGTGCTTGTTTTCTACCAGAGACCCCAGGCAGACATGCTGTGTAGTTTCCAGGTCTTGTAAGTAATAAACCTTTATTGTTTTGAAGTGTCCCGATGGTTGCTGCTGAAGGACGTCTTGCAATCACAATGAGAACCACAGGGTCTGCCCGCTCATAACCCTGGTTTGGAAAGGGGAGAGGTTTGCAGGAAGGTCATGGGGCATAGGTGAGTGCCCCCAGGCATTTCTAGCTAACAACATTGGGAAGGATAGGCTGAGATCAGCACTAGACAGTTCCCAATCACGCCTCTTAATAACCACCCCCAAACCCAAGGCTAGGGTCTCCTCCCAAAATCTGATGGCACTGTGCATCTCTGTATGCAGTGGACAAAAGGGAGGATCTGCCCAACTGCTCCACAAATAAACCCGCTTCACACATAAAGCCCATTCATTGTGTGTGCTATTGGGTATTTGCCTTTGTTGCTCAATATCCACCTCTGGGATTTTTCCATCAGCTTTCCAAATATTGCTAAGCATACCCATCAGCCTGTTGGGAAAGAACTGTTCCCGTCTTTATACATAGATTGTTAGATCTCTTATTGCTTTAATGGATGAGTCATATGGAGATACAAATTCTCTTCCAATGTAATGCCACATATTTTCCATTTGACTTTCCAGTTCCACTTTTTCTTTTCTTTTTTGTTTATTTTGAGAGAGAGAAAGAGTGTGCACCAGAAGGGGAGGGGCAGAGAGAGAGAGGGAGAGAGAGAATCCCAAACAGGCTCTGCACTGTCAGCACAGAGCCCGACATGGGGCTCTGTCTCATGAGCTATGAGATCATGACCTGAGCTGAAACCAAGAGTCTGGATCTTAACCAACTGAGCCGCTCAGGTGCCCCTCCGGTTCCACCTTTTACTCTCCTCCTTCTTGTAAATGCCTAGACTCTATTTGTATGGACTCTGTATGGGTTCCAACTGGTTTTGTCAGATGCAGAGGTCCTTCAGGCAATGGAAAGGAGGAGAGTGAAGTCAGGGGTTTTCATCTCCTGGGCTCCTCCCTGTGAGGCCATCTCAGGCTAGGGCTGTCCCTTCCTTCACGCAGGTACTCCACATGGCTCTTTCCTTCTGCCTGGCTTCTCACTCCCTGAGTCTCTCTGGGGTCAGGGGCAACACCTCCAGGGGCCCTGCTGGTTCCAGGTCCCTGACTGCTTTTCGTAGTTCTCCTAGACCTTGTCACTGTCTTCGCAATTATTCCCTTTGCATACAGAGACCTCGAAATATCCTGATGTAAGTGTGCAACCTTTTTCCTTTTGGGACCCACAATGATACAAATGTCAAACTTTTATATCCTTAACTCTGATAAGGGATTTTAATGCACATTAGGCACAATATTCTTCTTCAGGGGTATAGCTACATTTTTTAAGTATAGCTACATTACATTTTTCCTTTACTAGGAAACAGAAAAATCCTTCAAAATGACATTTTTAGAAGACCAGAAGAATAAATCCCTACTTAATATGTCTGTTTATTCTTATATCTTTATATGCCTATCCCAAATTTCCTAGAAATTCAGAATTATGACTTTTAAGTAACTTGTTAAAATTAAGTGAATCAGATGTTCATATAATGAAATCTGTAGAAAGGACAACTATACATCAGTTATTTTTGGTTATGACTGAAAGCTAAGTAATGGCTGTATATCGATTATAAGTATTGATTTTGGCTTTTTTTCTGAATATTTTTGGCTTTTTAAATGGTTGTTCAGCAATTAATGATGAGGGTTTTTTTGAGGGTGTTAGTGGGGTTCGTGGGGTCCAGAGCTGATGACCAAAAAAGAATTCTTGAAGACATCTTTGGTGCAAAAAGGTGGTTTTATTAAAGCATGGGGGACGGGGCCTGTGGGCAGGAAGAGCTGCCCCGGACCTTGTGGAGAGACTGGTTAAATACTACGGGGTTAGGGGAGGTAAAGTCCAGGGGAAGTTTCCAGTGAGATTTTCATTAGCTAAAGAAGACTCCCAGGATAGTGGAAGCCTAGCTATTGTCAAGCTAAGGTGGTTTTTCCCTCTAGCAAAGCATTAGCATTAAGAGAGCAGGGAGTTCCTGGAGAAATGTTTTACTCTGCCACCCTCAAGTATTTGTCAATGGGCTGCAGGGTATAAGGAAATTTAGTTCTGTCTGCCATTTCCTTCTGCCTTTGTTTCCCACATCACTATGGAGGGGTGATGGAGACTTAGGTCCTGCAGGACTATGATCTCTATCAGTTAACCATTTGCTTGTCCCCTTTTCTGTGTTCTTGGGCAGCCAAGAGTGCTGGAGGAATATCACACATATCCCACCTCAGGGTCGGGGGGAGGGAGGTTGTGGCGTGTCAGCTTGCCTAATGCTCCCTCATCAATTAATATGCCTTTGGAAGGTGTTCATGTTTATTGTCCACAGCACCAAGCACAAAACAGACGAGTAATAACTGATTGCTGATTAATGTGTTTGCATAACTAATTGTCCATGCAGTTATCTACAATCAGCCCAATAGTTACGTATGTAGGCAGACCATCATGGCTACATTATTTATTTAAAAATGAGAATTTTGTCGAATTTTCTCCTTAGGTAGGTTAAAGGAACACTCAGAAGGGAATTATAACAAATATAACTTGTAGGAAAGGTCCTTAACTATGGTTGATTAGGTTATTGTCCCTTTAAGCCAAATTAGAGCAGTCTCTTGATGGCTGACTTTAATACTAATTAGGAGTAGTGGGCAGGAGAAGCCAAGGGGTATAGAATAGAGATTGGGTGACTATTTAACAGTGAGCCACTCCTCGTGGTTTCAGGTCACAGAGTTTGTTCAGAGCACAAAAATAGGGACAATGCCGGGGTGAAGCTGAATCTGTGATTTTTTGAAGATATTGCGTGTTCTTACTTTTGACAAATTTAACCCATAACTTTCTACTTACCTCAAGTTTTTGCTCTATATCTTTTTAATTTTTAAGGAAAGTCCTACCAGCCAATATATGAATGACAACGTTTATTCATCCTCTTGTGATAAATGTGATGAAGTCATGCTGCTTTGGGAAAAGGGGTAATGGTAGGGAGATACTTGGTTTTTCTGAGATTTAATTTAAATGTGAATAAGGATAAATATCCTTCAAATAATCAAAAAGTAAAGGGATTGTCTGCACAGCCACAGACATGGATAACTTTTACAATCCACCCCCACTTTGTTTTTAAAAGTTTAATTTATTTTGAGACAGACAGGGACAGTGCGAGAGAGGAAGAGAGAAGGAATCCCAAGCAGGCTCCGCACTGTCAGCACGGAGCCCGATGCTGGGCTCCAACCCCCGAAAACCACACGTTGGATGCTTAACTGACTGAGCTACCCAGGCACCCCAAAATCCATCCCCCCTTTTAAATGAAAGATTACACTGGATCGAAGATAAAAGAATTAACCAAATTTATATGAAAGGTTGGATTTCTGACAGCTCACTCGCTGGCATTTCCAAAGTAGAATTTTCCTGGGATATTATACGCAAAGGACATCATTACTGCTGAGCACTAGCTTTGCTTTAGACAATTAATGATATTCTGGGGTTTCCATTCTCAAGAACTGCTGTGGTCATTAGTGAAGTTTTGTGATGCAAATCACCTGAGGCTCAAGTTCTCAATTGTTTAACCCCCAACACAATTTTCAGAACTATTTCCTAGTTAATCTGAGGAACGATTTACATGAAATTAATACTCTACTTTCCAAAAATAGTAGTGTTCTTAATAGCTGTTTTCTGTCTCACAATTAAATCTTGAAACTTATTACTTTGAAATGCATACCAAAATCTTTCTGGGATGAAGCCTCTGAGATGAGATAGATACATCACTTGCAATAGCTTAAAAATCGAAGGGTATTTTTCATATCCTGTTAAAAAAGGGAATGCAGATATGTTGACTGACTACACCTTATTAGCCACGAGTCTACTAGACGGCTTTATCCTTACAACTCCTATACTGAACTTAATTCATGGTTTAAATAAAATGAGGCTTAGAAGGTGATCTTTTAGAAAACTAATACACTCCTAGTGTAATGTACGAAGTACATTATTCCATACACTTTTGCATACAATATTGCAAAAGAGTGCTCAGGGTTAGCTTTTGAATCTGTGTTTGTGGAGCCTTGTCATTCATTCACCCAACTCAAAACAAGACACTTCAGATACTAAAAAAAAACAAAAACAAAAACAAAAAAAACCTAGTGCAAAAGATAGTATGCTTAGATATAAAATGTCCTTATGGAGCCCATAATAGCTTGTTCTGAGCATAAAGCTCAAATGTGGGTATTAATTTATATGTTCCTAATGTTTATAATAAGCCATTGTATTTATCCATTTTGAACAAGCTTAGCTTTTCCATAAAGTTGATATCTTTGGAAATTATTCCATTTTAAAAGTCCCATTTATGCCATGAGCCAATATTACATTTTATAACCCTAAAAATTGCCATCAGCAACTTCTATTCAACAGATAATAAACTGTAAACAGAGCAAAAAAATATATATATATATATAATGGAAATAGCACACATGATCACCTAAAGTTGCAGAGAATAAAATAAAAATACACACAAGCAAAAATTATGATAATCATGAAATACTTTAAGGATACAATGCGTTAGGCCAATCACAAAAGAAAAATTCTCAGGTAGAGAGCCATTGGGGAAAAATGGCAAAGAAGAGGCATAAATGAATACAAAAGTGGCTCAACTCAAAGAGGCATAAATGAATAAAAAGGTGACTTTTTATTGTAGCCCCAGCTCCCTGCACATGGTCCCTGGAAAGCAATGCCAATGAGTGCTTAATTTACTCACTTGCCATGAAATCAGTTCTTAAAGACTGGGTTTTTTAACACTATAAGCTAGGAAGAAGACAAACTTTGAAATACATAATTAACAATTGCATTCATATCAATGTGGTGTTATTTCTTAGAACTAGTCAGTGATAAATTCTACCTTGGAGTGTATGTGTTGAAAGTCATTCTAATACTATCACTTGTGATTCTACAAGGAAAGCTGTTCAAAGGGCCTGCAAAGGCAAGACTGAACACAACAGTGGTTGAAAACTCTGGGGAGAAAACTCTGGATGTTCTGGGACTTGACACGAAACAAAAAGCTACGTGGCAAAACTACTTGTCAGTGTGTTTATACATTAGGAGTATTTTTAAACCAGTCACTGTGCCAGGTTCTAAGGAAAGCAATTATGAGCAAACTAGACAGGGGACCTGACCGTATATGGAAAGCAGAATTAAATGGTATGTCTGATTCAGCACTGAAGTGCTGGGAGGACAAACAAGCAGGTGCATTGAGAGCTTTGGCAGCAGACTCTAACCTGGACTGGGGAAGAGAGTGAAGATACAGAAGGGTTTCCTAGAAGAACTGCTATCCAGGCTGAGATCCGAAGGATGGGTAGAGGTTAGCTAGATGAAGATGAGAGGGGCAACAGTTTTAACCAGTCTTTAAGTGAAGACGCCGAGGTGAGATAGAACACAGAGCTGCGAGAAAACAAAAACCCAATAGAGCTAAAGCCTAAGTCTCCTAGATTGCTGAGAGGGAAGAAATGAACCGGGAGAAAAAGGTAGGGCATAGGACGTAAAAGTCAGAGTAAGCCTCATTAAGGAAGTTTTACCTGAGATAACAGAAAGCCTTTTTTGAGATCAGTGTTTGAAAGGATCTCAAAGACTGATCCTATTCATCTTATAAATGGAAGTTTCTGCTCTCTGACAACATCTCCCCACTTCTCCCTCTCCACCCCCCAGCCCATAGTAACTACTTTGCAATATGTAAGTATATCAAATCAACACATCATACACATTAAACTCACACAGTGTTACATGCCAATTATATCTCAATAAAGCTGGAAAAAATAAAAACAAATAAAGGGACTTCTTTATAGAGAGTGGACTGGAGGAATGCAGCCAAATAGGAAAATGACTTGGAGAGGTCATGGAGGGAAGATGGAAAAAGGTAGATGTTGATAAGGATATTTAAAAAATAGAATTGTAGGGGCGCCTGGGTGGCGCAGTCGGTTAAGCGTCCGACTTCAGCCAGGTCACGATCTCGCGGTCCGTGAGTTCGAGCCCCACGTCGGGCTCTGGGCTGATGGCTCAGAGCCTGGAGCCTGTTTCCGATTCTGTGTCTCCCTCTCTCTCTGCCCCTCCCCCGTTCATGCTCTGTCTCTCTCTGTCCCAAAAATAAATAAACGTTGAAAAAAAAAAAATTTAACATAAATAAATAAATAAATAAATAAATAAATAAATAAATAATAAAAAATAGAATTGTCAAAGCCTGATGAGCGACGGGGTGTGAACAGTGAGGCATAAAGGAGAGTGAGGGATCAAAGCTGCTAGGTGTCTGATTTAGACAACTGGGTGCATGGTGGTACCATTCACCCAAGAGAGGTGGTACCATTCATCCAAGAAAGGAAATGTCAAGGGAAGAGCAATTTGAGTTTGGCACACAGATGAGTTTTGGGCATGTTGAGACAGAGATTCCTGTGAGCCTCCCAAGGAGAGATGTCCAGAAAGAGCTGTGTCTGTGGAACTGGAGCTGTGTCTGTGGACTGGATAGAGGTCTGAGAGTTATCAGATTGTAGTTGGCATCTGAAATCATGGGAGTGGGTGATGTCTCCCCAGAAAAATGTGTGCTATGAGAAAAGAAATGATGTAGGAAGGAACCTCAGGAACCATAAATGTGCATTGATCAGAGAAGATCAGTGTCTCAGCCCAGGTTTTATTTCCTAAGAAGCAAAGTTGAAAGTAAAGCAACATGCTACCCTTTATTGGGGGAGAGGGTGTGATAGCAGGGCAGTAAGAATAAAAGAAAAATAGTAGTGAGGAAGAAATGTCAGGAAAGCAAACCCCTGGTGGTACGTTACCCACATGGAACAGCCTAATGTGTAGTCTTGGGGGACATCCCCAGAGAGACCCTGTGGAACTACAAGTCTGTAAGGCTGGGAAAGAGTATGCAATTTACCTTCCGGGTCCTTCCAGCTCTTGCTCCTCACTGATCAAAATGTGCCTTTTAGGGTGTTAACTCCCTCAGCCCTTCTAGGCAGCACCTGGGGAAATTAGAGTCTCCATGGGTTCAGTCCGGTCAAGCCTCAGTGCTAGAGCTTGTAGTGCCCTTAGTAATGGATGTGATGTGGGTTTGGTCACAGCTGAATCCATCAGTACCTTTGGGAAACACTGAGACAGGAAGTCCTGCTAAGAGATGAAACGATGTCATTAGTAGCTGGAATGTTGTAAATGATAGAATGATGTGAGCCTCAATGGATTTTCTTCAGCTATGAATCAGAGCAAGCAACCAATGGCCTGAAACAATTTGGGGTAGTACCCAAACTGGGTCAGGTATATCCCGTGGAGAAACCTGAGAAGGAGTAGCAGGAGAAGTGAGAGAAAACAAATAATGCCAAAAATAGCAAGAAAATGCCGTATTTCAAGAATGAGTCATCGTTTCTGTCAAGTCAAATAAAACACATGCTGAAGCGTAAATGGATGGATCCCCTGTGCTTCTGATACTTCAGTTTTCCCGTAGGAACCATGCCTTCTCTACTCCTGCTTTACTTGGTGTGGGTTGAGTGGACCTCACTCAACTGTTCCCAGTTTAAACAGTGAGTGTGTGACCTCCCTGAGCCCAGGGATGGCCTGTGAGGAAAACAGGCAAATGAGAGTCCATGTCAGGAATTTCACTGGAATTACTGGTAAAGAGCTGGAAGCCTGGACTTCTAAATGCTATGAGAATAAAAGCCTCTTTTTTTTCTTAAGTCCGTTGGAGTTGCTTTTCTGTCATTTGTAAACAAAAGACACCTGATTACTTTTTTAATTTTTATTTTATTTATTTAAAAAAAATTTTTTTTCAACGTTTATTTATTTTTGGGACAGAGAGAGACAGAGCATGAACGGGGGAGGGCCAGAGAGAGAGGGAGACACAGAATCGGAAACAGGCTCCAGGCTCTGAGCCATCAGCCCAGAGCCTGACCCGGGGCTCGAACTCCCGGACCGCAAGATCGTGACCTGGCTGAAGTCGACGCTTAACCGACTGTGCCACCCAGGCGCCCCTACTTTTTAAATTTTTAAACAGAAAAATAACCATTAGGTTTAATGACAAAAGTTATTTTTTAATCTAATTTATTGTCAAGTTGACTGACATACAGTGTATACAGTGCTTGGTTTTGAGGGTAGATTCCTGTGATTCATCACTTAACATCCAATACCCAGTGCTCATCCCAACAAGTGCCTCTCCCCACCCCTCCCCCATCAGCCCTCAGTTTGTTCTCTGTACTTAAGAGTCTTTTATTGTTTGCCTCTCACTCTGTCTGAAACTATTTTTCCCCTTCCCTTCCCCCATGGTCTTCTGTTAAGTTTCTCACGTTCCACAAATGAGTGAAAACATATGGTATCTGTCTTTCTCTGACCGACTTATTTCACTCAGCATAATACCTTCCAGTGCCATCCATGTTGCTGAAAATGGCATAATCTCATTCTTTCTCATTGCCAAGTAGTATTCCATTGTATATATAAACCACATCTTCTTTATCCATTTATCAGTTGACGGACATTTAGGCTCATTCCATACTTTGGCTATTGTTGAAAGTGTTGCTATAAACATTGGGGTACATGTGCCCCTATGAATCAGCACTCCTATATCCTTTGGATAAATAACTAGTGCTATTGCTGGGTTGTAGGGTAGTTCTATTTTTAATTTGTGAGGAACCTCCACACTGTTTTCCAGAGCAGCTGCACCAGTTTTCATTCCCACCAACAGTGCAAGAGGGTTCTCATTTGCCCACATCCTCACTAGCATCTGCTGTTTCCTGAGTTGTTAATTGTAGCCACTCTGACCGGTGTGAAGTGGTATCTCAGTGTGATTTTGATTTGTATTTCCCTGATGATGAGTGATGTTGAGCGTCTTTTCATGTGTCTGTTGGTCATCTGGATGTCTTCTTTGGAAAAGTGTCTATTCATGTCTTCTTCATGTCTATTCATTTCCTCACTGGATTATTTGTTTTTCAGGTGTTGAGTTTGGTAAGTTCTTTATAGATTTTGGATACTAACCCTTTATCCGATATGTCATTTGCAAATATCTTTTCCCATTCCGTCGGTTGCCTTTTAGTTTTGGTGATTGTTTCCTTTGCAGTGCAGCAGCTTTTTATCTTGATGAGGTCCCAATAGTTCAGTTTGATTTCCCTTGCCTTCAGAGATGTGTTGAGCAAGAAATTGCTGTGGCTGAGGTCAAGGAAGTTGTTGCCTGTTTTCGCCTCTAGGGTTTTGATGGCTTCCTGTCTCACATTTAGGTCTTTAATCCATTTTGAGTTTACTTTTGTGTATGCTGTAAGAAAGTGGTCTAGTTTCATCTTCTGCACATTGCTGTAATGAAAAAAGTTATTGATAACTTCAGAGAGTATGGTTTCAGTATGGCAGCCCTGGTAGAATTCAGGGACATTCTTACTCCACGTGAAGAATTCACCTTCTTTATGCTTAAAACACAGTTTCACCTACTTGTGAAAGGATGGAGGAAGTCAAACTAAACGTTTAGAGAACCCATGTCAGAAAGCAGAAGGGGCATCTGCAAGCAATCTTGGCATCTTGGCAGCATGTTGTTCTGGACTCCATCTAAGAAAGAGGTATGCTACATCACCCAGGGTAGGGGTGGGGGCTTTTCAGTGTTGCCAGAGCCCAGACAGAGCCCCATTCATTTTAAAAAATTGTAAAGTCAACATGACAACACATAGATCTGATCTTAATTTTCTCTTTTCCTCAAGTACTTAACACTGTTCCAAGTATGTAGTGCGTTTTTATTAAATATAGGTCCATTAAAGATACTCAATATACCAGAACAAGGGGAAGTTCACAGGAGTCACTCGATCTGCGGTTTGACAGAAAACAGTGTCCTGGGGTGCCTGGTAGCTCAGTTGCTTGAACGTCTGACTTTTGATTTCAGTTCAGGTTATGAGCCCAGGGTCGTGGGATTGAGCCCTGTATCAGGCTCTGTGCTGAGCATGGAGCCTGCTTGGGATTCTCTCTCTCTCTCTCTCTCTCTCTCCCTCCCTCTCCCTTTGCCCTTCCCTTGCTTGCAGTCTCTAAATAAATAAACAAGCAAACAAACAGTGTCCTTCTGTCCTTCTGATGGCCCAGGAAAATTACCATTTGATTCTGACATCTGGTCATCCTAGTGACTATGGAAGTAGAAATATTTGCACCAGTTCTGTGTAGTTCTTCACTTCACCACCGCTCGCATATTTCCATGGACTCCTAGCAATCTGTCACCACAGCCTCAATTTTCCTTCACAGAGTTTCTCACATCCACTCTTTTTTTCCTATTCAAAATACATTACAAAATTTAGATGCACACTACCTCTGGCTTAGAATAGAATAACACCCCCCCCCCAATTGATCTTTGGGCCTCTAGCCATGGCTTGCTCCATCTGTCACCATATATTCTACTACCGGGTGAATAATCCCAAAGTTAATTGAATATCCCGGCACCAGTTAAATCATGCAGTGAAAGACCACATTCCTAAATATCTATCAGGGAATTTCACTTATGTATTTGTTTGCTTTTTTATTTTTTTTTTCAGAGCACATAGTCTGCCTTTATTTATTACTATTCATTGAGTGTGTTTCTGTCTTCTTATCTCTTATTCTTCATGACTTGATTATGAATTCTTTGAGGTTAGGATGTGTTTCAGTCTGTCTCACTTCATGGGTGAGATGAATTAAAGGAAGGAATATTTTCCGTGACTGATTTCACACCAACGTACAGCATGTTGGTATTGAGTTCTGTGCTTCCAATTATCACAAATTAAGGACCACAGTATGGTGTGTGGGCATTGACCACAAGCTATGTTCAAATGTCTGCCATCCCTGTACTTATTCTTCTCATTATTTCATGGAAGTCAGTGTCAGTTCCGATGCAATGTGTTTTTAACATATTTCTAGACATATAGAAAATATAAGGTTGGTATGAGCACACTGAGGATGTTATGGAAAAATGATACTTTGTGGTTTTGTACTGGCTGAAGCAATATTTTCTTTATATGAAATATCGTCCTTGTCTTTCAATTGCAACAAGATTTTCTAAAAAAAAATGCTTTTATTTCTTTTTAACATCTTTGACACAGGTTCTCTTTATTTTAGTTGGGGTTTAATTGGCATATAACATTCTATTAATTTCAGGTATTCTATAATTTTTGTTATAAGAACTTTTAAGATTTACTCTCTTAGCAATTTTCAAATATGCAATACAGTATATAACTGTATACAATATATAACTACAGACATATAACTATAGTCACCATGCTGTACATTACATCCCTGTGACTTACTTATTTTATAACTGAAAGTTTGTACCTCTTGTTCCCCTTCATCCATTTCACCCACCTCATTACCCCCTTCCTCTGGCAACCACTTATCTATTGTCTATATCTATGAGCTTAGCATTTTTTCGTTTGTTTTGTTTTTATTTGATTTCAGTTTTGTATGTGGGTTTTGGTTTTTGTTTTTGTTTTTAGATTCCCCATACAAGTGAAATCATACAGTATTTATCTTTCTCTCTCAAAATTATTTCACCTCACATAATGCTCTCAAGATCCATCCATGTTGTCACAAATGGCAAGATGCCAATCTTTTTTAATGGCTGGGTAATTATTCCATTTTACATCTGCTTTATCCATTCATGCATCTATGGACACTTCAGTTGTTTCCATATCTTGGCTATTGTAAATAATGCTGCAGTGAACATGGGGGTTCATATATCCATTTGAATTAGTGTTTTCAATTTTTTCAGATAAATACCCTAAAGTGGAATTGCTGGATCATATACTGTTGTTCTGTTTTTAATTTTTTGAGGACCTCCACACTTTTCCCATGGTGACTGCACCAATTCATGTTCCCACCAACAGTACACAAAAGTTCCTTTTTTTCCCCACATGTTCACCAACACTTGTCATTTCTTCTCATTTTGATGATACCCATTCCAACAGGTGTGAGGTGCTATCTCACTAGGGTTTTGATTTGCATTTTCTTGATAACCATTAGAGATGGTGAGCATTTTGCCATGTGTCTGTTGCCATTTCTATGACTCTTTTGGAAAAATGTCTATTCAGATCCTGTGCTCATTCTTTAATTAGAATGTTTATTGTGGGTTTGCTTTGTTTTGTTTTTGTTTGTTTTTGTTTCGCTGTTGAGTTGTATGAGTTCTTTATATATTTTGGATAGTAAACCCTTATTGGATATATGATTTACAAATATTTTCTCCTATTGAGTAGGTTGCCTTTTTATTTTTATTGATGATTTCTTTTGCTATGTGTTGATGTAATTCCACTTGTTTATTTTCGCTTTTCTTGCCTTTGCTTTGGAGTCAGATCCAAAAAAAAATGGTTGATGATGTCAAGGAGCTGACAACCTATGTTTGTTTCTAGGAATTTTATGGTTTCATATCTTATATTCAAAGCTTTAGTCCATTTTGAGTTAATTTTTGTGTATGGTATAAAATAGTAATCTAGATTCATTCTTTTGCATATGGCTGTCTAGGTTTACCAACACCATTTTTTAAAGAGAGTTTTTTCCCCTGTGTATTATGTGCTTTCCTCTTTTGTCATAGATGAATTGCCCGTATGTGCATGGATTTATTTATGGGCACTCTGTTCTGTTCCGTTGATCTGTCGGTCTGTTTTTATGCCAATGCCATATTGCTTTGATTACTATAGCTTTCTGTCATAATTTGAAATCAGGGAGCATGATGCTTCCAACTTTGTTCTTCATTCTCAAGATTGCTTTGGCTATTTGGGGTCTTTTGTGATTCCACACAAGTTCTGGGATTATTTATTCTATTTTTGTGAAAAATGCCACTTGGATTTTTTTTAAGTTTGTTTATTTATTCTGGAGGGGGATGCAGAGAGAGAATTCCAAGCAGTCTTTGTACTGTCAGCACAAAGCCCAGCGCAGGACTCGAACTCACAAACAGTGAGATGACCTGATCTGAAATTCAGAGTTGAACGCTTAACCGGCTGGAACACCCAGGCACCCCAAATGCCATTGGAATTTTGATAGAGATTGCATTGAATCTGTAGGTTACTTTGAGTGGTATACACATTTAAACAATATTAATTATTTCAATTCATGAGCTATCTTCATTTACTTCTGTCATCTTAAATTTTCTATTATCAATGTCTGATAGTTTTATAGGTCTTTCAGCTCCTTGGTTAAATTTATTCCTAGTATTTTATAATTTTTGATGCAATTGTAAATGAGGTTTTTTTCTTCATTTCTTTTTCTGACAGCTTGTTGGGTGTAGAATAGGTTTTTGTGTTGATTTTGTATCCTGTAGTTTTTACTGAATTCAGTTATTATTTCTAACAGTTTTTTGTGAAATCATTAGGGTTTTCTATATATCATGTTGCCTGCAAAATAGTGACAGTTTCATTTCTTCCTTTTCAGTTTAGATGACTTCTATTTCTTTTTCTTGCCTTAATACTCTGGTTAGGCCTTCCAATACTATGTTGAATAAAAGTGGTGACAGTAGATGCCCTTGTCTTGTTCTTAACTTTTAAGGAAAAGCTTCCAGCTTTTCACTGTTGAGTATGATGTTAGCTGTGAGTTTGTCATATATGGCCTTTATTATTTTGAGTTACATTCCCTGTATGCCTACTTTATTACGAGCTTTTATTATAAATGGATGCTAAATTTTATCAAATGCTTTCTGCCTCTATTGAAATGGCCGTATGATTTTGACCCTTCATTTTGCTAATGTGTTGTATCACATTGATTGACTTGCAGACGTTGAACCATCCTTGCATCCCTGGACTAAATCCCACTTGATCAAAGTGTATGATCCTTTTAATGTGTTGTTGAGTCTGGTTTACTAAGATTTTTTAAAGGATTTTTGCACCCATGTTCATCAGGGATATTGGCCGGTAATTTTCTTTTCTTGTGGTGTCTTTGTCTGGTTTTGGTACCAGGGTAATGATGGCCTTGTAAAATAAGTTTGGAAGCATTTCCCCTCTTCAATTTTTGGAGGAGTTTCCAAAGGATTGGTATTAATTCTTTTTTTAATGATTTTAGAATTTACTAGGGAAGCCATCTGGTCCTAACAGGAATGCTTTGTTTTAATCTTTCACAGGCTCTTAATTAAACCTTTCAAACTGTTTTAAAGATTCAAAGAATGCCTAAAAGCTGTGTATTTTTAAATAAACCTTCTTTTGAATATAATCCTGGGTTCTCACAGTACCTGCAAAAACCAAAACATCTGTTTTGAAAGGGAAAGAGAATGCATTGCAAGATTATTCCCTACTGGGAAAAGTGTATTTTTTAAAGAATAACACTGATACATCTTTTTGTATTCAACCTATAATTTAATTTTTGCACATTTTGTATTCATATTTGCATGATAAAAAAGGTATCATATCTTTTTTTAAAGTGCCTCTTTATGGTTGAAATGCTAAAGAGAGACACCCAAGGAATCAAAGAAGAATAACAATTTTCAAGTCTCATATTGGAATGATTTGCATAACTCTCTAATATTCACCTCATTAAGTCTCATTAGCAAATGACTTCTCCCTTGTGGAAGGTGTGGGAGAAATCTTACTTGGAAATTTTTATGGAAGCTCAATAATGTCATTCAGTACTTTATATGGAATTATTTCCATCTAGAACTTTTGGCCTTCAATATTTAAGAAATCATCCCAACTATCTTTTAAGAGAAGTTAGAATTTAGACCAGTCAATTTAGTACACAAAGGATCTCCTCATATTAACTAGCCATACTGCAGCTTAGCCAAAGCACTGCCAGACAGGTGGGACCAATCAATTGTTCGCAGAAGAAACCTACCATTTTTTAGAAGAAGGAGAAAAGCCTCTTATTCTCAAAACATTAGAACAAAGACAAAGCATGAAAAATATCTACTCTCCTCTTCACTGAGACACTTAGCAAAAACTGTTTCTGAGGAGGTTTTAAAGATGCAGATTCATTGGAGTAAATCTGAGATATGCCAATCCACTTATGTTGGTTAGAATCCCTGTAGCATAATGGTGTGGGTGGTTGAGTATTACAACTACCATTTTTTAAAGTAATTTCTGCCAGAGCTCTTCTAAGCACTGTATGTTTAATTACCTAAACAACTCTTTTAGGTAAACAAACTTATTTTTGTTCCCTTTTACCAAGAAAGAAACAACTATAGATAACTTAAAGAAGTTGCTTGTGGTCCTCCACTAGGAAGTGTCAGAGTCAGGTCAAACCTTGGCTCTGATACTCAAAGCATGTTCATCTATAAAGAGATGCAAAGAAACAGAGCCCAGGAAGACCGGAATGTGATATTCTTTTTATCACATTAAACCACGTTCCCTCTTGCCATTATGAATTTGTATCTAGGGTAATAGTCCCATTTGGGGGTTGTTATGGGATTATTTTATGTGCTAGGGTCTGTATTAGTCAGCTCAGGCTGCCATAACAAAATACCATATACTAGGTATAGTAAACAACAGAAATTTATTTCCTCCCGGTTCTGGAGGCTGGAAGTCTAAGGTCAAGGTGTCAGCATTGTTGGGTTCTGATGAGAGCTTTCATGCTGTGTCCTCACATGACAGATACACAGCAAGCTCTGTGGTGTCTATTCTTATATGAATACTAATCTCATCATAAGACCTCCATCTCATGACCTCATCTAAATATAATAGTCCCCCAAAGGCCCCACCTCAAAATACTATCACTAATCCAGGTTTGGGGGTTAAAAATGGGAAAAAACCTAGATATTTACTTCAAGGAAATAAAAATGTAAGGGGATACGTAAGCAAGTTATGACAGCCTTATAGATTGTAAAATAAAGAAATATGCAAGGTATCCTGAAAACACCAAGGAAGATGCAATTAGTTTTGTCTGGGACTCAGGGGAAGGATGGCTTCAAAGCAACTTTTACAAAAGAAGAGATCGAACTGAATCTGGAAGTGTGTGTGGTTGGCTAATGTTACAGAGGGGTCCATCAGCCCTACTATTCCACTCAAGTAGGCTGGAGTTTGATCTGTTACCTCTATGATCAAGGTATACAGTTCAGTGTTCCTTTATGAGAATTATTATGTCCCAGGTTGAGAACACATACAAACCAAATCACTCTTCCTACAAGTTCCAAATTGACAAGCCCTCACTATGGCCTCAGTGTTCATATCATTGTTCTGATCTCTCCCTCTAATCATGATCAAACATCAAAGGGATATCATATACTTAAAGGGATATCATATACTTAATTTTTTTAATGTTTATTTACTTTTTGAGAGACAGAGAGACAGAACATGAGTGGGGGAGGAACAGAGAGGGAGACACAGAATCCGAACAGGTTCCAGGCTCTGAGCTGTCAGCACAGAGCCCAGTGCAGGGCTCAAACTCACGGACGGCAAGATTATGACCTGAGCGGAAGTCAGACGCATAACCAAATGAGCCACCCAGGCACTCCAGAAAGTCTTTAAAATGAAGGAGAGTGACCAAAACAAAACAAAAATAAACTTAGAAGAACATAGACTGTGCCCCCCACCAAAAAAAAAAAGTAAACAAAAGGGAGAAAACCCCTATTATTAATATTCTAAGAGAAATAAAAAAAAGATTTTGCCACACCAAAATAGGACCAGAATGCTTAAAATATTGCAGAAAACAAAACTACATTCTTGGAAATTAAAATCTTTATAGCATGAATAAAGAAGCCAATAACAATGTATAAATTTCTTCTCTGTAAAGAAGAACAGAAGGGAAAGAAAAGATACAGTTAGAAGAATAGTTTAAATCCACTCCCAACATTAAATTAATAGGGGTTTGAGAAGAGAGGAGGGAGAAATCAATGAAACAATTCAAGAATAAATCCTAGGGCAGTAGCACCTGAGTCAGCCTGAACATCAGCAGTGCCTAAAATGTATCCACAATAAGGCCCATCCCTGAAATTTCAGAGCAGTTGGGTACAATGAGAAGATGCCATAAGCTTCTACAGAAAAAAAAAAGCATGTGCCAAATACAAAAGATCAAAAATTAGGATGGCTTTATATTTTTGCAGGCTCAGTGAAGGCTGGAGGACAATGGAGAAAAAAGCTCCGAAATGGAAAATTAGAGGAAAAATTCTTTCCTACTTAAAATACAGACCAAGCCAGGGGCACCTGTGCAGCTCAGTTTGGTTAAGCATCTGACTCTCAATTTTGGCTTGGGTCCTGAGCTCACAGTTTGTGAGTTTGAGCCCCACATCAAGCTCTGTGATGACAGCACGGTGCCTTCTTGGGATTCTCTCTCTTCTTCTCTCTCTCTCTCTGCCCCTCCCCAGTTCATGTTTGTTCTCTCTCTCTCAAAATAAGTAAAAACTTTAAAAAATGATCTAAAAAATATAGACCAAGCCAAACTACCAATCAAGCAAGAGTATATAATAAAGACATTTGTGGACAAGCAGTATCTGCAAACATTAATCACACACACACACACACACACACACACACACACACACACACCACATACACACACTCACTTTTCCTCGTAAAATACCAGATGATTTGTTCCACCCAACAAGACAACAAACGAAAATGAAAAGGAGGAACTCATAAGAAATCAGAAATAGGATCTTTCAAACTGAAGAGCAGTAATGAGAACTCCCTCAGTTATGAAGAAAGATCCCAGGGTGATTGGTGCTCTCGGGCTTAGTGCAGGTGGACACAGGGATGAAAGCACACAGCTACCGGCAGCTAAAATTCTATACTATGTCCACAGTCACTCTTCTCTGCAAGGTTCAGCTATGGCATAAATAAACTTGGAGAGGCAGGTGCTGGTGGTAGGGAGGGGTGGTAAGAATCAGTATGAGGAGGTAAACAGATGGACGTAAGGCTATGATGACAAGTCAGCATCGGTCAGGGAGGGGATGGGGTGAGTCTGAGCCATAAAGGATCCAGGGATTTGCCTCCTCTGCTTCAACCAGAACAAGTCCACTTCCATCTCTTGGACATATTTAAATATAGATGAAGGAACATTTTCTGGCAAAAAAAAATATTGACAATCACTACTCTAAATCATAGGTGGTCCTTGAAGTATTTTAGGCGGGTGGGTGACATAATCAGATTTGAATTTTAGAAATATAGCTTTGGCTTCAGGGTACAGAATAGATGAGAGGGAAGAAACACAAAAGAGACCATTTAGAGGTTGCAGTGGAACAAGCAAAGTGGTTTAAGAGTTACAATAAGGATAGACAAGGAAGAAATGACAGAATGTATCTTTATTTTTAAAAAGTAGGCAGAATCAAGATAGAACTTGGTGAGACTGGGTATGAGACAATGACAATGGCACTCAGATTTCTAGCTTAGACTATTGTGTCGATGGTGATCTGTCTTCCAGAATACAAAGAAAATACAGGAGAAAGAGCTCAGAGAGAAAGATGAAGATGTCCATTTTGGATGTGAAGCATCTGAACAGAGATGTCTAGTAGGTAGCAGGATATATGTATGGGTTTGGGATGGAAATAGGCATGCATATTTTGGCATCCTGAACAATAGGGGTTTGTAAACATGGGTATGAAAGAGATCACCCCAGCCCCGTGAAGAACGTGTAAAGTGAGAACGGAGAGACGTAAACTTGTGGTGGATCATGAGCAGATATGGCTCATGGGAAGTCAGGAACACTGAAATAATTGCCAAGTTGGAAAAATTGTGTTGGAAATAAAGCAAGCCCCACTTACTTTGAATCTGCAAAGAAAATTAAACAAAACTCATCTGCTCTGGCCAACTCTCATGGGCCCTGTCTACCAGAGAGACCAGAGGGACAGCTCCAAGGAGATGGACCTCAGAGAGCACAAGGCAGCTGAGAGAAGAGGTGACCGAAACTGCGTTCCCTAAGCACTAGCCTTGCTGTCAGGAAAAACCTGTCTGGGGCTGATTTTGCTACCATTCTGAACCACATCTACCATTGATTCCCCATTTTACACCCCCTATGTTTCAATTTGGAAAATCTGATTCAGGAACTTGTTTGGATCTCAGCCTTGAAAATTGGCATCGATTTTTAAGCATGAGAATATTTTTGTGGCTTACAGATTTCCAGCAGCTATTATTTTATACACCGGGAAACATTTAGCAAACTAAAGAAACAAAAAAAGTGAGGTGGATAGAATTATAGAATCCTATGTTGGGGGTTATTTGTGGCTTAGGGCAATGAGCCTCATAAATTAGATTACAAAACACTTTGTAATTTGCATTTGTATTTAAAAATTGTACTTCCCCAAAGCATAAGTTATTTTAGGCTTTGAATTTGCGAATTGGAATAACTGTTTTTGATTTTTCATGGTTACTCTAAAATGTCTAATTCTAACCACCTCCCTAATCCCCAAACTAAATATAGTTCTCATTCATTATTCCTATCAGCTCTTTTGTAACCACGGCCCCTACCAATTTTTCTCTTATTTTAAAGTGAAGCCTTAACAGTGTTCTGTATTTCTGAGGTTGCCTCCAGCTAAGACTCTTCAGGGCAGATAAAGAAACCTATAAGTAAGGAAAGATCAGGGAAGTCACTAGTAAATTAACATGTTACCAAAATAACTGAAGATTTTGTTAAAAATCCATTTAGTGTAAGTGAATTTTTTTTAATACAAGGGTATTCTTTGTGTTGTCTAATCTCAAGCATTAGGAAAGTCAATATGCAGTAGATGAAGTTCTTGCTTTCCTTGTTTTGGCTATTTTGTTCTGGCTAGAAACGGTATCTAAAACATTTCAACTTTCATACTGTTTTAAAGGGCTGCTTACATATGGAAGGCTGTCTTTCGAAATAGCTATCTAAGCATGTCTGAAGTTGCTAGTATATATCAGCCGATCAGAAGAGTTGTGTAAATATTTCATAGGTATATAATGAAACCTTTTAAGATGTCAGAATCCATTTTAGAAACTGAAATAATATAGTATTACGTGTATTGAATTATATTCACTTTAACAGACTAGTTGGTCAATATCTGCATTTAATTATATTCATTTGGGTGCATTTTACATATGCATTATATAAGAAGCAAAGCATGCCCCGCTCTGTGCCCACGGCCAATTGTCAGAATAGGAAACCAGGACTCCCACACATAAGCAAGTAATCCTCTCTCATCTTTTGTGTTGAAAGTCTATCCCCTCATTGTTCATTTCTCCTTTTAGAAAGCTGAAAGAAGAAAAAGTACACCGTCGTGGTTTCCATGTTGCAGGAGCTTTATGTGGCTCATCATTCTATCTGCAGTGCCTAAAATAGTCCCCCCACACAATGAGCTCTCAGTATGTACTTGCTGACTGAATGAATGGTGCCAACTATGTGTGCATTCTATACGATATTCAGTGGCTACGGTACAGAGGGAAGAGTCCTGCTTGTGGAAGAAGGAGCACTGAAATCGGTTCCGTATCCTGCCCCTTCTAGGGTGACCTCGGCCAAGTCTGTATCTCAGAGTTTGGGGTTCCTCCTTTGAGAAATGGGGATAAAGCAATCCTGCCCTGTCCTTCAGCGTTCAGTGGAACAAATGGAGAAAACCCTGTAAACATCCAAATAACCAAAAGAACAAAAGAAATCAGGATGACAGAAGCCAAAGCAGATCTCTTGCTTTATCTTAGCAGTCCATGTACCTCTTTGTTTACAGTCCTCTTTTAATTATTTGCATTAATGAAGGGCAGCCAAGGCATGAATAATCCCTAGCACTTCTGTTTGCCTTTGGAATTAAATTTGAATGTGTTCTGTGTACATTTCGAAAGTGTCTTCTGACAAAATCATGAAATCACGCTGTGAAGATCCTGTTCCATGGCATTGGCTTGGGGGTCAACTTGTGACAGTCTATCTCCTGTGCATTAACAGATGCTTATCAGATCCCCAGTAACAGTTGTGAGGTGAATGTCATAAACATAACGTATTGTCCTGTGGGAAAATTGAATTTGGTAGTGAGAATGTCGTACAAGCTTCTTGAGTAAACTTTGGAAACAGTCATTTTGTGTATTTGTTTGCTTTACGTGGGAAGAAATTAGTTGGGTTTATCATTGGGGAACTGAGGCAATGGATGTTCAAAGTTCTAATTTATCACCGCTTGGCATATTATATGTAAATGAACCTTACCCATTCAGATAATTTGATGGTGCACTCTTGAATAAATGAATATATCACACCATGAAGATATTGAGTCTTTAAAATAAGTACTGTATTCATAACTTCCCTTCCACTCAGTGATTTATCATCGATAAAACATGAGTTTCTGAAATAGTGTTGAAATAATTTATTTGTTTTCTAGTCTATGCATTTGTTGATCTGGATAGTAATTTTATCCTCCCTCTGCAGCAATTGGCTGGTAAACTATTCCTTGCAACTTCAGGAAGTGAAGTATTACCTACTCATTTCTCTCCCTTATGCCTACAAGCTACACTGTAATTCTAACCTGTCCTACTTTGCTATGGACATATTTTTAAGTGTCAGAATGGTCTGCATATTTACACTGGAGTGTATATCTGGGATGCAGGGGTTATTCAAGGCTCTTGAAATGGAGCAGCGATGAGAAGAAAAAAGTGACTAAAAAGTGAGGGGCTCAACCCACTTGGAAGGCATATCATTGTAGCCCCTCCTCAACATGGAATTCTTCATTTTCGACCCTCCAAGTGGCCATCCAATTAGAAATCATTCATATCTCCATGGAATCCCTTTGACACCGGGCTTGCCTATGCCAAGGTCACAAAGTTAAACTGGTACCACAGCCAAGAGGTAACACAAGGGATACACATTCCACTCCATCCCCTGGTAGCTACTGAGCCAGCTTCTGAGAGACTTACTTGGGTTTGTCTCTCCCATCCTCATGAGCAGCACTGACCAGCTCCATGAGGACCCATCTTCATGCTGCATTTTCTGTAACAGTAGAGGCCACCGTGAGACTTCAGATCCTGGCTCCAGCACTTACCAGCCGTGCATCAGGATAATTATAGGTAACTTGTGATGCTTTGGAAGGATTAAATAGATGAGACATGAGAAATACCTTAGGGCCCTGCATGTATTAGACTCTCAAGTTTTTAATAGATAAATGTGACTGTCAGGTACATTGCACCTCTGCTTTTGCTGGCACTGTGACGACAAAGAATTATGAGACTAAGGTGCTTCAACATGGTTTGTCATGCTGGATGGAGACAGCAGACCGCTTCATTGTCATTCTGTAATCTATTGAGTCCGTGCTGATTTCTGATGTAAAGGTCAGAATAGATTTGGCCACCCGGTGGGCTGCACCCTCTCTGGCTGGCCAGACGCCTCGGGGGATGTCTGCCTGCTTAGCTGAACTGGAGCCAGTCCTGACATGGTGTCATGGTTTAGGGGCAACATGATTTCCTGGATGGGGCACAGGAGCAGGATTCATGGGACCTGGGCTTTCTGCCAGGTCCCAGCACTAATTTGGCAACTGATGTTGGGCAAACCACTTTCCTTCTCTTCTTTCTATTAAAGGAAGATAATTGATCTTATGGCCATACCTCACAAAGATATAGTGAAGACTAATGTAGGATATTGGGATCAGATTAGGAAGGAAACACCACAGAACACACAATTAGTTTTATAATCTATAATTAAGTATACGGAGAGTAAGGAAATAGCCACATGTGAATTATACATTTAAAAGTAGACCTTGCTTTTTTGTTTATTCCTTTCTAAGAAAACTGAAGACCCTATATGCTTGATCTGACATTAGTAGAGATGATGGCCTGGAAGACCCCACTGAATGATATTATGGAGGTTTCAATGCATCAGACATATATAATACCAAAGCTGCTAGTGAAATGATTAATGGTAGATCATATAGCCCAGGAGAAAAGGCAAGATGTGATCAGTTGTTGTTGATTTACGAAGAAAAGAAATCTATCACAGATACTTAGAGATTGAAGGTTCAGGGTCTTGAGCCCATTTTCGATATGGGCATGCAATGGACAGTAGTCAAGAATCATTTAAACACAGCTGTGCAGAACATCTCTTGAAGTTCTCCTCCACATCCTCCATGACCATGCCACTCAGCCAAAGGATGAAGAAGGATGACATACAGAGTGAGAGACATGCCTGGCCAGTCCGCCTGGGTGGGGAGCTGTCCACTGGACCCTCTGGGTATCAGGACACTATCCTCTCCCTGGTTATGCAACCTCTCCCCACCCCCTTCTACCAAGGGAACATCCTCACTCAACACTTCAGAATAGCATGGGTTGATGGGCATTAAGTATTTCAGCACCCTCCGAGTGCATCTCCAGATACTCAGCACAGGCAATTTAAGAAAGCTGGCACTCCAAAATTCAGGATCCTGACACAAACACATTTACATTATTCAGTTAGTTGAAAGCACATTCAGAGCACAGATACCCTGTTTCAGGCCCATTAGCTGTAGTCCCATGGTCAGTAAGCTCATGCTGCAGTCTGGACCTTTAGCTGTTTTCTGTCTCTCCATTCCTTCCCAGTCAGGCGTGACTGTCCTTGGACCATCACAAATACTGGGACCGTGATGCCCTTTACTGTTTGAGCATCAGGCCACCACTTGGTTTCTGGCTGAAGCTGCTCTTTTCACAGCCCCTGGACTTCCAAGTTGATAGGTCACAATTTAACACACTGGATTCATAAAAACCAATAAAATAGAACTTTTTTTAATTTTCTCTGGCTGACCTACTCCTGCTTACCAGCCTCTACTTCCCGGGGCTGGGCCAAGAAAGTGGGGGAGATGTCTACATAGCAATCCCCAGTTAGTTTTAGTCTAGATCATGTCTGTTGGGGAAACAATCTATCAAAGTGATTCACTCCTAACAGACCTGCTCCTCCCCACTCTCCCCTGCACCTCCCCCACATGGTGGCTGGCTTCCCAGGAGTGGGAGCTTCCCATCCCCCTGTTGTCAGGATGCAGAAAGGGATCTTGGCCTCACGGGAGGCCTCACCAGAGAGGCCTGGTCCCCCTGCACTGGCTGGTCCTGGCTATCCTCTGGCTGATCTCTGCTGAGATGAGGTGGATGCATTCTTAACTGTAGAGTCGGCCTGTGTTTCTGCTCGGGCCTTGGCTGGTGTATCTCCCAGTGTGTTCTTTCAGTCAGGCCATGCTCCTGGGGAGCCCAGCACCCTGCGGCTGAACAAGCCTATCTCTAGCCAGGTCATTTGTACATCCTGAGAGGCCCATCCATCAGTACTTGCATTCAGCATCACTTAGCCCATGCCAAAATGAACCCCTCTGAGGATGGCCAGCTCTCATGGCCATTCCTTACTCCATAGGAAACAATAATCTCTGGTCTGTTCTGTTCTACACAAGAGCCCAAGCTGGCTGAGGAGCACTGACCCAGCCCCCTTCCTGCCCAGGTGCCCTGAGCTACCATATTTGCTTCTTGTGGTTACTCGAAATCATAGCCTTGCCCTCAGTCTCTCCAGACAGTCCAAAACTATGAACAAAAGCATCTCAACTCAGACTTGCTATCAACATTCTCATCATGCCTGTAACCCCCGCCTGGCCAGGAATGGTGTCCATAACATCTTTCTCAGCTTTTTTTTTTTTTTTGAAAGTGTATTTCTCTTGAACATCCCAATCATTGTTAATCCAGCTGTGACTGACTCCACAGTTCTATTTTTTCTCCCATTTTGTTTGGAAATTATTATTGTTTTATTACTTTTCTCACTGGGGTCATACTTTACCCTTAACCATCAGATGGGCCTGCTATATACACTGATCCTTAGAATCTTTTGAATTATTCATACAACAGATTTTCATTGAGCTAAGCTTTGTTCTTTTTGCTGGCAATAAAAAGTTAATAAAATGTTCTGCCCTTGTAGCACTTACAATCTGGTGAATGGCTCAAAGTTTTGTAGTTCACTTCTTATGAAATACTTAAGAGTGGGTTGATACATTCACGCACAATTCTTTGAACACCTACTGTGTACATAGCACTTTGAGAAATGTGTAAATGTGTTTGTTAGAGAGGTCAGTGATGAGTAATACTGTCCCTCTCTGCAAGGAATTGATCATCAAGTATGGGGAATAAACATAAAAAAGCATACGTATCTACCACACAAGATATAAGTAAGTATTGCAGTGGCTGTACAAGTCAGCTTCCATGGAGATGTAGAACAAAGAGCAATGCATTGTGACTCGACATATTCAAGAAGGCTTTGCCAAAAATGTGGAAGCTTTGATAATTCCTTGTAATAATTTGAAGGCCAAGGTAAGTGTTTAATTTCAGAATCAAAAAACCAGAATAGAAGATGTGAAGAAGGGATAAGGAAAGGCATTAAGGACAAGTAGCCTTGTGTGGTTCAAGCAGAGGGTGATTTGATGGATGGAAGAAGGAATGAGGTTGAAAATGTCAGATTCAGAGGCTCCAAATGTCCCATTCAATTCAGGTTTTCTTTCTTTTTTAAAAAAATTGTTAATGTTTATTTATTTTGGAGAGAGACAGAAACAGAGCATGAGCAGGGGAGGAGCAGAGAAAGAGAGGGAGACACAGGATCTGAAGTAGGCTCCAGGCTCTGAGCTGTCAGCACAGAGCCCTACAAGTCTTGAACCCACAGACTGCAAGATCATGACCTGAGCCAAAGTTGGACACTTAACCAACCAACAACTGAGCCCCCCCCCAGGCGCCCCTATTCAGGCTTTCTTCAAATGGCAGTTTCTGAGAAGGGGAATGGTGGGTCTGGCCTGGAATTTAGGAGACAGAGTAAGAAGTTGTTTGAAGCAGCAGAGATTGGGCAGTAAATTCTGTGGGGGTTGGATGCAGAGGTCAGTGTAGAAATGAAAACAAAGGGTCAGGTACAAGAGACATTAGTAAACTTCAGTTGACAGTATGGGATGGGATGAGGATAATTTAGTAAGCAGCTGAAGGAGTCAAGGGTTTCCAACATTTTCCTAACCAGAGAGCCTGGAAGTTAGAAGATGCTGGGACAAGAGGAGATTATGACATATACAACTACCTCCAAATATCCCGCTTCTATTGTGTCACATGCTCCTGACCATTCTAGGGTTATACACCCACACAGGGTAAAGCTTTTACTACAAGGATACCAGAACTTGGGTTCCTGCATCTTAATCTTAAGTATCTTAAGCTTTCCACATAATATTATCTACCGACTCTTTTTTAAAACATTGTTTTCTCTAAATTTTTTTCATGTTTATTTATTTTGGGGAGAGAGAGAGACAGAGCCCAAGTGGGTGAGGGGCAGAGAGAGACGGAGACACAGAATCTGAAGTAGGCTCCAGGCTCTGAGCTCTCAGCACAGAGCCCAACCTGAGGCTCGAACTCGCGAACTGTGAAATAATGACCCAAGCCAAAGCCAGACACCCAACCGACTGAGCCACTCAGGTGCCCCCTACTCTTTTCTGATTAGCTCACAAAATAGACTCAGTGAGTGTGGTGAGATATTAATAGAGGAGAGGGGAAAAAAAGGAAAAAAAGCTCTGCAGAAAACTCCAGCCAACCACAGGAGACAACAGTATTTGACACCCAGATAGTCAGTCCTCCATGAGTATTTGCTGAATGAATGAATTGAAACAATACAGTCTTTGTATGGAGCTGCATATATGGCCCTAAAGAGTATTGAAGAGTGGAAAATTTAGGTCTTGGTGAAGATATCTGTCCTCTGCTGACCTTTTCACTATTTCTCTTCATATATCGGGGCGCTAACCTTGAGCCCATATATAGTCTGCCTCCCTTCCTGTTACATGTTCCAGGCTCTTCTGTGAGGTCAATTCCTCCTCCTCCTAGTAGATCCTATCACCTTTATCCTAGTAAAAGCTCTTAAGATTGTCACTTCTCACTTCAGAATCCTCATATTTTCCTCTCTACTAGAAGATTTTGATTAGCATAGCTCCCATCCCTTAATAAAAAAAAAAAAAAAAAGTCTTCCCAATCCCTTCCTGTTTGAAGTCCAGCTACAGCCAATTTCTGTACTCTCTAAACAATGCTTATATTCACCATTCAACCTTCCTTCCATTCTGTTCTCTCCTGAACCCACTCAGATCAAACTCTCTCTCTTTGAAACTGTTCTTGCCAAAGTCAACACAACCTGTCTCATGGAAGGAGAAGATAATAATCAATAATCCTCATTTTATTTGACCTCTTAATAACTCTTCATATATTTAATCACTCCCTCATCTTACTGAATTTGACGAAGCCCTAAGCTCCTGATATTACTCAAACTTCAATCTTAGTCCACTGTGATGAACCATTTCTTCTTTTCCTTTAATTCAGCCTTTCTCAGCCAGAGTTCCCAGAGATAAAGCCCTGATGGCCAAAGGCATCCACTGAACTTACCTCTCCCTTGTACATCTAGAATGGGTTCCTTAGGTGCCATCCTCCGATGGGGAAAACAGCCACTGAAATCATTTTCTGTGTTCTGTGGTTGAAGGGAGGAGGAACACCAGTTCAGAAAGGCTGCCCTAAATGTCACTGTGCCCTAAAGTTCAGTGCCAGGCTTTTTTCTTGTCATTCACTACTTTTCTTACTTAGATGATCTCATGCTAATCTCCTTCTAAACCCCAACTCTTTTTTTTTTTTAATTTTGCAGACTTGGAATCACCATTTGAACTATTGCTAACATCTTGTGACTCAAATGTGATCCTAAGACTGGCATTAGGAAACCAAGGAACTTGTTAGAGATGCAGAATCTCAGAGTCTGCTGACCCAGAACTGTGCGGTCAAAGTCTGCATTCTAACAAGATCCTCAAGATTCACATGCACATGTAAGTTTGAGAGGCACTGGAGTAAAACATTCAAGCCAAACATGCCAGAAAACCAGATAATTTATTTTCCCCTTTCTCCTCTTCAGTGTGCTCAAGAGAGTCTTGAAAAAATTTCCCTTCTGTGAAATTGAAACTCCTTTTGAGGTTACCACTTATGTAGTTATTATTTTCTCTCTCATCAAATTACAACAAAGTACACCCCAAATTGTGACTCTTGAGGAAAAGAGGATTTGCCACAGACAAAATGAAGCTCAAGTTCCAGGGCCCCTCATGGCAGAGCCCTTTCCAAGGTGCTGAAAGGGGTCCTGGCATAGCGTTCATGCAATGTTTTAGCAACATTTGCCAAAGTAATTTATTAACATTGTTTGAGACAATTGTCTTTTTTCCAATTTTGTCACATTCCTGGTGACAGGATGGCATTGCAGTGGGCACGGGCATTTTAGTCATTTGGCTAAAGAGAAAGTAGCTTAATGGAGTATATTTATATGAGTTTCATAGATGATTCTCAGTGTAGACTTCCCAGTGTAGGAATGACTTCCAAGAATATACTCAGATGGCCTACTGTACCTTCTCCCTAACACAAAGGGTCAGGGCCAGGACCACGGCTAGGTCACGATGCAAAAGTATCTGTGCCTAACACCAAATTTCCATGCATAGAGGAGGAAGAATAATGTTTGAAGTATACAGAGTCCAAAGCTGGTCTTTCAAAAATCATTTCAATCATTAAAACATAGATTTTTTTAATAAAAATGATACAAAACAGGATTAATCAGAATTCTGTGTTTATAGGGCATAATTAGCCAGTTAGTGAATACATCCATGTGAGAAGACATATTTTTATGGCATCCCAACTATAAAATGTTTTTAAAGTTGCATCAACCGTGCTAGAGTGAAACAATTATCTTACTCTTTTTAAAAAAGTAATGTAATTTTTGTTTTGTGTTAATGTGATCGAAGTATATGCAACCAAAAGTGGGGAAAATTATTACAGAGTGGTATCAGATAATAATTTATAAAAATATTATATTATTTGTGTGTATTCTGTGATTTCTGTGATTTTATCAGCCTTAAATAGTTATCTTTTGCATTTTTTCCTCATATGAATAATTTCTCATTCTGATTTTCATATCTGTAATTATTTGTTTCTTACCTTGAAGAAGATCTTCTAAGTTCTTTAAGCTTCAGGCCACAAAAAAACTGATTGTCTCCCTGTCTAGGTTGTGGTTCTAAAGGATGTCTTCCTACTACTTCTGTCTGCCTTTACATTATGTCAAACAGAGTTTATTATGCTGTCAAATTCCTACGAGAAAACCTTTCTCTAAAAATTGTGCCAGCTTTTGCTTTCTTATTATACCAAAAAGCATAAGTGGACTTACTCATTAAACCCACACAATGGGGTCTTGAATTTGATTGGCATCATCACGACCAACCATTTCTATCTTAAGTGGGGACTCTGATACAGATGCCCAATTATGGTCTGAATTCCCCCCTTCCACCTCCCCAAAAAAGGACCAGTCAAGATGTATACAAAATTCTATTTATATGAGTCAATTGCTATGTTGATAGTGAGTAGAGAATAAGGTAGCAAGTGAAAAATAGAGAGCTGCATGCCCTTTTATGTGATCTGAAACTCCCACTCACTGCTTATATTAATGGAACAGAAAATTAGGATTAGCTCACAGATGGCAATCACCCCCAATTTCTGCCAAATACCTGCTAACACATTTGAGCTCCACATTTAGGCTGTAGCTCAGATTAGAAGTCATTCTTGATCCCTCTCTTACCCTCACACCCTGCATCCAATCTATCAGCAATTCCAGACAATTCTACCTTCAAAATGTATTGTGAAGCAGTCCAATTACCACCTTGACTGTCTAAATTACCTTCATGTTTCACCCAGGCTAATTAGTGCCTTAGCTTTTGGCTTCCTTTCTTGCCACCCTACAGGTGTTTTCTCCCACAGCAGCCAGAGTCATCTTTCTAAAAGATACCTCATTTATCAGGTCATCCTGCCTAAAAACATCCGGGACTTTCCTTCAGGCTTAGAAGAAACTCAAACTCTTTGCGTGAATTTTATTTCTGGCAAGATCTGCCCTTCCTTACTCACCTCACTTCTGCAACCAGCCTCTTTCACAATAATCCATCCACACTTACCTTTACGGTATTCCTCCCAGAAGCTCATCTTGTTCCGGCCCTGGAATTTTGCCCTTGCTGTTCCTTCTGGCTTTCCGTTGCATGTACTAGATTTGCTCCTAATATCTTCTCTGTTAGAAGATAAGCTGGACCACCCTATCTAAAATCCAAGCCTCCACCCTCATACACAATCATACAGGTATTTTCTTTCTATTAGTGTGCTTCGTCTTTCTTCACAGCACTTACATCTATCACAAATTGTACTTGTATTTTCTCAGTGTTTGTTGCTCCCACTAGAGCACAAACTCCAAGAGAATATGGGCTTTGCTTTGTATCTCGAATGCCTGGGACCATGCCTAGTCTGGGTTCTGCACTCAGTAAATACTTTTTGAATGAATGGAAGGATATCTCTAAAGACATTTGAGACTTTTGGTATTGTCTACTGTAATACAGACAAGATAAAATCCACAATGCAATTATCAATAGGAAGTAAATTATTTTTTGAAACTTAGAATATAGATATTTACTGTCAAAGGAGAATTCAAGACCAAGTCTTCTCACTTCCTGCCAGTGCTATTTCCATTGCACTATCCATACTGTCTTTCTAGATGATGCGTTAGGTAACAATATGTTTGTCCAAGATTTCACACATTAGTGTAATAACTTTTAATAACATACCTGGAACTACTAAGTCCATACGAGACAGTGCTATTGATATACGTAAATAGTTTACTTAAAATTTGACCAGTGAGGGGTGCCTGGGTGGCTCATTTGGGTGAGTATCCAACTCTTGATTTCAGTCCAGGTCTTGATCTCAGGGTTGTAAATTCAAACCCCATGTTGGGCTATGTGCCGGATGTGAAGCCTGCTTAAAAAAAAAAAAAAAAAAAAAAAAAAAGAAAGTAGACCAGTGAAAGGAAGGGTAAGGAAAGGGAGATCGCCAATTTAAATATTTAAACTTTTTATTTATCCATAATTTCTTTATTTTCAAAATATTTTTGCTGTGGGCTTAATGTGTTGTCAACACAATTCATATGTTGAAGCCTAAATCCCCAGGATGATGGTATTTTAAAATGGGGATTTGGAAGGTGAGTCGGTTGTGATGAGTAGAGCCTTTGTGATGGGAGTAGTACCCTTATAAGAAGAGACTGGAGACACATGATCTCCATCTGCCCTTGCCCATGGGATGAAATAACAAGAAAACGGCCAACTACAAACCAGGAAGAGTGTCCCCACCAGACACAGGACCTCCTGGCATCTTGATCTTGTATTTCCCCAGCCTCTAGAATCCTGAGAAATGAATGTTTGTTGTTTGAGGCCCCAGTCTATAATATTCTATTATCGCCACCCAAACTAAGGCTATGTTTTTGTAATTTTTAATTGGTTTACAATAAATCATCATAAATGCTTCCCTTTAATAGAGCAGTTGTTATAATTAACTGTTACATTTTCACTCTCTCTGCCTACAAATGTAGAATTGTGCTCCTTGGTAGCAGTCATAAAAATGACAAAGTCAAGGGGCTCCTGGGTGGCTCAGTCGGTGAGGAGTCTGACTTTGCCTCGGGTCATGATCTCACAGTTCATGAGTTCAAGCCCCACGTCAGACTCTGTGCTGACAGAGCAGGGCCTGGAGCCTGCTTCAAATTCTGTGTCTCCCTCTCTTTCTGCCCCTCCCCTGCTCACATTCAGCCTCTCTCTCTCTCTCTCCCTCCCTCGCAAAAATGAATAAACATTTTAAAAAATGATGACAAAGTCAGTACGTGACACTTACTCTGGGACTAAACCAATATCTCATTCTAGACAAACTATTTCCTGTTCTGTGACAATCACGAAAGCCTACCATTCCAAATTCCCTTCAAGAAAGCACTTGCTCTTTCTCTGCGATGAGTACTACGAGTTCACGGTATTCTGCAAGGTTTGCTTCATCTGGAGAGTGAAGGTCTCATTCACCCAGACAGCCCCCTGTAATGACTGAGCATGATTGGGATACTAGCTTTGTTCATTTCTGCCCAATGCAGAACTCCAGTGGGCGATTCTTGCTTTAGATTTCCCTTGTTCAATTGGCTCAAATTTTTTGAGATCTGCATTTCAGTCTGAAGGCTTAGGCTTTCCTTGCTCACTTCTGCTTCCTTCTCCCTCTTTTATATTCAGACATCAACGTTTAACAAACCTCTTCCACTCTTAGCTACATCTCAGAATCTGCTTCCAAGAGGACCAAAATGATACATTTTCTAAATTCCTTTTTTCTTCTATTTTCATCAGATGAGGTTGCACATAGTGTATAATCATGCTGGCGTGTACAATCATGACTATACAACAAAAGAAAAAGGAGAGCAAAAGGCATACATTGCAAAGTTATAGACCAGCGACATAAGTGGCTTAACAATCTATTCACCTTTCCTTCCCTCTGGCTCATTAGAATGGCTGCACTTAGGTGACATGGTGAGAGTTGTATTGTGATGGATAGGACTGTCAGAAACTCACTTGAGTATTTAGATATTGCATTAGTGCATTACATTTACAAATAGCTGCAGTCAAGGAAAGTGTGATTGCCTCTCCTTCTGTTATGTTCTCCTGCGTGTTAAGGAAATCAGCTACTGGAGAGTCACTTGATAAAAAACAATGACATATTTTTCTCTCCTCTTCTTACCACTGGCTTTGTGCTGTTCAACTATAATGGAAGCAAACTCCCAATGCTTTTGGTCCACAAAAGTTAGTCTATGAATGAAATCTCTTTTTTCAACTAGCCTTAAATAATTCAAACCAGCAAAAGTAACACAATTAAGATCAGTTCTGCACTGTAAACTAAAAAAATAAACCAACTTTGTTGAGGAGAGACGTAGAGAGTGAAGACTTGCAAAAGACTCTACCCCATTTCTTGCTCGAGGATTAAAGAAGTCAGCTCTTTCCTTTTAGGGGAGCCATTTTGTGTTTTGTGTAGGTGATTTTAAGGGCTCAATCTCTTCAAATGGCAGGACAACAGGCATTTTCCTCTATCTGCAATAGAAAGAACATCTAACCAATAGACATTTCCTCTAAGGAATTGCTTCTATTCAATTTTTGTGTCTTAAAGAGTGTTGGCATTTTATCCTCAAGATATATATTACTAGACCTAATGCTTTAGACTTCTGACACAAAGCACAAAACAGTTACCATGGTGTTAACTCCTTTGGCATTCTATGTCTACTTGAGGAGGCAGGAATTTGCCTCAGGATCCCTGGATCTGTGGATACTGTAATGAGAATGTGTGCTGCTTTGGTTGGCCATAAGTTAGTCCTCAGTTTTTTTTGTTTGTTTGTTTTTTTGGGGAATGGACCTTCTGCCATTATATATGGTCCTGTTGGGAAGGCAATTAACTACCCACTAGACAAACTAAAGAGACTAGATGCTCCCTTTCCTGGGCAAGCATGTGGCCAAAGGAATTCTCTTCTGAAACTTTAAAACAAACAGGTGAAACCTTGACAGAGGGAATGATTACAGATTTTTTAATCCCAGTGGTGGGGGTTTGGACAGGTTAAAATAGAGGAACTATGATTCTTGTTCCCTGGGTTTTGTCCCTCTGTACCTTCTTTGATTTCCACCTGTTTCTTTTTTTTCTTTTTCTAATGCTTATTTATTTTTCAGAGAGAGGGAGAGAGAGAGAAAGGGGGAAGAGCAGAGAGAAAGGGAGACACAGATTCCGAAGCAGGCTCCAGGCCCTGCACTGTTAGCACAGAGCCCAACTCAGGGCTTGAACTCGCCGACTACAAGATTATGACCTGAGCCAAAGTCGGATGCTTAACCGACTGAGCCACTGAGGTGCCCTGAAATCTACCTGTTTCTAAGACTAGTCACTATTCTCCCATCATTTCTGTGAAGCCCCACATCTGCTCATGCACACATACTAATATTCTTCCAAATAAATCTATTTTACTCAAGAAGCTAGAATTGCTTTCTCTTGCTTATAACCAAGAATCTTAATTACACTGATGCCATGATTCTGAATATTACATTTTTTAAAAGGAGATAAGCAAAGCCCTAGTGGGGTATGTATTTGTCCCAGTCCTCAAACGCTGAGTATTTACAATTACTTGTGTGAAGAAAGAGTGGGGTGATAGGTGTTGCCATATGAAATGGGAGCCATATCTAGTGACTTTCGATAAATTCCTGTTGTTTTCTTCTACATCCTCATCTCTTTTAGAATGTTTTAGTATGCTGCCTCTATTCTCATATGCTTGAAACTTTTAAGTTTATGTGGGAGAAGGGTCACCCAGGATGAGAACAGATGTGAACACATCCTACATCTCTTGATGAGCTGAGCTTTTTGAGAGTCTGCCTGACAAAAAATACTTTAAAAAGTCTATTCATGCCCAAGAACACTCCGTTGTATCCTTCGGGTGCTCTTGACAACAGTTTAAGATTTAGCTGCTTAAAACTGAAAGTTTAGTGCCAAGATTTTATTGACTTGAGAATAGACATGAGTAAGCACCATAAACATCTTTTCTTAGTGACATCAGAAAGTTGGTTAAGTGTGGTAAAATCATTTTGAAGGAATGAAAGTATGAATTGTTCTGTAAAATATCAATACCAAAAAGCTATTTGCTTTGTAGTTTTAGGTATTATTTTCAGGGTTATTAATTTAAAAATTGAGAAAATAAAAATTATTTATAATGATACACTAGTGTACTTTTCTAGGTTAGGGCCCTTTGTTTTGCAAGTAACATAAAACTCAACTCAGCTGACCTAAATAAGAAGAAAGAATTCATTGGCTTATGTAACTGAGATGTCACACATGGGTCAGGCTTTAGGCACAGTTTGATTCTTGGGATTGTGATATTGCTGAAGTTCTGACTCTGCTTCTTTAAATTTTTCTTAGTTTTTCCCTCCTCCTATGGTGTTTTCATCAGGACAGCTTCCATCCTTATAGAAAAAGAATGACAGTTGCAGTCCCCAGCCTAACAGCCATATCCCACATACCCTCTAGATGACAGGAAGGTCACATACTTTTGTCTCAGAATTCCAAGAAGACCTGAGATTCAGTCTGACTCAACCAGATTATGTCACATGCCCACCACAAACCAATCACTATAGCTAAAGTCATGAAATGTTCTGATTTCCCTGTTTGGTCATGCATTCCATCCAAGAGCAATGGTGGGCTCAGCTTCTCCGAAACCACATGAATAAGCTATTGGAAAGGGGGAAAGGGAGGAAAAAGGCACGGTAGAGGGAGTCCACAAGTGTCCAGTCCTCCTCCCTTTTATGGCCAATGTAAATTAGAAACCAGAACTACATGTACGCATGGTACAAGGCTCATCCACACCATTTATCACTGTGTCCCAAGGCTCTTAGGTGTGAAACAATACAAAGGAGCTTCATAATGGGGTGGACTCCTCAAAGTGGCATAGGATGTTGACCTTGTGAGTGTCTCAGAAATATTGGACTAAGAAACAGTGATCCACAGTGATAGAATTCATACTACTCCAAACTCAAAGAACCAGTTTATCCAATAAGATGAAAACAAAACAAAACAAAACATTTTTTCAAAATGACCAGATACTTGTCTAAAGCAAACCACAGGAAAATCTAAATTATTATCAGGAGGATGTCTAGTATAAATCGAACAAGCAAAGGCCTGGTTAGTTTTGTAATTCAGGTATTTAGTGGCATCTAGCCATGCCTGCACCTCCTGTTGGGATGCCCACATCTCCTGGACCAGGTAGGAGTAGGTGCATCTTGACCATGCACTAGGGCTTAGACAGACATTAACCAGATTTGCCTCATGCTCTTCCCTTTCTCTATGCCAAAATGGCTACCAGTGCCTTTTCTGAATGACTCATTATTTCTTCAGATAAACATGTACCTTCAATTAACTCTTTTCAATCCAGGAGCCACTCTGTTTCTTTAAAATATATTTATGTGCCTTGGATCATTATGTGTCAGTTTTAAAGTTTAATTGTATAAGGCCAATCTTATTAGTAAAAATATGATTTTTGTTCCTATATACCAAGTAAATGCCTCTTTACTAGTGTTTTATAGAATTTATTAATTTAATAGACATAGATGCAGGGAATGCTTGGCTGTCTATTACACATTGGCTATCACACATGCCCATGTTATATTATTTATATATTGTATATTATTGTATACAATATTTATATATATTATAAATATACAATATTTATACATTGTATATTATTTATATATTCTAGCAACGTTCCTGAGGTCAAACAACTAGTAAATAATAAAGTGAATTCAACTCCATTATTTACCTGATTCCAATGTCTGAGATATATAACTTTCCACATATAACTGCTCTGGGAGAATATTAAGATGAGTCTTGTATTTTCCCCAGTTCATTTTTTTAATGTTTATTTATATGTGAGAGAGAGAGAGAGAGAGAGAGAGAGAAGGGAGAGTCAGAGAGAGGGGGAGAGAATCTGAAACATTCTCCAGGCTCTGAACTGTCAACCCAGAGCCTGATGGGAGGTTCGAACTCAGACCGTGAGATCATGACCTGAGCTGAAGTCGGTCACCTAACCAACTGAGCCACCCAGGCACCCTTCCCCCGTTCATTTTTAACTTTATTATTAGAACTGTTAAAAAAGCAAAATTCTTCATATCTAGAAACAATGAAAATTCTTAATTTATTATTTCAAATTCTATTATAAATTATTAATTTATAAATTATTTATAAGTTATTAATTTATTTTATTTATTCTATGCCTGACATGGCCAATCCCTATAGAGAAGAATATATAGTGGTATATAATGATGATGAGGACCCATCTTTATTTGCAATGAAGCAAATTATGCACCAGCATTAATAACTGTTTGATCTGACAGCATGTTAGATGTTAGATGATAGTTATAGAGAAGATGTTAGAAAGTTATATATGTTCTAAAAAATAGAAAGTTATGTATGTTTGTTGAAAGGATACTATGAAATCTACAGGGAGGTTAGGCAATCAAGGGAGGCTTCAACAAAGAGGTATCCTATGAGCCAAGAAAAATGGGAGAAATTTTGCAAACAGAGATTAGGGAAGTATCTTCTACTACAGGAAAAAAAAAACCCAAAATGAACAAAGCAAAAGAGTAAAGAGTATATTTAAGGAATACAAAACAGTACCGTTGAACCAAGGTGAAGATTTCCACTGTCACACTGAGAAGTTTACAAAATTCAATAAGCAATAGGGATCCATTGAAGGTTTCTGAGCAGAGAAATGATATGTTCAAATTTACAAGTTTGAGAAGATTAATGAGGATGTCTAGAATGGATGCAACTTGAGTAAAGAGAAAGTATGGGGACTCACCTGCTAAGTATACTGAAATATATCAAGTAAAAAATAATGAAATGCCGATCTAGGGCACAATAATGAAAACAGAAAATAAATAGAGAATTCGTTCAAGAGACCTAGAGGCCCAATCTTAATGACTTGCCGAGTATAAAAAAGGAGGCACCTTGAAATTGCAAGAGCCAAAGTAAATCTACTCCGAATGTTTACCTAAGGCCTTGCCCTCCTCAAATAACCTCCATAGCAACAAGGGAGCCTGTTATCTGAGTGTGTCATATCCTCTTGCTTGAAACCTAGAAATCACCTGTGAGTCACCTCTGGCACTATAAGAAATAATTAATTCCAAGCCTTCCATGGTGGGATTAAATCAGTCTCTTATTTGGGGATTATTAAGGGGTTCGGGCAGGGGCCGCTTGTTTATGAAAGGGCTTCCATGTGATTCTGTTGTGCGGTTGTGCCCTAGGGCTGATCGCTGGTCTACAGGATCACATCCATCCTACTTAGCAAGCCTACGCACACCCTGACCTGTCTCTCTGGCCTCATTCAGGCTTGTGGAAGAACTCAAAACTCCCTAAACGTGCAAGGCTCGCTCAGGCCTGTGCCGTGGCTCATGCTGTCTCTTCACCTGGAATCCCCTCCCTGCCTGTCTGCCGGTCAAGAGCCAGCTGACTTGTCCCTCCTTTGAGAAGCCATTGCTTATTTCATCAGAAGCAGACATAACTGCTACCTCCTTTACCTTTTTTAAAAAAAGGTTTAATGTTTATTTGTTTTTGATAGAGACAGAGTGCAAGTGAGGGAGGGGCAGAGAGAGAGGGAGACACAGAATCCAAAGCAGGCTCCAGGCTATGAGGTGTCAGCACAGAGTCCGACGCGGGGCTCGAACTCACAAGCCATGAGATCATGACCTGAACAGAAGTCAGACGCTTAACCAACTGAGCCGCTCAGGCTCTCCAGCTGCTACCTCCTTTATAGTTTCACTGCTTTTTTTTTTTTTTTTTTTTTTTTTTTTGTAGACATCTACCTTGCTCTTAATTCTGTCCATGTGTCAATCTCCCTCTATTAATGAAACTCCTTGTGCCTAGCACTGCCCCAATTTATATTCATTATATGAATGTTTACAAGTATTGTGCTTTTGTTGGGGGGAAACACAATGATTTCACTGCCACCAGAAACACTAAAGGTAATAGATGACAAAAAAGCGAAGAGTTAACCATTGCAATTGCATTAGTCTGATACCTTGCTATTAATTTGCTTAACATGAAGAAGGGTAGATTTTGATGGGGGTGATTCCATTCGTTCACGGTCAGTTTTAAGCACCAGCCACATATCCAGGTAGAGGTGCCCAGCAGGCAGCTGTAAATAGGAAATGAGTTCAGTCATGAAAGATATCCCAATGAGAGAATATGTGAAGGGAAGAGACACTGGGATGGTTAGCATCCTTTAACATGGTTACTTCAGAGAGTAAAAGAAAGGTTCTTGCTATGCCTTTTATGAGAGTATGGCCAATTATAAATCTCCAGATAAGGACAATTAAAATGGAGGTGTGGGGGAAAGGGATCTGGCATCCAGTTCTCTGCTCTGTACTCTTCTCCCCAAATCCTACTATGGAACATGCAGGCTTCCACACACAGCTTCTATTTAGGCTGCTGGAAGGAGACGTGTGGTCTTTGCCCAACTTTGCCTGGGAGTGAGGAAGTTAATTTTTTTTTTCCTGTTAATGTTTCTGAGTTTCAATTTGTTCATGTGCCCACTGAGGTGAAAAATACGTAGCCTTGGGGTGCCTGGGTGTCTCAGTTGGTTGGGCTTCCGACTTTGGCTCAGGTCATGACCTCACAGTTCTGAGTTCATGTGCTGACAGCTCAGAGCCTGGAGCCTGCTTCAGATTCTGCGTCTCTCTCTCTCTCTCTCTGCCCTTCCCTGCTGGCTCTCTGTCTCTGTCTCTCTCAAAAATAAATAAACATTAAAAAAAATTAAAAGAATATGTAGCCTACCTATTTTAAGGAATTATCATGAACATTAATATATGCAAAAAACCTCTGTAACCTGTGTGGCACTGTAAAAAGTGAGAAGTGATTCTTTTTCTACTGATACCAAGATCTTTTTCTTGTGTCAATTCTATTAAATTTTTCAGATGCCCTGTATACTGCCAAATATCACTAAATTTTGCTCTCTTTTTCTTAAAAAAATTTTTTTTAATGTGTTTTATTTATTTTTGAGACAGAGAGAGACAGAGCATGAGCAGGGGAGGGGCAGAGAGGGAGACACAGAATCCGAAGCAGGTTCCAGGCTCTGAGCTGACAGCACAGAGACCGACACGGGGCTCGAACTCACAAACTGCGAGATCATGACCTGAGCCGAAGGCCTGATCGGACGCTCAACGGACTGAGCCACCCAGACGCCCCTGCTCTCTTTTTCATGATCAATATACCCATATTTCCAAATCACACTGACAGGCATTTACAAAAATAATTTAATTAGTTTTTACAAATCAAATTTAATATTTTTCTACAGTCTTTCTATTCAGAATATATTCATTTCTCTTCTAAGCCCCGAGAAATCCATCCAAAATTCATCATGGCCTGGTTTATGCAGCCAATAGGAAAGATCAAGAGTGGGTAGACTTTCCTTTCTGGAAGAATAGCCAGGTTTAAATCACCGTCACCAGTGGTGTGCTAGTTACCCCTGGAAGTTCTCTGAGGACTTTGAGGGTCAGGGATTCTAAAATTCCAACATGGCCTACCTAGAAAGGAAGTCAACTGCGGCCATCAACTGTTGTCTCCTGACTCACTCATCAAAAGCTGCAAAGTGTAACTGAGGACCACCAGGTAAAGGCATGTTAGACAGGAAGGAAGGTAAGAAGTTTCTATGGAAGCAGAAAAGCATGTCATCTCGGGCTCATCAGATCCCCCTGGCATCATATAGAGACCACAGTCAGGCCAACCATGCCTTCTAGTAATAACGTATGGACTCTGTGATTTTGACTTTGTTTTTAAATTAGGAAAGAGAGGATTTATTTGACATTATTTTTCCTAGCACTCTGTATATTAGCATCATTTATTTAAAGTATCCACCACAAAGGATACATTTCCTGATATTCTATCACATTTATTCTCTCAAGAAGACTATAAGCAGAAGAGGTTTTCAGATACCCTCATGGGAACTGGAAGAGGAACTAACATTCATAAATTGCCCCTTCCATGCCAGGCAGAGTGCTAGGGTTGTGCAGGGACAACATTTAACTTAATGTTCACAACAGTCTTTTGAAGTAGCCAGGTAGCATTGATCCCCACTTTACAGAAGCTCAGAGAGACTAAGTCATTTGTGCAAGGATGTAGAGTTAACAAATGGAAGGATGGGAATTTAGACCCATATGTCCAAAGAACTTGTTAGATTAGAAAAGAACAGGTACTGAAAAGAACACACTCTTGTGGATCCAGGTAAATTACCAAAAATTTTTCAAAACTAGAAATATCTTTTTACTGCTGAGTTGTACATAGTTTATATATCTGTAACCCAATTTTGGAGTAGTTCACAGTAAAAAAAAACCTTTAAATAGGCGCCCACCCAGACAAATCCCGGGACTTTCGTATTTTTGCTTTGTGGTTGGCTTATTTTTGTATTTTTCAAATGTTCAGTAAGTATAATTCTACAGGAAACGGACCCTGAGATGGACATTATCTGCTCTTGAGACCTGTAACCAAGGGAGGGAAGCAGGATTAGCAGAGGGACTCTGAGAAGGGATATACTTCCAGTAGAGGCCTCGTGCCATTCCAGAGTGAACTCTGAAGCTGGAATCAAGCCTCCCAGTAGTCCATGCAGGCAAGAAGACTTGTCCCTGGTACCCTCACAGGTAGCATTGGGTATGAGGAGGGGGCACAACCCTGGTCTATGCTGCTTCCTTCCTGAGAAGGTGATTCCTGGGAAAGGCCTGGACGAGGTGATTCCTGGGAAAGCAAGGTGGGGGAGGGGGGACTCAGAGTCACACTGCCACATGCACTACAGCCCCCTCCTGTGTCTTTGGGGCCCATTGATTCTTATAAGCTTGCCTGATATGAGGCCAACTCCTCCTGGATTCTGGATGGTCTCATTTCCTGAGATAATTTATAAAAGAACGGTTAGTCATGTAAACGTCAGCCCACATGGCTGTGCTGGTCTTGAGGCCACAAGAGATTCTAATTACTCTTCATTCAAAATTACTCACACTTCTCCTCCAGGGCTTACCCATTAGAGTACCCAGATGTGGCCACGCTTGTGGCAGACAAGATGCTCCTTTCTTTCTGTGTGGTGGACCTTTTTTCTGGATGATATCTACACCAAGCATATAGTCCTTGCCTGCATTTTATGTTAGAGTATCTCCTAGTAGACTGCCCATGTTGGGTATTTTTCCCATTACCGGTACATAGAGTAATAGTATATCACAACCAATGGATTCCTGGATTCAGTAAATATTCCCCACGCTAGTGGGTGTCCCCATAGTTGCCAGGTCCTAATCCCTGGAAGTTTTGAATGTTACTTTATATGGTAAAGTCTTTGCCAATGTGATTAAGTTAAAAGTCCGGAGATGGGACATTATCCTGGATTTTCCAGCCCTAAATGCCATCACACGTGTCCGTAAAAGAGACAGGCAGAGGGAGATTAGATGCATACAGAAGAGAAGGCCATGTGATGGCAGAGGAGAAAGAAATGTGAAGATACTGTTCCTAAAGACTAGAGTGAAGCAGCTTCAAGTCATGGAATGTCAGCAGCCACCAGAAACTACCATTGGCAAGGAATGGGATCATCCAGGCCTCGGGAGTGAGCGCAATCTTGCCAACAGCTTGATTTTGGACATCTGGCTTCTGGAACTGTGAAAGAATAAATTCCAATTGTTTCAAGCCACCTAATCCGTGGTGATTTGCTACACCAGCCATAGGAAATTAATGTGCCCATTGTACTACTCCCAAGACCCTGCTCTCCATTGACTCCATTCCTTTTGTGTGTTTATATGCAACTTCTAGAGACACGAGGAGCTAGGCTGGAGGCTATGTAGTAATGGCAGGGTTCTCACACCAGCTCTGGAATCAGACAGCCTGGGTTTGTGTATTGACTCAACCAATTTCTAGCTTTGTGACCCCAGACACATGGCTTAACCTTTTTAAACCTTAGTTTCTTTACCTGCAAAATGGGGAGGAATATTGCATCACATAGCCATACTGTGAGGATTATATTAGATGGCCACATGAAGTATTAACAGAGCATCAGGTACAATGTAATGCTCATTAAGCATTAGTTACTATGAGTCACATATATTTTAATCAAATTATAGATACCAAAATGATACCACTTAATTAACATAGTTTGATTAAAGTTATGCTGCTAGTATATATCAATCAATGCGAATAAACATGTTAGCTACGTATTCATTGAGGATTTACTATGTCAGGCAACTCTTTGTGCCTTAGTTTTTCTATCCGAAAAATAAGGATAATAGTAATAGTGGCTTTAAAGGGCTAATGTGAGGATTAAGTGGGGGCAATTCACATTGAGCACTTAGCACACTGCAGGGCACATAAGAAACACACATTTTCATTAGTACCTTTACGCCACATCTCACTTAATCCCCACCACAGGCCTCTAAAACTGGTACCATTGTTACCTCATTGTATAGACAAGAGTTTGAATAAATCGTTCGAGTACACACTGCTAGTATCTTCTAAGCCAGCATTCATGCCCGAGTCTGTCAGATGACAACCTAAGATCTCCGTCACTTACAGCTACCAATGGAAAGTAACTTTTACCATTTAGACCTTATCATTTCAGTAAGTATTCTAAGTATACTTTCTAGCATGTAGGAGGTCTCTAAGTAATCTCTCTACCATGGAGGAATGTCTTATTGTTGAGAATAAAGGAGCTTGTGAGCAATTAACCTGTTAGAAGTTTTTGGGCACTAGGAAACATTAGCAGATAATTACCAAGTTCTCCTATCTCCCAAACATCAGCATCACTAAGAAACCTTTAAAATGGCTGTGTTCCATAATAATTGTAAAAAATTCTATACTTACCTACATGTCAAAGATAAGTACGACAAGATTCCTGGAAATATAAGAATACTAAGCCCACCAATACTTTGAAAATGTCTTTCTGGGAATAAAAGTGATTATGAGTCACTAAATAAAGCTGCTTTGTGTATGAAGACAGCAGCATTATTTCTTAAATTTTTAATTTTATTTATTCATTTATTTATTCAACACTTACTGGATGAGTGCCTAAGACATGCTGGGCATTATCCTAGGCAAAGAGGTTTCACTGATGAAAAAGATTTAAAGTCTCTCAAATAAAGCCTACTCTCTGATGTTTGGAAATTAATCAGCCATCCTAGTAGAAAATATCCAATAGTAAATAAGGGACTAAGTGACAGAAATCCATTCATTAAACCATTACTGATCGTTTGTTAAGTAACCATTGTGAGGATATAAAATGAAAAAAAAAATTACATATTCTTCTCCAAAGGAGCTTGAAGCCAGTTTTAATTCTCCTGTGAGACAGTGCGAAATGGGAGAAGTTAGGATGGGTTCAAACAAGTGGACAAAATTCACTTCCAGATAGGAGACCAATGTAAGGAGCTTCATAGTAGCTGAAAAGGTGAATTTTTAAGGGTGTGTGAGGTTTAACATATAGGAAGTGATGGGGAACGTCAATGAGAAACGGCATCCTCAAAATAGGGAGGCATGTGAGCAGAACAGGAAAGCAATGAATAGCAAGCAGTCTAGCTAGGCTGGAGGAGAGGGATTGTGTAGACAGCCAGGGTGAAATACAAGAGGACCATGGATTTAATCAGATCACAGAGCCTTTGACAGCCAGACTGTATTCAGGAAATACTAGTTTTGATGCAGCGAATGACACGTTCAGAGTTATACCATGAGGAGTTTAAATAACGGTGAGGGTTTCGGAGCGATAAAACACGAAAAACAAGGACACCACTTGGCACGTTACTACAAGAGACCAAGTGTAAGGGATGGGCGCTTATGTGAGATGGTGATAATGGGAATGAAGAGAAGACAGTGGCCAACAATTTGTTTTCTGCTGTGGAATAGATAAGATTTTGTGTGTCTATGTGTGCCGGTCAGGGAGGGTGAGGAGAAAGCAGACGAAGCTGCATTAATAGAAACCAGGATGAGAAAAATGCGGGTGAGAATAACCTAATTGACTGAGATCTAAACGACAAAGGCATGAGAACTTCCACTCTCTCTGTGCTTTGGTTTCCATTTCTTCATTTGGTAGGCTGCTGGTTTCATACTCTTTCTGAGTCTAAATATGTCAAGATTCAAGTCAAATGAGAGGCTCAATGCACTCACTATTTATTAAATGTCTATCCTAGACTAGGTACCAGATATGTTTCTTTTTTTTTTTTTTTTTTTTTTTTAATTTTTTTTTCCACGTTTTTATTTATTTTTGGGACAGAGAGAGACAGAGCATGAACGGGGGAGGGTCAGAGAGAGAGGGAGACACAGAATCGGAAACAGGCTCCAGGCTCTGAGCCATCAGCCCAGAGCCCGACGCGGGGCTCGAACTCACGGACTGCGAGATCGTGACCTGGCTGAAGTCGGACGCTTAACCGACTGCGCCACCCAGGCGCCCCCCAGATAGGTTTCTTGATAGCAGAGTCATTTTTTCCTCTCTTCATAGTTTCTGTAAGGCCTCATCTGTACCTTTGGCGGGACATTCAATACTTTTTACCTTGAATTCCAGATATTGAGGTACCTCCTACCTCCTCTAATAGGCTGTGAGTGTCTTGGGGGAAGAATCCATATCTGTCTCGTTTGTATTTCAGTGCGGTGCACTCAATAGACGTAAAATAAATATTTGTAATTTGAGCTTATGAAGTCACATAACGTTTGAGATAGCCCAGTAAGAGTTTTGATAGTAACTATTCAATTCCATTCAATACCCACAGTTAGCTTCTGGTTGCCTAATAACCAATTACCAAGTAGCTTATTAGTTTACTACAATATTAATACAGTCCATTTATTAAAATGACTCAAATTACCAAGGTGAATATTTCACAGGTCGCTCATTTCAAGCATATTAACAATAATATCAGTGTAATTATATCATAATTCAATAATTTATCAAAAATGTCTAATGAATAGTTGATCCAGGCTGTATAAACTTTTTTTCCTATTAACCTAGTCATATAGGTTGTTGAAAAATAGCTTTGAGTTTGTGTTGTGATTTATCACATAACACATATATGCTAGCTTGAGCCATAGCTAATAAAGTTTTCATATTTCTAGTGAATAAATGCTAGAACACAGAAAGGACATTTTAGTAACATTCCAGATCTAGTGATAGCTTTTAATAAATACAAAAAAATGAGAACAACAATGCCTCGTGGTCCTGAAGGATGAGTAATTCAAGCCAGAACCAGAGAAACTATGGAAAGACTTGAGACCCTCCAAAAACACATATGGAGATCCCTGGTTGGGACTGACAAGTTTAGAAACCATGCTGACCAACCAGGATAGGGCAAAGGACAGAGAAAGTCCAATATTCGAATATCCAGGCAAGTGGTTGGGAAAAGATCCTCTGTCAAAATTGAAGGGGCAACATAAAGCTGACAGAAAAGTAGATTTGAGAATTCGCTAAGAATGGGGATCTTGGAAACAGGCCATTTCTGGGAAGTCATTGTATGCTTCCCATACAGAAATGAACAAGGGCTAGAAGACACATCCAGAGTCTGCAGGTGGACTTTAGAGGATGCATCTGGTAGGGGTGAGACCTAATAGGACAGAGATATGACCAACTCTTAACAGCATCAGAAGCAGAATAGTCCCAAAGGTGGACATGGCCTAATCCCTGGAACCTGTGTGAATATGCTACCTGACATGGCAAAAGGGACTTACAGTTGTAATGAAGGTTAGGGACCTTAAAATGGGCCAATTATCTAGGTGGGCTCCACCTAGAAGCAGGGAACTGTCTTCAGCTGGGAGGAGAGATCAGTGAGATGATGCAGAAGGAGAGGTCAGAGAACTTCAAAGCATGAGAGGGACTTGCCCTACTATTGCTAACTTTGAAGATGAAGGAGATCACAAGCCAGGAAAATGTGGTAGCTTATAGAAGCTGAGAACCACTCCCAGCCAGCATCCAACACGGGAAACTAGACCTCAGTCCTACAACTGCATGGAACTGAATTCTGCCACTGACATGAATGAGTTTGGAAGTGAATTTTTTTCAGAGCCTCTGGTAAGGAGCACAACACTGCTGATAGCTTGATGTCAGCCTTGTGAGTCTCTCAGCAGTTCCCAGCCCAGCCCTCTGGTCTTCTGGACTACAGAACTGTAAGATGATAAGTTGGTGTTGTTTTAAGGCACTCAAATTGTGCTCATTTGTTATGGCAGGGATAGGAAACTAATTCAGGTATCAAAAGACACCCTATAATTGTCAAGAGGCATGAATGGCTCAGAAAGGATTTTGGCTATTGCCCCTTTTTTTTTGAACCTTGAAATTCAGTAAAGTAACACATAATGTGTGATTTGAACTAAAACTTTTGAGTTTTAGTTTTTTATATGTCTTACTGTCTCTATAAAAATGCCTCACTACGTATTTATATTAAATTATCTCAGGTAAATAATTATCCATTTAACTGTATAAATTTTCCCTTGCTACATTAGATTCAACTGTAACCAATCTTGTTTCAGATTATAGTAATTAGGGCATTAAAGGAAAATTAGAAACACGAGTAAATATTTTTAATGAGTTGAATAACATCATATATATTGTAGAGATCTCTGAAACTGTTTTGAAACAGTAGCAACTGAATACAAATTTATCAAATATGAAGTTAGAATGATTTCAGCAAAGGAGAAAAGCTTTTTTGGTGACTATTTAGCCCCTTGATCTTGACACATGGCATCCCATACCTGAATCATCGTACTTGGCAAGAACAACCATTTACAATGCTCCATGCAGACCCTTTCCCGATGAGCCAGTCTTGCTCTGAATGCCCACTTTAAAAGTGACAAAATGCTTCTAGTTTCAAAATTGCACATGTAATTGTAGGATTACTAAATGATGCCTCAGATGGATCAGCTTCGTTTTAAGAAGAACTCTGAGATTGTTTGAATGAGAGACTCTAGAAACATAAAACTTCCACATTCACCTTCCCCTCCTAAGGAAAAGGTTTCAATGTCATGTAGCTGATCTTCCTTCAATGTCTGTAGTCTCCTCTAGAGTATTCTAGGCATAGGGTTGATACTCAATTAATTTATCTTTCATTGTCACAAGCACCGACTTTCAATTTTTATTTCTCGAAGAACACATCATATGGACATTTTTTTTCCTTTTCCACCAGAAGTGATAAGGGGAGTTGAAGTTGGGGAAGATAGACTTTCAAAAAAATAATATTAGAACATGTATCTTTACATATTTGTTCTATAAATAAGTTTACTCATATAAGCTACGGAAGGGCAAGTTTAAAAATTCTTATCATTGAGGGGCGCCTGGGTGGCGCAGTCGGTTAAGCGTCCGACTTTAGCCAGGTCACGATCTCGCGCTCTGTGAGTTCGAGCCCCGCATCAGGCTCTGGGCTGATGGCTCAGAGCCTGGAGCCTGTTTCCGATTCTGTGTCTCCCTCTCTCTCTGTCCCTCCCCCGTTCATGCTCTGTCTCTCTCTGTCCCAAAAATAAATAAACGTTGAAAAAAAAATTTTTTTTAAAAAATAAATAAAAATAAAAATTCTTATCATTGGAATACAACTTTAAATCACCTCCCAGATGGCATGTTTGAATTATAAATTAAGCTATATGGTTTAATAATTGCATGATCTTGAGAAGTTATTTTAACGTATCTTAGTCTTTATATGGGGATTATCAAACCACCTCACAGTTTGTTGTAAGGATTAAATGAAATGAAATGATATTGATAAAGTGTTTATTAAAAGTATCTGGAATCTAGTCAGCTCTCAAAAAACATTAGCAATTTTTTGTTAAAAATGGCAGTTAACATGGAGAGGGAAAAAATCAAATGAAGATTAGGAATCCACATAAGCCACATAAGTGCCATATGGCACGTACTCAAGGAAGCCAAAAATTATGGCTTTTCACCAGCATCTATAATAGATAATCCCAGTCCAGATGTAATTTGTCAATCATGGGTCAGTTTTTACCATATGAAATATGGCTCCATAATGTAGTTGGCACATACCATCTTTAGCAAGTTATCAGTAGAACAGAGCTAGAGACTTGCCGAAGGTCAAATTCTCATGCAGCAGGAGAATAAGTATTATGAACCAGATAAAAGGTAGATAACAACTGCGACTAAGTGAATTATTGAGAAATGATATGTTGGGGTATAAACATAAAACTGCTCTTTGTCAGTAGTTCACTCCACCGGGGTGCTCCCTGCCAGCCTCTGTCAGAGCTGCACTGCAATTCAAAGACCTTCCCATCCAACCTTCCTTTCCTCTCTGCCTTCCAAGGTGTGAGCCTGGCACTGTGGACTGAACGTTCTCCTGCTGATGTCTGCTCTCTCTGCACCTTATCGTTCATGGCATTTCCCCTCATTAAATCTCTTAAAACTTTCTGTGTCTGTTGCACAAAGGATGCTGATGTGCGACAAACTCTGCACAGTCTACAGACCATCATGTTATTAGGGAAAGGAATAGAAAGACGATATCCACAACTTCTCCCACTTCACCAAACCATTTCCTCTGGGGGAAACAGAGGGTGTAATGTTATATAAGGCTTCCAGCTTAAGGAAGTTTTTTTTTCTTTCTATCTTTCTTTTTTAAGACGAGAATTAATGTAAGATGGATAAAGACAATCTCTCAAAATAAACAAGTCAAACCCATGAAAATGTGAATTTCATCACCAGATCACATCTGGATTCTTCAGAATACACACATCAAACTATTCTCATTGGAGGAGTATGTGTGTTGTCATTTCAACCTTATAAAAGAAGCAAAAAAACAAAGGAGTGACAAGTAAAGGATTAAAAAAAAATCTTCCATCTGTAGTTTGATTAGTCTTCAGAACAAATCTTCAAAGCCCCTATTCCACTGCCCTTGCTCCCTCCCTTCTCTGGATTTGTGTCTGAGCTTGGGGAGGCTCCTGAGGGCCAAGCTCTGGGTCAGGACAAGTCCCTTTACTCCTGGGGTCACCTGGTACTCTCTCTGGCTCTGTTTGCCCAGAGACTCCTTCCAGACAACATTTTGCTGGGTCCACAGAGCTTCACCTGAAAACAGGTATGGCTACTTGTGTTCTCAGGCCCCTCAAACCCTTTCTGGGGTAGTTCTACAACCATGTGGCTCTACTCAAGAAGGATGCTAAAGGGCATCTCTCTCTATGAAGCATCAAGGACCTTGCCTTTGCTTACCATTAACTCTTCTATGCTTTGTTCATCCAGTTCTCATTCACCAGCCAGATTAGCTTTTTTGAACTGGTGAAGAAGCCCTGCTTCCTCTTAAAAATTTTGTCTGTGCCCCTGACCGTCCAGCTTCCCCTGAAGGCATAGGCTTCAGTAACAGAAAAGCCAAAACATAGCAGACCTTCTGACTGTTGTTCTGTATATGCTTCTCCTGGGGCAACAGGCACAATAGCAACCATCTGCTTTGAAAGGGAAAGAAAAAGGGGGAAATACCAAGAGAGGGGAAGAACCATATTATTCTGCCACTTCAGCATATGGCTGCACAGTAAATTAAAGTTTTAGCATTGAGAAGAACACTATGGGTTTTCTAATGCTGTCTCCTTTTGCATCTTCTCTATTATATGTTCCTGACAGATGGTCACAACAGACTCCATAATTCCACAGATAGATAATTCAGTTCCTCATAAGAGAGTGCATTCCAGAATTGTTAGACTTCTTAGCAAGTCCGTCCTTATATTGGATTGGCATCTGTTTCCATCAGGGGCTGCAGAGGATGTCCATCATGGTCCAACAAACATTGGTCTTGGACCTAAACAGACAGAGATGGTTCAAATAGTCTCTGTAAGCTTTGGTTTCTTCATCTACAGAATAGAGTTGATAATATCTACCATTCAGAATCCTAGGGAAGGTTAAATGATATAAACATATATTTCCTGTTATAGTGTTTGTTTTGTCATGGTAGATGCTTGCTTAATATTACTTCTATGTAGTAATGGTCCAGAATCATTCATTCAATCACTCATAAAATATTGGTTTAACATTTTCTTGTTGCAAACCCTGGAATAGACCCTGATAACATATCAGAGAATAAAACAAACTTATATTTTGTCTAAAGGAGATATATTGTATCCAAAGTAAACACTGAATTGCAAATGTTAGAAGTGCTATGGAAGAAAACACCAGGTACTAAGAGAGCTCATACAAAGGAAGCATAAAGAACAACTTCACCTTCTGTTAAACACCTATGCACTCATGCACGTGTGCACGCACGCACACACACACACACACACACACACATGCACAAGCATAGTGTATTGTCTCCCTCTACAAAGTCTTTTTATCTCAAGAATAAACATTTCAATGTTTTCATCCATTCTTCAGATAGAATGGTTATGGGATGGCTAAAATTTTCTATTAAAATACAGAACACTGAAAGGTCCTTTCTTAAATTAACCTTGAGGCTAATAAAGTTTTTAAGTCTCCTTCGACATGTAAAATAACAATGGCGAACATTTGCATTCCTTTTATAGTTTGCATATTCTATATACCAACTTTCATTTGCTGTCATATTTGTTTCTATAATGTTGGGAGGGAAAATAAGTTTTAACAGCAGCTATGAACTATTTCCTCTGGGGACCTTATTTTAAAGGTATAAGATATCTAGACAGAGTTTCTAAATTTCTCCTCATCACTAGACCCACTGCTGTTGTGAAGTGACTAAAAGTGCTTGCGTATTATCCCTTCTAAGTAGACGCCTGGACCAAATGCGTCTAGTCTCGTGCATCTTCCGTCTACCTGGATATGTGCTTTTATATTACACGGCACCCATAGACCAAGTCCCTTCCCTCCATTCTCCTGCACATTCTAGTATTTAAGTCATCAGCTTGATTTCTCACATACTTCATTTCCTTCCGGTTTTAAGAATTTATACTGGGCATTGCCTGTACATTTTGCCTTTCAGGCAGGCATGGATTTGATCCCATCAGAAGTCCCCAAACATTTAATTTAGACTATTTATCCCATTAATGTACATTCCACAATGTCCTCCTGATAAGCCTGGTTTTCAAACCTCAATAGATAATGTGCTTATTCTAAAAAATTTTTTTCTCTTTCTTTATAAAATGGACATCATTGGAACTGACTACACTTTTATGTTAGAACACATTTATTTATTTCTTTATTTATTTATTTGAGAGAGAGAGAGAGCTTGAGTGGAGGAGAGGGGCAGAAGGAGAGAAAGAGAATCTTAAACAGGCTCCATGCTCAGCACGGAGCCTGAGTGGGGGCTCAATCCCATGAGCCAGGGATCATGATCTGAGCCAAAATCAAGAGTTACACACCTAACTGAGCCTCTCAGGCATCCCTACATTGGAACGCATTTTACTTTTTTTAGGTTTTTTAGAAAGTTTATTTTTGAGAGAGAAAGAGAGATGGAAATAGCAAGCAGGGGAGGGACAGAGAGAGAGGGAGAGAAAGAATCCAAAGCAGGCTCCACCCAGTCACACAGAGCCCGACGTGGGGCTTGAACCCACGAACCATGAGATCATGACCTGAGTGGAAGTCAGATGCTCAACCAACCAACCCAGGCATGCCATTAGGCATGAACATTTTAAGTAATGTTCATATATTCTTACTAATCCCATCCAGGTACCCAGAATTCCTATGGCCCTATCAGAATTTCCTCTGCTCTATCTTTGTTTCTCTGACCCGGAAATTATATAAATTTGAACATAAATATGAGATTTAGTTAACTATCCCCGTAAAGAGACTTATGAAGTGACGGTTTGGGCCTGTACACTCTCTAAGGAAGACTATGAAACACTGAATCTCAGCTTCCTCAGGTGTTAGCAAAAGAGGCTCATTGGCATCTGGCTACCTGGCTAGCACAGTGAACAACAAACACATAAAGAAAAACAAAAAAGAAAAAAACAGATAGTGTAAGTTGATGAGAAGGAGAAGAATGCCAAAGGATCTTTGGCCTTGCTGCACGCATACTTTGGTCTCCCTCTTGGCCCACCTCGCCCATCCTAAGTAGCTTCCTCTGGATAAGCTGGCTGGGCTGTGCACCAATCACAGGGCTTACCCCAGTGAGGCTTGTGTGCCAAGTGGGCACTTCCTGATTACACACATTCACCAGCAGCTATGACAATGGGGGCAGAGCGTAACAAGGCAGGCACTTGTCCCTGAAAGAAGGAAGAAATGTCATCCTCCCCCTGTGAACAGATATGGCTGTTCTCACTGTCTCCCTTGAAAGCCTCATTCTCTGCAGTACAAGATATTATGCCAAGGCAGATGTACAATCTGGGAAGTTTTCCAAATTCGTCACTGAACAGCACAAGGTATTCAGCTTCAGCGCCTCCGTGGAAGTTTCCGTCTCTGTCTCAGTCCGCCTGGCTGGCAGCACTAACAAGTAGACAGTTGTCCAGAAGCTGGCTAGGTAGGAACCCAAGCATTGTGACAGAGGTACTCCCAGCCAGTTTCCCAGTTGCAAACTGAGAAGCCTGTAAGGTTTTCCCTGACAGCTGCACACATTTCGCACAAGCAGAACTTTCCACTGACGAAGCTTGAGTTTATCTGGATAAACCACACTCCGGGCAAGTGCAAAGTCACGAGCTTCACTGTACAGGGTCTACGAAGGAAGACGCAAGAACGACAGCCGTTGTTACTGCTTCAGCACAGGTGGAGGGTCACACTGTTAACCACTTCCACAGTCTCCATTGTGTTCCCTGATACTTGGGACCATAACTGGAAGCCATGGACTGAATTATGAAGACAACAATTTGTTCCTCGTGCTATAATGCAAGAGGGTATCAGACTCACAATCCTTGTCATCTGTAACATAGGATCAAGTTGTCCAACTTTCCGAGGCCTTTAAAAACATTCACATATCTTAGAGATCCACAGTTTCAAGTGTGCAGTTCAATGTTTTTATAAGTGCTTGAAGCTGAGTAGCAACCCGTGCTTCTTTGTCATGCATTACCCATTATCTCCTCCTCTGTGAAAGAGCTTTCAGCACTGAAGCAGGTGTTATTGTAGAGAGGCTGACTCAAATGAACCTTGGAGGATCTTAAGTGCCTCCGATCTGGAATATAACCTGAGAAAGAGAATGAGGTGTGCTCATTCCATTGTCTCTGGCTCTAAGCACTGTTGCAAATGTATGACTTAGCGGGCATAGTGGGGGCAGTTGAGGCACAGCACAAGGGTGGGTGCTCTCACAGCAAGCTGGCCTAAGTTAAAGAAAACAGAGGGTTCTTGCAGGTTTTCACATAGATTTCCAATTGTCTCAAGATTTCAAAACTTTTTTTTAATGTTTATTTGTTCATTTTGAGAGAAAAAGAGAGAGAGAGAGAATATGAGCATGAGTAAGGGAGGGACAGAGAGAGTGGGAGAGAGAGAATCCCAGTCAGGCTCCGTGCTGTAGGAGCAGAGCCTGATGCGGGTCTTGATCTTTCAAATCGTGAGGTCATAACCTGAGCAGAAATCAAGAGCCGGATGCTTAACCAACTGAACCACCCAGGCACCCCCCAAATTTTTAACTTTAAATGTAATTTTTAAGATTCTGTTTTTGGTGGTGAATTTTTTTTTTTGTTTCTAATCAAAGGGAGAAAGGAAAAAAAACATTTTGTGTATTTGAAAGTGCTCAATTCTAAAATTCTTAATAGAGTCCATCTGGCCCTGTCTTTTCTGGGTTCTATCTTCCTCTGTTGCCTCATCTCAGACCACTTGCCTCTATGAATGGAAAGAGACTGCTCTGCTTTTGTTTTTAATGTTGTTTTACTAGCAAAATTCATCAAGGCTGGGCTCATGGAATTGATGAGATATGAGCTAGACTACTTTATCAGTTAGCTATTGCTGCATAACAAGCCATATTAAAACACAGTGGCCCCAAGGAACAAAAATTTGTTATTGCTCATGAGTCTAAGGTCACTTAGTAGGTCTTCTGGCATAGTTAGAAATACATAGGCATCTGTGTTCAGCTCTGAGTCAGGCAGGCAGCTCCACTCAGCCTAGCTGAGTGCCCTTACATGTTCCAGGACTGCACTGCAGGAGGCAGGCCTGTAATGGACTTGACTGTTGTCCACATGATCTGACATTGTCCTAAAGACCATCCTGGGCTTCTTCCCAAGTCATAACAGGGCTCCAAGAGAGAGAATGAAAGCTCTCAAGGCCACTTGAAACCTAAGTTCAGACCTGGCAAGCTACATTGCTCATTCTATTGGCCAGAGCAAGTCTAGAAGCCAGTCCAGATTCAAGAGCTGGAGAAATCAACTCCACCTCTTGATGGCAGGGCCTGCAAAGTCATACACCATATTACAAGGGGTATAGGGACAGCGGCCATTTTTTTTTCAATCAAGCCACCACAAGCTTTAAGGATAAGTAGGAGCCCAAGTGGCACTGGTAACATGTAAGAATGCTCCCAAGTAAGGAACAATAGGAAAAATGCACAAAGCAATTTCATAAAGGGCAAAAAGAATTGTTAATAGAATAAAAGATTTTGTGTTTGCAAGCATAGAAGAGCCCTGAGGTTTTGGGGGAAAGAAGACTAGAAATGAAGTTTGGGAGGGATTTCCATTCCACACTAAGAAACTGTGTTCTATGACCAGTTGAAGGCACAAAGAATTAATTACAGAAGAAGATTACTTGTTTGCAGCTTAATAGTGATCGTCATTGCCTTATTCTTAAAACTCTCTCCTCCTGTGAGGAGGTTTTCTTAATATTCATCTAATGTTTATGACTCCATTTTATTTATTAGTGCTCTTTCCCCATTATCCCCTAATTTGGGGCCACCTAACATTCCATCCCCAGCCTTTTCTTCTCATTCAAAAATTGCCCCTCAGTGGGGCACCTGGGTGGCTCAGTTGGTTACGTGTCTACCTGATTTTGGTTCAGGTCACAATCTCATGGTTTGTGAATTCGAGCCCTGCATTGGGCTCTGTGCTGGCAGAGAGGAGCCTGCTTGGGATTCTGCCTTCCTCTTTCTCTGCTCCTCTCCCATGCGCTCTCTCTCTCTCTAAAAATAAATAAAAAATAGGGGCGCCTGGGTGCTCAGTCAGTTAAGTGGCCAACTTCGGCTCAGGTCATGATCTCGCGGTCTGTGAGTTGGAGCCCTGCGTAAGGCTCTGTGCTGACAGCTCAGAGCCTGGAGCCTGTTTCAGATTCTGTGTCTCTGACCCTCCCCCATTCATGCTCTTTTCTCTCTCTCTCTCAAAAATAAATAAACATTAAAAAATTAAAAAAAAATAAATGATAAACTTAAAAAAATTGCCACTCAGCAAATTCATCCCTTTGTTGTTTTTCACTAATGCCATATTGCTGATTCACAGATCTATACTCCTCTCAAGCTCCCTCCCCAGCTCTCGACTCATTTATCTAACTGCATCCTGGATACTCCTCATGCATTTCGAGCTCAACTTGTTTCAAAGTGAATCTTACTGTCTTCCCCTTTATGCTTCTCATTCTCTTGTGTATTATTTTATTTAAGGACCACTGTTATCAATTCGAATGCATGAGCCAGCAGCTTGGGAAAGACCTGAACATGCTCTCTCTCTCCCTCTCTATCTCTCTCCCCTCTCATATTTATTTGCTTTAATTGTTTTTTAACATTTATTTATTATTGAGAGACAGAGAGAAACAGAGCCTGAGCATGGGAGGGTCAGAGAGAGGGGGAGACAGAGAATCCGAAGCAGGCTCCAGGCTCTGACCTGTCAGCATGGAGCCTGATGCCGGGCTCGAAATCCCAAACCGAGATCATGACCTGAGCCAAAGTCAGTTGCTTAACCGACTGAGTCACCCAGGTGCCCCATCTCCCCTCTCATATTTAGTCTTAGGTCCTGGCAGTTAACATTCCTTGGGTTTGCCGAGTTATACAAGAAGGACATAGATAATTCAGCTCACCTCATTTTACTTGGAATATGATTTCATTGATGTCGTAATGTGTCTTGACCAACTGATATTTAAGTTGAACATCTTATCTCCCTGAAGCATTCCATAATCATCCCCCTATAGTTAAGAATTTGCACCCCATTACAAGAGGCAAGTGTGTTATCTGGAAATATCGGAAAGAGCAAGCTTTCCAATGTGACTTTTGACGTTCATATACAGCTGGCCTCAGAAATGTAATCTTCATATGACTTACAGACATATTGTGGATAGCATTTCTCCATAGTTTCAGCAAAAGCTCAGGCCAGCCTTTCTCTATATCTTGGCACAAAATGGATTGGGTTATTCCTCCAAGTCTAATGTCAATACTAAGTGAATCCTAAGATTACTTAAGCTCCCCCCACTACTTTGAGCTAAACATGTTTAAATACCTTTCTTCAAACAAAATCTTCTGGGGGAACTCAGGTAAAATAAAAGCAGAGCTGGCTTTGTTGGAGTGAGGAGTAGAGGCTCGAGCACTGTGGCCCTCAGGCTCCCACCCGTCCCTTCGTCCCTTCGTAGCACCTCCTGCCAGGCCCCTGGAGGAAGTCTAAGTCATCCTAAAGCCCCAAAGAGCCCAATTTAAAAACCACATGCCTAGGGGAAACAGGAAACCAATACACTCTAGGAAGAAAGCAAATGTCATTTATATAGAAAAACACAATGACCTGGGCTGTATCTGACCAACTCTAGAAAACAAAAAGAACGGTGCATTAACTGGAAGAGGTTAGATTCAGAATCTTGACCAAACTAAGAGACAGATGGGTCCAGTAAAAACCCTACCTATAACTGACTTTAGAATGGAGCCTTTTCTTTCCAACCCCTTGCCATATCTTCCTTGACCTGAACTGCCCTAATATGCTTTTCCCTGGACTCCTACAAGAAACTGACTGGTCTCCTTGCTTCCAGTTCCTGATCTATGGGTAAAGGAGTAGAACACTTTCCAGAGCCTAAAACCAAATATCACCTCCTCACCTCCATTATCTATAAAATACAAAAGGAAGTCTAAATTGCACACCTACTACATAAAACCTGCCCCAGAGAAGTTTCTGTCCAAACTCTGTTGCCAAATATCCTGCCTTTCTTAACACATATACTATGTTCTCTCAAGACCAGAAGACTTAGAGATTTTCAAACTTGCTATATTTCTTACCATCCTATCCCTGCAAATATTGTTCTCTCCACCCCTCATTAGCTTTTCCCTAGTGTCTGCGTGGTGAAAGGCCACCTATCCCTCAATACATAGATTTCATATCACCTTCTCCTATCTGAAGACTTTCCTAATCCCTCCCCCCTTAGGCAGACTTGATCTCTTCCTCTTATTTCCATAGCACTTTGTATATGCTCATGATGTTTCATTAATCGTACTGTATTAAAATTATTTAATTACCTGTCTCTCTGCCAGACTTAATTGCAGTTTCCTACAAGTGAAAGGACCAAGTCTTATTTACCTTTACATCACCAGCATGTAATACAGTAAATGGCACCTGGCAATGGTTCAGTGATACGTGAACAAATAATAAGAGCAAAGCTTTAGGAACGTAAGTACGGGAATAGCGTGGAGAAGGAATTAGAGAGGAAGCCATATGGAAGGGACCAGCTAGGAGGGTATTGAGATAATCCAGGGTGATGCTAACAATAATGAGGTGCAACAGGAAATTGTCAATGGGCATAGAGCAATGAAGAATATTGGGCATTGCTGAAAATCCACAGTACTCAGCGAGGCTTGAAAGGGCAGAAAGAATAATTGACAATAAATCCAAAATGGAGCCTGGAGCTGAGAATGGATAGTTTTAATAACAACCCTTGGGAAAACAGGAGGGAAGCTGAAGAACTCGATGTCAAATATGGTCAGCATGGACTCTGTGCTGTGCACAGTGTTGCCTATTGCTGGCATGTGGCTTCTTTGTTCTCTCCTTAGATTTGAAAGTAGATCCCAGGAGACCATGGGGACTCAGGAATTGCTGACTGCATGGCCGTCTAAGAACACAGTCATGGTTCATGCTGCAGTGTCTGACATTGGAGACAACATGATCCTTGAATTATTAAAAATCAAGTGTTTTGTTTCCTAGCATCTTAGGAGAATGGTTCCAAATGAAGGGAATAATAAATATTTTATATATAAATTTTGGTGTATATATTTTATATATAAAATTTTGGTATATATGTTTGTGTATATGTGTGTGTGTGTGTGTGTGTGTGTGTGTACAAATATACACAAACACAAATGCAATAAAGGGTTTCAATTGAAAACTTATTGATTTATAACTTTTATTTCGTTTTTTGTTTTGTCGCTGTTGTTTTTAATTTTTTTTTATTTGACTATAGTCGATATGCAATGTTACATTCATGTCAGTATACATGATTTTTAATTTTTAATAGTTTTCTAGTGAATTTTCACTGAGCCAAATATTTCATCCTGTGATTTAACACCTAAAGTATATTTTTCAAGGGAATCTATGTTAGCTATTTTGAACTGCTCTGTTAAACTTCTTTTAAATTACCATCAGAATTTTTTCCTTAAAGGTCACTCATTGTAATAGAGTAAGAATGGATCTAAAGCTGGATTAAAAGCTTTTGGTGAATTCAGTGTGTTTTTTTCTCCCCCAACTCAGAATTAATGACTTAATGCTCCCTGAAGATTTCCTATCTACAGGCAACATACACCATCTTGCTGGATTAAAATCCTAGTAAGGGATTGGATTAATTCTCCATTTCTGATGAGAAGAGAATAATACCAACAATAATTCTAATTATATCTTGGATTTATAGAGCTCATTTCTTCCTAGGAGCTAAAGGAAGGTGTTCATCTGTTAATTTATACATAGAAACAAAGTGATCTGACAAAGTTTATACTGTATGCCAGTGTGATTAGAACCCTATATGATTAGAAATCTATTTGGGGGATTTCTATTCTAGAAATCTATTTGGGGGATTTGGGGAGGGGGTTATTTATTTTGAGAGAGAGCACATGCATGTGCAAGAGCAGGGGAGAGGCAGAGAGAGAGAGAGGGAGAGGGAGAGAGAGAGAGAGAGAGAGAGAGAGAGAGAGAGAGAATTCCAAGCTATCAACACGGTGCTATCACCATGGAGCCCAACTCAAGGCTAAGGGCTCAATCTCATGAGTCTTGGGCTTGATCTCATGAACTGTGAGATCATTACCTGAGCCGAACTAAAGAGCCTGATGTTTAACTGACTTCCATCCCTGCAGCCCTAGAAATATGGATTTTTGATTTCACATTTAGTACTCTTTGTTTTAAATTCCATTTATGAAGGAAGGAGGGAGGAAGGAAGGAAGGAAGGAAGGAAGGAAGGAAGGAAGGAAGGAAGGAAGGAAAGAAGGAAGGAAGGAAGGAGGGAAGGAGGGAACGGAGGGAAATTACGACTTACAGAATGAAGAATTCTAATTTGACATAAGGAAGAAATTTTTGAAAGAGATATCTCTGAAGCTTTGGAGTGTGGATTACAAGGAGCTGTGAAATTTCTTTTACTACAAGTGTTTTAACATAAAGCAGATTCACATATGTCTGAAATCATTTATAAGAATGGTATCTGACTGAGGCAAGGTGGCATAGATTATTTCTCAAGGTTTCTTCCAGTCATATAATTCAATGATTTTTCTGTGATATGCTCTATTACATTTTTTCCTAGTAAAACTAAAAAAAAAGTATATAATAAATGCAAAACGACATTTCTAAATTGCTTCCTTTTTTACTCTACTAGGGAATAAATGGAAGAGACTTGCCCTGAATCTCTAAATGCTGGTCCCTCTATAGTCTATTTTCAACACTGTAGCCAGAGTGATCCTTTTAGAACGTAGGTCAGACCATGGTAGCCCATTGCTCAATACTCCGCATGGCTTCTTATTCCACATGGAGCAAGAGGGAAAGTCCTTACAGAAGCCTACAAGGTGCTGCATGATCTATAGTAACATCCCCCCATTGGCTCTCTGTCCTATCCTCTGTCCTACATCTTGCCCACTCCCCTCCAGCCACACTCACCTCCTTGTGGTCCTGCTGGAAAGATGCCTGCCTCGGGGACTTTGTCTATGCTGGTTTCCTCTGCCTGGTGTTCTCTTTCATGAGCTGTTCTCATGACTCTCTGCCTCCCCTTCTTGAATTCTTTCTCAGGCGTCACTTTTTTCAATGAGACTACCCTCATCACTCCTTATTTAAAATTACAAACTTCCTCCACTCCCAGTGAATTCCATCTTTTGTCTTTTTGTTGCTTTCCGATATACTTAGTAATTTGCATACATATTTTATTTTTTGTTACTTGCCCCAATCTCTAGTACCTCCCCCATGCTGGAACACATGGTTTTTAAGAACAGGGATCTTTGTCTGTGTTGTTCACTAATTTATCTCAAACACCCAAAGTAATGTAATAAAATAATCATCAGTTAGCTCTAATATGAAACATTAAATCAGTATAAACTGGGAAATGGAAAGAAAATAGAAAGGACGAATTAAAACGGAGGTTTTTCAGAGGGAGTCAACAGAATAGGTATTGTTTTAGTGTGATTACATCCATTAAAGGAAAGAAGTTTAAGTACTTTTCTTAAACTTTTCTCCTAAATAACAGATCCTCAAATATTTGGAGAGTTTTGATGCTCCACTCAAGTACTTAGTCTATTCTGAAGCAGGATAATTGTTGAACTGTTTCACAACTGACTTAAATTCAAGTTTGTCCATCATCTGAGTCCCTTCTCCCATCTCCCCGTGAAGAGCAACACCCAGAATTAGGTGCTCCTCACACACAGGGAGAGCACAACCATCCTCTCCGTCTTAGATGTTTTGCTGTTATTAATTCAGCCTCAGATCATGTTTGATTTTTGGGAGGCTATGTTCATGACTCCTGTGGAGTTCCTATTAAATTTAATCCCTAAGACTCTTAGGCTGCATATTTCCCACTGTGTACAGCCAAGTGTGAAACCTTATATTTTTCCAATTAAATAGAAATTTGATAGATTTCAGCTTATGGCTATATCATGTCAAGACATTTTTGACTCAGTATATTTACTGACCATAAAGTTAACTTCAACTCCAACTTGGGGGTCGTATGCCCTCTAGTTTTTTTATGTAATAAATATCACTAATTGGAAAAATACTGAAGAGAACAGAGGAAGAGTTGGAAACTGCAACACTCCCCTGGAAACCCGCTTTGTGATTGACATCAATGTATTAATAAGCATCATTATGGTACTCTGATGTAAGTAGTTTCTAAGCCACTTATCTGTTGTTCCAATTTGTCTCTCCCTTAAGAGTAAGCATATTGCCTAAGATTTTGCCAGCTTAAGAAGAAGTCCTAGACAACTGCTTCTTTGCATTTGCACCTACTATCCCTATCATAGAAATAAATCCTGATATGTTATTATCATTAGACACATGCTAGATTCCTTGTGGTCTTCCTTGGGATATTTACACATCGTTTCTTTTCTTTTCTTTTTTTTTAATTTTTTTAACGTTTATTCATTTTTTGATAGAGACAGAGTGTGAGTGGGGGAGGGGCAGAGAGAGGGAGACGCAGAATCTGAAGCAAACTCCAGGCTCCGAACTGACAGCACAGAGCCCAACGCGGGGCTCAAACTCATGGACCGTGAGATCATGACCTGAGCTGAAGTCGGATGCTTATCTGACTGAGCTACCCAGGCACCCCATACACATCATTCCTTAATAATTTATCCTAAAATCTTTTTCAAGATGCACATCAATAATTTGCATAATTTTGCTTCCTCCTTCTTGAAAATTAGAACATTAATTTGATATAGCCCCACAAAAGCTGTTCAAAAAAGGTCAGACAGGTTCAAGAAAATTAGTATGATTCGCTGCATTATTATAAAGCACATTTCTAGATTTCTCTATAATTATACTTTTCATCCCAAATCAATTATATTAAGAATCTATATTAAACCATGAATGATGATCAATTAAAAACATCTTTAATTGGCAATGCCCTTCAAAATGGAATTAATGCTAATGAAATAAACTGCTTTTGCTAGCATAGAACCTCTGATTAAATGATTGCTGCTGTAACTAATTGGGAAACCCTGCATATCAAATGCTTGTAAATATTGGCTTCTCTTCCAGCTACTTTCCTACCTTTGTTGGGTGGGGGAGAGAAAGAGGGGTCTCTTCAGCTGAACTTAAGATCTTCAAAAGCGTGACCTCCTTCCTCCATGGTTTATTCATCCTGTCCCGTCATTTGGTGATAAGAGAAGATTTTTACATTGGTTTGGCTGTTCTTAACAATCCTGAAATTATGATTTACTTAGTCAGGATCTGTGGTCTTTGTGGTAGAATACCACGAAAAGGTAAATTCACAGTATTTTATGCTACTCGAAGCTATCAACTATGCAGAGTGGGAAAACAGGGAGACTATGAATTATGACTTAGAATCTTGATACTTGGAGAGCGATATATTTTCTAACTCAGTCATTTAATTGCTTGGTGGTGACTTTGAAACTCAGAATGCTAAGTGGGTCCGACAGCTTCTCTGGTACGCTGAAACAATCAACTGGAGGAAGTGCTTGTATGGGGAAAGCCGAGACGAAATCTCGGGAGCAGGTTTTTTCGGTTTGAGTTTGCTTGAAAATTCAGAGAAGATAATTGAGATAATGCACAGAGTAAAAGAAAGAGCATAGACAAGGATCCCGGAGACCTCCCAGGTCTGCAGCTTAAATGCAGGTTCTTTGGGCTAGGTTGTTATGACTCTGCAGTTTCCTTAGCTAAAATATGGAGGAACGGTATGTTCCAGAATTGCCTCAGGATAATTTCACTCAAATGTGGAAGTGTTTTATGAACTATAAAATACTGTGCAGACTCCCGGAAATAAAAACTCTTTCCCCATTCATCTCCTAATTCAATCAGAATGGTCAGTTTGGTAGACATGTATTATTTAAACCTTGAAGTATTATGTAAACCTTGAATCACTATTAATCATCACCTTTGGCAAAGAAAATGGAGATGCAAAATAACAGGGTCTGTATTAAAAAACTCCAAAACATGATCTGAAGTGCATGATGTGTTTGCCCAGTTTTTTTTTTTAAAGAAATTTATCTTAGCACATTTTAAAGCAATAATCAATTAACTGTTTTGTTGTTTTCTGTGGTGTTGATTAGTCTTCAACAGACATAGTTTGAAGATGCTAGACTTTCTCTGTTACAGGCAAAATCAAACAAATCCTCATCAGACCAAATTTTCCAAACTGAAAAATATTATATTTTATACACTTGTCTTCCATCTGTTTATTTCATGGACCCTAACTGCTCCATGGTGCTCCTGGCCAGAAACAAATTATTTCTAGATATTATGTTTGCATTTTGATCCTTTATCTTAGCTGTAAAATTATACATAGCTAGTCTTTTCTCCTACAAACCCATCTGTGGTTGCTAAAGAGTAAATTATTTTGTTGAAGGTCAGCATTAAATTCAGCCAGATTTACCTTTTATTAATCCCTGTGTGTTGCTTAGGTTGTAAGCTTTTTATCACTGTACTATAACCACTTTTTGGCCCCACAATCTTTTTCTCTCATTTTGATTCATAATCCTGCTCTAATGCAATAGATGTTAGGATTTGGCCATCTGGGCATTTCAAAACATGGCATCAAACCAATGGCGTCTCAGTTTGGTGCAGTGTCTGATGTTCCCCTCTTTACTACACATAACTAACCTTTTGCCAAAAATGCACAGCCTGTATCCAACAGTTTACTGTGGCCACATATCCTTCAGTCATGCTTTCTAACTCTCAATTAGAAAAATCTCAGATTTAGTCATTACATGTTTTATGGGTTGTGGAAGCACAGGGGGTCCCTCGGATGGACGGACAGCTGAAAGATTTGGCGGCCAGTTAAATGGGAATTGAGTGAGGCTCCCCTCCCCACCCCCCAGATCAGATGGATGATTTGCCATCAAGCCTATGCTCAGTCTATGTTGAAATAAAAGTCAAATCCTAATTTCAGCATTGAATAAATGAGTGATGCTAGACTTGCAGAGGCATTTTGCAGCAGGGGCCTATGTGGCAAACTCACATGACGGGTATAATCATCTCAGCTATTCAAATTAGCTTTCTTCAAAATGAGTCTCTGGTACCCTGTTTCCATCATTTGGAGATGGGCCAGAATGGGAAACAGACTGTCCTTCCTCGGTTTCTCTGCTGCTAACTGAGATGCTGCACATCTTTCCAAATCGAAGTGCTGCCTCTTCCTGGAAGCCCATCGATGCCTGTTTGGAATTGATGTTTCCATTGCGGTTCCAAAGCACTAGCTTGCAGAACTGAATGCCGTGCTCTCCCCTTGCCCCCATGTGCACAGGATGCACAGAGCTGCATCCATCCACAGGTGAATCTTTTTCTTTAAATCCCACCAGTACTCCCAGTGGGCTAACAGCAGCCATGCATGCTTGTGTGACTTACAGCACTTTCTCTGTTCTTTGTTTGATGATCTAGTTCTTTTTAAAAAAAAAATTAACATTTATTTAGTTTTGAGAGACAGAGAAAGACAGAGCATGAGTGGAGGAGGAGCAGAGAGAGGGGGGGAAACACAAAGTCTGAAAGAGGCTCCAGGCCCTGAGGTGTCAGCACAGAGCCCGACGTGGGGCTCAAGCCCCCGGACTGTGAGATCATGACCTGAGCCGAAGTCAGCCGCTTAACCGACTGAGCCACCCAGGCACACCAAGATGATCTAGTTCTTGACATGCTTGTCTCCATGTCTAGATTATAAACTTCTTTAGGTCAGGGGCCATACCTCGCTCCCTTGGATAATCCATACAAGTCTTTGCACTCGAAGGCCTGTAATCAAAGAATGTTAGAAGTTGGGTGAGTGTAGAATATCGGATAAAACTATGCAATTTTCAGTTCTGCCATGGTTGTGTGTGCTCATTTTAGAATTTGAGTGTATCAGCTATGTGTTATATTTGATATAAAAAGGCAATTTCTAAACCAATATTATTGGCGTCATTCTCCTCAGAAATAAGTTTAAGACAGGAGAGCATACAACTGCAGTGTTTAAATTTTTTTTTTCAACGTTTATTTATTTTTGGGACAGAGAGAGACAGAGCATGAACGGGGGAGGGGCAGAGAGAGAGGGAGACACAGAATCGGAAACAGGCTCCAGACTCTGAGCCATCAGCCCAGAGCCTGACGCGGGGCTCGAACTCACGGACCGCGAGATCGTGACCTGAGCCGAAGTCGGACGCTTAACCGACTGCGCCACCCAGGCTCCCCTAATTGCAGTGTTTAAAAAAGGGTGGGTGTCAAATACATTTGGAAAATATTTTAAATTGGAAATTGTGGACATTTTTGAAGCAAATGTCTAGTTATTATGACCTTGAAAGTTAGATTTGTATACATAGATAGTATGTGTAGGAAGACAAGACCCCTGTGGAAAATTCATTTCCTGATCAAACTAATAATTATTTTATTTCTTTTTTAAAAAATGTTTGTTTATTTTTGAGAGAGAGAGAAAGAGAGAGAGATAGGGGCACAGAGAAAAAGAGACAGAGGATCCAAAGCAGGTTCCATGCTGACAGCGCAGAGCCCGATGTGGGGCTTGAACTCACGAACCATGAGGTCATGACCTGAGCTGAAGTTGGACGCTTAACTGACTAAACCACCCAGGCGCCCCAATAATCACTTTATTTCTAATACCAAGGTTGAACACTGATGACTGAACCCCACATGGTGTTTGGAGTTTTCTAGACGGCTTACATTTCGCAGTTTAGAGGTCTGGGAACAGCACTTCATTTTAATGACTCCTGTGAGTTGTCATGCGTGTTCTATCGTTATCCACAGATCTACTTTGAAAATTCTAGATGGTTCGGTTTTCTATTTGTCTTGCAAATTGTTATGTTGTGGTAGAACCCACTTAGCAATATTTAAAGTTTCGTGTCCAGAATTTTATTCTGATCAATTTTGGCTGGTTGCTTCACTTTTTATTTCTGACTCAAATTTAACAACTGTTAAGACACCACAACATATCAACGTAAACTTCAATGAAGCCACATAATAACAGAAGAATTAAGAATAAAACCACAGGGAATTATGCTACACTGAATCAAATCATCAGCATTGATTGCCTCCACTTGCACCAACATCTCATCCTTTCATTCTGTACCATCGTGAGAATGAACACCATTAGGATAATATATTCCCAAGGAGCTCATTATTTTAGGAGCTTGGGGGACCGGGGTATTGTTCCATGACAGAGCTACTAAATTTAATTGCTTCTACCTTGCAAGCAGTACATACATTCATTACTTTAATTTATTAAAAATATATGACTGAAAACCACAGCCAACTAAGTCATACAGTTGCTTAATCTCCTAATATCCACCATTTTGGTCATCTTGTTCACAGGATGTGCTCTGAAGCAAATTCTCACTTTCCTTTTAACAATGTCATTCTCTCATTTGGACTTTTAAGATCAACAGACTGTTTCAGCAAGATAATCGCTCCATACAGGCTTTTCCACCTACTCTTATAAATGAACCAAGTGAATTTGGTTACATTTTGTTTTATTTTATTACTTTTATGATTCAATGTTTATTTTATTATGACTATAAAAACGATATTCAGAGATGAGACATGTGGGAAAGTATGGATACTGTGTATTTCCTGAACTTTTTAAACTTTGGAATTTCTGGAGGATGTCTTTGATTTTATTTTGTAACATTTCTGTTTCCAGCATCGTATTTTACATACCCCCCAAAAAAATATTTCACCCATAAATTTTTCCTTTTCTACAGAACCTTCATCTTACTTTGTATTTTCAGTATTTGCTTTCTCCTTTCTGTGGATATGAAAGAGAGCCACCTTTGCCTTTAGGGTGTTTCTTTCCTCCAACGACTTCATTTGTTTCGCTCTATTTGCCGTAGTCTCTGTCCCCCATCTTAGGGTCTTTATTCAATTGTCTAATAATCCTTAATTGTAGGCTCATTTTTTAAAGTAGGGGGAAGGGCGCCTGAGTGGCTGAGTCAGCTAAGCATCTGATTTGGGGCTCAAGGTTGGGTTCGTGAGTTTCAGCTCCCACATCGGGCTCTCTACTTTCAGTGTGAAGCCTGCTTTGGATCCTCTGTGTCCCTCTCTCTCTCTGCCCCTCCCCTGCTTGTGTTCTCTGTCTCTCTCGAAAAAAAAAATCAATAAATAAACTTTACAGAATAAAATAAAATAAAATAAATAAAATGAAAGTTGGGGGGAGGATTGCTCAAAAACTCTAACCACACGTCGTGAGTCTTCTTGGCTGTCTCCTTCATATTAAGTAATAGATTTCATATTAAGGTAATAGATTTTGTTTGGCTCTCCAGCTGGTCCCGAGGAGACTCTTGTAGCCTACCTTCTAGAGCCTGGCTTCATCATTGTACACATATATACTTTTCTTAAAACTCTTACTGATATTTTAATGAGGTTTGAAGAGGAAAGTATATATATATATTCATTCAAATTACCACCTTGACCAAGAATTCTCATTTATTTCTGTATAGTTTTAATAGCTAGAGCATAACTTGCACAAGTAGGGATGAATTAAGTAGTTGAGTGAATAGATGTTTAATGGAAGAATTCTAAGAAGTTAAACGGTGAGTATCCTTGCTACTCTTGTTTTAATGCTTCAGTTAGGAAAAGTTTTATTTTGAATTCAAAGTTAAAGGGTCTGAAAGTTCTAAATAACATCGTATGGCTCATTTGCTGCTGAGAGCGATGATTTGGTCAAATAAGATGACTTTAAGAATCATCCATTTTCCACTGACAACAACTGGCACAATTCAGAGCCATGAAATACCTTTTTTATAGAAGTTAATAGCCCAGAAGGTACCTCACAGTTTTGCGTGGGTAATGAATGTTCTAAACAGTTGCGTAAATGTGACAGGATGGGCAAATCCCTCCCACCATTTATTGTTAACATGCTTATGAAACATATAGTACTGTCCAGGAATTTTCTTCCAGTGCTTTATTATTATTTAATTAAATTATCACCCAGGGTTCCAGAATTTAGTCTTTCATATTTCAAAGCACGGAGAGAATTAAATCATAGTCTGGCTTGAGGGACTGTGAAAGCCCTTTAGGGCATCACCAGACCTAGTAATGGTTGAGTTCTGGGAAACAGGAAGCTCTTCACAAACAAGGCATCTCATGCTGAACATTTAGCAGACTCTCTCTTTCTGGAAACGTATGACCTATATTTTACGGAAATATTCTCAAATCATTTGTAGATAAGTTTCTCCCCTCCACGTCTGTGTCCTGAATTTCTCATGGGAGTTTGGAACCCTCAGACATTGGGTATTTTGCACTAGCTTGCCAAGTTTCTTGATTTTCTCTATTTTCCATCCTTTTGTCCTATCACTCTGCTTTCCAGGGAGAGTTCTTAAAATTGTATCTTCCAGTCCTTCCACTGAATCTTCCTGAGTGCTGTTATGTTTCTGATATCCAATGCTCCTTTTAAATTTGAACGTTCTTCATTAACAGCATCCTGTTTTGGGTTTGTTCATGTTTCTAACAGTTTTTTTTTTTTAAGTATTTTTTTCTCCCCGCATAATCTATTTCTTCAAAGTTGCTTTTATTTGGGGGGTTTTAGTTTTCTCCCCCCCTCCCGCCCCCATTTGTTAGTTTGAGTCTTTACCTTTGAAAGCCTTTCCTCAGATTTTTCTCATCCTTGGCTTTCTGTGCATGATTGAACAAGGGCTTTAAAACCTAACTGGCCAGGCTGAGCACGCTGTGGGGCTCCTCAACTCTGAGCCACACTGCAAACTGATCTGTGTGGACCATTTGTTGGGGAATTACAGGTGTCGGTGTCTTTGTCTTCTCTGCTTTGGAATAGATAAACTCTTCAGGGAAGAATCTTACAATTTGTACCTAGAGGGGAGGGATTTGGGAGCCAGCATCTTGAGAATCAATTAGGGGCGGGGGCCAGGGGTCTTTGCATTCCTTTGGTATGTCTCTGATCCTTAATTTCCATGTCATCATCAGCACATACACCCTCAACTGTGTGTGGCATTTGCCTGCTCACGATGTTCTGTGTTCTCTCTCTAATGAGTACATCTCCAGACTTGGGGGGAAGGAGGGACACATAGCAGTAAGGAGCAGAAGACATCAGAGGTCTAACTAGTTCTCAAACAGATTGTACCTAGGCTGCCTGATTTCAGAAACACTCTCTTCACCTCCTTTCCTGAAGTAACTGATGTGTTTTATGGTTCTGCAAGTGTAACCTGAGTCTGTCCCTGTCTTTCCTTACTGCCATCAGTTCCGGCTCATCCATTAGCTTCCACCTTTCAGAACTGTGTGCCCTTGCCTCCTCTTTTTCCCCATCCTTGTGGATTATGTTTTTAAAATATATGTCTTTACTATTGTTTCTGGGGTGTTTTCAGTACCCTATCTTCTTTTTAATAAATAAATAAACAAATAAATATTTTTGAGAGAGAGGGCATGAGCGGGAGAGGGGCAGAGAGAGAGAGGGCGACAGAAGATCCAAAGCAGACTGCACTGACAGCAGCGAGCCTGTTGTGAGGCTCGAACTCACAAACCCCAAGATCATGACCTGAGCTGAAGTCAAATGCTCAACCAACAGAGCCACCCAGGTGCCCCTCAGTACCCTATCTTTTTTTTTTTTAATTTTTTTTTCAACGTTTATTTATTTTTGGGACAGAGAGAGACAGAGCATGAACGGGGGAGGGGCAGAGAGAGAGGGAGACACAGAATCGGAAACAGGCTCCAGGCTCTGAGCCATCAGCCCAGAGCCCCACGCGGGGCTCGAACTCACGGACCGCGAGATCGTGACCTGGCTGAAGTCGGACGCTTAACCGACTGCGCCACCCAGGCGCCCCTCTCAGTACCCTATCTTAAAGAGAGACCAAAATAATATCATTTTTATTTTTGACTCTCTCATAGCATATGCCAATGTCTTGCACATAGTAGGCACTAAACTGGTATTTGTAAATTTGAATAAATGGACACTTGGAACATATTCAAAACGTAGTACTACAGCACTTTCACTTACTACAGATTCATGTATTTGACAAATTAATAAAACTAAATGTCACTTTTCTCCTACAATAATGTAACATATAGATAGCTCGTAAGTTTTTTTAAAAAATTCTGTATTGGAAAAAGTTAACAACATTTTGAATGGACACTTTATCTGCTCTTGTGTTCTTACCTATTCAACAAATATTTATGAGAAAGCACAATGTCACTAATAATCACGGAGATTAATGTTTGCATTTTGTTACACAGAACGTCTCTTATAAATTGGGCATCACTCAATTACTAGGAATGTCCCCCAAATGAATTTTGTAGGTTAAGATTTGTTAGCTCCCAAATCAAGAACAGATTGAAGTGAACAGTTCTATGATTTATATGTGTCACTAAATATGACTTTGATATATAGAATCCCTCATTCTGTTACTAAATTTAATAATGCAAATGGAGTTTTAGTTTATTGCCTATGTATAAAGCTTCATCAGTTTCTGAGAGGGCTAGAAAGCTAATTGTAATGTATTTGGAATCTTTTTAGAATCAAGAAGCTATTACTAATATGTCTTGAAACCAGAATTATACCTAAACCACTAGATTTTGATAGATCAAGGTTTCAGTTCATCCAGATAGTATAATATTTCCTTAGGGGTATAGTATTAGATATTTAATTTTTGTACTTGGATGTTTGATCTATGTGAGTTTATGGATCAGCAAGCAATATAATTTTCCAGACATGTCTCCATTTTTCATTTTAGAAAGAGACCAACTGCTTATACAATAGCATGGCATTTCTTCTGTAACAGCTTGCACAGAATGTAATTGGTTTTCATTTATAAAGTAAAAAGTATGAAGTATGTATATTCAGACTGTTTTATTGAAGGAGTAAATCTTTACACAAAACGTGACAGTGTTATTTTTTAATGTATATAATTTTTTAAGAAAAATAATGTTATGATCGCTTTGACTCATAAAATAGAAAGGAGTACTTTTTTAATTATAAGACTTTATAACATTTGTTTTATCTTTTACATCACATGTACACTATTTTGATTAAAATAAAAAATTAATTGGAAAGAAAAATACTGAAAATCTGTTGAGCATTTTCTATAGGTCAGATATTCTGCTAAACACTTTATGTGGGTTGCTTCATTGTATCTCATAACAACCCTATAACTTTATTGTTATTCACATTTTACACATTAGAAAAACATCAAAGGTTAATAATAAAATGTAATAGAGTAGGGCGCCTGCTTGAGCGCGCTGGTTAGTTGGTTGAGTGACCCACTCTTGATTTCGGCTCTGGTCATGATCCCAGGGTCATGGGATCGAGTCCTGAGTCAGGCTTCATGCTAATCATGGAGCCTGTTTAAGATTCTCTCTCTCCCCCTCTCCTTCTGCCCTGTCCCCAGCTCATGCTCTCTTTCTCTAAAATAAGAAAAAAAGTAATAATAATAAAATAATATTTAAAATCACTAAATATTAGTGAATATAAACTCCATTTGGGGCACTGTTTTAAGTGCTATATGTATATGATACCATCTGATCCTCATCACGCGTATGAAGTAGGTGCCACTCTCATTCCCTTTTTACAAATGAAAAAGGGAAAGGATGCTTTCCCTCAGAGGAAAACAACAAAAACCCACCCAAAATCGCGAGGCCCAAACTCAAACACAAGTAGCCGCATCCATAATTGGTGCTCAATATGACTCTTGGATCCCTCGGGAAAGTTTAGGCTGGAAGTAACACAGACTCTAACTCAAGGGCTATAGATGTGCAGGGCATTTAGCATCTTGCATGCCAAAGCCCAGAAGTAGAGCAGGTTGTAAGGTTAGTTGACTCAGTCATGTCAAGGACTCAGGTTATTACCGTGTCTCTGTTTTGCCACGTCAGTCCACCTTCCAAAATCAGGTCCGCTCCTTAAAGGCTATCAATTAAAACAAGTTGTATAAATGATCTGAAAATAAACCCAAGTATATTCAAATGTAACCAAATGACAATGTTGCCACGTTGATTGAGGACTGGAAGCAGTCCAGGCAGACCTCACAATCCAGCACCCGTTTCCTCGTCCGCAAGGGCAGCGGCATGATATCAACTACTCCAGAGGCTGTTGCAACGATTAATGTAGTTAAAATACACAAAGTGCAAAGATCTGTGGCTGGTACATTATAAGTGCTCTGTATGTGTCAGCTATTTTCTTGTTATGCGTTGCTGTTTTCTTGTTATGCTTCTAGGACCGTGTCCAGAAAAACAAAACATACAAACAAACAAAAACAATGGTACTCTCTTAGATATGAAGAAAATTTTTAGTCCTTGTAACTGATTTCCTCCCACCTCTGCCCGTGGGAGCTGGGTTTCAAGCCTTTTCCTGAGAGAGTCACCAGATAGGAAACAGGTTCACCCTTAGCCCAACAGCCAGGGCACCCCAGAGCAGAGGGTAGAGTGCCCTCCCCTGAGGCACAGGGCCAGGAAGGGCGGGCACGAAGGAACAGACCTCAGCAACCTTCCTCATCTCCTATGAATATGATATGGAGTGTTAGTGTTGGCCCACCGGACAACTTGACATAAGGCACAATGGAAGAGGTATGCACCACGTCGTCACCCAAGCGTGCCTCCCTCCTCTGTCATGCAACTGCTGGTTGGTTGGAGCACAAACTCCTAATCCAAAGACTAAGTCACAGAGGGTTGTTTTGACTGACTTTGTACGTCCTCTTCCTCCCTCACCACAATCGTCCGGAAGCTGTAGTCAGCCAATGACCTTCCCAGTGAAAGACCTTTCCCACAGTCCTTTTTTGGTCGGAGATGCACAAGAGGCTGTGCTTCCCTGGCAGGCCCTTCAAACAAATGAGAATAATAACACACTACCCTCCTGACTTCAGAGAATGGTTTTAAGAAGCAAATGTGATGGGATGTGAAAATGCTCTGTAAAGTTGTAAGACCCCGCAGTAAAGGATGAGGGTTAATTTACCCCTCCAGGACTTCCGATCCATCTGCTAGGGCGATAACTTAGTCCTTTTCTGATAATGGATTAATGGCTGATGTACAACAGTAGAAGCTATGTGGCTCATTAACCCATGACACTAGAATCTTAGTTATAAAAGTGAGCAACTTTATAGAACACATATTAGCTAGAACATTAACAAAATGATCAGGATTTAATGTTTCCTAATGGGCCATTATATCCTTTTTGTTCTCGAAGCAGATTAAAAAATACATGAGTCTGTGACATAGAGATTAATATCATCCTAAAGAGCTGGCATCAGAACACTAACGGACACACAGGGAACTGCTTGTCTTTGGCCTGAGGGGAAAAAAAAACTTAGAGAATAGTAGCTATTAGTAATCATCTTTTAAGAAGTCAGACCAAAACTTACCTAGAAATTAACCTGCTGCTGAAACTGTATCTGATACCCAAAATTAGTCAGGAGGCTAGATCCACATTTAAATAATCGTAGCTTCAATTCTACTTTAATGATTGCTGCAGCAAAGGAACATTTCTTTGATCAGGAGGTAGCACTGAAGTTTACTACAAATGGAGGTTTGACATCAGCTAAAAATAGCTCCACACCCAGAATATGAAATGTGAAGAGACCACAAATCAGTCATCCTGTGACCATTGCCGAATAGTCACACTTATCTATAGAAAGAATGTTCATTTTCTAGGTACTGTATTTTATTACATTTTTAACATGCTCTACTGACTAATTTTCCCAGAAGCATTAGAATATTGGTGGGAGGGAGGGGCGGGTGGGTGATGGGTATTGAGGAGGGCACCTGTTGGGATGAGCACTGGGTGTTGTATGGAAACCAACTTGACAATAAATTTCATATGAAAAGAAAAAAAAAGAAACAAACAAGTAACTGTGTAGAGTGCTGGGATTGGGACAGGCTCCAGGAAGGCAGTGTGGCTTGATTGACTCTGAGTAGGGTGGAGGGGATGGGCACAGGGACTCAGCATCTTTTCAGTTCTCTCTCTCTCTCTCTCTCTCTCTCTCTCTCACAGCTGGTTATCTGATCTGTATATTGGCCAAATGTTCTGAAAATTGTATGAGAATTAGAATATTGTTTTAAAGGAAACCATGAGTAAGTTAATATAATTCTGTGAGCTTCTCTGAAGAAACTTTAGAGCATTTAAAAAGCATGTTTTTCAAATCTTTCAATGGGAAGTATGCATTCCTTTCTCCTGGACCCATGTTTATTATTTGTGGTTTTGTAATATATGCCTGCCTATGTTTTTGCAGAATTGTTGCACTATATTAATTAAGAAGAGCCCCAGGACCCAAAGTGTTTGAAGTTCATATAGCAGTTGCCCTACTGATACATCTTTTCTTGAGTATTTATTGTTACATGAGATTGCTTTTATAGTTTCTACCTTATATATAAATTAGATATGTATATATATATGTAATTATAAATAATTAATAGAATTGACTACATAAAGATTTTATGATGCCATCATGCCATAACAATGTAAACAGAATAAAAAGCAGACAACCAACTGAAAAAAAAAAGAATGTTCCCTATATAGGGGGGCCTGGGTAACTCAGTCTTTTAAGTGTCCGACTCCTGATTTCAGTCCAGGTCATGATCTCACAGTCATGAGTTGAAACCCCATGTCAGACTCTGCACTGACAGTGTGGAACCTGCTTGGGATTCTCTCTTCCTCTCTCTTGGCCCCACGCCTGCTTGCGTGCTATCTCTCTCTCTCTCTCTCTCTCAAAATAAATAAATAAATATTTAAAAAAAGAATTTCCCAATATAACACATTAACCTCTCAAATTTGAAAAGTGATTTTTTTTTTACATGCCTATATTTACTCTTTGCTTCCTCAATTAGTGATATTTGCCTAGTAAGATTGTCTAATAAGATTAAAAAAAAAAAAGCTGTGTGTTTTACTGTATATGCTTTATTATAATTAAAGTTGTATCTTTATGATACCAAATAATGATAATCATCTCGCTATTTCCATCAAGTGCTAATTTGGAATTCTAAATTAATTAATTTAGTTAATTCAAGTTAATTTTTAAAGTGTCCAGTATCTATATACATGATTAAGATTCTTATTAAGTATATAATTTTGTTACTTATAAATATATGTTTCTATATGAATACAGAAAATAGGCTTTTTAAGTAGAATTTCAAACCTTTTAATTTTACTAGACAAACAATAATTTACCCTCCGAAATCTTTGTGATGGTGAATCTGTTGGCAAAAATTAAAGGTATAACACTGAAGTTTGTAACTTTTCCAGAACATGACTTTTTCTCAATTATCGCTTAGGATCCTTAAACATGTAATTGTGAATTTTCTTGGTTAGTATGGCATACAACTTGTAAAAGAATCTCAGCCAAAAAGGCTGTGGTAAATAGAAGGAAGGAAAAAAAAATAGTTACAAGCAGAGAGGGAGGCAAACCATAAGAGACTCTTTTTTTATTTTATTAAAAAAAATGTTTTAACATTTATTTATTATTGAAAGACAGAAGGAGACAGAGCATGAGCATGGGAGGAGCAGAGAGAGGAGGAGACACAGAATACAAAGCAGGCTCCAGGCTCTGAGCTGTCAGCACAGAGCCCAACATGGGGCTCGAACTCACAAACCCATAAACCATGAGATGACCTGAGTCGAAGTCGGACGCTTAACCAACTGAGCCACCCAGGCACCCCCATAAGAGACTCTTAAATACAGAGAACAAACTGAGGGTTGATGGGGTAGGGAGAAAATGGATGATGCGCATTAAGGAGGGCACGTGTTGAGATGAGCACTGAGTGTTGTATGTAAGTGATGAATCATGGGAATCTACTACGAAAGCCAAGAGTACACTATATACACTGTATGTTAGCTAACTTAACAGTCAATTATATTTAAAAAAAAAAGAAGGATCATTTCTTGTTACATCCTTGTGGAGCTGTAAAGCTGTACATATTTTACAACTAGTAATTCCCTAGTACTCTAATCCTAGGATCACACCTAAGGGACACCAGGTTAATTCACTAAACTCTGAAAAATACAGTCAAACCAATTATTTGTCGGTAAGTTTTTGGAAGACATTTTAATGCATCTTGTTTAATTCATGTAGCATTTTTCCTTAATGCATTAAACCAATTTGTCTATGTAAACGTAGTGTTGTTTACAGGAATATTGTTCCTTTTAACATGTGGTTGAAAAGACTCAATTGTGGCAAAAAACACTTTTCAAAGTGGCATAGTATAACACAGGGGGAGGACGCCAACTCTTAATTCCAGTGTCAATTCTTCTCACTAGCTATCCTTGAAAGCAAATTTTTCATATCTATTCTTCGTCATTTTCTTTCTTGCTAGGTTTGTTTGTCCTTCCTCACCCTAAGATAAACATTTATGTTTGTTTTCTCTAAGGCTTTTATAGTTTATATTTTATGTTAACTCTTTAGTAGGTAAGAAATTGACCCTTTGATTCTAAAGGATGCATCTTATTTATCTTATTTAAGAACCAATAATTCATCGATGAATATTTATTACATATCTACTACATGTTTAGCTCTGTTTTAGATACTGTGTATATAAAAATGAATCCATGCTCGCTCTTGAGAAACATAAAGTCAATGAGCAGGACAATCCTAAAAAGATAAATTATACTGCAGTGTGAAAAGGGCCAAAGAGCAGATGGCGACAATGGTGGTAGTTTTTCCATTGACCAGGGTTCTGCTTCTTGGTATAGCTAGAATGCTGAGTTCATGGGTTACCGTCGTTACAAAGCCAGACTTACATTAGCAGAAAAGAGTAAGTGTACTGTTGGCTATGGACTGGCTATGTCCAAGGCTGGACAAAAACAATAGACAAATGTCATTGGGTAGGCACTGTTGCTGCCATTCCCATCTCAGAAGTCCAGAAAGACCACAACATTATGATTGCTTTTCAGGTAAATGTTAGGCATAGGATGCAATGCTATGGTTAACCTGTGTGTGATATGGAAACTTAGATTACAGAGGCTTGTTTGGAATATCTTTTTCTTTCTTCTTTCCCATCTAACTTGAGGTCCCTAGAGTCTCCTCCCTGTCTTTCGTACTTGTGAGATAAGAGGTATGCGTGGTAGGATGTAGAGCTGGGGGTATGGGTGAGAAAGAAAGGCAGGGAAATCTGCCATCGTGCCATCACTCCATTAAAATCTAGGAACTATTAGAAGCAACTAATCTAAAAGAAAGTATTCTAATTCTGTTCACAAGCAACTCTGTGTTGATTAGGAGCCTGGTTAAATTTTCTTGGGAATGAGCCTTTGAGACTAGTCCACAGCAAGAAGCTTTGAAGAGTTCTGGGATGAGCTAGTGTTATGAATCATTGTCCTACAGTCAGCTGAGATCTTGTTTGTCTGTCTGTTTGTTTATTTACTCTGGGCATCTGGCTTTGTTCTCAATCTTAGCAAAATGTTCACAAATAATCCATTTGTCTTATGCTTTGCCTGACAAGTAAATTTTGACCATCACCAGCACTGATGCTGTGGTTGTTGACAGTCTCTTTAATCCCTTGCATATGTGTTTATGGGATGCAAGAATTGACCTAGCAAAAACTTATTACAATTCACACATGAACACTAAACCGAAGCCTCGTGTTATGTGTAGTTATGACCAAATTAAGTATTTATCAAACTAAGAAGCGGAAATTTCTATATCCCCAAAGTAGAACCTTCTTTATTCAATACTGAGAATCTTTATATAAATGGTCCAGAATGTTTTCATAACAATGATGATCTGATGGCCTAACACATTTATACATTCACATCAAGTGATAGGAACATGTTTATTTCTAAATGTTCATAAATAAATGCACATTGTGTAGTGGATTCTAATATAAGCTACCTGAATTTGAGAGTAGTATTAATGGTCATGAGTAAACGAAATAATCAAAGAATACTATGAATCAGCAAATAGCTACAAAAATTCTCGATGGAATTATTTATTATCTTGTAATTCAAATTCTGTCTTTTGTTCATTTTATATAACGCATGGCTCTGACCTGTTGATTCCCGGTCTACTGAAGGTCCCCATAAAATTCCCTTTTTCTCCTAGGTTGATCTTTTTCTGACAATGGCAGCATTTCTTTCCTCTCCCCTTTTCATTCTAGCCTTTCTTTCTAGACACTCCTCCCCAAAGGCAACATGATCCAAGCCATCAAGTTACCAGGCTTCCTACTGCAAATCAGCCCCATCTGTCGAATGATTCAAAGAGAAGCTGCTATTTAAATTCTGGACAAAGTGGAGAAGAGGAGGGAGGTGGGTGTTCCCATGTTACCGTGCCCAGCAGGGCTGCTATCTTTCCAGCAACCTTTTATTTAACTTCACTTCCTCTGAGTTATGTGATGTTGGTCCATCCTTCCCTACGATGCATCTGGTATGTATTATGCATCTGGCCTTCCCTTCTTCATGGATCTTTCCTGAGGACCAGATAGTAGCACTTACTGGTCTCTCATATAATGTGAGATCATGGAGAATAGATACTTGGGAAGATTCCTTCCCTCTCAGAACTTTCTTCATGGGCAGGTTGGCTCTGGGGTAATATATACTCGATCAGAGTCACATCTAGAAGCTGGAAATGTAAATGTGTAACATTCCCCAAATAGAGGCAGATGTGCCATATAGCATAATTCTCTACTGAAGATTGCCTCAATTTTAAAATATAAGGGAGGGCACCTGGGTGGCTCAATTGATTAAGCATCTATTCTTGATTTGGGTTCAGGTCATGATCCCATAGTTCATGGGTTTGAGCCCCACATCGGGCTCTGCACTGACAGTGATGGTGCAGAGCCTGCTTGGGATTCTGTTTCTCCTTCTCTCTGCCCTTCTCCCTCTTATGCATGCTCTCTGTATCTCTCTGTCTCTCTCTCTCTCTCTCTCTCTCTTTCTGTCTCTCTCTCAAAATAAATAAGTAAACTTAAAAAAAAAAGAAAGAAAGTATAAGGGAACTACTTGGACTTTTAAGTTGAAATCGAAATTTTATGTAACTTGCCTAAAGTATTACAGGCTACTCGGCACATGGCCTGAAATTAGAGAATGTTAAACATACAAATGAGAATGAAACCTGTTAAGAATATAGGGGGAATGCAAGTGCCCTTTCTATTTCAGTTCTCCTCTGGTTAAAAGTTTAAAACTAAAGTCTGTCAATAGCTTATTGCCCATATTGAGATTTTTCTTTTCCTTTTTCTTACTGGCGAGACTATGATTAGAATGCCAGGCGAACTGTGCCTTCTCAGCCTCACTTACTTGGTCCTTGGTGCAACTGCTGCCTTTGAATGCTACGGGCTCTCCTTCCCCCACCAAACGTGCCTCTTAGAAACGGTGCCCTTCACTAAGGAAACAGACTTTTAAAAGAATGACAGCTGTGACAGTAAAAAAGAATCTTCTCCTGTTTGATCTGTTTCTGGAAAGTCTCCAAAAACTAACTTTTAAAGTGCTAGACTTCCTCAAAAACCATATATCTCATTCCCAGACTTTGAGAAAAAGAGTTGGACCCTTAGTGGATGATTTTTTTTTTCCCGCCTCAGGGATGGTGTGGGCATATTCTGATTGCTGATTGAACCAGCCTCCACTTCTCCAAACCTTGGCCTTTCAGTGTGCACAGAGCCCCTGATGCACAATACTTATCCTCCAATAACAAATAAGATGCCATCAGGACTTATGATTGGTGGACAAGATACTCAAAGCATCGTTCTTGTAGGGAAAATGCATCAGGCTGTGTGAGTCACATAATGGCTGCGTAAATGGTTCTGAATTGAAATAGTTCTAAATAACTTTGGTGTGCAAGATAATATAATTAATATAGACTAGATATTTTTAGATTATAAAGTGCTAATTAAGAAAATATGATATTTTTTGCTGTATAATGGATGGACAACGATGATTATAAACAGTCTTTCTGTTACAGAGCTGAGCAAGGAAAAATGTATGCATTCGTTCTCGGGGAAAATCTTGTGACCTAATAAGATTTTTAAATTTATAATGATCCATATGTATAGTGGAATTACTGTATTCGTAGGAGGAAACCTACACTATTTGACAGCTCTTTGTGTTTAGACAGAGGGGAAGTAGGACAAGCATAGACAGACACTTATGGCCTCACACTGTTGCTGTTTCAGTCATTGCAAAAGATGTAGCCACAGTAACTACCCAGAATCCCTGGAAATAATCCCAGCTCATGGGAGGAGGATTGTTGGGTGCAGGTGGAACTGTGAAGGGGAAGAGGTTGGATAATAGTATGTATATTCATTTAGGTACTTACAAAAAATGTAGCTAAGTATGCTTTTGGACAAGTTGGATGCTTTGGTTTAAGAGTAGCTGCTATCTATAAAGAAAAACAGAAATTTATATTTCTCCTTATGATCAGCAAATTGAAAAGGATTTAAATATTCTTCAGTGGGGCGCCTGGATGGCTCAGTCGGTTAAGCATCTGACTTCAGCTCAGGTCATGATCTCGCGGTCCATGAGTTTGAACCTTGCATGTGGCTCTGTGCTGAGAGCTCAGAGCCTGGAGCCTTCTTCAGATTCCGTGTCTCCCTCTCTCTCTGCCCCTCCCCCACCCACACTCTGTCTCTCTGTCTCTCAAAAATGAATAAATGTTAAAAAATGTAAATAAATAAGTAAATAAATAAATAAATATTCTTTGGAAAACTTCCAATTGAACTCTAACTAAAGAGAGCTAAAAGTGATCTTTACTTCATTTGGGGAAATTAAAATTATTAAGATTAATCACTGCTAATAAGAATTCACTTTCTAATATGAACTAATTCATGTTTGAGAAGCACCCTGAGCTCCTTAGAACCCTAAGACAGCTACGGCCATGACTCCGCCCTGGTATTAAAAAAAAAAAAAAAAAAAGGAAATGACCTTAAATAGCATTATTCCCAAAAGAATCAAACAGTAGTAAAACAAAACAATTTTTTTTAATGTTTATTTATTTTTGAGACAGAGAGAGACAGAGAATGAACGGGGGGAGGGTCAGAGGAGGGAGACACAGAATCTGAAACAGGCTCCAGGCTCTAAGCGGTCAGCACAGAGCCCGATGTGGGGCTTGAACCCCCGGACCGCAAGATCATGACCTGAGCCAAAGTCGGCCGCTTAACCAACTGAGCCACCCAGGCGCCCTGAAAACAAAACAAAGTCCATTATTTAGGTGACTCTTTTGTGGCCACTGCACTTTGTACACTTGTGGAATATCTGGCTGGTGATAACTTAATCCTATTTGGATGAAGTGCATAGAAGTGTTGTTGACATGAGGTGTCTCCAAACTTGGTATGATGACACCTATTTATATCAAAGGATCTAGGGAGACATGCAGGGAAACAATATTTCAAAATGAAAAAAAAGCTACAAATGGGCAGAGTTGGGCTTTTATTCCCCGTTCAGCTCCTCCCCACAGCACAGTGAATAACTCCCCCAATCACATATACACACCAAGATTTGTATGGAACCTTCAAGACCCTAATGAGGAGTCAAGCAATAAGAATGGGTTAACACACATCCCTCTGCTACAGTGAATATCCACCCAGAGTTGTATTTAAGTCACTGTCTCTGAAACTTCCATATCCCAAGAGGCTGCCTCTTACAAGCCATCTAAGAAGGTTGCTGTGCAACTTGAGATTGATGGTGATAGATAAGAACCTGCCAGAGAGGTTTTTACCACATCCAAGTTTGCAATTAATCAGACCTCTTTCCAGCCTTCACAATTATTTCAGCAAAGGAAGCAATTAACAAAATAGTCTTCTTTTGTGGAGGGTTTTCAACCACACCAGCAGCCACATTCATAGGTCAGAAACACCAATATTGTTCTTTTTATCCAGACCCTTTTCAAAAAGGGAACAACTAAAAGGACTACATGACTTTTCTTTTTATTTTTTAAAAAGAATTCTATCACATCAAAACAAACATCTATTTTTTTTTCTCAAATGAGGAATTTTTCCTACCAAAATTGAAAAATAAGTAAGGGTGTTCTTTTCAGGTGGTAAACTTAGCAAGAAAAGAAAAAAGATTAAAAAAATTTTCTGTTGTGCAAATTAAGTAAAATGTGTGCATACGTGCATATGCGTGTATGAATTATGAATACACCACGCTATAAATACAACACATTAGCGCCAGCATGCATACCAAAGGTAGCACAATTTTATGGTCTCAAAATCCTGATTAGCATAAAAGGCATAACATTGTAATCAAATAATTATTGATCAACACAAAGAGAAGCCAGATGTGTTGAGTGAGCTTGGTAATTAAGTAAGTAAACTACAGGTGTTTAAAATTCATAGATTACAATGATAGGTGTACTTATTTTCTAAAAATCATCTGTAGGCAAATCTTAATGTAATCAGGTGCATCAATTACATACCAGAAATGTCGATATCTGTGAATGTACGTTATCCCTTCACAAATAATTAATATGTGAAATGTTTTCAGTGCTTAAGTCCTTTGAGTCTTTGGAGGGCTGTTTTCACAAGGGCATCTCTGGTTCTGCCCAATGGACCGGATGCACATCAAAAGTAGACAAACCAGTGTACAGGAAGATACGGCTAATAAAGGGACAACTAAAAATTAAACACAAATAAGAGACCGGGAGCTTGACATTTAAAAGAAAAATATAAGTTCTTTTGCAAATCGCAGATTTTTGTTAATTTCTCACTGTAGTAGAAATTTACTACAGTAAAAATTTACTACAGGGCCCAGTGGCCCTGTAGTAAAAGTGGCTTCATTTTTACTACACGAGTAGTACATTTCTTCCAAAGGAACTAATGATTTCTTCAGTCATTATTAGGAAACTGCAAGTTTTTGTATGATTGCTTCCAATTGTATCAAATGACACAAACAAACTGATTTAAGGAAGGAAATTAGGTCTTTGGCCATGGTTCTTTTCCTCCTACCTATGCACACACAGTGCCTCAATTATTTTCATTACATATGAGAAAGATGCTGATCTTTTGCATACTTACCTTTCTTAAGAAATGCATTTGATAAGACTCATGTCAATTCCAAGATGAATGCAACAGGGAAGTAAAAACCCTATGGGGCGCCTGCGTGGCTCAGTCAGTTAAGCATCCCCACTTCTGCTCAGGTCATGATCTTACAGTTGGTGGATTTGAGCCCCACATCAGGCTCTGTGCTGACAGCTCAGAGCCTGGAGTCTGCTTAGGATTCTGTGTCTTCCTCTCTCTCTGTTCCTCCCCCACTCATTCTCTTTCTCTCTCTCAAAATAAATAAAAACATTAAAAAAAGAAAAGAAAAACCTTGCAACTCCAACTTTTTTCATATGTAAAAAAAAGTTTGCGAAGCTTTAGAAGTCATATGGTTTACCAACACCATGTGATCTCCAGCTTTAGAGACGACCTCCATCCCTGCAGTGATACCCATGCTCACTCTTTCCACCTTCATCACCACAGCCCAGTCCTGCCTTTCTTAGGACATAGAAATGGAATCATATGGTATATCTCTATTGAGTCTGACCTCCTTCACTCAACATCATGTCCATAAGAGTCAACCATGTCCTTGTGGTATCAACAGTTCATTCTCTTTTGTTGTTGTGTGGCTTCCATTGTAACAACATACCACATGTTTTAAATCTATTCTACTATTGGTATTCATTTCAGGCATTGGCTACAAATAGATGCTAAGAACATTCTTGTTCAGGTCTTTGGTGGATGTATGCATTCATTTCTCCTGGCTACATACTCAGGAGTAGGTACACTAGGTCCTAAGACATATACTTATCTAGCTTCAGTGGGAATACAAAACTCTTTCCAAAGTGGCTGCACAAATTTACACTCCCACTAGCAACATAAAGAGGCACTTTGAGGGATGTGCAGTTGATTTCTTGTTTTATAAGTTTTTCTCAATTCTCAACTGAAATCATGCCTCAAAAAACTAGCAGTTAGGTTTGTTCATTCTTTTGATTAAAAAAATATATTGAGCTATTTTTGTGAGCTTGGCATGGGAAAACAGTGCTGATTATAGTTGGTTTATAATCGTGTAGGTTAGTCAGAAAACTGATTATAAAAAAGAATGTGTCATCTCTACCCAGATAAAGCTATAAAATTAGGTGGAAGAATTGGGCACTTGGGAAGCACACAGAAGAGTTATATTGCCCCGACTTTCCAGGGGCCAGGGATGACTTTCCAAAGAAAGTGATATCTCTGCTGAACCCTAAAAAGAAATAGGAGTTGGCCAGGTAACCAGGATGGGGAAGGGTTGTTTGTAGGGGCAGGAAAGCGGATGGAAGGTAAGAGTGAAAGACAATATTCTATAAAAAGGGAACAGGGTGTGTGAAGACCAACAAGTTAGACAGAACAGTTCATTTGGGGAAAGGGATTGGTATGGCTAGAGCACAGATTGTGAAGAGAAGGACAACAAGGAGTCTGCAAAAGTGACTAAAGATCCTCAGGCTTTCCCAAGGATAACCTTTTATCTTTGGGCAGTGGGAAACCCTTGAAGTGTTTTTAAGCAACTAGCGATGTCAACACATTCGGGTTTAGAAAATATTATTCTGGCTGTAATAAAGAAAATAAATTTGAAGACAGGAGATGCCAGGAGTTACATTTAGGGGTCACTGCAATTGTCCCAGAGAGAAACCATGGTGGCCAGTCTAGAATAGTGGCAACTGGAATGGAGAGAAATAGAGGGATATTTTTTTAAAAAATTTTTATCTTCAAGCAGTATGTAATACTTAATAAAGAATAATGAAGTAGTCGACAAATACACATTTTATCACCAATGAAATAAAGATAAAACTTTTCCCTCACAATTAAACCCTTCTTGTTTACTGTTCCATGATCCCTTTTTTCACTCTGTATTCTGCATTTATTTGTTACGTTTTTATATTTATTTAAAGTTTTACCATATGTATATGTGTATGTGTATATGTATATATATATATATATATATATATATATATATATATATGCATTCCTAAAAAAATGCATAGTATTGTGCAACTTTTAAAACTTTATATAACTGAAGTCATACAATATTTTGTCCACAACTGGATTCTTTTTGTCAACATCATGCTTAAGAGATCCATCCTTTGGAATATACATAAGCTTATTTAATTCATTTCTACTTCACATAGCATTCAATTGCATGAATACCAATTTATTAATGCCTGATAGACATTTAGCTTGTTCTCAACTTTTTGCTGTTGCAAACACCATTGCTAAGTAGACTCATATATGTATACAGGTGGATATGTGAGCTAGGATAAAGGCAGAGGGATAAAATTGCAGAATCAAGGGGCATTCCCATTTTTAACTTTTCAATGTTGCCACACTATTCTCTGGTAGACTAGTGATTATCCTGCATATGACTGGCCCCCGTACCACACTGAACAATGGCAAGTCATATTGAGCTTGATCATTCTTACTAGGGTGTAGTTAATTTTATTGTAGATTTTTAAAGATACAAATTTGGTCTTTGTTTTGCTGTCTATTGGATCTTTGATTTTTTAATTAATTTCCGCTATTATATATTTCTGATGTCCTTACTCTTTTTAAATAGCGCTCATCTTCGATCATGAAATGTGCTTTTTTGTTATGTTTATAGTCTGTCTTCCCATATGAGAATGTTAGCTCCAATGGAACAGGGATTTTAGTCTGTTTTGTTCATGGATTCATCTAGATCCCCGAATAATATAGGCACATAGCAAATATTTGTTAATGAAATCTATATCTAACATCTTTAGTTTAAAAAATTTTTTTTTCAACGTTTATTTATTTTTGGGACAGAGAGAGACAGAGCATGAACGGGGGAGGGGCAGAGAGAGAGGGAGACACAGAATCGGAAACAGGCTCCAGGCTCTGAGCGGTCAGCCCAGAGCCTGACGCGGGGCTCGAACTCACGGACCGCGAGATCGTGACCTGGCTGAAGTCGGACGCTTAACCGACTGCGCCACCCAGGCGCCCCAAACATCTTTAGTTTTAACTTGTTAGTCTTTTAAAACTTTTAAACTAGATGCTTAGCTCACTAATTTTTAGCCTTTCTTCTTTCCTACTAAAACATTTAATGCTATACATTTACCCTCAATGTGATATATTTATCGTTACTATTATTCTAGAAGTATTGTTTGACACTAAAAATAAATCTGTGTTATGTACTTTGGCACTGTGTGGATTAATTATTTACTTAAATTTTTAAATAACCATTTGCTAATCCTTACAAGAATCAAACAATTTTGTTAAAATTGGCAAAAATGTGGTTTTTTTAATTCTTTTATTCCTTCTATCTTTATTGCCTGACACTCATCAGTAATGTAGAATTTTATTTCACCAGCTTGGTTAACTTGATTTAGAATTTCTACTGGAGGGGCGCCTGGGTGGCGCAGTCGGTTAAGCGTCCGACTTCAGCCAGGTCACGATCTCGCGGTCCGGGAGTTCGAGCCCCGCGTCAGGCTCTGAGCTGATGGCACGGAGCCTGGAGCCTGTTTCCGATTCTGTGTCTCCCTCTCTCTCTGCTCCTCCCCCGTTCATGCTCTGTCTCTCTCTGTCCCAAAAATAAATAAACGTTGAAAAAAAAATTTTAGAATTTCTACTGGAAAAAGACAAAATAAATGCTTACTTCTTTCTCTTTACTCATTTTTTTCAAGTGCAGTTATTTTTTATAATTAAGAAACACTTTTTAGAGAGAGCAGTCATAGCAAAATTGAGCAGAAGGCACAGAAGTCTTATTTAAGTAGCTGCTTTAAATATTAACAATGAGGTTTTTTTACCTTTCTTTTTTGATCATTATGGAGTCACAGATTTTCATTGATTCAATGCATTTTGTCAGCCTTAAACATTATTCTTTCTGATGTTCCAATTATTATAACTTCAGCCAATAACAGACCCTACATATTGGTTCCCACAGGTTTTCAACATGACTCATCAATTTTTTTAAACTGTCTTGCTTTCTAGAACAAAATATATTTCACACTGCCTTTGTTCCTTCCTTGTACCACACTGTATTTAGCATTTCTCCAGGGAAAAACCTTGGTTCTTATACTGGGGAGTGTGAACCAGAGATGTTTGCTGCTACCGGAGTGACATTGCTTCTAGGCCATTTCAATGAACAGAGATCACTCACACTCACACACACACACACACACACACACACACACACACATTCTATATAATCATTTCAAATCATGGGCACAATTTGAAATTTTCAGTTCAGTCTTAACATCATAGTGGTTTTTTGCAGCGATACAATTTCATTGCCATGTATAAGCTGCTGTGCACATAGCCCCAAACCCACAAAGACTGAGGGGATTGAGCTTATATTAATCATTTATACAAAACAACGAATTTATATATACTTACAGACTAAAACTGTACTAATTCTAAAAGTCAGCTAATCCAGATATGAATATAAATAAAAGACTCAGCAATAGAATTATTTTTTTTTAATTTTTTTTAATGTTTATTTATTTTTGAGACAGAGACAGAGCATGAGCAGGGAAGGGGCAGAGAGAGAGGGAAACACAGAATGTGAAGCAGGCTCCAGGCTCTGAGCTGTCAGCACAGGGCCCGATGCGGGGCTCGAACTCACGGACTGTGAGATCATGACCTGAGCCGAAGTCGGATGCTTAACCGACTGAGCCACCCAGGCGCCCCTAGAATTATTTTTTAAAGTGCTACTTATTATGGGACTAAGGTATTCAGTTGAGTAAGTTAAAAAATGAGAACAAAAGAAAGGAACACAAATATTAGCCATTTCCATGAAAATTATACAATGAACTGTATGACTGAACATACTAGAACCAAAGCTCAGAGCATGATAGTAAAAGTTGTTTTGGTGACACAATGCAAGTGGGGGAGGGGCAGAGAGAGAGAGAGAATCCCAAGCAGGTTCCACACTGTCAGCGCAGAGCCTGACGCGGGGCTTGAACCCATAAAGCCATGAGATCATGACCTGAGCTGAAATCAAGAGTCGGACGCTTAACCAACTGAGCCATCCGGGCAACCCTGGTTTCCTCATTGTTGAGATTAATTGATCGTGGGCAATATTTTAGTTCTTATTTCAAAAGTAAAAGCATGTGGATAGTAAAATATATTACTTAAATTTCTGGAAGAAATTTCTGGAAGAGCAGTCAACTCTTTGTTTTCCAAATCACACTATTTCACTTAATTTCTTTGATCTTATAACTGTTTTTTCTTTTCTTTTTCATTTTATTTATTTTTTTTAATTTTTTTTTCAACGTTTATTTATTTTTGGGACAGAGAGAGACAGAGCATGAACGGGGGAGGGGCAGAGAGAGAGGGAGACACAGAATCGGAAACAGGCTCCAGGCTCTGAGCCATCAGCCCAGAGCCTGACGCGGGGCTCGAACTCACGGACCACGAGATCGTGACCTGGCTGAAGTCGGACGCTTAACCGACTGCGCCACCCAGGCGCCCCTTCTTTTTCATTTTAATTCCAGTATAGTTAACATACAGTGTTATATTCGTTTCAGGTGTACAACATAGTGATTCAACAATTCGATACATTAGTCAGTGCTCATCGAGATAAGTGACTCTCTTCTCTTACACCGAAAATTTGTATTTCCAACACCATTTAACATGACGACTCCTTTCTTTTAACCTACATATAAGGAAAATGGTTTTACAATGCCAAGCTGACAAAGATGCACTGGGACATACTGTTTCGGGCCCCATCCCTCCCGTTTACGGGGCCGATGTGCCCAATTCCAGCCCCGCAATGATGCTGCTGCTGGAGCGCCTTCCTCAGGGCATTGCCATCAGCTGACAGGCGGCTGCCACCCAATGAGAGATGGTTGGCCTCCATTTATCTCTTCCTCCCAGCCCCACATGCTATTCTGCCTCCGGAATATGTCTCACCTCTCTGTTCTGCCTCCCTCTACTGCTACCGCCTTTCTCCAAGACACTCACCCGCTATCATAACCACCTACCTGGCTCCGAGTTTTGACCAGTCAAACCCATCCTCTTAGAATTATCTTTTTAAGAATGCACAGGAGATGATGTTGGTATTTGACTTCTCAACCGGACTCTGCCGTGGCTCATTGCCTGTCTTCAGCCTCATCATACGCCACTTTTATCCTCACCTCGGCTTCCCTCCAGCTATACTGGTCTTCAGTCGGTACCAGGAATACTGACACCTCTTTGCCCTCACGTGATCTTTGCACTTGGAGTTCCATCAGTGTGCAACACTCGTTCCCCAGATCTTCACACATCTAGTTCCTTCTCATCTAACAGGTCTTAGCCCAAATATCCGCTATCGGAGAAGCCTTCTCTGGCGACCTATTAGGGAGGAACTCCATTTCACATCCCAGCCACTCTCCAGCACGTTATTTCCTTTATATTAGTTTTCGCAATGGGTACTTATTCTGCCTACTTAGTTGTTTACTTTATTACCTATCTTCTCTACTAGAGTGTATGTTCCATGAGGACAGGGGTAAGATCTCTTATGTCCAATCTTACATCCCAACACATAGCTCACATTAGAAACTCCATAAATATCATTGGATGGATAGATGAGACTTCATTCCTTCCTGTTGTGGTTCAATTCAGGGAATTAAGCCCCAGGATGAAGACAAAAGGCTTCATTACTTTTAGCTCTGCCTCTGGTTTATGACCAATGGTACAGAAATGAAAAATCCCAGCAATACCTCGTTGTAGAGATGGGAAACATGAAGTCAGAGTAACCAGTGGCCACTTACTCTGCACGCTGCTTTTTTTCTCTTAGTTTTTTAATTTGAGTATAGTTGACACACAATGTTACATTAGTTTCAGTTGTACAACATAGTGATTCAGCAAGTTTATACATTATGCTGTGCTCAAACGTGTAGCCACGACTTCTCACCATACAATACTATTACAATGTGGTTTTTTAGATGTTTATTTAAAACATTATTTTGAGACAGATAGGGAGAGACAGCATGTGTGTGCCAATTGGGGAGGAGGAGAGAGAGAGGGAGAGAGAATCCCAAGCAGGCTCTGTACTGTCAGTGCCGACCCCAACATGGAGCTCATGAGATCATGACCTGAGCCAAAATCAAGAGTTGGACGCTTAGTCATCTGAGCCACCAAGGTGCCCACAAAATCATCAACTATATTCCTTATGCTGTGTCGTTTATTCCTGTGACTTGTTCATTTCAAAACTGGGAGCCGGTACCTACCACTCCCCTTTACCCATTTGCCCAGCCCCCACCCGCCCCCCACCGTAACCATCACTTTGTTCTCTGTATTTATAGGTGCAAACTGCTCTTTGTATTCAGAACCAATGGCACAGACTGAGTGATTATGACTTAGCAAATGACAGACTCTTTCTTCCCAATGGAAACTTGAGTATCTTTTAAACCTATCTTTAAGGAAAACAACATATAATTGTTAATATATTTGAACTGGTATCCAGTCTTTGTATTACATGCTCTAAACACTTACACCTCACTACCAAGCACTGTGTTTGCCCTTTACTCTATGGATCCATAGTACCCTCTAAAATATTTAGTGCTTTGGTGAAAAAAAAATAATTAGAAATGTAAGCAAATTGTTTTTACTTGTCTAATTCATATTCTGAGATGAACGAGTATCTCAAAAGAAGTTTCAACTAACATGAAGTCTATTATCTAAATATAAACCCAATGCTAACTCTTTAAAACTGAGTAAAATCTATTTTGTTAAATACACGTTTGTCTCCAAATGTCCTGGCTTATGATAAGACTGAGTAAAAAGACAAAGAAAGGAGATAACTATGTAAGAGTGGATTCAATGATTCTTTGAGTCACAATTAAGGAAACAGAAAAAAAAAAAAAAAGAATATCATTAGCAGTTGAGCATCCATTTCTAGAAGTAGAGAGGGTTAGTTGAATTAGACACATGCCCAACAAAAGCAGATAGAATAAGACAGAGACTATCTCCTTGATTAATAAGAGATAATATAGTGATATACTATAAAAGAAGTGAATATTGAGCTTTTTTAGGACATGAGCTGATTCCAGTGCTGCGGCTACACTTATCGTGAAAGGAATGTGGGCAGGCATGTTCACCTACACGGTTGATGAACAACACTTCAAAGAATTCTGGAAATTCCTTTTTTGTTTAATTCAAGTATTTGAAGGAAATGGGAACAAGTTTGGAATTCACACTAGAGAGATGAAAGTACTTTTAAACATTTAATATTTGCTTAAATAGATATTAGGGGGAGAGACAGGTATTCTGGAATAATTTTCTTCTAAGTCATAACTTTGTGCGTGTGAGCAGATGCAGCTGGCATGCGGTTCTCCACGTGTTTCCTTGGAGGGGCTCTTGCTTTCCTTGCCCACCCTTGAGGCCACCATCCTGTGTTCTCACTACGTTGACTCCCAAACTTCATGAAAAAACGCACCAAATTCTCTCCTTTCAGTCCCCTCTATTCCTTGTAATCCAGTTTTTCACTCTCAATGCTCTCCTGGCATTGCATTTCATTGCATTTCATAAGGCATCCCCCCCACCCCCGCCAAACCAGTCATCAAATTCAGTGGTTCTTTTTAACCAGGCTTTGAGTCTATGGCATTACCATCTTCCCTGCAATTCTCTCTTCTGTTAGCCTTGATGTGTTCTGTCTCTCTCCAGGCTGCCCTTTGCATCCCAAACCCCTCTGCTTGGGTTTCATGCTTTCCTTCTCCTCCCTTGCTTTCTTTGTCCTCCAAACTGTCCCTTGGTAATCACCCATGCTTGCATAAATGTAAATATCATTGTTGAAATCTTTTAAATTCTAAAGAAAATGACAAGGATGTCAGTTACCAGTTGTCTTAAGCATGTTGTGCTTAAATCATCACTATACTATTCTAACTGCAAGAAGTGAAAGAGAAACGACGTTTGAGCTCCTTGAAATTATTTGTAAGGATCACTTTGGTGATCCAGGTTTAGCATTAACCCATGTATTTTAAATCTATAGGCTTTGATGTGGTAATGAACAGCTTAAACAAAGTAAATGACCTTCTGTATTTTTTTTCATAAAAAACTTTGTTATAGTTTTTTGTTCTGCATTTCCTCTGATGTGCTTCATATACAAAATTGAGTTATTATGTGTTAAGGGTTTTTGCAATGTTTGAAATCTAGCTACTGAAGGGGATTGAAATCAGACACACACTTGCAATAAAATTTTATACCAAATTTAAGTTAGAAGTTTAAGCTTTAAGTATAATTTGATGCTATTGATGTTCTCATTCACATTTTAATGTAGTCATGGCAAAAAAACAGCACAGTTTTTAAATATTTATAGTACCAGCAAATTAAGTGAGAAGTACACAGAGGGATTTTATGAGTGTAGCAAATACATACCATGAGTTCATAAATTCACTTTTGTTTTATTTGTGTAATATAAATTTCAGTCAAAATCATATCGAAAGGAATTTAGAGTCCAGCAATAGAAAAGGCCACTGGGGAAGAATACTTAAAGAGCAGAAATTGCTATGACTTTTGAGATCACTCCAGTTCATCCTGAACCTAATGAATTCTATTAAAACGGGAAATAATAGTTTTTTGGTTGTGATCATGACTAACTGTAAGAGATTAAATCTGATGGTCAGGAAAGGGAGCAGTCAGTGTGCTGTTTGCCTGCAGGTAAATTGCCTTGCGTTAAACTGAATTCACTAGCTAAAGCAATTATTTTTCTATAATATTCTCCCTTCAGAGGGCACTGCAAATGATACAGGTAGCAAACCAAGAACCAAAAAAAAAAAAAAAAGATGTAAAATGTTTTATTATCAATAAAGTGCTGTAACTGTGAAGGTAACTGAATGATATGTGTAACAAACCAACAACCCAAAAAAGAAAAAAAGAGATATAAAATGTTTTAATAGTGATATAATCTGAGGCATGCCTATAATAGTAGTTTTGTTAGCAACCACGGCCCTTGGGCTCACCAAGCGATAGGAATTAACTAGAGGCCAAGCAGGACTTCTGGGCAAGGCTTTTATTGGGGATTACACTCCAGCAAAAGGAAGACAGTATGATGGGGAAAGATAGGATTCAGTGGGCAGAACGGGAGAGGCCAGGACTTGAGGTCAGTTTTTTGGGAATCAAGATGCTGGCTCCTTACCTATTCTTTTCAATCCATTGTTACAGCAAAAACAGTCTGATCTTAGTTGTTCGAGGCTCACATTCCACCAAAATACTAATGGGCATCTTTTGAGGAGAAACCCCCGGGCTGTTGTCTCTGCTTAAGAGCTCTGAAAGCTTATTTTGATATGTAAATGCCAAGGATTGCCTTCTTGGTTCTTTTGCTCTGGCTCTCAGTGGTGTTTTCTGGAATTGAGGAGGAATTTAGGGTATGAGGAATTGTAAAGGTTTGGGAGGGAGAACACCATAGGCAAGGGGGTAGCTCTTCACATCAGAACTGAAAGTACAGACTGCAGAGGATCAAGTCGTGGGTCAGTCATTAAATCGGCAATTTATGTAATTTGTTCATTAAATTGGGCAATGCATTTTGCCTCTCTGTGATTTCCTTTCCTTACGTGTGTTAGCTTCTTACGGCTGCTATGTAACAAGTTACTACAAACCTGATGTCTTAAACAACAGAAACTTAATCTCACAGTTCTGAAGGCCACAAGTCTGCAATCAATTTCCTTGGGCTGAAATCAAGGTGTTGACGGGGCCATGCTCCCTCTGGACCTCTTGAAGAGAATAGTCCCTTGTCTCTTCCAGCTTCTAGTGGCTACCAGCATTCCTGGGCTTGTGGCCACATCACTCCCATCTCCAATTTTCCATGGTCACATTGCCTTCTCCTCTTCTGCCTTGTGTCTGATCTCCCTCTGCCTCCCCCTCATGAGAATACATGAGATCGCATTTAGGGCCCACTCAGATAATCCAAAGAAGGTAAAATTCACAGGTACCAGAGAGAGGCACATGAAGGTCTTTTGAGGGGACTACTATTCAGCTTACTATAAATTGGGTTACTACTAGTATCTATATGAACCTTAAGGATATAGTATATGAAAAGTGCTTAGAACAATGGCTAGAATGCTAAAAAGCACTCATATGTTAGCCCATGAAGGTGATGTCGATGATGATGAACAAGAAAATGCAGACGAAAAGTCTCAAAATGAATAAAATAATTTGTTTTGAACAAATGTAGAGGACCTTGCCTCTCAATTTTTGAGGCATGCTAACCTTAAAATGTTATTTTTCAAAGGTTGTATCTATGTTAAACAATTATAATCCAGTCGTTTAGGCATATGGTATATATAGCCATTTGTGGTTCTGTCTTGTGTTATTTTGCACCTGAAATGTAAGTCCTCTCAACAATTTTCTCCATCCTGAATTCTTCCTAAAGTGCAAATCAGAGACATGATATGATAGGACTGTCTCCTTTTGCTCTCGTCTCCTGCCCACCTAGGATACAGATCTGATGACATTCAACATTTCTGTGCACCGGTCGTGGTGGCGGGAACACGGGCCTGGCTGTGTCCGAAGAGTGCTGCCTCCGTCCGCCCACGGCATGATGGATGATTACACGTACGTCTCTGTCACAGGCTGCATTGTGGACTTCCAGTACCTAGAGGTCATCCACAGCGCTGTCCAGATACTACTCTCCGTAAGTAGCACCAATGAATCACTGTCTGATCAAGACGCTCCTTTATTGGCATTTTTGTATCTAAACCTGCTGTCCACACCCATCTGGTAGATAATGCCTTAAATAAGCACATGGAGAACATCCTTTAAATAATGGAAATAGCAGCAATTGTGCTAACAGTAGCTGTACTTAATGAGGCTACATCTTCCTTCTTGGTGTCCAGACGCTTTGTTTTAGAAATAGTTTTCGCTATAGTTTCTAACTTGAGATACAATATACACCATTCAGTGAAATAGCATCATCGCCCCCCAGAAGCAGTGCCTTTCCCATTCTCTACTTTGGGTTCTTCTGCTTACACGTCTGCTACTGCTTCTACTTCTAAAGCATTCTTTAACTAATGTGCATCAGTTCCAGAGAAAGGAGGATGCAAACACATCCAAAGGCTTGATCAATCTAGTAAGCTTCATATTTCAAATAATTATTCCTGGGGGCGCCTACGTGGCTCAGTCGGTTGGGCTTCTGACTTCGGCTCAGGTCATGGTCTTGTGGTCCGTGGGTTCAAGTCCTGCATTGGGCTCTGTGCTGACAGCTCGGAGCCTGGAGACTGCTTTGGATTCTCTTGCTCCCTTTCTCTCTCTCTACCGCTCCCTGTCACCCCCCATCCCCTGCCTGCTCATGCTGTGTCTCAAAAATAAACATTAAAAATAATAATAATTATTATTATCCCTTAAGAAAACAAATCCCTCCAAAGAGTCTTCCACATTTTAGTGCTTAAAGTGTGGTGTCAAGATGTAATTCCATATAGAGGAGCAGAGAGAAGAAATGGCTTGATTGGACCACAGGAAGTTTATGTCCTGGGAATCTCTTAAAGTTAATTTTTTTCTGTCAGATTGTCCCACACACAATTTGATTACAGTGTAGAGGGGAAGTAACTTAAGGTATTATCAACAATGCTGTTCCTCTGAGATCCAACAAGGACATGGCATGTTGTTTGAGTCAGCATACAGTAAAGTCAATTTAAGTCACACTTTTCATATAAGCCAACTATCCAACTCGATCCTTCTATCCAACTGGTTGAGTTAGAATAGGAACAAAAGATACAGGCTCAACAGTAAATGAATAGACAACAGAAGTATAAGAGATGTATGTCGGTGAAGAATGTACCTTGGAATTATTTCTAGAAACAGGTTGAGAAATCCTTGTAATCATTTAGTATATCTGTTATCTACTGCCATGTAACAAACCACTCCAACATGGAATTACTTAGAGCAATATAAGTTTATTGCTTAGAGTTCTGTGGGTCAGAAATTTGGGCAGGGCTCAGCTGTGTAGTTCTTCTGCTCTGCATGGTATTGGCCAGGATCACTCATATGCACCTTTCAACAAGGGCTTCTGCTGGGGCTAGAATACCCAAGAGGACCTCATTCACATGTCTGGTGCTGCTGTTGGACCACATTCTCCTCCATATGGCTTGTCTTTTTGCAGAAACTTAACAGGTTTTCCTATAGCAAGGTAGCTAGGTTCCAGGGGAAGCCCAGCATGTAATCATTTTTCCAGTCTCTACTTGAATAACTTGTACTATTATTCCATTGATTACAGCAAGTCATATGACCAAGCCCAAGCCAAATGTAGGAGGGTAGCTATAAAAAAGTGAGCATACCAGGAGCCATGGCTGATTTGGGACCACCAACGTAGTGGTCTTACCTCACTTGTATAATCTATGAATTGTTGTTCTTTAACCCACATATGTCAAGTTTTAAAATAGTGTTTTAGAGCACACTTGAAATATAATTTTCTAGAAAGACTAAAGGTTAGAATAAAAAATCAGATTGTTTAGTGTTCTAGTCCAACGAAAGCAAATTCTGCACTGAATTTAAAAAAAGAAGAAAGAGGTTATGCCTCAACACTAAGGAATTTTCTCTCAGAGATGTACCAGAGATTCTGATTATTCTTGGTTTCTAGATATTGCCATTTGTCAATAGATGCTTATCAGTTGTTTCCTATTTTCTGATCTTTCTTTACTCTCCTAGCAGTTACATATGAAACTGTGCCAAAATATATGTTTAAATCTTTGTTGTTGTTTTTTTTTTAAGAAAAATAGAGACGCACATTTTCTCTTGAAATTTTTCAGTGTATGTTAAGGTAAAAGAGTACTCTATTATTATATGCTAGATTCTAAAGGTTCTTACTCTTTTTTTTTTAATTTTGAAACATTTTTCTAGAATCTTTCATCTCTGGACAGATCTACTTCCTTTTAAAAAATTATTCAGAGTAAATTGCTAAACCATTTTGTGGAATGATAGCATGGTGTTCACATTTTTATAATACAGCATAATACTGTGGAATCAAAAAGTCATTTCTCCATGGTTACTCCAATTCAAATGAATAGCAAGGTGAAAGTATTTATTTGGTAAGGGGCTGAACTGACACATAAAAACATACACTAAGGAGAAATACTCAACAAAATGTATGCTGCCATCTAAAAGGACTTATCAGTTATAAACTAATTCTTTGACATATTTGTCGAGTGAACATTCAAAGCCGTCCACCCGCATGTATAGTCCTGACTCTTCTATTCAGCATTCCAGCAATAAAAGGATTAGTTGCTGATCTCTGACTTTTCTTGTGTAATACACCCATGAGACAAGAGTTCCAGTATTGTATCTTTTTATATTAAAATGGAATACACCCTGAAATTGTTTCACAACTGTCAAATTATGTATTATTGTGTGGTTATATGGGTTTTTTATACTTTCCACGTATTTCATATAAACATGTTTGTAACTATTAGAATTACAATTTTTTAATGTGATGATATAGGAATACTTTCTGTAGTAGTCACCTAGCATGTGCTGAGATGTCAACCTTATTCCTGAAAAAAAAGGGGATGATGGTCACAATATTTAAGAGCCTGTGCTGCATGGGCGACAACTTGGCAAATTAGACAAAAGGCTTTGAGATGGGACAATGTCCTGGAGGCCCTGCTGTGCCAGGGGGTACCCCTGTAATTGCTAGAGGCACAGAAGGATCTAGAAGGATGCAGGGAGAGGCCAATAGAGGTGGGCAGAATAATGGAGGGGATGTGTTGGGGTTTGAAAGCAGCAGCTCTCTGGCAAGTGAGAGGGAAATATTTGAATGATTTACTCATGGATACAGCTCTGCTCTGCTCATGAATACTGCCTGTACAGTTGTCCCACGTAAGAGCAGAGCTTGGAACTGGAAAAAATGAAATACCAGTCAAATATCTGCAGGAGCTATGTACAAGCTTGACAGAAACACAAAAAATAGCAGGATTCAGAAAGAAGGCAGTGGCCTGCTATGCCCTCTGGGACGACGTGTCTGGCTCCACGGGCCCCAGCACGGGAGCTCTGGTCCCTGGCCTTGCCAGTGCCACTGTGTCTGCATAGCAGCAACGTGTCTTGGGGTCCCTCACTGGCACCCAGGTTGAGGGGGACAGGGAGAATGGAAGGCAGAGAGAGATGCCTGTCACCCTAATCTCACTGAAGCCTATTTAGCAGGGGTCCTGCAAATGGCCAGCAACACCAAGTTATACTTCAGGGTGGAATCTAAAGAACGACTGTGAATAGTATGAGGAGAGGAGCAAAGTCTAATCCATGGAGGAGATGAAAAGTCAAGGGCTGTAGCCACAAAGGTGTGGGTGATGTTAGTCCCCCTTGTCTGTGACCACTGCCCATGTCCTTGGCCCATATTCTCATCATTTCTACCAGAAGGATGGCCAATAGCCTCCCAGAGAGTCTTCCCGGCCCCGGTTGTGCCTCACCCACCATCACACGTGTACTTGCTCCCAGGAAGATGATTACAAAGTGCTGTTCTGGTCACTCATTTCCCTTCTGATCACCAGCCAAAGATTCCCACCTCCGAGATGAAATCTGAATTCATATCCTGTCACATGAGGACCTCGTGACCTGCGCTCTGTCTGATTCCCAAGACCCCCATCTCCCAACACTCCCCTTGAGGAGCCCACCTGTCATCTTCACAAAACATGACAGGTTCGCAAGCACAGCATGCCTCCCATGTGCAACACTGTGCTTGGAATGGCTCTCCACCCCACCCCCCTCCCTCTTACCCCATTCTCAGCTCTCCAGCCACCTGTCCACAGTCCACTAGTAGATACCTTCCCCCCCCCCAAAGGTTCAGGATATGTTACTTTTTTAAATAGATAATACATTCACTTAGTCCAAACTCATAAAAATGTGTACAGTGGCAATATGCCCTCCCACCCTTGTGCGCCCTCTGCCTGGTTTCCCCATCTCTGTTCCCCAATAGGCAGCCAGTTTTGTTATAATTTTTAGTGCTATGCCAAAGTGTCTACATGAAATTCAAGAAACTATGACTTTTTATTTTTATTTGCCCCCCCACAAAAGACAGGCATATGACATCCACTCCTCTGAGGTCTTCCTTTTTTCAACTTATATATTTTGGAACTATTTCCATATCAGCACATCAGTGGTTCATTGTTTATTTAATGCTTCCCTATTAATGGACATTTGAACTATTTACCTCATCCAATATAATGATGTTGGATGTATAGAATATAGAGCTAATAATTGGGGCGCCTGGGTGGCTCAGTCGGTTAAGCGGCCGACTTCGGCTCAGGTCATGATCTCACGGTCCGTGAGTTCGAACCCCGTGTCGGGCTCTGTGCTGACAGCTCAGAGCCTGGAGCCTGTTTCAGATTCTGTGTCTCCCTCTCTCTGACCCTTCCCCGCTCATGCTCTGTCTCTCTCTGTCTCAAAAATAAATAAACGTTAAAAAAAAAAAAGAATATAGAGCTAATACAGCTAACATATAATCCATAGTATAGCAATTTTGTATCATGATTATATATGATATAACTGTTATGCACAGTGTTATACTATATAACTGTGTACATGTGTCACTGAGAACATTTCCTAGACCTGCCCTGCTCACTCACCCTCCCTGGGCTGTACTAGATGGCTTGCTATGACAGCACAGTTTTATAATCATTGAGTCTCTGGTCTATCTACAGAAAGCCCCGTAAAGGCTGGAGTTGTGCCCTTTTTTCACTTGTTCATTTCTGCAGTCCCAGTGATAGCTGAGTGATAGCACATAAATATTTGGTGAATGAATAAATGACCGACAAACAGGAGATTCCAAAGCCTGAAGTGAGTAAACACAAAAGGAAGAATCCACTGACCAAAAAGTGCAGGAATGAATGAATGCACTAACAAAATGCAGGAGCCAGAGTGAGGTTCATTTGCGAAGTGAGGGGTTGTCCACAAAATGTTCTGCACAGTCCATGACACGGAAGCACCCAGTAAATGTTAGCTTTGTATTGCTGTTACTGATGTTTTTACTGTAATTGTTTCAGCCTGTCCCTCTCCTATCTGGGCCAGCCCTTCTTCAAAGACCATGGGCTCCACCCTGGTGTGCTATAACTGTTGAACTCTCAGTTCTTTAATCCCACACCTGACATCCATTCCCTGCAGGAAAAATGTCATTTCTGTGATCTTCATAGGACACTGAATCATAAATTTTTCCGCAGAGGACTGAATGTTTAATATGTGTTTATTTTCCTCATTCTGGCTTACTCAAGTTCTTTCCTACCTATGCCTCCCAAGAGCATTTGGATGACTGAACAAATTTCATATTTTCATGAAAAATTTTAGAATTGCTATACTGTAGTTATAGATTACTGTAGCTTTGACTCTGTATTTACCCCCACATCTCTAATGCCTAGGACTGTGCCTGACTCAGAACAGCCACTCATTCAGAGCTGTTGAGTAAATTGTCTAAATTTTCTGGATTTTAGTTTCACAAAACACAAAGTGCATAATTTTTAAACACTGGAAGTGATTTAATGACGCTATGCCTTGATTTTGTTTCATACCACTTGCTAAAGAAAACATATCTGAAGAACACACTTCCAAATTCTTTCCGATTCGGATGCTATTTGTTTGGATTTGTGAGTGTACCCAGATGCCGGGAAAAGGAAAGTCATTCCCCTCCGAGACCATAGCTCTCCTTTTGAATTTGTTCTTCCACATCCACGTGTTCTTTATTTTGAGAGGGACTTCCCTAGTTTAGCCGGGTTTAGTTGCTTTGCTCCCATTGAAGAGAACATCAAAATAGTTTCTGGCAAAAATGTAAAATTATGTCCAGTTGAATTCTAGGTATTATATGTATTTTCAGAACAGACTTCCAATCTGGAAATTTAACACCACAGATTTAAAGAAGAAACATATATATCAAATTAAATACTACAATCCCAAATACAGCATTTTCTTTTTCCACTAGAGAATGTGGATAAAATATTTCTGGTTGAAAGAATCTCTATAACCATTTAATCTCATTCTACAGTGTTATGTTTTACTCATTTAATTACCAAACTCTGAACATGAAATCTTACAAAACTAAATGAAACAAGTAATTAAAATTCATTTGTATGATAGGCAAAGGGTCATTATCAACAACACATGATGAAGTCATTTAAATGAATAATAAAAACAACGAAATTTAATCATTAAATCAATGAAGAATATAAACAAATGTAATCACATAATTGTAAACAAAGGTGTAAAGTAGGATTGTTTCAGTAGTAACTTGATCTGTGCAAATTGAATTTGCACTAATTTAACAACTTTTAAAAACGGGAACACATAGCACCAAAGTAAAGTGTTACTTACTTGTTGGTAAAGGCATTCTTTCCTGCAATGCTCATTAAAATGTCTGTACTTTTTGGCCCGGTAAGCCAACTCGGTGGAGTTTCTCCTAAGATAATTGAACAGCGACAAACAGCTACCTGCATGATGTTCTTTCCACTGTTATTTATAATAGCAAACCTGAGTATGTCTAAACAACCTTGTTGAAGACAGTATAACAATTTACAGTACATCAGCATGATTTTTAGATAGCAATAACTGTGATAATTCTGTATAAAATTTTGTATATAAAACATGGAAAGGAATTTATGATTTAAATAAGCAGTCAAGGAAAAGAAGTAAGATGCAAAAAACAAATGTGGAATTATGTGTGTTCTCTCCAAAAATGTTTTTAAATACTGTAAGTATTTTTAAAATAGTGTTTAATCATCACATGATTTGTATAGAACAGTGGAAGAGATGTTATGGTTGTTTTCTTAGATGATTACTTATTCCTAAATCTCACAACATTTACTTGATCATTTGGAGGCACTCTTTTTTAAAAATGTTTATTTAGAGAGACAACATAGGAGAGCAAGTGAGAACAGGAGAGGGGCAGAGAGAGAAGGAGAGAGAATCCCAAGCAGGCTCCAGCTGTCAGCACAGAGACTGATGTGGGGCTTGAATTCACGAACCTGATCATGACCTGAACTGAAATGAAGATGCTTAACTGACTGAGCCACCCAGGTGCACCTGGAGGCACTCTTAAATCTAGAGTTATTACATGTTATTCCATTTTAGCAGACTGCTCAGTTCTGAGGTCAATAATCATGAATATGCAATTTAAGGCTCGTTTTCAATTTTAAGCATTAGTTATTTGCTGGTAAACAGATCCATATACTCATGTTAAGTATTAAACAACTTACATACACACACACACACACACACACACACTTTTTTTAAGGAGCTCATTTTTATAACTAATAGACAAATTCTAAATCTCTAAACCTGGAAGACATCTTTAAAACTTGCCTTATCTATCTCTCTTTGGTGGTAATTTTACATACATATTGTCTTGAATCCTTGCTGTCAAGATATTCTCTTTCATATCTGATAGGTGATGAGTCTCATTCTTTAACGTCTTTGGAGGCTGTCACCATGGGGGGAGCTGGGGACCAGAGCACTCTGAGAAGGGCTTTTCCTTCATCCCCATGGTGTTCTCATTGCATCCATCCAGTCACATCAGCATTCATCACTGCTCCATGCCCTTCATATCAGACACATTCAGCCTAAAGATAAATTAAAACTCAGTAGGGTGAAAAGTAACATTAGACCACAAGGTATCCTGTAGAATCTTTATCCTCGAAAGACTGTATAGATTATCTGCTTCATCTACTTAAAGTAAATGGCCCAGTGACAAGAACAGATAATAATACTATTGCTAATTCAGTAACATATGCTCACACAGTGTAAGAATGCAAGTCAAAAGGTAAACCTTGAAAGAAGTTCCAATTGCTATCAATGATATTCTTCCAAAAATGTAAATATAGTTAAAAGAGGATTTTTGTTGTTGTTGTTTTATTCCTGTGTTAACATTTGCATTTAGTTAACAAGCTCCTCTGAGAGCTTTGCAAATAGGAGCTCACTTAATCTTTAAAACGACCCAAGAAGAAGGTATTATTTTATTAATTTTACAAAGGTGAAAACTGAGACATACAGAGAAATTAAGTCATTTTCTCAAGGTCACACGGCTTAAAATGAGCAAAGCTGACCTAAAACCCAGGCAGATGGAATCCAGAGTTCATGGTCTTAACTACTTTGTTGCACTTCCTATGACATTGGAAAGAACACCTCTGATTCCTTACAGCCCTTTTTGGGTGAAGGTCAGTGGTAAACTTTCAGATCTCTAAGCCTGTGAATCTCCTTCTGTGTTGATGGGGTTTACTGACAGTTCCAGTATTTGAAAGTAAAAGAGACCAATTAATAATTATTCAATAGTTAAAAGATTATAGGATGAATAGTTCAAGATGTTTCTTTCACCCTTGAAAACATCTCTTAACCATCTTTTTGTTGTTTAAAAAAAAATGGAAGATTTCAACACTTAAAAGTGCTAAGTATATCCGACTCCTTTTTTGGTTGCTTGCTTGCTGGGGCTTTCTAGATAGTAGCAAGAGGAAAGGAATCATAGTCAATCTCTCCTGCCCTAAATTCTTCCCAGAATCATTCTTTCCCAGGAATCCACTTTTATATGAATTAGATGGTTTCTGTCTGTGCCAAAATTTGAGCAATCTCTAAGTGCTATCTAGAAGTATTAGTATTTCCCTATACACCACCTTTGGTCTCTGTATTTAATTCCATCCTCAAAAAGCTGAATCAACAGTTCATCCAAAGTTCCATAAAGGAATCCTTTATTGTACCATCAAAGTATTGAGAAGGGTTTGTGGTTGTGGGGGAAGAATCGCCATGTCAACAATACTAAAAAGCTTTTGGCGGAGACATTTGTGTTCGGGAACCAGAGTATACCTGGTCAGTAAAATTGCTTGGGTATGAAAGTGCTTGTCTGGTGAACTATAATTTTAAGTAATGTCTTTCTTGTTATTCATGTCTTCACAGTGTACTCTCTGTCTTTGAAATGTGCGTACATTTTTTAAAGGCTTTACTGAAATATAATTCACATCTCATACAATCCATCCATTTGAAGTACACAGTTCAGTGGTTTTCAATATATTCACAGATATGGCAACCATCATCACCAAAGTCAATTTCAGAACATATTCATCACCTTGGAAAGAAACCTTGATTCTTTAGCTACCACCACCTATCCTCCTTTCCTTCTCCCCAAACCTAAGCAATAGCTAATCTACTTTCTGTCTTTATACATTTGCCTGTTATGGTCATTCCATATAAATGAAATCATATATGTGTTTCTTTGTGTGTCTGGCTTCTTTCACTTAGCATGTTTTCTAGATTCGCTCATGTAGCATGTAGCATGTAGCAGAACTGTATTCCTTTTTACGGTTAAATAATGTTCTATCATATATTTACTTTTAAGCCTTTTATCTGTTATAACACATGTATGGCATCTAGCAAAAATTTCAGAAATACAATTTAAATGTATAAAGCCCTCCCCTGCTCACTGATGAACTCTAAGTGGAATTTAGGCAATCTGCCCTATATTTTGTCTCTCTCTATATATCCATGTTTTGGAAACATCCAGATTAGAGATAGCAGTTCTCAGTTTGTATAGATATTTGGTCTTACATAAATGTAATACTATTATCTGTCACTTGCACATAGCATCTGTGGGTTTTAACAACTTAAAATATGTAAGCATTTAAAGTTCATATTCTTCTTATACCATAGCATTCTCCTTAATAGTATGTGTATGACTGGATTTTATTTTGTATGTTAACCAGTTATCACAGACGTTTCTGTCTCAAACCACAAATTCCATACCATTTCCAAACAACAGAATCAAGTCTCACAAGGCCCAGATACTCATGATTATCTCAGACATGTCTGCACGTTTTCATAAATTATTACTGCCCTGCTGGTTTCAAATAATCTGTTAAACATTGATTATTAAATGCAAAAGTGAGTTATGACATTTGGTATATTAAATACAATTTCATCAGAGAAATGGAAAGCTTAATTCGAAATCATATCTCGCACCAAAACCATTACATACAAAATCTGAGATATGTTTAATAATGAATGGAAACAAACATTGTGACTTGGGCTTATGGCGATATTAAAAGCAAGAAAGCTAATTTTATTGATGCTTTACTTAGGGTAATTTAATGTCATTCAGATGTTGGCAGACATTTCATCTTTAGCCCCAGGTAGGATTAATTATTATGTAAAAGAAAAAGTAGCTTACATAATAATAAGAATGAATTCAAAAACATTCACACCCTACTTTTAGAAGACGAAAGTTTGTACAAGTTCCATAAAGAACATCATTTGTTGTTTTTTGTATTCTTTCTAAAAGAAAACAAGCAGTATATGATTCATTCAGAAAAACATACTCAGTAAACCCTGCTTCGATACAAAGCACTGTGCTAGGAACTTTGCTGATGAGAGGCTGGAAATAAACCAAAGTGGAATTTGACATGGTCCTCCCTGTGGTAATATTCAGTCTACCAGGGAAGATTGGGCAGGCAAGCAAAGTGTCAACTTTTCAGATGCCCTAAGGGATAGCCAGCTGGGACTTCAATGAACTTGCAGGACAGGTTTTGTGACTGATTTTGTGTTATTTGCTAATAAATATTGTGGCGCGCCCGTGTGTGTGTGTGTGTGTGTGTGTGTGTGTGTGTGTGTGTAAGAGTTTATACTGAAACTTGCTTGCTTTCTGGTAGCAAGGTTGTAGGAGGGAAAAACTTTGGGCTTTGACTTCCTCTGAGTATCTACCCAAAAAGGGCTTAATGATTATAAATGATCAAATTGGTTTAGTCAATATTTAACAGAGTAGCCAGAGAAGATGTCTCTTAGGAAACGGCATTTGAGCTGAGTTACAAATGAACTCAATTAGAGTAGGGCTAGAAATATTCCACAAGAAACAGAAAGATGCACATGGCCGGAGTCTAGAGAGCAAGGGAGCGAGTGGTGAAAAATGAAATGAGAGAAGTAGGCAGGGGTGGGAGAAGGCATGGTACAGGACTCTAGTTGGATGATAAGACACTGGCAAGATACTACTGTGTTTCAACCAGGAGAGTGATAGGATCTACATTTAAGAAAGCAGCTCCAGAGCTGTTTGGAGAATGGATTGGAGAATAAAAATGGAAGAAAATAAACCAATTTGTTGGCTATTCCAATAGACCACCTGAGAGAAGATGGTGACTTGGACCTGAATAGTGTCCATGGAAGTAGAAATGCCTATGCAGGAGCTCTTACAGGACAAGAGCAAGTGGCCTGTGAAGAAAAGGAAGAAATAAGGTTGGAGCTTAGGGTTTAGATTTGAATAATATGTAGATAATGTTGCTAGTTATTGAGATGAGTCTGGGAGTCTTGTTCCAATGGTAGCTTTTATCTTTTCTCAACATGTAAAACAATAGCAATCAAACACAGATTATTGTTTAAAATAGTTTTAATAATTAGAAGAATAAGGGCACCTGGGTGGCTGAGTTGGTTAAGCGACCAGCTCCAACTCAGGTCATGATCTCACAGCCTGTGAGTTCAAGCCCTGCACCAGGCTCTGTGCTGACAGCTCAGAGCCTGGATCCTGCCTGAGATTCTGTGTCTCCTTCTCTCTCTGACCCTCCTCACTCAGTTTTGTTTTCTCCTTCTCTCAAAAAAAAATAAACATTAAAAAAATTTTTTTAGGGGCGCCTGGGTGGCGCAGTCGGTTAAGCGTCCGACTTCAGCCAGGTCACGATCTCGCGGTCCGGGAGTTCGAGCCCCGCGTCGGGCTCTGGGCTGATGGCTCAGAGCCTGGAGCCTGTTTCCGATTCTGTGTCTCCATCTCTCTCTGCCCCTCCCCCGTTCATGCTCTGTCTCTCTCTGTCCCAAAAATAAATAAACGTTGAAAAAAAAAATTTTTTTTTAAATTTTTTTAATAATTAGAGGAATATTTCCAGATATATCATGAAACAAACACAGTCAGCCTAAAAGAAGCATCATCTAGAAGTAGCAGGTACGCCTTCTCAGATTGAAAAATCCTGCCGTGCTAATGGTTCAAAATTGTGATTTCATAATGGTTTGAAGCAATTAGTGCAGTATCAGCCATTCACACTTTACCAAAAGTAAAATTGATAACAAAAAAAGCTATGGGGAAATAGTGCTCTGTATTAATTGAGCATGGATCAATGTAAATAGCTCTTTCATTTAAAAGTGACTCATATAAAATTCGAGCAAATATTTGCAGTGCATAATTATTACTTAGTGGCAAAGATAATCAGGAAGTCCTATGGACAATGAAACACGAACAATTAAAATCTTTAGGATACATAACAGCTTTTAATTAATAAGCTAAACTAATCCAAACAAATAGAAAACTGTGCTACAGTGCTTGGGTATAAAGGATTTTAAAGTCACTGTTAATAAGAAAAAGAATCACAGGTATCATTACTAGGCCTATATTATGTGCCTGGCATCTTCCTTTGAAGTGTTATCTTGTGTAATATTCTCAAAAATAATGAAAGGTAGGCTTTATTATTTCTGATTATATATGAAGAAACCGTGACATGAAATTGATATCTTGTCCAAGATCCTGTGGTCAGTGATTGGGGAGGAGGCACCAAATTTGGTTCTTATGTATCCCAAAACTGCTGTGGTTATTGAAGATGCTTCATTAATACATAAAACCAAAGGTAATATAGACCTAAATATATCTTTTAGTGTATGCTTTGGAAAGATATTAGAGTTTTAAAGTATCAACTTGAAAATTTTGTTCATTATTTCACAATTTTGTGTAAGTCCATCCAAATGTTCAAATTGTGAGATTTTTGTGTTCATGTACTGGACAGCAGAAACAAATTCTATTCCAACCATTATTATTATCCAATTATGCTTGTTAATGGAGTAAATCATCAGAACAAAATTTAAACTACTAGGTAATTCTTTCAAGGTGGGGCTTTGAAGAACTTTTATGCCTACATGTGAACATTGAAACTGTGCTGCATTCTGGGAATGCATGAAAAACAAAGAGGAAGGTCAGTGAAGATTCAATTTATAAAAAGAGTTCAGTCTCTTAACCTAGAACCCCTTCTCAACCTCTCAATACTTCCTTTGACTTCTATAACCTTTAGACTGATGGTGAGACCCTGCTTAAGCAAAATTCACCTGATCTACTCCAGAAGTGTATTCTCATTTGACTCTTTCTTGCCTGGAGTAGATGTGTTATATTCAGTTTCAATTTTCTTTCCTGACCACTGAGTCAGAGTTTATATTTATATAGGAGATACACTGTAAGAAAGGAGTTAATAAAAAAAAAATTCAACAACTTTCCTATGACAAAAAGTCAATTAAATTGTCAGTATATAACTATATATATTTAATTGCCATTAAGTGAAATATTTTGATCTCTCATATTAAAGTCAGTATTTTATATTTCATTTCAGCACAGGATTTATTTCTACAAGATTAAGGCTTACATTCAGCTAATAATATGTCTTACCATTTTTTAGAATACACTTGGAAATACAATTAAAATTTTACTAATGCTATGGTCTGAATGTTTGTGTCTCCCCAAATTTTTATGTTGAAATTCTAACCCACAAAGATGATGGTATTAGGAGGTAGGGTCTTTGGGAGGTGCTTAAGCCATGTGAGTGGAGCCCTCATAAATGGGATTAGTATGTTATAAAAGAGGTTTCAGAAAGAGTCTTAGCCCCATCCACCATGTGAGGACATAGGTGTTCACAATAAACCAGGAAGAGGGCCCTCACCCAGCCATGTTGGTGCCTTGATCTTGGACTTTCCAACCCCCAGAACTATAAGAAATCAAATTTTTGTTGTTTATTAGCTATCCCATCTGTGGTATTTTATGATAGCAACCTGAATGGACTAAGATGACCAAGTCAGACCAAAATATTTATTTCTAAACTAAACTATTCGGTACTACTTTGCAATTGACTTGTATCTTCATGGTTTGTCTTATTGCCAGAGTAATTATCAACAACAAATATTAATTGATGATTTACCTTTGGCCTAGCACTACACTAGATAGATTTTCTATCTCACTATAACAGGTACAAGACATGTTGACACAGGCTTATGCTGATGATTGTTAGTGATTAGAATAATATAGAGGAGAATAGAAAAGAATAATTATCTAATAACTATTATGTGCAGGCTGTGTTTTACATATTTTATAAATATTAAGTCATTTAATCTTATCAATTCCATTATTATCTCCATTTTTTTCAAATAAGGAAAAATATATAAATTTATATAATATATATAAATATATGTAATATATTTTTCATATATATTATATATATAATTTTCATAATATATATATAAAATATATAAATATTTTCAAATAAGGAAAAATTTCAAATAAGGAAAAAATTAAGGAAGAAAATGCTAACACTGTGCAAAGTCACTCAGTTTTAACATATGGTAGAACTGAGATTTGAAGTCCACCTGGGTGGCTCCGTCGGTTAAGCATGCGACTTTGGCTCAGGTCACGATCTCATGGTTTGTGAGCTGGAGCCCCACATTGGGCTCTGTGCTGACAGCTTGAAGCCTGGAGCCCCACTTCAGATTCTGTGTCTCCTTCTCTCTCTGCCCCTCCCCTGCTCACTGTCGGTCTGTCTCTCTCTCTCTCAAAATAAATAAACGTTAAAGAAAAAAAAAACTGAGATTTGAAACCAGGTACTCTGGCTCCATGAGATCCATGGTTAAAAGCCTCTGTAGTTTGATCTTCTAATAGAGATTGACTTTAGAGTTGGCTTCCATTTAAATATAACAGACATTTCAATTCCTCTTTGAGATTCATAGGTGAGTGGCATTCTAGTTTCCTTGAACCAGATGCTGAAACAAGGACTTAAGTGCAGATAGTTGATTTAGGAAGTGATCCCAAGAAAACACAGTGAGAAAAGAATGAGAAAAGAGTGGGTTGTTGAACAAGTTATTACTATGAGCTCAGGGCTTAAGGTCCTGGGGATCCCCCTCCTCAGTTTTGTGTGTGTGTGTGTGTGTGTGTGTGTGTGTCCCCATCCTCTCAAGTTGAATGCTTCCCTAGGAATATTAAATCCCTGGCATTCCAGGATGCCCTGCCCAGAGTCTGAGCAGGCTTGGGGCCAGAGAAATCTCTCAAGCCAAGAATCACGGAAGTCAGTGTGCAGAAAAACGGCCCATTGAAGTTTCAGGGTAACTCACAGGTAGTCAGGGAGTAGGGAGCAGAGGATAACAACACACACTACAGTGAAGAAGAGCAGACATCTATTGTCTTTCTCTGCCAGCTTCCATATCCATAACTTTTGATAACGGCACTTCAGTTGCCTTGTAGTTAAATAGACGCACATCCACTCTTTCCCTCTGCATGGTGAAGGTGGGTAGGGCAGGACTGACTCCACTACCTTCCAGCTCCAGAGTAAAAACACGAGTCCCCCAAATTTTCAAACAGCATATTCCTTCCTCCGGACCCGGTGATTGGTTCACAGATAGTTCTGTAAGCTTGTTCCTAAGACTTAGCTGTACAATTCTCAACTTTTATAAATTTTTCCTTCCAAGCCTGCTGAATTAGGAGGGCTTAGGTTTGCAGAAGCAGGCAGCCATTGGGTGGATAAGGCCTATCTGAGAGAAAAACAGAGCTGTAAAAAAAAGAAAGATATACAGACACTGAGGAACACAGACAGATGTAGTAGTTTTCGATTGAGTCATGCCCAAACCAGCCCTGCTCATGGACTTTTCAATACATGAGTCAATACATTCTCTTTTTAGCTTAAGTAATTTTCAGAAGAGTTTCTCCTACCTATAACACTTTTTCATAGTGTTTTTTAGTGCCTGAACAGTATCTTAACTTCTGAGTGTTTACTGACTTAAAACCTCAGAATTTTTACTTTTTTATTTTTTATTTTTTTTTTATTTTAGAGAGAGAGAGGGCGTGCAAGCAGGGGAGAGGGGCAGAGGGAGAGCGAGAGAATCCCCAGCAAGCTCCATGCTCAGTGCAGAGCTTCGCATGGGGCCTGATCCTACGACCCTGGGATCATGACCAGAGCCAAAATCAAGAGTTGGACCCTCAACTGACTGAATCACCCAGGCATCCTCAGGATTTTTCATTGAAAGGGATCCTTGTAGCAATCTAGGCCAGTCTTCCTCAAGGCCTATAGCCGTGCTATGCAATGTGGCAGGTCAAAACGGAGATGGGCTGTAAGTGTAATATATTCCCTGGATTTTGAAGACTTGGTGCATAAAAAATGTAAAGTATCCCATTGATAATTTTTCTATATTGATTATATGTTGAAACAAAAATACTTTGCATTTTTGGGTTAAATGGAATATATTATTAAAATTAATTTAACCTGCTTCTTATTTATTTATTTATTTATTTATTTATTTATTTATTTATGTGGCTACTAGACAATTTAAAATCACATATGCAGCTCACATTATATTTGCATTGGACAGTGCTGGTCTGTGGCTTTCCTGACAAACGGTGATGCAGCCTCTTCAGGAACGTGCAGCTCATTACCCCCCTAGGGTGCCACATCCATTATTGGACTGTTCTAAGTGTTAAAAATGATTGTCTGCAGATCCAAAATCCATCACCTTGAAATTTCCATCTATTGGCACTAGTTCTGCCTCCTGAGAATCACAGAGAATCTACCTTTCATTCACACCCAGATCTTCTGTTTGTTACTGGAAGATTACCATCCAATGTATCTTCTCTCATAGTACATCACAGACGGGAGTCTTTATTTGCATTACGAACTGTTGCAGATGTATTAGCGCTGATCTCTTTATAGCTAATGCACAACCTGGCTCCATGTTCTTCTTGTGAAGCCAGAGGCAAGATACAGACTTCTATTTGGGACCTAGGAAGCTCTCTACACCCCATGAGGTATGACCTGGAGAGAAGTTAAGCTCATCCAGCAGGGATGTTTGCTTCTGCCCTGGGCTCAATCTTGAGAAATGGACATAGACTTCAGGCTGAGAAGAGGACAGCTGTCAAAAGAGAATGGCAATTCTGAGTCAATTTTCAGCAAACAACAGAGTCTGTTCCAATATAACCTGCTCCAACTGAGGCTTTGTGAAGGCAAACTAGTCATAACAGTAGATCAGATAGCTTCTTTGTCATTAGTATCCTTAATGAAGTACCGAGAAATTTAGTGCCCCTTTTAAATTTAAAAATAAAATAAATAGAATGCCGCAGATTGCTACTTAAGTATGTCATGAAGATGTCAAGTTTCAAGTTCTTGATGCTTGTTTTGATGATCAGATAGAATTTACATCTTTCAAGATAGAGTCATGGTTTAAACCACTATGATTGTCTGTGACTTTAACATATTCATTGCAAAGTTTTGGACATCCATGAAATACTAAGACTTTTTAGCTGGCACTCCTTATATTTCAGGATATTGATACTCTTGAAAACAAAAACACATTTGTCTGCCCAAAACTGACTCTTTTTTCATTTCATCTTATTTCAGCATAGATTTCATCACTAACCCCCAAAACCCACATTTTAATCTAGTGATCAGATGGAATTTTTTCTTGTCTAGGGAAAGCTTTTTATTGCAAATAAATTTCCTAAAGGAGAATTGAAATAAGACAAGTTCATGCCAGGCACTAATTAAAGCATCCAGGTTTTGTAGACACAATAATATGCCCTGATTATCAAGATAAGTAACTTAAGAAGTAATAAATTGTGTGGTAATGAATCTAATTCAAAATACCACTTGGTGCTAAAGCATTTCAGTGCCCTTTCAACATCCATATTTGTCCTATTTCAGTTCATATCAACATCCAGATTAAAATTCTGTCCACATGATTTCTAAAACATTCAGTTAATTCAATTCACTCAATCCAGTTAATTAAATATGAAAAAAACCATATTCACCAACAAACTGACAAGCTAATTTTTCTAAAAGAGTTGATCAAAACAGTCTCCGCCTAAGAAATAGAGAGATAATCTAAAAGCCACAGCTCTCATCTTGTCTCATTTTTCCTTCAATAAATCATTGCATTGCTTCCTCCCACTTACAAAACAATCTTAACATTCTATAGTTTCTCTTTCCCCCAGTGCAGTGAGCCTTCTCTTGCCATCAAATCCAACATTTCTAAAATCTCATTGCCAATAGCTTAGTGTATTGAAAAATTTAAGGTGATTCTTTTAAACAGTTTAGAGATTCAGTCATCCTCTGAAAATCCTCCTAATTTGTACCTTTCCGGCCTTTCATCACAGAATAGGTAATCTCTGAGGTTCCGAATGATTTTTCTTTATATGATAGATGGATCCTAAGGTGACCCTCAATAACTTTCCCCTTTTAGTATTTATGCTCTTATATAATTGCCTCTCCTGGAACGTGTATAGCACCTGGGACTTGTTTCTAACCAACAGAAAGAATATGGTGAGATGATGAGATGTCCATCCCATGATACATTACATTATATGGCAAAAGTGATGAGATATCACCCCTTTGATTGTTTTATTGTATATAAAACTGGGAGGCTCCGCATGTGCAGGATAGAATCAAGCAGGCACAAAGCTCTCCAAACATCCCTGGCTGCCTGGGTGATTGCACACATATGAAAGAAAAACCTGAAGGGCATGGAAATAAGGAAAAGCCAGGGATTATTTGAAAATTACCTAAATTTTGAGTGAAACTCTGTAACCCACACATAGATGCATCAGCAGAGAGTAGATTTACTAGCATTAGATGTTTAAGCAAACCTCTCACGAATCTTCAATCAACTACTAGGCTAAGCAGACATAATAGCGACTTTTAGGATCCCAGGATAAAAGAAAATGTAATAGGACTTTTTTTTAAACTAAGCAGAGAAAGCCTTAGCAGTTACATACCAAACTACATACCAACAGGATTAAACCCAGACAAGTTATCTTAAAATAAAACAAAATAAACTAACAACCTATCAGGAATAAAAAAGCAGAATCTGGAGTTGCTATGACATGTTATCTGAAATGTCCAGTTTTCAACAACAACAAAAAAATAAGACATGCAAAGAAACAGGAAAGTGTGACTCATACTGCAAGGTTTGGAGGGGGGGCGAGCGGGGAGGAGTCAATAGAAATTGTGAGTGGCCTCAGACATTATATTTAGCAGATAGATATTTCAAAGCATAATTATAAAAATGTTCAAACTTAAAGGAAATCGTGTTTAGATTATTAAAGGAAAATATGACAATGAATCAACAATAGGAAGTCTTCATAAGGAAATAGAAATTATGAAAAGAAACAAATGAATATTCAATAAATGAAAGTTACAATAGCTTAAATGAAAATTTCATTAAGTGGGTTCAATCACAAATTTGCAATGGTAGAAGAAAGAATCATTAAACTTGAAGAAAAAGAAATAGAAATTATCCAATCTGATGAACAGAGGGAGAAAAATTGAAGAAAAGAATGAACAGACCTCAGATCTTGAGACAACATAACAACATAAATGTAATTGGAATCCTAAAAGGATAGATGAGATAGTGGCAAAAAAAATTTTTTGAAGAAATAATAACCCACAACTTTTCAATTGTAATGAAAAAATAAATCTACAGATCCAAGAAGCTGAATGAATCCCAAAGTAGAAAAAATAAACATAAGGAGATACACACCTAGATGCATCATAGCCAAACTGTTGAAAATGAAAGTCTGGAAAGCAGTAAAAGAAAAGCAACTCATCACATACAAAGAAATCACAATAAAAAATCAACAGCTGGCTTCTCATCAGAAGCGATGGAGGCTAGAAGACAACGAAATGATGCATTTAAAAGTGCTAAAAGTAAAAAAAGGTCAACCAGAAATTCTATTTCCAACAAAATGAGGGTGAAAAGTGAACATAAAATAAAGACATTCCTAGACAAAGACTGGCAAAATTTGGTGCTAGTAGACTTGCTTTTTACATGAAACACTAAAGAAAATTTTTCAGGCTGAAACTAAAAAACCCCAGAGTAAACTGAATTAAAAGGAAGTAATGACAAGCACCAGAAATGGTAAATATGTGGATAAGTATAAAAACATCCAGAATGGGGGCACCTGGGTGGCTCAGTCGGTTAGGTGTCGGACTTTGGCTCAGGTCATGATCTCACGGTTTGTGAGTTCGAGCGATGAGTCGGGCTCTGTGATGACAACTCAGGGCCTTGTGTCTGCTTCAAATTCTGTCTCCCTCTCTCGCTGCCCCTCCACCATTCACACTCTGTCTCTCTCTCTCTCAAAAATAAAGAAACATTAAAAAAACAAACAAACAGCCAGAATGGGAGCACCTGGGTGGCTCAGCCGGTTAAGCATCCAGCTCTTAGTTTCAGTTCAGGTCATGATCTCATGGTTTGTGTGAATTTGAGCCCTGCACCAGGTTCAGTGCTGAGGGCTCAGAGCCTGGAGTCTGCTTCAGATTCTGTGTCTCCCTCTCTCTGTGCCCCTCCCCCTCACACTCTGTCTCTCTCTCTCAAAAATAAACAAACCTTAAAAAAAATTTTTTAATAAATGATGAAAATAAAAGATACAAGATTCTACAAAACAATATTCACACTGTATTTTTGATTTCTAATATATATACATGTGAGATATAACAATAGCAGAAAACAGGAAAAGGAAATAGAACAATATTGAAGCAAAGTTTCTATAGTTTACCAGAATTAAGCCAATATTAACCTGAAGATTAATTAGACTATGGCAAATAAAGATGCATATTATAGTCCTTTTTAATAACAAAGAAAATTACTTTTAAAATATAATATAAAGCCAATAAAGAAGTTTAGATGATACAATAAGAAAAAATCAACAAATAAAATATGTAATACTAAAGAAGGTCCTGAGAAGGAAAAAAGAAGCAAAAAAGACATGAAACATATGGAAAGGAAATGGAAAAATTACAGATGTAAATCTAAGCATATAAAAAATTACAATAAATGTAGATGTACAAACACTCTAATGAAAAGGCAGAGGTTGTCAGAATAAATTTTTTTAAAGAGCAAGATCCAACTCTATGCTGTGTATACAGTGTATACTGTGTATACTGTATATGCTGTGTAAAGTACAAAAGACGCACTTTAGATTAAAAGACACAAATTATTTGAAAGTAATAAGGTAGAAAAAGATATTCTATCCAAATAGTAATAATAATAGGGCTGAAATTAATATAAGAAAAAAATAGACTTTAAGAAAAGAGATATAATTACAGATGAGGGAATTTATAAGGATAAAAAAGATCATACACCAGGACAATATATACACACCTGACAACAGAACCCAAAAAACATAGGGAAAGGATAAATAGAAACTTGTTTTTAAATTTTTTTTTAATGTTTATTTATTTTGGAGAGAGAGAGTGTGAGTGGAGGAGGAGCAGAGAGAGAGGGAGACACAGAATCTGAAGCAGGATCCAGGCTCTGAGCTGTCAGCACAGAGCCTGATGCGGGGCTCGAACTCAGGAACAGTGAGATCCTGACCTGAGCTGAAGTCGGACACTTACCGACTGAGCCACCCAGGCACCCCAGAAACTTTTAAATTATACTTGGATATTACAATACCCTACTCAAAAATAAGGATCTGGAAGACCTGTACAACACTAGCAACCAAATTGACCTGATATTTATAGAACATTGCTTAACAGCAGACTACACATTCTTTTCTTTTTTGATTTTTCTTTTTTATTCTTTATTTATATTTGAGAGAGAGACAGAGAGAGTGCGAGCAGGGGAGAAACAGAGAGAGAGGGAGACATAGAATCCGAATCAGGGGCTCGAACGTGGGGCTCGAACTCCAAAAACCATGAGATCATGACCAGGGCCAGAGTTGGATGTTTAACCGACTCAGCCACCCAGTCACCTCAGACTACACATTCTTTTCAAGAGCCCATGGAACATTCTTCAAGATAGACCATATGCTAGGCCATAAGACAAGTCTCAATAAATTTAAAGAAATTGAATTTATTCAAAGTATGTTCTCTGAACATAAGAAAATTGAACTGAATGGAAACAAAAGCATTATAATAAAATTTATGGACCACAACTAATAGTTATTAGAGGGAAAAATTATACCTATAAGTGAATACATCAGATGAACATTTTCAAATAAAAATCTTAGTGATCAACTTAGGTGAGAAAACAAAGAGCAAACTACCTCAAGCAAACAAAAATAAGGCAATAACAAAGGTCAAGCATAAATAATAAAATAAAAATAGAAAAATAATGAGCAAATCAAAATAACCAAAGTTTGGCACTTTCAAAAGATCTACAAAACTGATAAACTTCTGACTAGATTAGTCAGGAAAAAAAATGAAAGAAAGTATCAATGACCAAAATCAGAAATGAAAGAAGGGACATCCCTATTGACCTTACAGAAATTAAAAGGATTGTAAGAAAATACTATGAACAACTCATGGAAACAATTTAGATAACTTACATAAAATGGACAAATTACCAAAACTAACTCAAGAAGAGCTTATACGATTTATATAGGCCAACCATGAGGAAATAAAGAAAATGAAATAATAATTAAAAATTGCCCAGGGGCACCTGGGTGGCTCAGTCGGTTGGGCGTCTGACTTCGGCTCAGGTCATGATCTCATGGTCCATAAGTTCAAGCCCTGCGTCGAGCTCTGTGCTGTCAGTTCAGAGCCTGGAGCCTAGAGCCTGCTTCAGATCTGTGTCTCCCTCTCTTTCTGCCCCTCCCCGACTCACGCTCTGTCTTTCTCTATCAAAAAATGAATAAACATTAAAAAAAATTTAAAAATTGCCCAAAAAGAAAGGTCCAAACCCAGATAGCTTCATTGATAAACTCTATCAAATATCTTAAAAATATATAATAGCAATCCTTCACAAACTTTTGCAGAAAATAGAACAGGAAGGAATTGTTCTCAACTATTAGTCTACTGTTAAGACACCAAAACCACACCAAAAAATCAAAGAAAATTACAGACTAGTATCTCTTATGAATGTAGACACATAAATCCTTCATCAGAGATTGGGATGCTGAATCCAGTAAAATAGAAAGTGTATTATTTTTAAATGAAAACCAAGAGATATTCCCTTTGCAACCACTAATATGGTTATAATAAAAAAGATAGGCAATATCAAATAGCGGTGAAGACGAGAGAAATTGGAACCCTCATACGCTGCTGGTAGAGATGCAAAATGTGCAGCTGCTTTGGAAAATAGTCTAATAGTCCCTCATAAGATTAAATATAGAGTTTCCATATAAACCAACAGTCTCCTTCCTTGGGTATATACCTATCCAAAGAAAATGGAAATATTCACATAAAAACTGGTACACAAATGTTCACAGCAGTTTTATTTATAATAAAAAAATAGAAGTAATCATAATACCCATCAAGTGATGGCTTCCATACTTATGTAAAGGAATGAAGTATTGATACATGCTGCAACATAGATGAAACTCAAAAACATTATGCTAAGTTAAAGAAGCCCGTCACAAAAGACCACACCATTATATGATTCCATTTACAAGAAATGTCCATAATAGGCAAATTTATAGAGACATAAAGTAGATTAGTGGCCACCTGAGGCTGTGGATGGGGAAGGGACACAAAGCAGGGGAGGACAGGGAAGTGATTATTAATGGATTCATGGGTATGAGTTTCTTTTTGAAATAATGTGAATGTTCTAAATTTAGATCATGGTGATAGTTGCACAGCAATGGGAATATACTAAAATTCACTGAATTATACACTTTATAAATGGATGAGTCGGATGCTATGTGAATTCTACCTCAATAAAGGCATTTTTTTTTGCAAAATACTTTTTACAAGAGTATTATACGCTATGACCAAAGGGGATTTATCCCAGAAATGCAAGGTTAGTTAACATCCAAAAATCCAGTCTTGTTTTTTTTTTCTGCTAAAATTAATAGTGCAGTGAATAGAGATATTATCATCTTTTAGAGAACTTTTATGAGACAATATATCACTCTTTCTTTTTGAATTTGAAATCAAGCAGGAAAAAATAAAACAAACCAAAAAAAAAAAAAACAAACAAAAACAACAAAAAAAGGCAAAATAAAGCAGGAAAAAGGATTCAGAAACAGACATGGAAATCGGAGTATGAGTTTTATTCCTCATATATCCAATTGAAGAGCATGGCTTGTTTAGGTAAGCAATCCAATGGGCTTTCTAATGCCTGCTACCCAAGTTAGGCACCCTCACAGCTAGACAACCAGTGGCCAGTGCTGAAATAAGTGGCAGAGTAGACAATGTATTCTTCCTGCAGGCAGGCTGTCTCTCTCATTCCTAACTCAATAGCCCCCAGTAAAGAGAAAACGGCTGAATCACTAGAGAAACTTTAGTCCCTCCAAATGCAAACATAGGGAATAGATACAGATGCCAAAAATTCAAGTCGTTTCGCAGAACTGCTTACACTATACATGAAAATCATAATTAAAACATCCTGTTATAAATAAATGTCTTTGGAATCAATAAATGATTAAGAACAATCTCATTTAACAGCATAGCACTGAATTGTTTTAATCCCATTCAGAATACTTTTTTTTAAATGCCCTCCATTTTTGTATATTAGGGAGTGGCAGCTGAGATGGGATTAGAATTTTGCAGTAAAACTCTGGCTCATTCCTATACTCTTGGGAGATTGCTACCTGCTTCCCAGGGCGGGTGATGTCAAATACAATCACAGAGAGTGGCTGAGTCCTGCTTTACTACTCACATAGTTGTATAGAAGAATGTATGTTGAGTTACTTATTTAAAGATACATAATCTATTTGCAAATGACATGTCAGATAAAGGGTTAGTATTCAAAATCTATAAAGAACTTGTCAAACTCAACACCCAAAAAACAAATAATCCAGTGAAGAAATGGGCAAAAGACATGAATAGACACTTTTCCAAAGAAGACATCCAGATGGATAACAGACACATGAAAAACGCTCAACATTGCTCATCATCAGGAAAATACAGATTAAAACTACAGCAAGATACCATCTCACACCAGTCAAAGTGGCTAAAATGAACAACTCAGGCAACAGCAGATGCTGGCGAGGATGCATAGAAAGAGGATCTCTTTTGCACTGCTGGTGGGAATGTAAACGGGTGCAGCCACTCTGGAAAACAGTATGGAGGTTCCTCAAAAAATTAAAAATAGACCCAGCAATTGCACTCTTGGGTATTTATCCAAGGGACACAGGTGTGCTGTTTCAAAGGGGGCACATGCACCCCAATGTTTATAGTAGCACTATTGACAATAGCCAAAGTATGGAAAGAGCCCAAATGTCCATCAACAGATGAATGGATAAAGAAGATGTGGTATATATGTACAAATGGAGTATTACTCAGTAATCAAAAAGAATGAAATCTTGCCATTTGCAACCGCGTGGATGGAACTAGAAGGTGTTATGCTAAGCGAAATTAGCCAGTCAGAGAAAGACAAATATCATATGTTTTTATCATTTGAGGAATTTAAGATACAAAACAGATGAGCATAAGGGAAGGGAAGCAAAAATAAGATAAAAACAAGGAGGGGGACAAAACATAAGAGACTCTTAAACACAGCTAACAAACTGAGGGTTGCTGGAGGGGTTGTGAGTGGGGGAATGGGCTAAATGGGTAAGGGACATTAGGGAGGACACTTGTTGGGATGAGCACTGGGTGTTATACATAGCGGATGAATCACTGGAATCTACTCCTGAAATCATCATAGCACTATATGGTAACTAACTTGGATATAAATGAATGGATGAATGAATGAATGAATGAATGAATAAATAAATAAATAAATAAATAAATTACAGTTGACTTTTGGAAAAAAAATAAAGATACATAATCTTGGCCTCCACATTCTATGAGAATGAATTCAATCTTCATCACATCAGTTTTTCATCAGTGGTAGAGACACCTAGTTGGGTTGAAATTCTAGCTCTACCATATCCTGTGTAAGCATAGAAGTTCTATTCCTTCATCTATGAAGATAGTAATGGTGTCTTTTTTACTGGGTTATCGCAAGGCTTGGAGTTATAGACGCAAGGAGCTAAGCCTAGTGATTGGCACAGAATATGCATTCAATAAATTTTAGCTGCTAATGATGTCACAAGCACTAGCATGCCTATTAATAATAAATTAGCTCAAGATTGACAAGATGTATGGAACTCCTATGAGAAAAGTGTCACATAAGTGGCAGACATTGCACATAATATTATCATACATAGATCTTTGAAGGCGCTGCCTCATACTGGAAACAAAGACAAATTAATTAGCTGTAGATGATTTTAAGTGAGATTTTTCTGTTGTAGTAAAAAAAATCATTTTTATATCAGGACATTAGCAGAGTAATGTTTATCCCAGTACTTACTGGGATAGCTGACGTATCTAACCTAGTTAACAGAGAATGCTTGGAAAAGTTGCAAAAAACACCTACAGTGGCTCTATCCTTGGTGACCCGGGAGCAGTAACAGAAGGGCACAAAAAAGAGAATTGGTTGTGTAATTGCATTCTGTCTAACAGCTAGATAAGCAGCCAGCAGTTTTGCATTAGAATGCATTTGGTTATCCCATTTACAATGGGCTGGTAATCCTATAAATATTTATTGCTGAACTAAAGAAAGCAGCATAAGCTTTTACCCTTTGAAAAGGGTCTATAACCTGCACAGTGCCAGTGAAGTATGAAACCCTGATGATTTGGTTACTTCTTAATATGTTAGAGGCTGGACGGAGCTTGGCACATTTGAACACTGTGAATGTAGTTGTTGGAGGCAAGCTCCTGGGGGGGCAATTGTGAGCATATGCTTCAGTGGGTGAGCTATCAAACCCACAGCTGCTCTCTAGCCTGACCTGAAGCAGGACAATATGGAACTCCCGGATTAGCAGATTTAACCCTGAATGGTTGGGAATAGGGATCAATTCTTTGTGAGTAGACTAAACGCAAGAACAAAAGGAAAAAGAACAAGGGGGAAAAAGCATGTTTTCCTTGAGATGATTCTGTATCTGTTTATGTTACATAATGTTGTTCTTCTACTGTGGCTTGGAAGAAATAAGCTGATTCTTTCTTCAAAAGGTATGGCATTACTTAAGTGATAGACCTATTCCATTTCCAGCTCTGTATGCTGCATGCGTCAAATAAGCAAAAATAAAAGTATATCACTTATCGTTTTGCAGATCTTTTCATATCCTGTTTACTCCCCAAAAGATTTAGGAGGCAAATAATAAAAACTCCAAAATAAAAAGACCAAAACAGCTATTGATATAACAAAGAAAATAACCAAAAATGAGAGAGGATAGTAGAGAAAGAGATCAAAATCTACTGGCAGAGAAAATCTGCAATAACTAAATGTAATGTTTAATTGTGAACTTTCTTTGTAACTAGAACAAAAAGGAAACCTCAATGAATAAATACTACCATCCTATTTGAAAAAGTTATGATACCTTCTCAAAACTGCATATCAATACACCCTTTGTTTCTCTTACTGTGTTGGTATGATAATGAGTACCAGTAGGCATTGAGCAGTGAGTTCATTGTTTCTAGGTACGATGTGTGTGTGTGTGTGTGTGTGTGTGTGTGTGTGTGTGTGTGTTTCTATTGACAGTTGAAGTGCAAGCTCAGAAGCTACTTATGAATTTGAAGATTCAATTTTTAAAAAAATGTTTTAGTGTTTATTTTTGAGAGAGAGAGAGAGACAGTGCAAGTGGGGGAGGAGCAGAGAGAAAAGGAGACACAAAATCCGAAGCAGGCTCCAGGCTCTGAACTGTCAGAGCAGAGCCTGACGTGGGACTCGAACTCACGAGCTGTGAGATCATGACCTGAGCCAAAGTCAGACACTAACCAACTGAGCCACCCAGGCACCTGAACATTCAAATTTTTAATGCAGGAATTCTAAAAGGAAGATAATATTTTTCCCTCTTAAACATCTGCTATATGTCTGATGTCTTTCCAAGCACTGGGGGATACGCAGAAAGCAAGACAGACATGGTCCTATTCTCATTATGCTTACAAGCTATTAAAAAAGACATACTTTGGAACAAGTAATTGCAAGTCTGATAAATGTTACAAAAATGATGGGGGCATACTCCTCTTTCCCAGAAGCAAGGAGATTCTACCTGTCCCTGCTTAATCAGAACAGTTATCTCTGCCTACTTGTGTGGTGGTTAAGAGTGCAGGTTGTAGAGTCAGAGTGCCTTGATTTAAAACCTAGACAACGATTTGCTTTATTGCCAATGATTAGCCCTACAATCTCAGCCAAACTACTCAGCCTCTGTATGCTCCTGGTTCCTCATCTTTACAGTGGGGATAATAATAGTATCTACTATTTTTAAATTTTTTTAATGTTTATTTGTTTTTGAAAGAGAGACAGAGCATGAGTGGAGAGGAGAAGAGAGAGAGGGAGACTCAGATGTGAAGCAGGCTCCAGGATCTGAGCTGTCAGCACAGAGCCCGACACGGGGCTTGAACCCACAAACAGTGAGATCATGACCCGAGCCGGAGTTGGACACTTAATCGGCTGAGCCACCCAGGCACCCCTATACTATTATTTAATTACAATGACATACTTATGTGATTGTGAGGATTAAATGGGACATCTTTTCCTGGAGTCACATGGTTCCAAGACCATGCTAGTGAAAGCTATAAAGTCTCTTGAGCCCCAGCCTTAGAATGCCTCAAACCTCACCTGGGTAGCATTCTATTGGTCAAAGTGAGTCACCAAACCCACGTAGACCCAAAGGATGGAGAAATAAATTCCACCTCTTGATGAGAGGTGCTAGCAAAGTACGGTGGCTGTTTTTACACTCTTCCACATGGCAGTGGGGATGAAAAGACGACTTCGAGTATAGGATGAATCAATCTTACTGTTTGTGGATGTGGGGAAGGAAAAGAAAAGAAGGGAATTGATCATGACAGCAAATCTTCTGACCTGAGCAACGAGGTGGGTAATTTTGCAAGTCGCTTGGTACTGACTTGAGAACCAATGCACAATTTAAACTAAACTTTAAAATTGTGTTATTATGTAGGGTTGTCAAACATACTAACCAACAACTCAGGTTGTTTTGAGAATCATAATCCTCCATGTTACTTAAAATATTGTTGAATTCCCTTTGACTCTGTACTTCAAGGGCTAGAAAAAAAATTCTTCAGTGTGTGGGCTGACATATTACATGGACTAGGTCCATGAGGATGAACTCCACATATATCCTGATTTATTCCAGTGAATGTGTTACTGTTGTTGTTTATGAGAAAAACATGAATGAATGACTTTCTAGGAAATGGATAAACAAGGCTATATCCAAAGAAATAATTCTTGCTACTCTCCATATATCCCCAGTTCACTAGCAATTGCGGTAGAAATTGTGACTTCTTCCCTTAATGGGGTACTTCCCACAGTGTAAATGGCCATTCCTCTTTTGTGAGAATTAGTTCATTCTATGTAGGTGTTTTACCTTTAACTCATACAATGATAGTCTTGAAAAACCATTGTGTGTATTCATAAAGCAGATTCCAGAAAACTTGACAGCATTATCTTACTAAAAGGCTTTGAAAGTAAGTATCATTGAGTATACATCGACCTGTGTATATGAAAATTTGGTGGCTTTACTGTGAATACTCTTAAATATTTCTCCCTCTTTTTCCTTCTCCATCTCCACAGCCACTGTCTTAACTTTGACTCTGAATGATTCCTTAACAGGTCTTCCTACATATAGTTTCTTCCTTTTAGGGCTATTTTCCACATGTTTCTAAAATGCAAGCCTGACTATTAATTTCTTTACTTGAAAAGGTTCATGTCTCTACTTTACCCACAGAGTTCACTCCAAACAAGTATTTCCAATGGATTTCAGAATAAATTAGCAGATTAATTTAAATTATTTTCAAATTCCTAATGGAAGGATACACATACAAGGAAATTGAGCTGTTAATTCCAAAAGCCACACTATTTATTTTCTTGATTATAATTCGAGTAGTATATTCAACAATTATTTGAGTGGAAATATTGGATGCAAGTGTATCCAGTGCCTAAAATTTTAAAATATTGGAATATAGTTCTTTTTCCAAGGTTATTTCATTCTACATGTAAGGTATGATATATGCAACGTTACCCAATGATGAGTGCCTTTTGATTTTTGAATTTTTGAGTTGTTTGCAATCATCTTCCAAAATCCCAGGTATCCTAAGTTAAGTGAACTCACACATTTACTTAATATTGGATTGTATCAGAGATGGAAAGAAGAAAAGGTGGTCCTTGCTCTAAAGGAATTCCTGGCCTTTGAGGTAGCCTTCTAGACAGACTTTCAACAGGTAAGAGTAGTGTAGCGTGGAACTTGCTAATGTAAAGTTAAAGCACTAGGCATCAAGGAAGAATGGAACAAGGAAGGGATCCACCAAATCTGGTGAAATCAGGAAATTTTCAAAGATGAGCTAGCATTTGAAGTGTCTTAAAAGATGAATATATGTATTCACTCCTATGCTTATTGCAGCATTATTTACAATACCTAAGATATGGAAGCAGCCCAAGTGTCTATCAATAGATGAATAAAGAAGATGTGATGTGTATATACAAGGGAATATTACTAAGCCATCAAAAGAATGAAATCTTACCATTTGCAACAACATGGGTGGAGCTAGAGGCTATAATGCTGAGTGAAATAAGTTAAAGAAAGACAAATATCATATGATTTCATTCATATCTAGAATCTAAGGAACAAAAACAAAGAAAAACAGAGACAGACAAAACAAGAGACTCTTAAGTATAGAGAGTGGGTGGTTGCCACCAGGAGGGAGGTGGGTGGGGGTATGACGAAATATGTGAAAGGGATTGAGAGTACACTTATGGAGGCACCTAGGGGCTCCGTCAGTTAAATGTCCGACTCTTGATTTCAACTCAGGTCATGATCTCACAATTTGCGAGATCAAGGCCTGCATTGAGCTGTGTTGACAATGCAGAGCCTGCTTGGGATTCTCTCTCTCCCTCTCTCTCTGCCCCTCCCCAGCTCTCTCCCTTTCTCAAAAATAAATAAATAAGCATTTTAAAAAATGTTTTCTAAAAAAAGTACACTTTATGATGAGCACTGAGTGATGTATGGAATTGTTGGATCACTATATTGTACACCTGAAACTTAAACAGCACTGTATGTTAATTGTGCTTGAATTTAAAAGAAAAAGAGATGAAAAGAATTTACAGGTAGAAAAGCTAGGGAATAGCATTCCAGTCAGAGGGAATCGCATAAATGAGTTTATGGAGACATAAAAAGCATGGCTCAGAAAAGTGTAATGACTTAGCTAAGCCTAAAATTCAATAGGAAAATGAGTGGAAGGTGAGAAAACTAAAAAGCTGAGCCCCCTTCTCTATGCAGGCCAAGGGTAGTCTGCATAAGATACCATGTCAGGTTGAACCAAATGAAACTGACATTTTATAGATCAACAATGTCAAATACTGGGATTTGGAGATTCAGACTTCTCAAATGCATCTGTGAAGCCTTGAGCTCGGCATTTTGAAGTCAGTTTGTCTAACCTAACACATTTGCTTGTGAGCAAAGGAGTCCCACTGGATGTTTCTCAGGTAAAGGATGGTTTACTGAGGGGAAACAAGAAGAGCTCTCCCAGGAGTCCAAGAACAAGAACTAGACTCAGCTGAGCATCATGGAAAATAGACAGAAATAATTCCCACTTAGCCTCCACCATGGCATTGCTGCTCTTTTTGTTGATCGATTCCTCTTTTCCTTCTCTATCAAGTGATTGCCTTGGTGTCCTCAGTCCCTGATCCTTCATGACTTTAACTTACTACAGACAGGGCACCCCAGCCCTCCTCCAAATCATAACCCTTTGGCCTCTGCTGTTTCCTGACGATGAGCCCATGTTTGGAAATTCTGAGAGGATGAATCTCATTGGCCTAGCTCATCTTTTGCTGTTGGGCCTGTTTATAAGCCAGATGTCTCTTTTAGAGTCCACTACCCCCTCCAGTCAATTATCTGTGACCACAGGAAGTACATGACTGCTTAGTGGAAGGACATGTGGGTGGGGACACTTCCCCAGAGGAGGATGTGGCAGGCAGGCCTAAGGAGCCTGAGCAGTACTGGTCGCGTCCCCCCGTGAGGTTAAGGTGAGACCCTCTGACTCAGTTCCTGAGGTCTGAGAGGATCTACTCCCTAATATTTAGCTTTCAGTTTCAAGAATATATAAGAATGCATCCTTAATGTGATTGCCCAGAATATCCATAATCCTCATCATTCTTGACATTGTTAGACTTTGGGCCCAAGGGAGGGGGAAAAATCACTAGTTAAGAAGCAACAGCATGATGTCCTGTTTTATTAAGTAAATCCTTTTGAGTGTATAAGCAATCATTGACAGCCATTACTTTTATACCTCCCTACATTAGACATAGTTGAATATCTGCTTTCTGGTTATTAGAATAAAAAAGCCTTTCTGAAAACACCAGTAGCTACTAGGAAAACAAATGGGCTGCAGTGCTGGCAACCACTTTGCTCCCTTCTCATCATCTCTTCATTTTTTTTTTTTTTTTGGCCACCATTAGTAGCCTTCACACACGTGGCCTGTTACTTCTCTACAGGAAGTAAGGTGGCTTGACTAGCAATAAATGGCCTCCTAATGAGGTGATTATTTTTAACATGTGTAGATTCTACTCTGGCTCCAATAAATATCAAATAGAGCATGAGACAAATGTCGTAGAAAATTCCTTTTTCACTTCCTATGTGGTATATAAGTACAAGAGAAATCCATTCAACTGTCACTAATAAATGCTCTTAATAAATAAAATGCCATCAGGCAAAAATGGAACTCAGTAACAGTACTTAAAAAACAGTCCTCAACCCTGAAGCTACTCTTAGGAAAATCCATAGGCCCCCGCCCCTGCCAAATCTACCTAAAAATACCGTCCTTACATCTGTTAAGGTGTGTGTTGAAGTAAGGAGTTGGAAAGGGAAATTGAAAGGTGGTAAGCAGGGAACTGGAGGTCTTTTGAATGTTAGCTTCTGTTTCTTTCCTATTCTTGTCCTACATGTTTTTATAGGGAGACTTCCTAATAGTTGCCTACATCTCTAAGACACTGTCTATAATTTGTCTCCCAGCATTAAAAGCAGGTCCCCAACATAGGAACTGCATGGGGAGAGATGGAGAAAGCCAGTGTGACCTCGTAGACAATTAGCTGGGGCCAGTAGTCTCACTGTCTCTTGGCCCTGCTGCTTCTTTCGCTGTTTTTCCTTCTTGTTCATTATTTAATTATGCATCCATCCACCCCCTTCAGGGCACTAATTGTGTACCTTCTGTGTAAGTATATCACGGTGCAGATGACCAGAACATACCTCAAGACCAGCTATCTCAACATTTCTGGAGAGCAAGGCCCAGGAATTTGTATATTTAACAAACTCTAAAGGTAATTCTGACTCTCAGAACTGGATGAGCCCCACTTACTTAAAGTCTACAAATATGTATACCTGGATTCCTATCACCAAGGAGGGCCCCTCTTGTTGTTTCCTGTCCAATATTCAGTTCTTATTCTTATTCTTTATCTACTTCATAAGAATACAACCAAACAAAAATGAGACTTCTGAAGTGTGTTGCCGCCATTTATAATTGAAACAAATGCTAAAATTCAGTTCGAGTTTAGTGAAAAGGAAGATGTAATGTTTTCCCATCCGGGTCATGGGCCCCTGAACTCCATCTACAAACTTCTTGGGCATCTGTGGACCTCGAGTTGAAAAGTCCTGTAAGCAAAGATTTTAAAGCAGTGTTATGTAGTGGAAAATGTACCTAACCATTTTAGAATTAGGTGGATCTCTGTGGCAGAATTTACTAGCTAGAGAACCTTCAGCTAAAAATTCTTTAACTTCTCTTAGCCTCTTTCAATCCTAAAATGCAATGAAAGGAAATTAATAACTCACTAATGCTTCATTTTCAAAAATTTAATTAGATAATGTAGATAGTAGCTTGGAACATTGTGAATGTTCCAAAAAAAAGTATGTTCAGTGTATAAATGACCCTCACCCTGAAACTTGTGATTCCTTATAAATCCACCAAATGCCCAGATCACAACTAAGCCTCTGACTTTTTCAAAGACCATTTCAAAAAGTGTATTGGTTTGGGCAATAATATGACTGTCTTTAATTCTTCACAGTTTGCGGCTCAGCAAGTTAGATGTGACTGGTGACTTTAAAGTTCATGGTAGACGCAGAGAATGCCCTTAGCCTCCGCAAAGTGGACAGAGCTGCTCAGTTTGACTAGCTGATTACTCTGTGCAAACACACATAGGATGCTCTCAGCACTTACCGAAATGCAGACAGCCAGCCTGAATTCCACACACGTAGGACAATGATGCCTACGTATATCCAGAGACGTGGACTTGCAGAGAATTTTCTCTTACTTCTTAAATCTCAAAGGATCAGTTGAGCCAGGGACCCCAGTCCCAGCTGATCTTGTACTGTACAGAGGAACAAGTATATACAGGTTACTGAGCACTGTGCAATTGAATTTAATAGAAAGGAAACATAATTTTTATGACGAGAAAACTGGTTTTTATTTCATGCATGTACACACACACGCGCGCACGCGCGCACACGCACACACACACACACACACACACACACACACACTGAACCTAACAAGAATTGAAAGGCATTGTGCTGGAGAGGCTCTCATTCTAAAAGCAGTCCATTAGCACTTCAGTGTGACTCCTCCCCCCCCCCCATATGCTTACTGGTCCTCCCAGCAAAGGGAGAGTTTATAAGGTCACTTGGGGTTGTTTAAGGAGAGCATTGAGTGCTCTCCAGTGCAATTGTTTAGAGACTGAAAATGCCACTGTGATGTAGCAGGAGTTGGATGAAAATATCTTCTGCCTGTTGTTTCTTCTATAATTTTTAAATTTTTTAAATGTTTATTTATTTTTGAGAAAGAGAGAGACAGAAAGCGAACAGGGGAGGGGCAGAAAGACAGGGAGACACAGAATCTGAAGCAGGATCCAGGCTCTGAGTTGTCAGCACAGAGCCCAATGTGGGGCTTGAACTCACGAACCATGAGATCATGACCTGAGCCAAAGTCAGATGCTCAACCGACTGAGCCACCAGGGGCCCCTTTTCTTGCATATTTTCATTTGACTCGGTTTTTAATCTATTCTCTGGAAAAGGCAGAACTTTTGTTTCAAAGAAGGATCCCTCTTGAGAAGGTTTAATGCTTTTTTTATCAGCTTTTTTTTCTTTATCAGGAATCATTTTCAGAGCTAAGTAATAGCATAGTAACTGGATTTTCCAGACCCTGAAACTTAAATGCATGAGCCCTCTTATCTACCCAAAGTTCAGGAACATACATTTCACAAATAACAAATGGTGAAAATCAATATAATAGACATCTTGGTCATAGATAAATTTAGTAACAGGCACTTTTAAGAAATTTGTAGACATGTTATTTAAACCAGTTGTTCCTATCAAAATCTGGCAGATCATGACCAGTTTAAAAAAAAAAAAAGACCAGCCTTGGGAAAAATGGGTCATGGTTTTTAAACTTGTAATGAAGGATCGTTTTCCATTGCACACCTGTGTCTCCTGACAGACAGTAAGCTCCTTTGCTCTCATTTCTTGTTTCTTCTAATGTCTGGCAGAATGTCTGTCTGACATATGGTGAGCTTTCAACAAATATTGGTTAAATGAATAAGTGAACAAAGGAATGAGTGAAAAAATTAAAAAGTGAGTAACAGTGGCTCAATACGTTATAGAAACCATAGTGTTATGGGTTGACTTGTGTCCTCCAAAACTTCATGCATCGAAGTCTTAACCAACAGTACCTAGGAATATGACTTTATTTGGAAATAAGGTTGTGCAGATATAATTAGTTGAGATAAGATCAAACTAGAATGGTGTGGGCCCCTAATCTTATGTCACTAGTGCTATTGTAAAAAGGGGTAGCTTTTTATAATAGAGCTGTACACAGGAAGAATATCACGTGAAAACGAGAGTTAAATTGCCTCAAGCCAAGGAACCACAGGAAGGTAGGAGAAAGGCCTGGAACAGAACCTTCCTTAGTGGCACCAGAGGAAGTATGACCCTGCAGGTGCCTTGATCCCAAACTCATAGCCTCTGTGGGAACTATGAGACAATAAATTTCTGCTGTTGAAGCTGTTCTGTATGGTCTTCTGTTTTAATATCCCTAGAAAGCTAATGCACTTGGTAATTGGGAATTTAGAAGTAGGAAGAGTCCCAAAATTGTTGAAAGGAGACATTGAGAAAATGTATCTACCGGAGGGAGTGGCCCAACCACTCTGGGATGCAAGAACTGAATTCTTTTTTTTTTAATTTTTTTTTTTCAACGTTTATTTATTTTTGGGACAGAGAGAGACAGAGCATGAACGGGGGAGGGGCAGAGAGAGAGGGAGACACAGAATCGGAAACAGGCTCCAGGCTCTGAGCCATCAGCCCAGAGCCCGACGCGGGGCTCGAACTCACGGACCGCGAGATCGTGACCTGGCTGAAGTCGGACGCTTAACCGACTGCGCCACCCAGGCGCCCCAAGAACTGAATTCTAATGCATTGGAAGAGATGACAGGACCCCTGACCTAGGGTATGAGGCCAGTGACCAGATGGGGTCTAAGGAAGAAGACCAAGGTAGCTGCCACAGGAGGCTGGAGAACCAGTAGCACAGAAACACTTGGTTAGCAGAATTGCTTCATGGTTGCAATTAGGGCCGGTTAAGTGTTCCTTTCCTCAAGTTTCAATTGATGTGTGGACCGGGAATGGAGCAGAACTGCATGTGGGCATCTAGGGGAGAGGATATGGTAAGTTAAAAATGCAAAAACTGGGCAACAGTGGACCCAAAAGAATGTCAGTCTGAGGCGTACTTCCCATTTAATGTTAAGTTGACTTTTCTGTACACATAACTAGATTATTTGCCAGTAACTGGTTTTGACAATTACACATTTGCATATGTGATGGAGTTTGTGTGGGGCCCTCTGCTAAGCTTTGTTTATGGTTGAAATCTCTAGGACTATGGAATAAGACCAAATTTCGCTCAGCAAAGACCAAACTCCACCACTTAACTATTTGGTATCCAATTTTATTGTAAAATCTCAGGTCTGTTTCTAAAAGAATACCCAGTACACTGGCCTGAAAGTCATGGCGTAGGTCAGAAGACATGGTAGGCCTTGAAGGGATTTTCTCCACCATCAATTCACTATGAAGAATTTCAGGAAAGCTGTCCTATCTTGCAAGAATCACCAGACCAATATTTTGCTTATTTCCAGTTACCTACATTAGACCAAGCAGAAGTTGCACTGTGGAGTTAATACCCAGCCTCTGAAGGATGCAGGGAATGGTGCAGAATGGAGGATAGGTGACAGGCAGATGGCACACTGATTACCTTATCCAAAACCATCACTAGAACTTTCCCCAAATCGCATATTATGCTTTCACTATTTTATAAATGACTATTTTGTTTTTTTAAATTTTTTACAACGAAGGGTAGAGTTTCTTTTGGTTAACCTGTATACACATGCCCTCGTGGACATATATGATTTATGGATTTTTTATTGCCCTCTATTTCATATCAATAGACAGTAAGATAACAGATACTCATACCCAAATTGAACAGATATTAACATTTTGCCATTTTTGTTTCACACAATTTTTAATTGGAGAATAACTGACATACAATATTATATTGGTATCAGGTGCACAGCGTAGTGATTAAGTATTTGTACACATTTTGAAGCAGTCACCACAGTAATCTAGATAGCACTTTCCTAATATCACCATAGCACCTTTGTGTCGGCTTTCCCCATCCTTCCTCAGAGGTAGCCACTACCCTAAAGTTGATGAGTTATCCTACCCCTCATGTTCTTATCTAACCAATGGATATGAAATTACTTAATACATAGATTAGAGATTTTTTAGATTTCTTGTTTTGTGTCTTCTACTTACCACGATTTTACCTTGCTTCTTATCTTCTCCTTTCCTGCTTTCAGTGAGATTCATCAGTTTCTTTTATTCTCTTCATTTCTCACCTGCTAGTTAATATGTATTTCTGGTCTTTCCATGGTTACCCTTAAAGTTTTATCATATACCTACTTGATTTAAAAGTCTAAACAACTGGGGCGCCTGGGTGGCGCAGTCGGTTGAGCGTCCGACTTCAGCCAGGTCACGATCTCGCGGTCTGTGAGTTCGAGCCCCGCGTTGGGCTCTGGGCTGATGGCTCAGAGCCTGGAGCCTGTTTCCGATTCTGTGTCTCCCTCTCTCTCTGCCCCTCCCCCGTTCATGCTTTGTCTCTCTCTGTCCCAAAAGTAAATAAACGTTGAAAAAAAAAAGTCTAAACAACTTATATATTCTTCTTCCTTTTTGAGCACACTAAGGACATGAAATCCTTTACATTTTAGTTCCAATCATCCCTCTTTCATTTGGTCTGGTATTTTAGGTCCATCTTATTTATAATGGCCACAACTTATTATCTTATATTTTGGTGTTTTCACATACTTGTCCATTTCTTTGGTCACTGTTGCCTCTCACTTACCACTCCCTTTGATGGTGTCAACCACTCTGTTCTGGGGTTGTCATGAGTAGCAAACTCTGGCTCTGTTGGTCTGAGTGTCTTGATCTGAGCTTCATTCTGTTGAGTGGTTTGGCTGGACACTTATCCACGTCGACAGCTGTTATCCTCAAACACTTCATCTTCTGGCCTCCACTGGAACTGTGTGGTGCTATTAATCACACTAGCTGAGTAAGCATTCCCAGAAATATGTGTGCGAAGAAAATATTTGGCTTGAAATTTTCATGGGAAAACCATTTTAGAGTAATTAAATAGTTCCACTCCTGCTACATTTAAGTCTTTTCAAAATAATTCACATTCTTTTTAATTTGAATTTAAATGCTTGTTGAAGGCCAGAGGCTTTCCCATTTCACTGAGGCTCATAATCAGGAAATTTTAATAGCTGTACATTTTATAGATGAAGAAACCAAGGCCTGCTTGGCCAAATAATTTATTCTTGATCACACAGCTAAGAAATGGCGTTAATGAATGCAAACGTACGTCTTCTAATTCCAAATATAGTTGCCTCTAGAATTAATAATATTACTTTGTATCCCTTCATTAATTGTGATGACAGTGAAAGAAAATAGAATACTATGAATTAAGATACAGAGCCCTTGGTCACTCTCATTTAGTGATAACATAATTTATGATTTTGTCTTCCTCATGGGGCCCAAGGTAGAGATCAGCCCCCTAAGTTCAAGGATCAAAAACCCCCAACCTGGCCCTAAGGGCTGGGGAAGCAACTCTGTTTTTGAGAGCGAAAAGGTAGAACTCAGCTGCTTGAGTAATCATGCTCATGAGTTTTAGATTCAGGGTAGGTTCCCTGAGCCACATGTTGAGAAATTGAAAAATGGCAAAATTGAAAAATAAATGACCTTTGAAATACAGAAGAGTCTTCACTCTGGAGAAAAATGTAATTCAGTTTTCAGGCACATTCCACTTCTTTTATGATTTGAGGATATCGCAAGGCATGCCAGCAAGTCTAATGGGATATATTTGGTGGAGTAGGTCATTTCTGGGGTAAATTTTTTTTTTTATTTATTGCATGTGAGCATGGGAATTAGGGGGACTGGGTTTCACTCCAGCCTCTGTATCCAGTTTTCTTTGAGAACACCACAAGTCATTTAGGCTCCATGGGCTTCAGTTTTTTCATTTATAAAATGTAAAAAATCTGCCATTTAATATGTGAACTCAATACATTCTTATTTATTAGACAAACTTCAACCTTTTTGTTTTATGTTTTTATTCACCATAGTATATGTGTATGCATATGGTATACATGTATGTATGAAGGTAGGTAGATATTTATTTTTGCTTTCTTTTTTCTCTTTTCCTGACTTCTGTTAAATCCATAGTCTTAAATATTCCTGGTCTTATGTATCTTGCACATATTAATGTATGTATGAGTGTATGTATTTACTGCTCACTTGGAAACTGTACAAATATTTTCTTCCATTAAAGATTACCCTTAGTTATTTTTCTTACTTTTTTAAATTAAATGTTTTATTTTGTTTTATTTTTATTTTGTTTTATTTTGTTTTGTTTTGTTTTATTTTATTTTATTTTATTTTATCTATTTTATTTTTTGAGACAGAGACCATGTGCGTGTGCGTGCATACCCATGGAGAAAGGGGAGAGGGAGAGGGAGAAAGAATCTTAAGCAGGCTCCATGCCCAGTGGAGGCAACACATGGGGCTCAATCTCACAATCATGACCTGAGTTGAAATCAAGAGTCAGAGGCTTAACTGATTGAGCCACCCAGGCACCCCTAAATGTTTTATTTTGAATATAGGTTTACACACGGTTGTAAGAAATCATAAAAGAGAGCCTGTCATACCTTTACCTGGTTTTCCCCAATGGCAGTTGTATCTTGCAAAACTATAGTACACTATATCGAAACCAGCATACTGATGTACTGACGTTGTCACAGTCAAGGTAACGAACAATTTCATCACACGGATTCTTTCTATTATAACCCACACCCTTTTCCTCTGCTCCTACCTATCTCCTCCATGTCATCCCTGATCTCTGGAAATCACTAATCTATTCTCCATTTCTATATTGTTATTCCAAAAACGTTATGTAAACGGACGCATACAGTATGTAGAGGTTTGGGATTGGCTCTTTCACAGGGCGTCATTCCCTGTAGATTCATCCAAGTGATTGCATATAACAGCTACTCTTCTTTCTTGCTCTACCGGTAGTATTCTTTGATATGGGTGTACCACAGTTTGCTGAACCACTTGCCTGTGGAAAGACATCCGAGTTGTTTGCAGTTTCTGGCTATTATAAATGAGGCTGTTACAAACATACGTGTACAGGTTTTTGTTATAAACAAAAGTTTTCATTTCTCTGGGATAAATGCTCAAGAGTATCGGGGCGCCTGGGTGGCGCAGTCGGTTAAGCGTCCGACTTCAGCCAGGTCACGATCTCGCGGTCCGTGAGTTCCAGCCCCGCGTCAGGCTCTGGGCTGATGGCTCAGAGCCTGGAGCCTGTTTCCGATTCTGTGTCTCCCTCTCTCTCTGCCCCTCCCCCGTTCATGCTCTGTCTCTCTCTGTCCCAAAAATAAATAAACGTTTAAAAAAAAAAAAAAAAAAAAGAGTATAAATGCTAGCTTGTATAGTAGTTGCATATGTAGTTTTATTTTTTTTTTAATGTGAAATTTATTGTCAAATTGGGTTCCATACAACACCCAGTGCTCATCCCAACAGGTGCCCTCCTCAATACCCATCACCCACCCTCCCCTCCCTCCCACCCCCCATCAACCCTCAGTTTGTTCTCAGTTTTTAAGAGTCTCTTATGTGTTGGCTCCCTCTCTCTCTAACCTCTTTTGCGTATGTAGTTTTAAATGAGACTTCCAAACTGTAGTTGTACACTCCCACCAATGTATATATGATCTAGTTTCTCTGTATCCTCACCAGCATTTACACTTGTCACTATTTTAATTTTAGCGATTTTTGTGACTATGTAATGAGATCTCACTGTGATTTTATTTTGCGTGTCTTTTATAATAACAAATGGTGCTGGATAATTTTGCAAGGGCATATTTGCCATCTATGTATTTTCTTCAATGTAATGTCTGTTCATGTCTTTTGGTCATTTTTTAACTGGCTGTTTGCTTTTTTACTCTTTTTGTATTTTGTATTTTGACAGTTCCTTATATATTCTAGGTACTGCTTCTTTGTTGAATACCTGGCTTGCAAATATTTTCTCCCCATCCAAAACATGGTCTTATCCTCTTAACAGTGTCTTTCACAGAGCAGAGTTTTTAATGTTCATGAGATCCAATGTATCAATCTTTCCTTTTATGGATCATACCTTTGGTGTCAAGTCTAAGAAGTTTTTGCCTAGCCATACACTCCAAAGACTTTTTCCTGTGCTTTTTTCTAACGTTTCACGGTTTTACATTTTACATTAGAGCCCATAATTCATGGTGAGTTAACTTTTTAATAAGGTATGAGATTTAGGTCAAGATTCATTTTTTGCCTGTGTCCAGCAGCTGTATAGCACCATGAGTAAAAAGCCTATCTCCTTCTATTGAACTGCTTTAGCACCTTGGTGAAAAAACAGTGGGACATATTTGTGTGACTCTTTTTTCTGGATTTTCTATCCTGTTCCACTAACCTATGTATGTATCAATCTCTCCATCTGTACCATACTGATTATTATAGCTATATAGGAGAAGTTAATATAGGGTAGAGTGATTCTTCCTACCTTATTCTTTTTCAGGATTATGTTACCTATTCTGGGGCCTGTGCATTTCTATATATTTTTAGAATAAGTTTGTCTATGTTTGCAGAATCACTGGTAGGATCCTGGTAGGAATAGCATTAAATCTATAGATCAATTTGGGGAGAAATTATGTCGTTCTTGTTGAGACTTCCAATGGCTTCTCTGTATGAACATAGTTTGTCTCTTCCCTTATTTAGAGCTGCTTTGATTTCTTTCTTCAGCATTTTGCAATTTGCAGCATACGGATCTCTGTGCATGTTTTGTTAGGTTTATACCTAAGTATTTAATTTTCTTTGGAGTAAATGCATTATTTTTCAAATTTTGCTTTCCACATGTTCATTCTGAGTATATACAATTATGTAACATTTTTTTTTCCTTTCCAATCCACATGCGTTTTATTGCCCTTTATGTTTAACAGGTATATCAAATATGTATTTTTAACAGTCTATGTTTATTCAATATATCCATTCTCCTCCTTGAATAATAAGACTGTGTCACACTTTAACCATGCATTGAACATCCTCCATCTTTTTGTTTTTCCCTAGAGTTTTAGTTTTACCTGTTTCAAACATACATACAAGTTTTATTTGGTCTTTTTTTACATAGTTGATTAAAATTATTGACATATCAGTTTTTGTGTTCGTCACCTTTCCTTGAAACTTACACCAATATTTGGTAATAAGAAATCTACTATAAATCTAATTACTTTGTAGGAATTTTTCATTTTTCCTCTGATAGCTTTTAAGATTCTTTATCTTCAGTGTATCTAGGTCTGGATTTATTTTTATTTACTTTGATCAATACTTAGAGTAGAATTTTGATGTGACAATTCATTTTTCTTCAGTTTCTAAATATTCCCATTATCTCTTCAAATATTATTTATTGCTTATTCACTCTAATCTTTTTATCTAGAACCACAGCCAGATGTGTTTTGGAGCTTTTATTCTTTCTTATATGTGTCTTAACACTCTTTCTCTCTTTCTTTCTCCCTCTTTCCCTCCTTCCCTATTTTCCCTTCTTGCAATGTAGAAACAATCTCACTTATTGATAGTTATGTCAATGGCTGGGCTTTTTTTTTTAAATCTATAGTAGTTTTTTCCCTAGCCTAGCTATTCTTCCTTTATCTCTGCAAAGTTATTTTTTATGAATTTTTCTTCTTTTTCAGTGGATTTTTAAAAATTTCCTTTTTGAGTATCTTAAACATTCATGATTTAAAGATTTTGTTGGGCTCATTGTTTTTGTAAGAATCTAAAATAAATTCATGTTCCAATTGCTGTTTTGTTGTCCATCTTTCTTAGATGAAGATATCCATATATTCTAGAATGTACATTGGTGAGCTCATTTTGAGTGAGAAGTTTTTATTTTTCTCTCTTTCTTCTAAATTCACCCTCTCCAGATCCGGCCTTTGGTCAGCTGCTCCTGCCCCTACCCCATCACTGACCCTAGGCTTTCAGTTGAAGACAAGATCTTAGAGTGAACTTCAGCACTCTCCCTCTCTAATGCTGAGGATATCACAGATCCAGACACAGAGCAACAAGCAGCTTGATTGGTTCTTATTTTGTAGATGAGTGTTTGTTCTCTCACCACCCCAGAGCCTCTGGGAGCTTCGTGTGAAGCTACACCTTCAGACAGCAAGTCTTTATCCATAACCCCAGTTTCACATGGAAAAGGGAGAAACTTCAGTGAGCTTGTCCTTGGCAGTTTGTGGAAAGTCTTCATCCACATTTATCTCCAGAGAGTAAAATCCTCACAGCCACTGCCAGCTCCCACACCAGAGACTACCTGAGATTTCATCTTCTTTTGCCATTGTTGTTTCTTTCCTATTGCTATGTTTGCGTATGCTTAACTCATCTTTGGAACCCATAAATATCTTTTTTTTTTAATTCTCTCTTTTTATATTTTATTGTATATTTGAAACAAAGAAGTATACCAGAATGTGAACTGCAGCAAATGCACCAAAATCTGAACTAGAACTGATACTGTTTTTGTGTGTGACTTTATGATTCAAATAATTTTAAACTTGGAAGTTAATCTTTCATCAAAACTAGAGTTCTAGCAGATCACATAGATTTTACACACATACACATATACACAAATATACAAACATGACAAGTTCATGTAAAAACTGGAGAAAACTGAAAAAAAATCTATAATAAATAACAGCATTTCCTATTTTACATATGATGTTACATATGATGTTACATATGATGTTACAGTGGGTGGAAACCAGATGTAGAGTTCCCAGGATTCAGTGTACTATTTTTGCATTTTCCTATATGACTATAATTATTTCAAAATAAAAAGTAAAAAAAAAAACCCTAGGATTATAAAGTCATACAAATGGTAGATTTTTAAAAAATCATTTTTCATGCAAGAATTAGGCAGTTTGGGGTAGAAACAATTGATATACCTTATAAAGTGTGTAAAGCATTAACGAAATTTCACCTTATCTCCTTTTCTAATGATATTTCTATGCTAACTCCTTTCTTCAGGTATGATCTGTCTTTTATCTTACTTGTTCATTTCCTCATTCACTTAGCAAAAAGCTATGACGCAGTATTTATGTGTCATGTTTGACCTTAAGCCCTGGGAACACATAGGTGAATAAAATAGTGTCCCTGTGTTCAAGGGCCTTCTAATCTATTGGAAAAGAAAGACATGTAAACACCTGTACAACAACCTGATGATTGCACACACTTAGTACTGGAGGGACTCAGAGGTTGGAAAATCTGTCTTTGGGAGTCAGTGACCGCATCAAAGAGAGAACATATGAGTTCAGTCTTAAAGAATAAGAAGAGATTTTTCAGAATATGACAAATTCTCTGGGTTAAATGGCCTAACAATTCAACAAATAGATGATATAAACAGAAAGGGAATTGGGTGAATTGCTATAGATTAAAAGATGCTTAAGAAACATATTAACCAAATATAATATATAGACCTCATTTGAACAGCTGTCAAAAGCCATTTGTGAGACAATAATATGAAAACAGATTCAATGGGTTAGTAAGGACTTGTTGTTAATAATGATTTAATAATAAATTGATATGGATAAAAATGTAATGTGTTAATAATGGTAGTTAAGGAATTATTGATAATTTTGTTAGGTAATATAATGATTTGTTATTAAGTTTATAGTAATCCTTTATGTCAGACTTACAAACTGAAGCATTCACAAATAAAATGTTTTAATGACTGCAATTTACCTTAAAATACTCCAGAAAATAAAATTGTGGGTGATAGATGACACAAGATTGACAAAGTTACCAACTGTTGAAATTGGTTGATTGGTGAATGGAAATTCATTTATATTGTTCTCCTTATGCTAGTTCTGTTTGGGAATTTCCATAATAAAAAGTAAAATATATTCCTTAATCATCAACATTTTACATGACAGCTTCAGAACATTTAACACCTAATCTTCATTTTAATTTATTCTGAATCATAGACAGCATTGATTAATTTTTCAGTCACTGTAGTAACATTTTTTTCTGGGTCATAGACTTCTGTATTCCAAATAGGTATCAGCCATGGCATCAGGGAGAATAAGAATTTATTGTAGCCATTTGTGTTTCCTCTATGGATTGGAAGAAGATGACTTTTTTTTTCTGAGAAAAATGCTAGGGGAAAATCTCTTTGTCTTCATTGTTATTGGACTTATGAATTATTTTTTTCATCAGCCCTGAAATTGTCATACTTTTGACTCTGAGAATAAGCTGATAGGGTTTTAAAACTACTCAAAGGTTTGCACAAAATGAAAAGTAATTTTAAAAGTAAACTTCAAATAGTCTCAGTAAACAAATTTTATTTTTTAAAGCTGTAGGAAAGGGGCGCCTGGGTGGCGCAGTCGGTTAAGCGTCCGACTTCAGCCAGGTCACGATCTCGCGGTCCGTGAGTTCGAGCCCTGCGTCAGGCTCTGGGCTGATGGCTCGGAGCCTGGAGCATGTTTTCCGATTCTGTGTCTCCCTCTCTCTCTGCCCCTCCCCCGTTCATGCTCTGTCTCTCTCTGTCCCAAAAAAATAAATAAACGTTGAAAAAAAAAAATTAAATAAATAAATAAATAAATAAAACCTGTAGGAAAAAGAAGAAAAAGAAAGTTATTCCAGGCAAAAAAAAAAAAAAAAAAAAAAAAAAAAAAAAAAGCAGTATTGAGGAGAAAAATTTAAAAAGCTTATGTTAGGGAAATAGCTGGACTGGAGCCAAGGGTAGGCTGGAAAGCAACGTAGGTGGGTGGGAGTATGAAGCTGAAAGATAGTAACCATGGTGGCTAAGGGCATTTGCTAACTACCAAATTTTTCCTAACTTACAAACTTGTATTTAATCCCATAAGCTAAAGAGAACTAATGCAGGTTGGAAATAGGGGAATAACAAAGTTGTATTTGTTTTGCAGGTATCTCAGATATTAATGTGGAATGTGCAATAATGGGGGAATGATCTGGCAATAGGAACATCAAAAAGAGGAAGCTTCTGAAATGGTCCAGACAAAAGATGATGCAAGCCTGAACTATACCATGGCATTAGGAATGGAAGAAAAGCTTTGTCTGAGACAGATTTAATTAAGATTTGGAAGTTCAGTGGAAGAGGAGACAGGAAGAAGAATGACTCAGTAATGATATCACTAGCCAAAGTTGGAATATGGAACTTAGAGCAGGTTTGGGGAGGGAAGACATGAGTACAGTATTAGACATGAAGGTCTATAGGACATCCAGGTAGAGATGAGGATGACAATTTAGGACTAGAGGTTAGTTCTCCTTTGTTCCAATAAAAGGTATGCCCAGGAAAAACACATAGAACAAGAAGACAAGATCATAGGCAGAACTATGGTGAACCCACAAGAAAAATGTGTGAGTGAGGGAGCTGCAGGTTAAAAAGTAATAGGCAGGGACACCTGGGTGGCTTAGTCAGTTGAGTGTCCGACTGTTGATTTTGGCTCATGTCATGATCCCAGGGTCATGGGATTTAGCCCTGCGTCAGGCTCCACACTGAGCGTGGAACCTGCTTAATACTCTTTTTCCTCTGCACCTTTCCCCTGCTCGCACACACTCTCTCTCTCTAAAATAAAATTTTAAAAAATAAAAAATAAATAAAAAGCAATGGGCAGAGGTGAAGAGGAGAACAGTAGGAAAATGTTATTAATTTCAGAAAAGCTTCATGGGATCAGTGAGATTTGAGGAAAGGCTTGATTGTAGAAGAATACCATATTAGGGAGCTGTAACAATCCATGAAGAAAAAACGCTGAGTAAACAAACATAAACATGAATGTGCATATTTAGGTAAATGATTTGAAGCAATCTGACTCTACAGAGCCTTTATTTTTGTTTAATTATTTTTGCAGCATTTGTTTTATAGTAGTTTTTGTTCTCCTGAACCTATCATAGGCATAATTATAAGCGGGAGTATTTTAATTAATGCTGATTGCATTTTACCCTGAGACACCTGCAAAATTCAAAGCCTAAATTGTCTTTTGTAATAATGAGTTACAGATTTTTAGCTTTTGGTTTCCATAAAGTGACAGTTGAGCTAAGAATTATACCAATTATTGCCTAATAGAATGCCTTTCTCCTCTTTATTGATAGTAAATGTTTCCTTTTATTTTTTATTTTCAAAGTCAACTCTCAAATATGTAACTGCCAAAAGGTGATAATCTGCAGCAGAGTTTTACACTTCATATGATAGAGACAGGGCAGTAATGGGTTTCATTTTCTCTTTTGTTTTTTTTTTTTTAAATTTCCTCTTTCACTAGACTGAAGTCCTGTCCCATACCCAAGTTTAGCTTTAGTAAAGTTTCTGTGCAGAGAGACTATAATCTTAGCAGGATAAAGAGCATTTGATTACTGGCTGGTGTTTTCCATCAATGTAAGAATAAGGAGGATGATAAAAATCATCAATTTTGAGCAAGAAACAGAATTGGAGGAGATAATACTGCTTCCTGTCACATTTTGAAACGTGTCATTATTTTTGAAGTGGTCATGAATTACTAAATCATATATTAAAGTGAAGGACATATACCTACATGTTCTAATTCACATCTTCAGCACATAAACTTAAATATTAGTTGAGATTATAAGTAATATATAAACCTACTAAAAATATGCTTCTCGAGGTTCCATATTCATCTATTTTGGGGGACACTTGGGTGGGAGATTCCTAAGTAATCCACTATTCCAGGTCTTTGAGTTCATGTCATTCAAAAGGGAATCTTAGGACAATCATAAATTTCCTATTTACTGCACATTAGAAAAGGAAACCCACCAAAGCTATACCTTTTGATGCAATGCATGTATAGCCTGGCTGTCAAAAAGCCAGTATACAGAGGCTGATGACCAAAGCTACAGATTAGGGCTGGAAAAAAATTCCCTGCAGAATGCAACTGCGAAAATCCAGTTTCTCGTTACTAGGTTATGATCCTGTGTGAAGTTTAAATTGGGTTGAGCAAGGTGGCCAAATCCTTCTGTTATCAAAATGAAGCATATTGTCAAGAGAAAAAGGTACCAGCTGATCTATAGTGGTTGTTCTATTACTGATTTTATCTTCTTGATGGTAAGGAATAATTTATTTCCTCTCACTGGAATGGGGCAGAATTTTTGAAGGATTCTGAGTAAAAGCATCAAAAGGAAAAGTCTATTGATAAAAACAGATTTAAAAAACCAGAAAGCAGTTGAAAGATTTTTTAGTATGACAAGAGTGTTTCAATGAAAGCATTAATATGAGGTCGATTCTATGCTAATCAATCTTTAAAGCATCTGACCTTAATAATCTGACTTATCCATAACATACATGCTAGTTTTGTGTGATTTAGTATTATAAGGAAAGTGTTGTAGAATACCCGTATGCCTAAATTAATTAATCTAGGGGAATTTAAGGAAGACTTACATTGGAACCAAATTTGGGGAAAAGTTCTCAGCTTTCATTTACTGCACAGACATGTGAGGGTGCTGGTGTTATATTATACTTGCCATCCTTGGGCCAAATATTCAACTTACTGTGTAATATTTAGCCTGAGAAGTCTCAGGGACTATATTTAGGAGACTTTCCCTTATGTTGAAGATGTTTCCCAGTGAGCAAATATACAGATACACAAGAAACCTTAGGTTGATCCCCCCTTGATACTATAATGCTAAATACAGGTAAATTGCACATAACACTGAGAAACTCCTAAGGATATACTTCAAGGATCTTATGGACTGATAGCAAATTTACATATAGCATCTATGAAAAGAATCATTACTTAAATTTGGTTTAAAAGCTAGTGAGGCCAGGGGCCCCTAGGTGACTCAGTCAGTTAAGTGTCTGACTTCGGCTCAGGTCATGATCTCATGGATGGTGGGTCCGAGCCTCCCATCGGGTCCTTTGTGGACAGCTTAGAGCCTGAAGGTTGGATTCTGTGTCTCCCTCTCTCTCTGCCCCAACCCCACTCGCACTCTGTCTCTATCTCTCAAAAATAAATAAAAATGTTAAAAAATTAAAAAAAAAACTACTAAGGCCCTGGAATGTCAGCAAAAATGAGGATAGTATTGAGAAGATAAAATCCACAGATTGATTAGTAAAGCCCTTCATAATCTGGCATAAATCTATCTTTCCATTACAAGACTGCCAATTTCCATTATGTAGCTTAATTGTAAAGCACTGATTAATTATGGGAGTGCCTTCCACCTTCATAATCACTGTGGGTTTTTATATTTAGGTCAACAATTTTCCGACAGATGAGCAAGGGCAACCCCTTTTGATTCTCATAAAGGTGTCATTCGGGCTCAAGCAGGGTTGTTCCAACCTTATCCTCTATAGTATCCAAAATTGGACTCCCACCCAGCTGTCTCAGATTGAATTCTGTAAGAAACAGACTCTGAGGCAGAAATTTGCATACCAGAAATTCAATGCCGTGTGCCCTTAGGATGAACACCAGGAGGAGGTGAAAGAAGCAGGGCTGAACAGATGGGAGAGTTGAGCTGCAGTGCAGACTCAACAAAGACATCAAGCAATCCCACAGGGAGCTCCTGTGCTGTGACAGCCCTTCAAAATCGTTTGCTTTGAGGGAAAGTGGCTTAGGTTTTATGGTCCTGCATTGACCAGCCATTGGATATGGACCCTGTGTGGGGAGGGGACCTGACCTAGGGTGAGACAGATCTAGGACCTGACCTTCACCTGAGAGCCATTCCCAAAAGTGATTGGGTAGACAACCATCAACACTCCCAACAGCTGGAGGATGAATACTTGGTCCCCATGGGGTCCTGAGTGATGTACCACAACATTCATTACACCAATCCTGCCTCCCAGGATTCTTATTGCTTCCCCTATCCATTAATGTAACAAATATATATTGAGTACTCGGTCTATTGGCTGGGTCTTGGCAATACAAAGGTGAGTGGAAAATGATCTTGCAGTCTAAGGGGGAAAAAAACACAGGAAAAATAGTTATAAACACTTTAATAAAGGTCATTGCAATGAGCTTTGGGAATGCAGAAGAGGGAGTTTTACTTCATGGAGAGATTCGGTCTGTCTTTCACGGGGGATAGAAAGCTTGAGCTCAGTGCATGTATATTCCAACTTCCAGACTTCCCATTTGACCTGGACTGCCCTCTCCACTCTTTTTTGCCTATTTAAATCCTCTTCTTGGGGCGCCTGGGTGGCGCAGTCGGTTAAGCGTCCAACTTCAGCCAGGTCACGATCTCGCGGTCCGTGAGTTTGAGCCCCGCGTCAGGCTCTGGGCTGATGGCTCAGAGCCTGGAGCCTGTTTCCGATTCTGTGTCTCCCTCTCTCTCTGCCCCTCCCCCGTTCATGCTCTGTCTCTCTCTGTCCCAAAAATAAATAAACGTTGAAAAAATCCTCTTCTTTATGGCTCTGACCCAATTCTAACTACCTATCACAAGCCTTCCCTCGTCAACCCACCCTATGGTCTTGAAGAAGGCTGCACTGCACAATCCCAGATACTTCTTATGCTGCACATCACCCATCATTTCATGGAAGTGTCATGTCACTCTTCCTAAAAGGCAAACACCAGCAGGACAGCGGTCAAAACAACACTAGCAATGACTTAATAAAAGATTATTACCACAGAATACAGAGCTCAAAGAGACTTTCGAGATGATCCCAAATGGGGGGAAAAAGCAAGAAAGAAGATCAGGACTTTCAAAGGTCTGCCAGCTGGCAAAGCAAAGAGTTAAGCTTAGAACCAAGCCCATAGATGACCATCCCCTGCCTTACACTGTCTCCTCCAATGAATGGAACAATTCGTGAGTCTCAGTGTTAGCAAAATTAAGGAAACAATGAAGTACACATTAGGAGGTAGAATTTTCTCCAACATAATAAGTAAACTTTATCAAGTCAGAGACTTACAATTCCCATACGTTGTTCAGTGTTACTAGATATATGTTTAAGTAAAGATCCTAGGTGTCTTTTATTATAGACTCACAAGAAGGTTGGAGAAAATCCATAATACAATGTGTGTATCTAATTGAGCTATGATGGAGAAACTGGGAATATTTCTGTTATCTCTATGATATCTACAGTCTGCCTCCAAAAGTGCCCAGGGTACTATTATGAGATAAAATCCACTAGATTAAATGAACCGGTAGTGTAATTATTTGTGACAACGTGTGTGTGTGTGCACCCATGCATGCATGTGTTATCTTGGTACGTACTTCCATACCTCCATACCTCCATTTGAAACAGTTAAGCAAACTGAGTGAAACATGGTCCTTCCAAAGACTAACAATCAAATTTACCCAGGGGTATTTTAAAAATATTCCTGAGTCTCAGTCTCTGGGGATCTTCATTGACTGGGTATAAAATGAGGTCCAAAAAGCTACATATGAAGAGCTCCCCAGATAATCCTCCTGTGTAGCCAGATTTGAAAATTATATTGCGATAAAGTGTGAGGTAACAGAGGTTGGTCACTTCTTGGTACTACCACAGAGGGTGAAATGGCCATACTACCAGTTTAGGGCCTCTGACTGCTGGTCAGTTTCAGGCAGTCCCATCAGTCACAAAGAGGTCTAGAGGAAGAGATAGGGACACCTACAGCCATACCTTAAAAAGCAATGAAAGATACTTACCTTGCGATGCCATATCAATGACATCCTTGAGGGTGATTTCTAACAAATGTTACACTCTATGTCAAAATGCGTGCTCCTAGTTCAGGCCTCTCCCTCCCCAATTATACCTGTGCCATCAATTCTAACCCCTCCATGTGTTCATCTCTAACCCTCACGCTGGAATTGCCTAAATAGATTCTGCACTTCAAGGCTCTGTTTAACCTGAGTCTCATTTCCTAACTTAGAGAACAATAGATCATTGAGAAGAACTTGAGAGCTATTTGAGGCCTTAAGGGCATATTTACAATGAGAGTTTATTTATCTCTAGCAAGTGGGTGTGTATATATTATGTGTGTAAACTTAAAAATGTAGTCCAAAAAATAAAGGGAAGAGACTTTTATTCATTTAAACTTGCTTAGTAACACTAAATATTCATTACAATAGCAGAAAAAACTACACTCAAAAATATGATCAGCTTGCTCTACTCACTTCTCTATTCTTTTTAATTAGGAAGCATTATTTTTAAGTTCTGTAGGCCATTAGTCCACTCATTTGACTGAATTCTTTTTTTTTAAAGTATAACTGATATACACCATTATAATAGTCTCAGGTGTACACATGATTTAACATTTGTATACACTGCAAAATGAGCACTGCCATAAGTCTAGATATGATCCATTACATACAGAGTTACAAAAACCTTTCTTGTGATGGGAACTTTTAAGATATACTTTCAGCATCTTTCATATTTGTAGTAGAATATTATTGACAATAGTCACCAGGTTATACATTATATCCCCTTGACTTATTTTATAACTCAAAGATTGTACCTCTTGACCCCCTCCTCACCCATTTGCCTACCTCCCAACCCTCCCTCCTTTCTAGCAAGCACCAGTCTCTTCTCTGTATCTATGAGTTTCATTTTGCTTTGTTTTGTTTGTTTGCTTTGGTTTGGGACTTCACATATGAGTGAAATCATACAGTTTTTGTCTTTCTCTGTCTGACTTATTTCATTTACCCTCAAGGCCCATCCATGCACACATGGCAAGATTTCATTCTCTTTATGGGTAATATTCCATTGTTTATATATTTTCCAAAACTTCTTTATCCATTTATCCATTGATGGTTGTTTCCATATCTTGGCAATCATAAATAATGCTACAATGAACATAAGAGTTCATATATCTTTTTGAATTAGTGTTTTCATTTTCTTCAGATAAATACCTGCTAGATATTGGAATTGCCAAATCATATGGTACTTGTATTTTTCATTTTTTGAGCACTCTCTGTAATGTTTTCCACAGTGGCTATACCAGTTCGCATTTCCACCAACAGTGTACAAGGGTTTCCTTTTCTCCGCATCCTTACCAATGCTTATTATTTCTTATCTTTTTGATAATAACCATTCTGACAGGTGTGAGACGATATCACATTGTGGTTTTGATTTGCATTTCCCTCGTGATTAGTGATGTTGAGCATCTTTTCCTGTGTCTATTAGCCGTTTGTATGTCTTCTCTGGAAGAATGTGTACTTAGATCTCTTGCCCATTCGTTAAATCTTATTGCTTGCTTTGGAGTTTGTTGTTGTTGTTGTTGTTGTTGTTGTTGTTGTTGTTGTTGTTGAGTTGTATGAGTTCTTTATATATTTTGGATATTAACCACTTAGCAGATATATGATTTGCAAATAACTTCTCCCATTTGGTAAATTGCCTTTTTATTTTATGATGGTTCCCTTCACTATGCAGAAGCTTTCTAATTTGACTTAGTCCCGTCTGTTTATTTTTGCTTTTGTTGGCATTACCTTTGGAGTCAGATCCAAAAAATACCACCAAGACCAATGTTAAAAAGCCTGTGTTTTCTTGTAGAAGGTCTATGGTTTTTGTGCTTACATTCAAGTCTTTAATCCATTTTGAGTTAATTTTTGTGTATAGTATAAGATAGTGGCCCATTTTTATTCTTTTGCATGTAATTATCCAGTTTTCCCAACACCATTTATTGAAGAGACCATCCTTTCCCCTGTGTATAATCTTAGATCTTTTGTTGTAAATTAATGTACCATATGTGTGTTATTCTATTTCTGGACTCCCTATTCTGTTCCAATGCTTCATGTATATGTTTTTATGCCAATGCCATACTGTTTTGATTATTATAGCTTTCTAATCTAATTTGAAATCAGAGAGCGTGATGCCTCTTGCTTTATTCTCAAAATACCTCTAGCTATCTGGGATCTTTTGTGGCTACACACAAGTTTTAAGACTGTTTGTTCTATTTCTGTGAAAATTGTTACTAGAATTCTGATAGAGGTTGCATTCAACCTGTAGATTGCTTTAGAAACTGTAGACATTTTAACAATATTAACTCTTCCAATCCATGAGCATGAGGTTTCTTCCCATTTATTTGTGTCTTCTTCAGTTTCTTTTATCAATGTGTTATAGTGTTCAATGTAGCTTGACTTCCTTAGTTAAATTTTCTCCTAGGTATTTTATTCTTTTTAATGCAGTTGTAAATGGGATTGTTTTCTTAATTTATTTTTCTTTTTTTAATGTTTATTTTTGAGACAGAGAGAGAAAGCACAAGCTTGGGAGGGGCAGAGAGAGAGGAGGACAGAGGATCCCAAGTGGGGATTAAATTTACAAATTGTGAGATCATAACCTGAGCTGAAGTCAGACACTTAACCGTGCCCCAATTAATTTCTCTTTCTGATAGTTCATTGTTAGTTTCTAAAAATGCAACAGATTTTTATATATTGATTTTGTACACTGCAACTTTAATCAATTTGTTTATTGGTTCTAACAGTTTTTTGATGATATCTTTAGGATTTTTTGTATATAAAATCATGTCATCCTCAAATAGTGACAATGTTACTTTTTCCTTTTCAATTTAAATGACTTTTATTTTTCTTTCCTGCCTAATTGCTCTAGCTAGGATTTCCAATACTCTGTCAAAAAACAGTGTGAGAGTAAGCATCCTTGTCTTATTCCTGATCTTGGTGGAAAAGCTTCCAGCTTTTCAATGTTGAGTATGATGTTAGTGTGGCTTGTGATATATGGTTTTTATTGTATTCCAGTGCATTCTGTCTATACCCACTTTGTTGAGAGGTTTTTTTATATGAAATTTATTGTCAAATTGGTTTCCATACAACACCCAGTGTTCATCCCAACAGGTGCCCTCCTCAATGCCCATCACCCACTTTTCCCTCTCTCCCACCCCCCAAGAGTTTTTATCATTAATGGGTGTTGAATTTTGTGCATTTATTGAGATGGTCATATGAACTTTTGTTCTTCATTTTGTTAATGTGGTTAGTTTGATTGATTTGCAGATGTTGAAACATCCTTACATCCCTGGAATAAATAAATCTCGATCATGTTGTGTGATCCTTTTAATGTAGTTGAATTTGGTTTGCTAAAATTTTCTGAGGGTTTTTGGATCTATGTTCATCAGAAATGTTGGCCTGTAGTGTGTGTGTGTGTGTGTGTGTGTGTGTGTGTGTGTGTGTTCGTGTGGTGTCCTTGTCTGGGTTGGTATCAGGATAATGCTGGCCTCATAAAATGAGTTTGGGAGTTTTGCTTTCTCAAATTTTTGGAAGATCTTAAAAAGGATAGATATTAACCTTCTTTGAATGTTTGGTAGAATTCTCCAGTGAGGCATCTTGTTTGTTGAGAGTTTTTTGATGACTGATTCAATCTCCTTACTACCAACTGGCTTTTTAAATTTTATATTTCTTTATAATTCCATCTTGGAAGATTGTATGTTTCTAGAAATTTATCCATTTTTTTCTAGGTTGTCAAATTTAGTGGCATATAATGGTCATAGTGGTCTTTTATGATCTTTTGTGTTTCTTCAGTATCAATTGTAACTTCTCTTTCATTTCTGATTTTATTGATTTGAGTTCTCTCGTTTTTCTTCTTAGCAAGTCTAGCTAAAGGCTCGTCAATTTTGTTTATCTTTTCAAAAAACCAGCTCTCAGTTTTATTGATATTTTCTATTGTCTTTTTTGCCTCTTTTTCATTTGTTTCTGCTCCGATCTTTATTATTTCCTTCCTCCTACTAACTTTGGGCATCATTTGTTTTTCTTTTTCTAATTTCTTAAGGGTAGGCTAGATTGTTTACTTGAGATATTTTTTTGTTTCTTGAGGTAGGCGTATAACACTATAAACTTCCCTCCTTGAACTGCTTTTGCTGCACCCCATACATTTTGGTGTGTTATATTTCCATTTTCATTTCACTCAAGATATTTTTTTCTTTCTTCTTTAATTTCTTTGTTGACCCATTGTTTTTTCAGTATCATGTTGATTAATCTCCAAATATGTGTGAATTTCCCAATTTTCCTTTTTTTTAATGTTTATTTATTTTTGAGAGAGAGAGAGAGAGACAGAAAGAGAGGGAGACACAGAATCTGAAGCAGGCTCCAGGCTCAGAGCTGTCAGCACAGAGACTGATGTGGGGCTCAAACACACTAACCATGAGATCATGACCTGACCCAAAGTCAGATGCCTAAGGGACCGAGGCTCCCAGACACCCCTCCCAATTTTCTTCTTGCAATTGATTTCTAGTTTCATAGCATTGTGGTCACAAGAGATGCTTGATATGATTTTATTCTTAAGTTTATGGAGACTTGTTTTGTGGCCTAACATATGATCTATCCTGGAGAATGCTCTGTGTGCACTTGAAAAGAATATATATCCTCTTGCTTTTGGATGGAATATTATACACACACACACACACACACATATATATATATATATACATATATATTATATATATATAATACACACACACACACACACACATATATATATATATACACACACACACATATTATATATATATATATATATATATATATATATACACACACACACACACATATTATATATATATATATAATACACACACACACACACACACACACACACATATATATATATATATACATATATATATATATATATATTATATATATATATATAATTGCCATCTGGTCTAATGTGTTTTTGAAGCCAATATTTCCATAGTATTTTCTATTGTTCATCTATCCATTGAGGTAAGTGGAGTATTAATGTCCCCTACTATTATTGTCAATGTCTCCCTTTATATCTGTTAATACTTGCTTTATATATTTAGGTTCTTCTATGTTGGGTACATAAATATTTACAAATATTGTATCTTCTGCTAAATTGATCCCTTTATGGTTAAGTAATGCCCCTCTTTGTCTTTTATTATGTTCTTTGTTTTAAAGTCTACTTTGTCTGATACAAGTACTGCTACCCCGGCTTTATTTTAGTTTCCATTTTCATGAAACTTATTTTTTCCATTCTTTCACTTTCAGTCTCTGTGTCTTTACATTTGAAGTGAGTCTCTTATAGGCAGCCTATAGAAGGGTTTGAGTTTTTTAATCCAATCAGTCACTCTATTTTGATTGGAGAATTTAGCTCATTTAAATTGAAAATAATTATTGGTAGGTTGTCCTTATTGTCATTTTGTTAATTCTTTAAAATCTAGCTGTTTTGTTGTTGCTCTCTGTTTCTTTCTTCTTTTATTGCTCTCTTTGTGATTTGATGACTTTCTAAAACATGCTTCAATTCTTTTCTCATAATCTTTTGTGTATCTATGATAGGATTTTGCTTTATGGCTACCATGTGGCATACATATACACAACAGTCTATTTTAAGCTGATAACAAGTTAGTTTGAATGTATTCTAATGCTATACATTTTTTACTACCCCTCCACAATTTTATGTTTTTGATGCCATATTTTACATCTTTTTATGTATCCCTTAACTAATTATTGTAGTTATAGCTATTTTTACTACTTTTGCCTTTTAACCTTCATATTAACTTTATCTGTGGTTAAGCCACTAACTTTACTATATTTACGTTTGCTAGTGAGATTTTTACTCATACGTTTCCTTCTTACTAATTGGTGTCCTTTCTTTTTTGCTTTAAGAAGTTCCTTTAACATTTCTTGCAGATCCGGTTTAATGGTGATGACCTCCTTTAGCTAATGTTTGTCTAGAAAGCTCTTTATCTCCCCTTCAATTCTGAAAGGTAATCTTGATGGGTAGAGTATTCTTGGTTGGAAGTTTTTTTGCCTTCAGCACTTTGAAAATATCATGCCACTCCTTTCTGGATTGCAAAGTATCTGCTGACAAATCTGCTGATACTATTATGGGTGCTCTTTTGTATGTAACAAGTTGTTTTCTCCTGCTGCTTTTAAGATTCTCTCTTTATCTTTAACTCTGGACATTTTTTTTTAATTTTTTTTCAACGTTTATTTATTTTTGGGGGGACAGAGAGAGACAGAGCATGAACGGGGGAGGGGCAGAGAGAGAGGGAGACACAGAATCGGAAACGGGCTCCAGGCTCTGAGCCATCAGCCCAGAGCCTGACGCGGGGCTCGAAATCACAGACCGCGAGATCGTGACCTGGCTGAAGTCGGACGTTTAACCGACTGCGCCACCCAGGCGCCCCAACTCTGGACATTTTAATTATGATGTGATCGTTGTGTGTCTCTTTAAGTTCATCTTTTTTGGAATTTTCTGGGCTTCCTGGATCTGAATATCTTTTTCTTCTTTAGGGTAAGAGAGTTTTTAGTCATTATTTCTTCAAATAATCTTTCTGCCCCTTTCTCCCTCTCCTTCTTCTGGCAACCCTGTAATGCAATATCATTCCACTTGGTATTGTTCTATAGGTCCTGTAAGCTATATTCACTTTTTAGAATTCCTTTTTCTTTTGGCCACCATGTTTGGGTAAGTCCCACTGCCCTGTCTTCTAGACCATGTATTCTTTCTAATGCTTCATCTAGTCTGCTGTTGAATCCCTTTAGTGTATTTTACAGTTTACTTATTGTATCCTTCAGCCTTGTGCCTTCTGTTTGGTGCTTTCTTATGTTTTCTGTCTCTTTGTCAAAGTTCTCACTGTGTGCATACACCCTTATCCCAAGTTTGGTGAGTATCTTCATGACTTTGAACTGATAAGTAATCAGGTAAATTACTTACCTCCATTTCATTAAAGTGGTTTTTGTTCTGGTATTTTGTCTTTCACCTGCAACATATTCCCTTTTTTCCTCATTTTGCTTGACTCTCTGTGTTCGTTTCCATGTATTAGGTGAAACAGCTATCTCTCCCGGTCTTGAAGGAGAGGCTTCTTGTAGCAGATAAACCTTATCCTTGATCCTGCCCTAGCTTATCGCTTTTTCCCAAACCTCTGTAATCACAGAGGTTTATAAATTTTTAAAAATTTATTCTTGATAGGTCCTCATTGTTGAAGGAGTGCCGAGTCCCGTGAGTGCTCCAGAGGAAAGGACTAGCCCCCAGTTTTAGTCTCGTTGGAAGCTAACCTCTCAGGCAGCAGCTTTTGATGTGTGCAAATATATATAGTCCTGAGAAGGTGCCTGACACCTTTGTCAGGGTGCCTGACAAGGCAATCCTGTGTTGTCTGTTGGGTGATAGTTGGAGAACTCAGAGCTCAAAATGAGTGTATTAGGTCCTTTTCGGGAAATACTAGGGAGCTTTAGTGAAACCAGAGAAAGAGTGCAAAGATGGCATCCCCTGGCCTACATTCCCTGAGAATGCCAATCCTTCCAGGCCACCAGAGCCAGCAGTCAAGGGGCACCTCCTGTGTGAAGTGCATGTGGCTTCCAGCTCTGGCAGGGCTGCAGGGATAAGGTGTTGAGCTGCTTGGCTCTGGTGGAACTGGGGGCCTGCATTAGGCGTGAGGGGTACACACACCAGTGCTCATAGGTTAGAGAGAAAATGCGAAAATGACACCCACAAGTGTCCCCAAAGAGAGTCCTAATTGGCTTCTGCCCTCTTGCAGATGCTTTAAGATTAGCAAATGAGTCTTCATGCATGGTCTGGGCACTTTTCAAATTGCTGCTTTAATGCTGGGGCCCACGCAAGTGAGTCTGCCTAGAAGCACCTTAAGAGCGGAATTTCCATTCCCTATAGCCCCACGGTTCTCCTTGACCTAAGTCCCATTGGTTTTCAAAGCCAGGCATTTGGGGAGCTCCTCTCTCTGATTCAGTTCTCAAGGGTTCAAGTGCCTGATGTAGGGCACAAAGCCCTCACTTCTCAGGGAGAAAGTCTGGATTTGTGAGATTCTTCCCAATTGTATGTCACTGCACTGGGGGTGTAAGGTGTGGCACTACCACGTCTCTGCCTCTTCTACCCTTGGTGTGGCTCTTTTCTTATTTATTGTGGGGGAGCTGCTCAGCAGTTTTTCAGGTCTTTGGCAAAAGGAATTATTTCATATGTAGCTGTAGGTTTTTGTGTTGTGGGAGGAAGTGAATTCAGGATCTTCCTATGCCATCATCTTGAATAGCCTCTCTAATTCAGAATTATTAAGTTCTCTAAGGTGGTACACATTAAAATTTCCTTACAGCAAGCATCCTTTTTCCCTAACTTTGTTAAATAATATTTCCCATCTAGAAGAATTCTATCATTGTAACAAGGTTGATTTTAAATGGATGAACCAAGAGAAATTGAGTTCCATTCCCTAAGCACTGTCTAATTGCCAAATAACAGGAACTCCTTGCTCCAAGACAAAAACCTGATCTCATTAGTACCTTGGTAGAGGGAAGACAATTGTATGTGAAGGGTACTATGCTTTTGGAAATGCTAATTAACTATACATTATTTATTGGAAATGCAATGCTCTCCTTATTCTGTAGCTGGGAAAACAGAGGAAGTGAGGATGTAAATAGCTGAGACCTGCTGAATTGTAATGAACTGTAGTCACTTGCAAATTTGGGTTCCATGGCTGGTTTGAATACAACTTTATATCCATGATGTCAGTCTTTCCTCTTTATCTCTGATGGACCATCAAAGTCTAAGAGTGTGGGATGGAAAAGAGCTCTATCATCTGGCAGGTTTTAGCTGAGCTAAGGCAGTTTGGGAACCTTAATTTTCTTTTTAGAGAGGAAAATAATAGATAAATACATAACAGTAATAGTAAATAAAAAAATTTCTCAGCCCAAACCAAGGGGTCAATGACAATTAAGAGGTAGCAGCTTGGCATATGCTGGTTTCTTACAAATTAAATTTCTTTGCATCACTGTCGCAGAATTGTAACCATGTTAAAGTTTTTATGCATTGTTTTTCTCTTGGCCAGGAAGAAATAGGATCTCTTTACACACCAGGTATAGAGAGTGAGGACTTTCAGTTCTCACAAGCCTAGTAATTCGTTTTCTCTGCAGCACACGCATCTGGTGTGCCGGGGGCGAAACAGAACAAAGATCAAACAAGAACAGCGTTTCTGGCCTTGATTTGTTCCCATGATGTGATTGTTTTAAGTATCCACCAATTTTTCTAAATATGTGGTTACCAAATGCTAGAATGTGAGAATATGGACAGTTAACTTCAGATCTTTATGTAATTTGTCATTTCACCTGAATCAGCTTCGTGACACATCGGGAAGAAGCAGAAGAGCTGGTGTCTCTGCCATTTGCACCTATGTCCAGTAACACCCTCAAGTCTCAGCTCTATACCCATCATGTTAGTGGAATTGGCCAGATAAAGATCTATAAATCTTTTAAAAAGTTATATTATGCAAATTTTGAAGCAAATAAAAGTAGAAGGTACAGTATAATAAAGCCCATGTACTCATCACGCAACTTCAATCACTAGCAACAGTTTCCAAACTTACTGATCACATACCCTTACCACTGAATTCAGGAGAACTCATACACAACTTATATGTAAATTATAAACCTGCATTACTGTATCATTGTATTATTGACATTTTAAAACACACTTTGCAAGTATATATTTTTGAAGTATGAGTTAAAACCTAATGAAGTTTCATTCATGAATGCTCATAGCAGCTTTATTTATGAGAGCTGAAAGCTGGAACCAATCCGAATGTCCGTTGACTAGTGAATAGATAAGCCAACCTCTATATTCATACAATGCAATGCTACTCAGTAATAAAAAAAGAATGAAGTATTGATAAATGCAACAACATAAATTAATCTCAAAAACACTGTGAGAAGCCCGTCTCAAAAGGTAACGTACTCTATTATTTCATTTATTTGACATTCTTGGAAGGACAAAACTGTTTTCATGGAAAATTAATTACTGTTTGCCAGCAGTTATAGGCAGGGTAAATGTGTGATTTTAAAGGGATAGCATAAGACAGTTTTTTGAGGTGATAAAACTGCTCTATATCCTGATTACAGTGATGGCTATACAAAACTATACAGGTATTAAAATCCATAAAACTATACACCAAAAGCAAAAGAGTCCATTTTATTGTATGGTAAATACCAAAATAAGTAATGAGAAAAGTATAATAAAGTTCTAATATTTTATCTTTGTACTCCAATGCCTCATCATCCATCTTTAACTTGGAAGCCAGTAGACTAAATTGCCTCTAAATTCCTTTTTAGTGATCATGGTCTGTAATTATCAACTTACCATGACAGATGAAAAATAGTCAAAAATTCTTCGACACTTATCTCACTGAGAGGTGGGGTCTATGTCCCTTCTCCTTGAATCTGAGAGAGTTCTCTCATTGCTTTGACAAATGGAATACAGAGGAAATGATTCTGTGTCAGTTTCTGGAGCCAGGTCTGAAGAGATCAGAAGTTCCTACACACTTCTTGAAATACTCACTCTTAGAACTCAGTCACCATGCTGTGAGGAAGCCCAAGCAGTTCCATGGACAATCCCGTGTAGAAAGAAACCAAAACTCTTAACTAACATCCTTTTGGCTGACCTCCCAGCCAACAGCCACCAAAGCATGCCAACCATATGAATGAGCCATGTTGGAAATAGATATCCAGCTCCAAGAAAACCACCTCAGCTGACATCATGTGGACAGATTAAGGCATTACCACCAATTCCTGCCCAACTTGCAAATTCATGAGCAAAATTACTATGGTTGTTTTGAGCTACTAAGTGTTGGGTGGTCTATTATATAGTAATAGATAACTGAAAGATTTCTTCAGAAAAAGTAGTCCTCAGAGTCATGAGTTGTTGCCTTCTTGCCGAGTATTAGTGTGTCAGTCTCAACAACCTGCATCAAAATTGTCTGAAGTTCTGTGAAAAAAGCACCCACCTCCATTTCTCACCAAACCTATTGACTAAGAATTTCTTGAAGTAGGGATTCAAAAACCCACATTTTTAACAAGCTGCCCATGTGATTCTTGTGCACCCTAATGTTTGGCCCCTAGCATTTCAGACACTCTTAAAAGATGAACTGAAAATAGTTGGACCAGGGAGGTGATGTCATGTGTCACTACCAGAAAAGATACATTCAATGAAGAAAAGAAATTTACTACAAGAAAACCAGGTAGAGAGGTCCTTGAAGTAAGTTTGTTCTACAAGACAAAATAGAGCTCATCAGAGCACAGATTCTCCATGAATATAAAAACACGAGATAGTAAGAGCCGGTGTATTACAAAGAATGGGTAGAGACACTGACATTTATTGACTAGCCACATTATATTAACAGAGCGTGTAAGTCCTGTGATTTTTATGATTTTGACAAATTAAATTAAATAAGAATGACAATATGGAGGCAAGGTAACAAAGCTAATTTTTTTTTGCTCTTTACTTCTATATCTTAAAATAGTGCTTTCATATATATATATATATTTAACAGAAAAACCATTTAAGAAACTATAACCTCCTAATTTTTTAGCTACTAATTTTTTTGTTCATTAAAACTATTTGTGCCTAAAGTAGACTCCTTGAGATCTCTTCCTGCCTTCCATGACAAAATAAAAGAGATTTTTTTTTAGTTACCACATCTCTTGCAAGTTGACTTTGAAATGAAGTGGAAAATGAGTAAATTGAAGAAATTATCATCATGTTACAATCACTAAAAACAAAGGCTATAGAAAGAGAAGCTAAGATTCTATCATAGACATACATTGAAACGTCAAGGTGCTCAAAGTAGGCTCCAAAAGACAGAAATGGAAAAGATCTAAGATTCACAACAGAACATGGAAGATTTCTAGATATACCTTAACAAACCAATATTTTTCTTGCTGCTGGTTTTTGTTTCTGTTTTGCCATGGCTATAAGTCATCTAACACAACATATTCAAATGTCCTTTGGATGACCTTCTGGTGATTACTTATCAAGTAGTGTCTAAGATTTATATTTAATTATTACTGATTTCTCCCTCTAAGAAATAATCAAATCCAAAAATATTCCCTCTGTATTTGAGAAAGTGAAGTGAATGTACTAGAATTAAATCTGAGTTTTAATATTAAACTCAAGGGTTGATGTAAACAGTAAATAGCATTAACTAAGGGATTAAATAATCAAATAATAAATGTGAACATACTACATATAGATCCCTGCGCATAACAAGGCCTTGATTAATGTAGTTTGCCTTAAATCCTTCTGAAGTTAAATTAATTCCTTTACTACTTAGAGTCTCTGTTACCATTTTTTTCCTGAATTTTTGAAGGTAGGCTCACTTTCATAGCTTCATACAACCATAAAAATAGCCATACATATAACTATAAAAGTAAGTTGCATTACTAAAAACATCATGCTAGAAAATAAGGTATAAAATTCCCACTCAATCCCCATATCTGGAATAAATTTTTAATATGAAATACCTTTTTGTTTTAGATTTCTAATATAATACATAATGCCCTATAATGGTAAATTATAAGAAAATGCAGCAAATTTATTAAATATAATCTAATCTTTATCCACAAGTTTTAGGGCTTTGAATTGTATGAAGTCAGTCTGGCTTTCTCCGACTATCTTCAAGATTCCCTTTTAGATGGGGGTGTGGGAGGAGGAATTGGAGGAAAGTAGTCAAATGGCGTAAACTTCCAGTGATAAGATAAACAAGCTCTAGGGATGTAATGTACAACATGAGGACTATAGCTAATGCTGCTGGACGATATATACCAAAGTTGTTGAGAGAGTAAATCCTAAGAGTTATCACAAGGAGAACATTTTTTTCTTTCCTTCTTATTGTATCTCTATAAGATGATGGATGTCAACTAAACATATTATGGTAAGCATTACACAATATATGTAAATCAAGCCAGCGTGCTGTCTGCCTTAAACTTATATAGTGATATGTGTCAATTATTTCTTAATGTAACTAGGAAAAGAATATCTTAAAAAATAAAAAGATTCCCCTTTGGTAAAACCAGAAGCCAAAGCAACAGCTGCTCTCGCCAATTACCTGGAATTGCAAGGAATTTTCTGACTGCAATGAGATCAGAAAAGAAACAAAGTCACCAGCCTGGTTCGCGGGGTGAGAAACCTGCAGATTCAGGTCACCGAGGGAGTTTGGACAGAGGTCTTTCTCTGGGTCTACCTCACATGCTTTGGCTCCGATGGCTTCCACGTCTTTGTTATAAGGTCCATGGGGAGAAGACTCTGGCATGAAGCAGTGAGACATAAGTAAGAAACAGGACTCAGGGGCCAGCCGGGGAACTTAAGCAGCATTTAGTCAATTCAGGGAGCTAAAGACACAAATATCTGTTTGAAGAGTCCAGCGGAGAGTGAAACCTAAACCTAAACGTTTAATAAACAAAAAACAAACTCGCTTGGAAAGTTGGAAGTGTGATAGGAACATTTATCACTAAAGGGAGTAAATGCAATTTCTGTTAAATTCACTCACAGAAAAGACTAGACTCACAGTCTTGCCTCTGTTTGACATTCCTTGAAGGCTCCACTATTTGTTTTCTAAAAAAACATTAGCAAGGAGTATCCAGCTTCCCCAGTGTTAGGACCTTGCAAATGACATTGTGTATAATGAACTGGCATTTATTTTTAATGAATGCTATCTTCTTTTTGTCCTCACAAACTTGCAATTTACTTAAGACGTGTGAAGTTGACTGATTCTGTGTGTCTTCATGAAGTAGGGAAGGTAACACCATCTCCATTTCAGGTTAAAACGTTACTTCATGATATTTTTAAATTGGGGATAATGATTTAATAATGATCATGACTGCAGAACTGAACGGTGTGTGTATTTAATAATATAGATACAGAGGAAAAGACTCCCACAATCAGTATCAGGCAATTGAACGAATCCCCTCCCCATGTCTGAAAATCTAAATCAGTAGGATTTTAGAGTTATCTTGAAGTGATTTTGCATTGTTCAGGGGAATTTTTTTTTTATTCTGAATATGAAGGTGATGTGTATGGCATTGTGTTATAGTACTCAAACATAGTGGCATTTTTGGCAACCAGAGAATGGCATTTCTGTTCGAAGTCTGTAGCTCAGAACTTTGTGTTTTCCATCTGCCTACTGATTTAGAATAACTCTCAGAGTAGCTATATTTTACAAAATGTGATGTACTATCAAATAATATTGACATTATTTTTCCAAATTCAACATGCTTTGGGGGTAATGAGAAACAAAAGACACTGAACTAATTTACTTTGTCTCCTGTGCCAAAAACAATTTGAAATTACCAAAGCAATTTACCTTGAACATGATCCAATATGTCCCCTCCAAAGGGAATCTTTGAACTTAATCTTTAAATTTTCCTTGTATGTGTAGTCTGTAAGTGTTTACTAAATGTCTACAATGTGCAGAGTACATCTAAGAGCTAATGAGGGCGATAAAAGTTAAGGATAAACCCTCTTGACTCTCGAAAACTTGATAGGAATATAGAACGTAGATGGAAGAAGCAGTTAAATCCTAGGATTTAGAAGCATGTGATGGTATGAAAATGTGTGGGGAAGGCATTGTTCACAGTGCTTCTCGAAACACCAGCAGAGACAACAGGGACATTGGGAAAGAGATCTGTGGATCTGGAGGAAACTTAATAAGAAATGGAAGCTGCAAACAGGTAAAACCACGTAGCTAGGGGAATTCAAATTATTGCATCATTGCCGTTGTCTTAGATACGTAAATGTTGTTCTCTCTCAAGAATGGTCTCCACAAGTTTTAAACAGAGACAATCCATTCTTTAGAACTAGCAGAGAGGGATTTGATTGTTGGAGGAGCTACTGATTATACGTATGGAAGGTTCTTCATTTATAGGATACAATTACTAGGTGTAAGAGCTAGAAAAACCATCACGTATTTATTTTAATTTACACAAAGTAATCAGTGATTATATCCAAAGAAATAAACTCCCTCGCATTTGAAACACTAATTTCTAGTCATTTCAGTGAATTATAAATATGTGTTGAAATCCTTGCAGCTTGAACCAGACAGTGATATTTGTATCCCTGGGGTCGCCGGGATAACTTGGGCTCTTCTAATGGGAAGGAAATGAGTGGCTTTTTATTAACATTCTTAGCTTTGGATAACTAAGGGAGACATTTTAGTGTGTATCAGGGGGTTCTCCTTGCTCGTTAGTACAGGGTTGTAGGGATTTGGCTCCACACCTGAGCACTACAAAGTATAGATCTTTCTGGCATAATCCCACCCCCCTTCTAAAACATATCTGCTCCGGTCTCCCTGTTTCTGAAGCAGAAATACCACAGAGAAGCAGTCTATGTGTCATACTGTTTTTGTCTCTACATGTTTCCTTCTTCCAAAGGCTTAATAACAAGAATTATTTGTCTATCATTAACTTTATTTCTGTTAGTTTTGCAGACTCTCAACTTTCTTTCTTTTAAACCAACCTAAAATATGCTCAGCCTGACAGACTACCCTATTTGAACATTTTAGGGTTCTTTGCCTATTTTAGCAAAATAGACTTCGACACCACCACAGAGCGATGTATATGATCCTGTGGCTCTATCGAATGGAATTGAGTTTCTTAAAAAGTCTCTTGCAGGGGCGCCTGGGTGGCTCAGTCGGTTAAGCGTCTGACTTTTGATTTCAGCTCGGGTCATGATCTTACGGTTTGTAAGACGGAGCCCCACGTCGTATGGCTCTGCACTGACAATGTGGAGCCTTTGGGGGATATTCTCTCTCTCCTCTCTCTCTGCCCCTCCCCACACCTCTCAAAATAAATAAATAAACATTTTTGAAAAGTCACTTGAAAAAACAAAAGATACTCAGATCTGAAGTGGTGATGTTTTAGGCCTTGAGAATTATAATAAAAGGAAATGAATCTTTTTAAGAGAGTTCCTTGGGATGACTTGGTCAGATAAATGAAATTAGAAGTGGGTTTCAAATTGTAGAAAATCAAAGACGTTTATAAAATGTCTTCACTGCAACCAGGAATCACACACAAGTTGCAGCATTTTCTCTTTAGGTTATAAACTACATGGAAAATAGGGCTGGATTTTATTCTCGTATATTTACATCCACATACATCCCTCCCTCCATAGCATTGCTTTTAGTAGGCATTCAATAAGTATTTTTGAATGAATGAATGGCTTTTGTAAATAATAAGACAAGTCTTACTGTTAACCCCTTGGTGGGGGGGGGGGAGTTTCTGGCATACATCTTCCTCACCCACATTATCCTTCAATTGCTAATTTCACACAGAAAAGAAAGATCTCAAAGTGATGTTGACTTATTTAGTGGCCTGGTTACATACTTAGAGTTTATAATGCATATACCATTGCTTAACATAATCTGTTCAGTTCCACCATAGACATATCTACCGGGCGAAATTTCTAACAAATTAATTTTTCATTGCAAAATATGTTCTTTACCTTTTCTCTCAGGTATGCTTTATTTAAATCTGAATGGTCAGAAGACATAGTGAAAGGGAGAGTAAGACTTTCTTTCTTCTGGCTCCTGTCCTTTACCCTACTTTCTACATTTTTTTGGTGTTAAAAAACATTTCTATGAGGAGACCTCGAGGGAGCCAGATTGCCTAGGAGAGTCAGATTGATGATAGCTTTGCTGTCCCGATGCTGATTGACCTTCCAGGACGAAAGAAGTTCCACAAATAAATTTTAAAATTCTAAGCAAGGCAAATACTACTGGGGTGATTTCTGCAACCATTTTAATATAATAGCAGATACATTTTCAGTCCCCAGTTTCTATGTTAAAAAGTTGGTAACTCAACCCACATAAAAGAAAAAATACAACTAGTGAATATATGACTTAGTGAAAGCAATCACCTGAACAGGTATAAATAGCATCTCATCAATTTAGCACCTCGGGGACTGCTGTGCATATGCTTTCTTGTGTTACTGTCTCACATTTCCCCCGGCAACTTTCACACTGAAGAGGCAACTAGAGAGTTCACACATCTACTACAACCAGGCATTCGTGGTGGGGAGCCTATGACCCACCCCCCCAAGATATGTATGCCTTGATCCACAGAACCTGTTAAAATGTTACCTTGTATGCCACAAGGGACTTCGCAGATGTGAATAAGATTAAGAACCTTGAGATGAGTGAGGAAATTGTCCTAGATTCTGCAAATGAGCCCAATGCAGTCACGAAGGCATTTAAAAATGGAAGAGGGGAGCAGAAAAGTAAATTGGCGACAGGAGACATGAGAATTCAACCTGCCCTTGCTGGCCTTGAAGATGGAAGGGGCAGCCTGAGGCAAGGAACAGAGGCTGCATCTAGAAGCTGGAAAAGGCAAGGAGAGGGATTCTCCTGTAGAGCCCCCAGAAAGGAACACAGGGATTTTGACTTCCAGAAGTGTAAGTTAATCAATTTTGGTTGCTTTAAGTGCCTACCTTCCTGATAATTTTCTACGGCAGCAGTAGGAAACAAATATGGTGTTTTCTCAGGACTTGTTTCTGACCTGTGTCTCCTTCTGAAGGAGCTTCCCTGTAAGAGGGGCGCTCAGCCCGTGGCCTCCTGCCTCTCCTCTGCAGCTGTTTACATGAATTCATGACCTCTCCTGTCCACACCAACAGAATACCATTCAAGAAGTGAGAAAGCTCCCGCACGATCTCATTAGTCGTCAGGAGTCCAAAACTTTATGGTAAAAGTCCTAAAACCTCTAAGAAACGTTTTGAGGCACTTTGCAACTTCACAACAAAAAGCTATTTGTATGCCCAACTCATAGTGTGGTAACAGTAACTGCCAGGGCACGATCTGAAATATGATCATAAGTGCCCTAAACACACATATCCTTGGCTTGGCTGATATGACAGGGCATTTTGGACCTGAAAGATTTTTTTTGCAGCTCAACTTATTTGCATCTCTGCCTTGAGCTTTTAAACGAAAAGATTCCATTATTTATAGAAGTCATATGGGAGGGCTCTCCAGGGTTATCGACTGTACCCCTAACTAGAAAGGGAATGCATCCACAGAATAAAATAACTCTGTAGAAAAGGTCTGTTCTCATGTCCAATGATGATTTACTTCTGGGGATAGTAGGGATTCCAGATTCCTTTCAGAAAACTTCAGATTGACTGCTCACCTTTGGGAGACTTATTTAAGCTTTAGGTTAGCACTTACAACAAAACGTGGTATCAGCCTAAAGGAAAATGTTTATTTTTTTAAAAAAAAATTTTAAATGTGTATTTATTTTTCAGAGAGAGTGAGAGAGACAGAGTGTGAGTGGGGGAGGGGCAGAGAGAGAGGGAGACAAAATCCAAAACAGGCTCCAGTCTCTGAGCTGTCAGCACAGAGCCTGACGTGGGCCTCGAACACAAACCGTGAGATCATGACCTGAGCTGAAGTCGGACGCTTAACTGACCGAGCCACCCAGGTGCCCTGGAAAATGTTTATTTTTCATCCAAGAATAGGGTAAGGAATATTTTTGTTTCATAAAAAAGATCCTCACTTCATTGTCCTTGCTCAATCCTATTCCATTTCCCTCCGACTTCAGTGTTATCAGGTGTTCATAGCCAGGCCTCAATGGGAACACTTTGTTTTCTTGTTCTGTATCACTCTTATCAGTACTAAAAGCTGAGGCATTAGAATTGAATGTGATCTTCTTGAAGTCCAGGGGAAAGGAAGATTGAGGCAAAAGACAAAAATGGCCAAGGGTTACTGGTAAAAGGAGCATGTTTCTTGTTGGTGACTATCCCCATTTGGCATTCTCGTAGATATTGATCACTGCCTGGCTGTCAGGGGGCAGAAGTAATAGGCTTGGGCAACTGAGGAATCACAGTGGCCCCAAAAGTCCCTGAATTATACTATCATTACCCAGCAAGAAAACAGTATCCACACCACTCTTATGGTGCTCTATGCCTTCCAGTGCCACTTACCCTTCCTCTTCACCATCTGAAAGGAAATTTAGATGAAATGATGCCTGCTTTACCCACCAAGTACATTGTACACAATCATAAATCAATAAGGAATAGCTACCCAGAGACCTAGAACATATTTGGATACAATTAGAAATTGAAAAAGGAGTATTTTGTCATGTGCTAGGCTTTAGTTTGGGTTTTGGTTTGTTTTGTTGTTGTTTGTTTGTTTATGTATTTATTTATTTATTTATGTATTTATTTATTTATTTATTTATTTTAGTTAGTATGAAGGCAGATGTCCAATGTTAGGGATGCCTTTAGTGACTCCATATTTTCAATTCTGTCTTTACCACCCTGGTTACATGTTTTATAAATCTTCCTCATAATACAGATCTGCTTAGACCTTAGGCTTCGGTGATAAAAACAATCCTATACCTAACCGAGCTGACTTTTTGCTCTGTATTGATTCCCCCTCTCCCAGCACCCAGCACACCTTCCCCAGAGAAGATGTTCCACAAAACAGATTCAGGACTGACTGCACTCAACATTCCCCGGGGCCTGAGTCTGAGTCCTGTGCAGGAGAAGTACTGGACAGGGACAGAGTGAATGATGAAAGGGCATCGGGTCAGGATTGAACACTTTCTAAGTAACTGATGTAACATTTGTATTTATTACCTTTGCTTATCACAGTTACCCCAGAAGACATGAGATAAAATCAGGGAAAAGAAAGTTTGAAACTCACATAATAGGCTACACAGACATATGTGCTAATCAGGCACAGTAGTCTAGCAGACAGGTCTGGGAGGAAAAGGAAACGGGCATTATTTAAGCAAAGATCGAGCAGCATGTTTAAAACAAAAAGACAAAAAAAGGAGTCACCCAGGGAAAAGACAGGTTTTGTTCACTACACACCCCAAAATGCTACCATATTTGATGTAATTTTCTAACTATAATATTCACCCTGTTTTCTGTACTCTGTTACTTTATTTGATTAAAATAGTATTCTTATCAATACACAACTAACTAGGGTTTCCAATCCACTTAGAAGATACAGAGAGAATTCAGGATGCTGGATTTCCAAGACCTGATTGTAACCCAGAAGACAGAAAAATCTCGCTTAGTATTTGAGTTTTTAAAAATCCATATATGATCATACAGCTATCAAAGAAGCAGAAAGATCAAAAACTCTAAAGCAATGCGTAAAGGGCCAGGAGAGAAAGCCTGTGAGCTTTCAGCGCAGTAAATGATGAATGTATAACGGGGAGGCATGAACTAAAAGAACTTTGACAAATGAATTTCCTTAGAAATCAATGACCAGACAACCAGGGTTAGATTTATCCAAAGCATAAGAAATGTGACAAGTGGTTCAGCTTTTCCACTTTTAAAAATGAAGAGTTGATGTGAGTTACATATTTTTGAGTCAAAATTTGATTTGAGTCAAAATTTTTAAGAGTATCAGTCTTATGCTATGTTTCGTAGCATAAATTAAATCATTAATCAACATGATTTAATGATGTTTCAGGATGCATCATTTACAAAATGATGATGCCAATAATATGTGAAATTTACATAAGAAAGTACAATTTTCATGCTGCCTTTTTTCCAAGTTAAAAGGAAGTTTAGTTCCTTTTTAATAGCAAGACTTTCTTACTTCAGTTAACTTTTTCTCTACCTTCCCCTTAAGTAAAATAATACTTAACGAGAAGAGTCTGTTTATGTTTAACCGAAATCAAGTAAGTATACATGTAAGTTTAAATTCCTTTAAAGATAATGAGCTCTTTTTTTCCCATTTCTCCCCCTTTCTTTGTAAGTAATAATTCAGGACTTACTAGATCTTTCCTACCAATTGCCAATACTACACAAGCTATTTGTGGGTCTTGCTCCACGTAGATTCACATTTGCAGAAACAGTGCTATGTCCCAATTGGTGTTGCTCGATATTACTTCCAGTGGTAGTAACTGTAGTAGCATAGAGGATGCAGCCCAGTAAATGGAAGGGCAAAGAGGATGAAATTTTTAATAGCTTTGCTCTCTTGGTGCTTCGTCTGAAAGAATCACTGTTACACTTGACATTTGTTGCCATTTTGCTTTTTCATTTTGAATCGCAGAATCGGACTTGTCTGTACGTTGAGGGGAGAAAGAGAGATGACCTCAGAAATGTCAGGAGTATTACAAACAGCAGCCTGTGAGTTTGGATAGGTGGACCATAGTGGGTCATCAATCAGTGTTTAAATGCTGGCTGTGGAGTAGGGGCCTGAAACCATAATAAGCTTTTTCAATTTTTCAAGAAGTAAAATAATGCGATATGAAAGACGTGGCTTCTTTCCTGGCATAGGCCAGAGATGTGGCAGAAGCGGGTGCCACAAGGAGTGAAGGGGTCTGGTCAGACCTAAACGTGGTCTCACTTCTGCTGCTTCCTGTTTGTGACCTCAGGAGGGTACACGGCCCCCCCAGCTTCACCTCCCTTATCTGTGAAATGAAATAAAATTACCTACCTCCCGGGCCGGTGGGGAGATTAATAAAATCGTATCCGCAAGGTGCCAGTTTGCCTTTCTTCCCTTGTTTCTACTTTAACATTGCAGGTAATTTATGCTCACAGGTGATCAACAACTTGGCCTACAGCCCTGGTGAGAACATGGCCCAGCCCCACAAGGCTAAGAGATCTAGCAGAGGGAGTCCCTAATTCACTGTGGTGGGTTCACTCCTCCTTCTTCCTACTAAGTTCCTAGTCAGACCCTACGGATGTTTGAGCAAGCCCTGGGAACAGTCACTGGTGCTTGCCTACATTTCCTTGCCTGTAGAATTGAGGTCGAGGGTCTGCTAGTACACATCTCAGTACTGTCGGATGAATCTCTCTGTCTGATGCGGAGTGGTCTGAGGCCAAATACTGGACTTTGAGTTGCAGGTGGCGACTAAGAGCAGTGGGCTGTCCAAGATGACTTGTGTTCTTGCATATGGCTCACGGCCAACAGGTAGACAGCCCTCAATCCATACGCTCAAGGCATGAATCTAGGTACTTTCACCCGGCTGATTTTTCCTGCATGGTGACATTGGAGCTTTCCCAGAACTGGGCCAACAGTCTGGCTTCATTTTAGGGCAGGCAGTAGTCATTATGCCAGATGCCTACTCAAGGCCTAATATAGGCAAGGCCAATAGGTTTCATCTTGTGTGGCAGCCCATCTATTGTTAGCAAATGCCTAGACAGCTGTGTGTAGAAGAATTCTAGGACCTCGTCTGGGCTCAGCATAAACGTGTGCGCTGGCCCGTGATGATGTCTGCCGTGGGTACTGGAGAGGGTTGTTGGGGCACACATGACAGAGTTTTAAACCTGAATTCCCTCAAAGTGCTGCTTTAGTTCAGTACGGATATAAGCCATTACTCAACTGATGTCCATATTCACATGCATGGAGCACTATGTAATCATTGAGAAATTCCTTGGGCTGGGTCACAACACACAAACCCAACATCCAAAGACAATCCCAGTCTCCGGTCAGTGCCACAAGAGGTTCTGGGCCCGCTCATAATTTTGAATGTCACCAAAGATATTCACTTCTGGACACTACCTGGTTTCTCACAACCTCATAATTCCAGGGATGCAGAGGCTTGTCCAGGATCACTTGAAACCATTGAAAGCCAAGTCTAGCTTCTGGTGCTTTCACTATCACTTCCAGCAACAAGTACACATACAGGAGTACAAAATAGCACAAAACACGCACCGCTCCTCACACAGGAATCCTCCAACTCTGAAATGTATTCAGACTTTTTAAGCCAAAGCCCCGCCAGCCTTCTACCCCTCTGCCTGAGCTAGGGATTTTCTGCCAGGTGTATGTATGCGTGATCAGTCAAAGATGGCATCCTATGGAGAATTCCATGAAAGAAATCTACAGTAGGGCCTCATCTGCCCATCAACTGCCTCTCCTCCTTGTTGAGAAGAGAAGCAAGGATGCACATCTGTGCAATGAGTACCAGGTGTTAAATAAAATCATAATCCAAAATCAACACCTTCCTATAGACTCCTGGCTGGCTGTATTTGCACAGGTGAACCACAGTTTATCCCAAACAGGGATTCCCGAGAACACGTAACTAGTTATTCATAGTCATGAAAAAAAAGACAAAAGACCCTATTTTGAACTTGTTTTGACCATTGTGAATATACATTAAGGCCATCCAGCCTCTTCTGACCATGATTACATCACACTATTCCATAATCTGATTGTTGGATAAACATTTTTATTTTTCTTCTCACAACTCTTACAAACTATACAATACAAGTTACCATGGGTACCAGTTAGGTACACATGTGAGTAAGTACGCATTTGACTTTGCTTTGGTAGAATCTTGGCACTCAGAGGTCTCATGTCCTTTGATGGTGCAATTCTGTGTTGGAAGTGCCCACAGTTCTCCTCTTGGCCCATTGCCAAGGGTCTAACTAAGTGTCTAACTCAATAATTTTCAAAAAAGTTTGACCTGAGAACTCTCTGTGCTTTTCTTTTTCCAAATGAAATTTCACCAAGAATCCTGTTGTAGTTTCCTAGGGCTGCTGTAACAAAGTACAATAAGCTGGGTGTCTTACACAACCAAAATGTGTTGTCTCACGGTCCTGGAGGCTACAAGTTCAAAATCAAGATATTGTCAGGGTTGTTTCCTTCTGAGGGCTGTGAGGGAGAATGTGTTATATGCCTCTCTCCTGACTTCTGGTGTTAGCTGACTCTCTTTGGCATACCTTGGCTCATAGAGGTCCCCATCTCTACCTTCTATCTCTACCTGCTATCTTCAGATAGCATCCTCCCTGTATGCATCTGTCTCTGCATCCAAATTTCCCCTTTTTATAAAAGCACCAGTCATACTGCATTAGGGATCATTCCAAGGATTCACTTTAATCATCTGCAAAGACTGTATTTCCAAATAAGGTCCCATTTACAGGCACTAAGGGTCAGGACTGTCACATCTCTTTTTTTTGGTGGGGGTGGGGGGAGACGCGATTCAACCAATAACAAATCTCAATTACAAAACATAAAGGTGAATCTGCTTACCTTGAAGGGCTGGGGGGGGGGGGGCCTTTATGCACAACACCTTCCTTTCCCTGGCATTCCTCCCTCTTCTCTCTTGACATGCCTCCAAAACACCCTGATCTGCACAAAACACACTTTGGAAATCACTGCTCCAAATACTGGTATGCAACAATCAGATATTTCAGTAGCTGTCAGAGGTCTAGCAAGACTTAAGCTTTGCAATCATCCCACTGTACACCTTAAACTTCCATAATATTATATGTTGATTGTATCTCAGTAAAGCAGGAAAAAAAAAACAAAAGATAAATAATAAAAGAATTAAGTTTTGTATATACCAACTTAATGTTAAGCGAGTCTTAAACAACTCAGACCTGTGACTTGTTTTTGCCGTAGAGGGTAACTCCTGGGAGGGAGCATGGCAAGACTATGAAGCCCATAGGGAAGATTGTAATGGAACTATCTCTGTCTGAATATCATTTCTGCGGAGTCTCACTGCATCACTTTGGAGAACAAGCTATTTTCCATCAGACCCTCACTATCAATTCACAAAATGCTGGTGGCACTTTCTTCTGGGAGCCAAACCTCCCATTAGCCATTAGCACAAACCAGCAGAATTCAATGACATGCACAAGTCAGCCAAGGACAGATTTATTTACTGGCCCTTTTCTTTCCTCTCGCTGCCAGACTCAATACCTCCCCAAAGCACAGAGCCAGAGAGCCAATTCTAAACCCCTCTGCATTTTAATTTCCAAAGGCCCCCAGCTATCCAATTGCCTGCATACATGCGGATTTTGTCCATCTTGCAGCCCTGGCCAGGGCTCTTGTTCACCTTGAAGCAGCAAAAAGCATATAGGAGCACCTGCTAACCCCAGAAAAGCATTCATTATCAATGGGGGCCTCACACCTCAAACCATCACCCTCCATCACCTCCATCCTGTGTCTGTATTGCTCTTCAGGCACATTGGTTTCTAGCAAGTTCTTTGTGATAGCACTGGGAAAATATCCTCATTTCTGTGGTGACTGAGAAATCTATATTTATACCATCAAGAAGAATGATGGCCTGGGAGGAATCTTCTACCAGAATCCCAGGACGCAATCACAAATATCTTTTCCAAACCTTCGTAATCCATCTCAATCATAATGGTGAACAAACCAAATGTCCCATCAGTCCTGCCCTACATGGACATATGTGTCCCTTAAAAATCTACAATAGCTGCAGTAGAAAGCACAAGGCAAATGGGGTCAGGGAACAATTCAAAACTTTATCAGTGACATAAAAAATAGCAAGCTATTAAGAGTGGTAGCAAAGTTTTGCACGTATCAAATGGTTAAGAAATACATAAATCCTATGGTAAGTATGATATTTTACTTTGAAAAGAATGTGCACTTTACTTGCTGGGGTAGAGGGCAGAAGGGATGCAGCTTCTGAGTTCTTATGAAGAGGTAGAAGAAAACTTGTCTGAAATTTGGTGGAAAATTATAACTCTACAAGAGGATGAGCCTGGCTTATAACACATGTAGGAAACTGAGGTAGCTGGTAGATTCTGAGGTGTGCTCATGTTTACGTTTTGTGTATTCCTGCACAACTCAGTTCCACTGAGTGCAGTTTTCTGCATTCACCTATTATTGCTCATGGACAAATCACACACACACAAAATCTGCATTATATTCAAAATTTTCCCTAATATATCAATCACGTTGGGACAAATCCATATTTTCAAAGCAAGCGTTATACGTAGCAGAACGGACTATGCTTCGGGCCACCGCCTTCAATTTTTACCATCCATCAGAGAAAATCAGGCCAGCTTCTTCACACGCACCCATTTTCTGCCCCAGAATATCCCTTGACATATAAGTCACCAATTTTATCTTCATTGCTTTTCAGTACCAACTGCCCTATGTCGTGAGGCCATTCTAAGGCAGGGGAGCAAACATGTCTGGATGAGGCAATCGGACTAACAGTAACCCCAGGACAGTCCTTGAGATAAGAAACCAGGTTCAGCTGTCCATTGCATGCCCACATTGGACTACCTAGCTTACAAAGCTGGTAGGAAGCCAACTTCACCAAACTTTTGGTGGGTAAATGGTGTTCTAAAAATTGTCCCAAGAATACAAAATTCGGCTCCCAGGTAACAACATGATTCATCTCGGTTTTCCCATTTCTTCTTGTATGGCACCAAATTGCATACAGAGCTTCCCACCCAGTATTTTAATCCACATAAACGACACAGAGAAAGCAGGTTATTTGGGATCCCTGAGGAACAGCAGAGATTGTTATGCTATCCAGTGTGACACCCCACCCCACTGTGGGAGGTGAAATTTTCTCAGACACAACCTGGCCACGCAGAAGTCTTGGGAGTGGATGAGAGCATATCCCTGATATTGGGGAGCTACAGCAGCTTTGACAGGTGCAAGGGCAGGTTTGGGTGGGTCAATCTTTGGGCCACCTCCAAAGAGAAGAAACTTGCTTCAGATCTTGTTCTGAACTTCTCTCTCCCTCCCTTGGTGCTATCTGGGGTGTTTAACTTGGGCTTCAGCCCTCGTGCGTCTTGATCCCCCCATTTCCTTGGACCAGCATTTGCTGGACCTTTGTACTCTGCCCTGACCCCCGAGAGTGTAGATGGTTCCTTGCCCCCTTGTGTTGCCAGGAACCATGATGTGCACCCCGCCCCCGCTCCCCACTATTTCCTGTTGACTGCCAGAGCTCCATTTTCACAATTAATCTGCTGGGATTGCAGTTCCCCTCGCCTCCGTATGACCTCAAATCCCTTGCCCTTCTAACTCTGTCTCAAACTGCATCTGCCTAGATGAGGCAACAGTAGGATCGCAGAAAGGGACATATTCCTGGGTGATGACCCCACAGGGTTTCATGGGTGTCCGTTACACCAGCATGAGAACAACCTCATACATGTTTTCAGTTTGCATCGTTTTCAAAATATTTTGAGAACTCATCGTATTATTTAAGGGAGTCAATTTAGGGACTGCCTTACAAAAGAAACACCACCTTCATTCTTTGCAAATAGTAGAACTTTAATACTATTTTGAAATTTGTGATTATACTAGGATATTAACGTGTTTGTTACTGATAAACTCTATTTGTGTTTTGATCAGTAGTTTGTTATTTAATCAATGTTTGATATTGTGAATAATTTTAGGATTAAGCCATGGACAGGTTTGAAGCAGCAGCCTTATTCTTCATACTCTAAGAGAACTTTAAAGGAATGAAAGAATTAACAAGGTAGATTCATCTCAATGTGAAACGAAGGCGCCGACATGGAAGCTTCCTTCATTTATTCTCTGGTGTCACATGTGAAACAAATAGCTCTCTTGATGCCCACATGATGCACTTAGGGCTCCAGTTGTCTCCTCGCATTATAAAGTTGTGGTGCCTGTCTTCCCTAAATTTCTGCAGCTACCATGTTGTATTTCCTACAGTCTGTTTGATCCACAGTTCAGTTTGGTTATTGACGCTGATAGCCAAAAAGTGGATTTACTATCAGGAATCCAATTATAAAAACAATATTAATAAAACTAGACAGCTGCCCCTCTGTATTTTAAGGCAATTAAGAAAAATGATTTGGCTTCCCGTGTCTATGACAAATCCAATGCGTCATGTAAAACATAGTCAAAGGGAAGAAAAAACTTCATGAAAGTAGCAGAATGTGAAGCAGTTCAGTTCTAAAAAGAAGATGGGGCACCTAGGAGGCTCAGGTGGTGAAGCCTCAGACTCTGGATTTTGGCTCAGGTCATGATCTCACAGTTCACAAGATCAAGCCCCAAGTCGGGCTCTGCACTGACAGCTTGGAGCCTGTGTGGGATTCTCACTCTGCTCTCTCTGTGTCCCTCCCTCTGTTTGCACTCTCTTTCTTTCTCAAAATAAATGAATAAACATTCAAAAATAAAAAAAATAAAAAGAAGATGGTAAATAATTCATATATATGTATATACACATATTTACATGCATATATATACATATATATATACTTTGTTATGCTCTCATTCATTGATTCCATAATATATATACATGTATGTATACTTAATATATTTCATTGATTCCATAATATATATACATGTATATACATGTATGTATATTTAATATACTATGGAATCAATGAATATATGATATATGTATATATGTATGTTTAATATATGTTTATATATATTATGGAATCAATGAATGAGAGCATAACAAAGTCACATAGGAAATCACAATTCTTTTTTTTTTAAGTTTATTTCTTTATTTTGAAAGAGAGAGCGCACATGTGAGCAGGGGAAAGGCAGAGAAAGAGAAGGAAAGAGAATCCCAAGCATGTTCCGTTCTGTCAGGTGGAGCCCAACAGAGGGCTTGAACCCACAAACCGAACTGTGAGATTATGACCTGAGCTGAAACCAAGAGTCAGACACTTAACTGACTAAGCCACCCAGGTGTCCTGGAAATCACAGTTCTTTGTAGTCAAGACAAATAAAGATCAAAATATTTTTAAACTGAAAATTAAAGAGATTAAAGAAAGCTGACTTACTGAAAAATGATCAAATATTTAAAACCTGTAATACAGGGTGCAATTGAAAAATAATTTAAGACACTTTCAGAGAAAACAAGAAAGGAAATACTTAGCGTTTATTATAATATCTGAGTTACCCGTCCTTCATGCAAAAACATGCCAAAAATTATGAAAAATTCTTAGTCCTACATAAAATACACTCAACAGTTTTTAAAGGTCACTGAAAATCATTTTGGAATTGGAAAATATAATATTGAGTGATATAGAGCTTTCAGGAGACATAGGATACAAGTCAACGACTTAAGGAAATGGAAAGGAAAAAGACACAAGCAATAACAATGAGAATATTTCACAGGGAAGTTGGATAACGCAAGTGAAGCTTGAGGGTCTCAGATCAGAAAGAGCAGCAGCAGGAGTTATTCTTTTCAAACAAGAGCTTAAAAGTGGGTTACTTTTTCACCCTACAATGCAGTTGTGGTAAGTCCTAGATTTACGTGTCTATGTGTGTGCATACGTATGTGTTTATGTGTGTGCATGTGTTTTGTGTATGCACGCGTACCTACGTGTATCCACATGTGTGCATGCAAGTATCTGCCTGTGTACATGTGTGTGTGTGTGCATGTGTGTAAAGACACTGGAGAATCTAGACACTTCAGTCCTTCCTCTCACACATGTCTGCAATTAAAGAAGGTGTAAAGCAAAGAAAGAGTAATTACAGGGCTTCTTTTTTTTTTTTAATTCGGAAAGGAAGCAGAATAGTCTAATGGTTATTAAACCATGGTTTTTAAGTCATTCATATGACTGAATTCAAATTCCGAGATGCCACTTCTACGCCATGTCACATCAGGCAATTTAATCAGCCTCCTCACGGTTCATTTTCTTATTTACACAATGACTATGGAAGTAGTGTCTTCATAAGATTAGTTTCAGAATTGAGTGAGCTCATGTATACAGACCTCGATATAGTGCCCTGAACAAAGCATATGATCAATCCCTGGTAGTCATCATAATCATATTTACTGATAACCACACCAAGTCCTAAACCAAAATAAGACACACCAGAAGGTCAGGCAAGAAAGTAGGAGCTAGGAGAGAGGGAGTACTGACTCACTGGTGTCTGTCCTAGCTCAAAGCCCTGCTCCAACAGGAACCTGCAGTCTCGGCTAATATAGACCCCCCATCCCTGGCCGCTCACTTCTGGGTAACCTGCGACCACACAGTCAGCTTAGGGAGGAAGCCGTCACAGACCAGGAGTCGTGAGTTGCTACAACAAATTTCATACTTAAGTACTCTGCCTCGCAGTAAGAAAAATTAGTTCATGATGACAAATCCAATAACCTGTTGCTTAATTTAGATATTTAAAGTGACACATTTCCTACTTTTTTTTTTTTAATTTTTTTTTTCAACGTTTATTTATTTTTGGAACAGAGAGAGACAGAGCATGAACGGGGAGGGGCAGAGAGAGAGGGAGACACAGAATCGGAAACAGGCTCCAGGCTCTGAGCCATCAGCCCAGAGCCCGACGTGGGGCTCGAACTCACGGACGGCGAGATCGTGACCTGGCTGAAGTCGGACGCTTAACCGACTGCGCCACCCAGGCGCCCCAACATTAACTACTTTTAATAACTATCCCTCACTAGCAGTCTAACAACATAGAATAAAAAGCTTTTCTGTGAGCCATTTCCCAGAATGAAATAGATCACCTGGTCGTATATATACGGGTATATTTACACCGAAAAAATGTACATGCATTCACTAACACATGCACAGAGAAAGGTAGCATATCCAGCTGTGTAAGTAGGAAATGGCTCTAAGACGTATCAGCAAATCAGCAACTGAATCATCAAACTGGCAGGAAACCTTGTACACTATTCTCCTTTCATTCTGAAAAGAACCTACTGGCTCTGACTAGAATGCATTAAGAGACCAGGGTGAATGGAGTTTGAAAAACATCTTTAACGGGAAAAGTAGGGAAGTGTGGCTGGTAGAAGAGGAAACAGATGCTCTCACGAGAATAAAAAGCCAAATTACAAATACTTGGGCTTTACAACAGTTTTAAATAAGCCTCAACGGTGCAGCATAAGAACTTTAATGAAAGCACAAGTCACTTAATCACACCAGTGTTAGAGTATTTATTTTTTTCTTTTCATGTTTCCTTTTCATTCATTCTTGGTTCATTTCATTTTTTCTCCTCATGACCTGGCACTTGCTTCCATTACAAGCTAGGACTATACTAGCAGAGGGAAATGGACCAAAGAGACATTTATCTCAATAATTCAGGCAGAAACAATTTATACCTGAGGCAGCAAGATGTTTTAGACAAAAGAGAAATTTTGCTTGGATTAACCCCAGACCCAGGTGGGTTTCAGACAGAAAATAATGTACTGATGATACCATGGTGCTGGGACTTTGATCCCTCCAGTACCCTGCATCCTCCCTGAGCTTTGGGACCCTTTTGTGATAATAGCAGTGTTATCATTTATGTGAAGATTTACATCTGAACACCACTGACTCAACCCTCTATTCCGAATAACTTAGAAAGGGAAAACTGCATGCACCCAACGTTTATAAACCCCGACAGGCTCAGCTTCTAAGTACTTGAGTGAGTGTTGAATAGAAAGGCTGTCATCAGGGGCCCTGCCTCACGATGGCCTCATGTGTAGCATTTCCATAACCTGTCAGTAGACGTCAAGGGCTGGAGCTGCCGCTGGACGAAGACATCCCCTGAATCGGTACTCACACTGCTCCCACCTTGGCTCACAGTGCAGGTGGGCGAGAGCAGCAAAAAGATGGAAGCCAAAGGAAAAAGGTCTAAAAGATTCGATCTTTTCTTCTTGCCTCTGCAACTTTTTGACCCCACGCTCTCTTGATGAGGACAGAGGACAAGAGAAATAAGAAATAAGAAATATAAACCCGGTCGTGGAAGTGATAGGCCGGGGAAGCGGTCTGCGTGTCCTCTGAAGTGGCCTTGGCTGAGAATGTTGTGGAAACGAGACGTCTGTTCTCAAGAGGAGATTGTTTTGAACATTTCTTAACAATATTTTTTTAAGAAAAGAAAAGAACATTGCTGCGTATTGGTGGTGTTTTTCCAGTGGGCAAATTCCTTTAGAAGAAAGATGGATGATATGTAACCTGAGGAATACACTAAGTAGAATATGTCTAGGAGACTGAAATCAAGCAGAATTCATCAAGTTTAGAAGGGATAAAAGGAAGAATAGAAACTTATTTTAAGATAATGAGGTAAAAAAAAATAATGCAGAATTTAAATAGGATTTTTAAAAGGAATGGACATTCATTTGAGATTCGGAAGAATGGAAATCACCGAATGAAGCCATCTACCATTACCTGTTAGCTTTAGAAAAGTGGTTGTGGGGAGAGGTTTATTTTTCAGTCTGTCTTCTTTAGCACAACAAAATTCATATTGAGAAAACTGGAATCAAAAACTGGCTTTTGTTTTTAACATATCTCCTCAGAGGGATTTTTTTCTGGTATAGCTCTGCTTTGGCATGATTCTAGATGTTAAGGGCAACAGAAGACTTCCTTTACCTTAATGGCTTAATGGCTTAATTGCTTAATATTTCCTTTTTTTTTTTTTTTCTTTGAAGCAGTGGCCAGATAGAGCTCAACAAATGAGCACAATGAGACGAAGAAGATATTATTCCCCAGACTTCACCTGAAAGGAAAGGCCGGGTCTGGGGCGGCTGCTGTTCTGAATCAGCAGCTGGAGGCGGGGCCTGGACTGTCCCTCCAAGGCCAAAGCCTGGGAAGGACAGGGGCAGGGTGTTTTGAAGGGGGTGGGGCCTGGGAGCAGCTGGACATGGTGGAAGGTGCAGGATGGGTCCTCAGTAAAATTACCATTTTCATCTGCTTTCTGGTGGAAAATTATAAGGAATCAAGGATCTCTACCTCATCTACAGTACCTAAGCTGTGCTTTATCCAGGAGGCAAATTAACATAGAAGGGAATTCAATAATATCCAACTTCAGAAAAATAGAAATAGAATCCACTTAGAAGCTTGAAGGAGACCAAAATCTGTGCCTGCAAACACATAACAGAGAACTTCACTGGTGAGATGGAGAGAAAGGCATTTGCTGAGGTCACAGGAGGGCTTAGGTCATCAGTTTGGAGCTGGACATCCTCCACCTGTGAGAGGCAGGGAGACGCTGGTGACGTCCACAGTACAGGAGGTTCATGCACGACACATGGGTCTCCTTACAGCAGCACGGATGCAAATGCAAACACAGGGATGTCCACGGTGACACTCACGTTCAGGTCCCCTTCCTGCCTGAGCATTAAGGCGCAGATCTGACCACTGTGTTGGGACACCATGGTACCATTGTGTGCACTTGTTTTTTTGAATGAGTAAGAAAGGGATATCTCTGACAAATGGCGTTGTGGACAGAAGGTGTATTTCTCAGAGGGGAAGGAGTGAATACCAGGAGGCCATGAGCTCCCAGTCAAGAGAGCTGAGCTGAGCTAAGCCGAGAACCAGTTAAGTGGTCAGTTAGAAAGTAAGTCAAGATTTCATTCACTTATCGTGATAGACTAGACAAGAGGTCATAAAGATGGTGCTAGCTCCCCCAGTGTTCCATTTTTCCCCATGGAATTGGACCAGTATGAAGGTCAGTTGTATTTGATATAAATGGGGTAGGAGGTATCATCCCACTGCCAAGGGAACCCCAAATTAAAGACTCCTGCCATTTTTATAGACCTGGGGGCCAAGGGGAGGAAGCGGGAGGGAGTAGGAGTAAAAAGTACTGAATATTGAATCACAGGAGAGAAAAATGTCTTCAAGCTCCTACTCCCCCATAGCATGGTCTCCGAAGAAGCAGCCGAGAAAGGTCCCTGCTGGCAGCTGACCAGTAATAAGGACTCCAAAGGGGAGGGCACCTAAGGGAGGAGTGACGATATGCAAGAGATCATGGCCGGAGTGTGTGTGTGTGTGTGTCCGGAGTGTGTGTGTGGGGGGGGGGGGGGGGGGGTGCGGTGCGTGCGTGTGATCTCGAGCCTGAGTCCTTGACTGCAACTCCCATCAGAGACAGGCATGCACTGGCTATGCGCACAGTCTAGTGGGGGGGGGGGGGGGGGCAACTTTCCCCTGAGACCTGCCAAGTACGGATTTGGCAATTGCCTGTGGTCAGACCTGAAGTAGCACATGTAGGATTTGGACCTGGAACCAGAATCCTCACTGTCTAATTAAAATTTCTAATATTAAGGGGCGCCTGGGTGGCGCAGTTGGTTAAGCGTCCGACTTCAGCCAGGTCACGATCTCGCGGTCCGTGAGTTCGAGCCCCGCGCCGGGCTCTGGGCTGATGGCTCGGAGCCTGGAGCCTGTTTCCGATTCTGTGTCTCCCTCTCTCTCTGCCCCTCCCCCATTCATGCTCTGTCTCTCTCTGTCCCAAAAATAAAAATAAAAACGTTGAAAAAAAAATTTAAAAAAAAATTTCTAATATTAAAATGTTAAGTTATTTAGTCCAACCAAAATCTAATACTTTTATATTCACAACACAATACCCTTCATTTTCTCAATAATTTGAAGAAAGCTGCTTTTTTTCTGTTAAATGACAGCATCGACATACAGAGAGACACAAAGAAACCTAATAGAACGCTTTGCATTTTAGCCAAGGATCAGATATGTGCAATAATTTGCTCTATATCAGCCTGCCTGGTTTGTTTTTTTGTTTTTTTGTTTTTTTTGTTTTTTTTTTCTGATTATTCCCATGTTTTAGAATGTCGGGAGAACTTTTTAGTAAGGCAAAATCAGATTCGATTTTTGAAGAGAGCAATATGTTGCTTTGTAAAAGCATTCTGTAATGCTTCTGCGAAAGAATTCATCCTACGAAATTCCAACAGAGATAACTCCTTGACTAATCAGATAATCCTTTTCTTATCAGTTGCTATATCCTCTAAGAAACAGCAAAACCTCCGTGTGTAACTTTGCTGCTCTGACACGGGAGTCCTGCCGGGAGCCGCTGGCGGATGCACTAAGGCCGGAGCACCTCAAGTTAGCCGCTCTTCAGTTCATACTTGTGTGTAAGAGAGCTGCACCTCCGCCGTGGTTGTTGTCCTTGGACAGCGGCTCTCGACGCAAGGAGCGGTCTACAGAGGACCCAGATGAGGGAGTGCAGTGCTTGGCGGGCCCCTGTGAACAGCCCCACTCTGCCTCTGTAGGCCATGGTCCCACCTAAGAGAGAGAACCGTTCCCTAGCGAGGTCCGCGGCCTTTTGTAGGAGTGCACTTTGGTTTCAGCTCAAATCCATCCCCCAGAGAACTGTAATCTCATCTGTAAATAGAAGTCACAAAAGCCCCTTCAACTCTGGAGACTTCTCGCAGGCCCGGACCCTCAGTCTCCACCTTAGCACACAGATGCGATGCTTCCCGTGTGCCAGACGCTAACTGAACACTTTGCTAAGGAAAATTCATTTAACCCAAATAGAAATTCCGTTTGTGGGCTAGATATTACTCTCATTTTGTAGAGGAGGATCCAAATACAGAGAGAGGGAGACACTTGCCAGAGTGTCTAATAAGTGCCAAAGCCGGGTCAGGACTCCAAGTGGTCTGGACGTTTTATGGTCCTGCTAATCCCCTCTCAGTGAAACAAAGGAACTGAATTCACATGGTTCCTTGAGACCTTCCAGTGCCCCCAACCAGACTGTCTGAGACATCGGTAGATGGGGATCATTTCCCAAAAGCCTCACAGTCAACTCCACAACCAAAAGAGTATTCATTGAAAATCCAGCATCCCATCCTTCTGCCAGTTCTGAGGCCAAAATTTAGCGTGGAGTGAAGGGACTAGTTATTTTCTAAGAGTTCGGGATGAGAGGAGGTAAAGGAAGACAGCTAGAGATGAAGAGAATCATTTGGTAAGCACACTGAGATTTAAATACGTTGATCTATTTTCCTCCAAATCAGGAATTTTTAAAGATATGTTTATGGTTTTATGCACACACACCTCGTTCCCCAGTTTCCTCCGTTTTATGATGAAGACAAAACAGGATGCAGCTCATGTAGGGATCCTCCCCATAGGGCCTTCATATCGGAGACCCCTGTTCCTAGCTGTCATCTGACAGAGCCCCAAAGCTACTGAGTACTGGAAAGAAGGGAGCATGGCTAAGGGTACGCGTGCTGGGGCTAGACTGTTAATTTCAAAGTCAGTAGAAGCTTCACATCAAAAATCATTGCTGTATTTGGTTTCATCTGTATGTTTAATTTATGTATCATATTGACCTTTTTTAAAGGTCAATTTTTTTCTTTCCGTTTTATTGAGATGTAATTGATGCACAGCACTGCATAGTTTTAACGTGTATGGCATAATAACTCGATTTATGTATACATTGCAAAATGGTTGCCACAATGAATAAGAGTTAACATCCATCATCTCATATAAATCCCCCAAAAATTGTTTCTTTCTTGGTGATGAGAACTTTTAGGATCTACTTTCTTAACAACTGTCAAATATATTATATAGCAGTGTTAACTCTAGTCACCACGCTGTACATTACATCCCCAGTACTTACTTATCGTGTAACTGAAAGTTTGTACCTTTTGACCACCTTCCTCCAATATTCCCGCTCCCCACCGCCCCCCCCCCCATTGCCTCTGGTAACCACAAATCGGATCTCTTTTTCTATGAGTGTTTTTTTAATAACCTTTATTTTTTAGAGCATTTTTAGGTTCACAGCAAAATTAAATGGAAGGTACAGATGTTTCCGTAAACTCCCTGACCCTCATATGCAGAGCCTCCCTGACTACCAAAATTCCACATTGGCAATATATGAGAACTTTCTTGTGTACCTAAAAATGCTCTAAAAATTAGCTTATTAATTAAAAAAAGAAAAGTCACATCAAAGTGTTACATTTGTATCAGTGAGCCTACATTGACACATCATGATCATACAAAGTTCATAGCATATGTTAAAGTTCACTCTTGGTGTTGTACATTCTGTGAATTTTAACAAATGTATAGTGACACGTATCCATCATTATAGTATCACGCAGAATAGTTTCACTGCCCTAAAAACCCTCTGTATTCTATCCATTCATCCTTTCTTCCCCACCAATCCCCAGCAACTACTGATCCTTTTTTAAAAAAATTTTTTTTAATGTTTGTTTATTGAGAGAGAGAGAGAGAGAGAGAGAGAGGCAGAGCATGAGTGGGGGAAGGGCAGAGAGAGAGGGAGACACAGAATCTGAAGCAGGCTCCAGGCTCTGAGCTGTCAGCACAGAGCCTGATGCAGGTCTTGAACTCACGAAGAAGTGTGAGATCATGACCTGAGTTGAAGTTAGACACTTAACCGACTGAGCCATCCAGGCCCCCCCCTACTACTGATCCTTTTACGTTTCAAAATGTTTTGCATTTTCCAGAATGTCATATTGTTGAAATTATATGGTAGATAGCCTTTCATATTGGTTTCTTTCCCTCGATAATATGCATTTAAGATTCCTTCATATCTTTTCGTGGCTGTTACGACTCATTTCTTTTTAGCACATAATAGTATTCCGTTGTCTGGATGGACCATAGTTTATTTATCCCTTCGCCTACCAAAGGACATCTTGGTTACACCCAAGTGTTGGCAATTATTGAGAAAGCTGCTAGAAACATCCATGTCCAGGTTTTTTCCATGGATATATGTTTTCAAGTCCTTTGAGTAAATACCAGTGAGTGTGACTGCCGAATCAAATAGTGAGGGTATATTTAGTTTTTTATACTTGCCACACATCCAAAGTGTTTCATTTTGCGTTCTCCCCATCCCTGAATGAGAGTTGCTGTTGCTCTACACCCTCGCCAGCACTTGGCATTGTCAGTGTTCTGGATTTTGGCCGTTCTAGGTGGGTAGTGGTATCTCATTGTCACTTTGACCTGAACTTCCCGAATGACATACGCTGGGGACCATCTTTGCACGTGCTTATTTGCAATCCGTATTATCTTCTCTTATGAGATGTCTCTTCAGGTCTTGGGCCCATTCTCAACCCAGTTGTTCATTTTCATATTGCTAAAATTTTAAATTGAAGAGTTGTGTGTGTGTGTGTGTGCATGCATGTGCGTGTACTTAGGATAACAGTCCTTTATCGGACTTTTGCAAATAGTTTCTCTATAAGTCTGTGGAAATCTGAAGAAATATTTTCTTTACAAGTCAGTGACTTGTTTACTCATTCTCTTTACGGTGCCTTTTGCAGGAGCAGAAGTTTTAAATTTTAATGATGTCCATCTTATCAATTATTTCTCTAATGGACTGTGCCTTTGGTATTGTATCTAAAAAGACATCACCATATCTAAAGTCACCTAGATTTTCCCCTATGTTATCTTCTGGGAGTTTTAAAGCTTTATGTGTGACACTTAGGTCTATGACCTATTTTGAGTTCATTTTTGTGAAGGGTTTTCCAGTGTTTTCGCACACGGTTGTCCAGCTGTTCCAGCACCATTTGTGGAAACATTATCTTTGTTCCACTGTATTCCCTTAAGTCAGTTAACCATGTTTATGTGGGTCTATTTCTGGGTCCTCTATTCTGCTCCACTGGTATATTTGTCTATTCTTTCCCCAACAACAAGTTTTGAATGAGCCCTTTTTACCTTTGTTGCACTTATCCAAGAGGTTCCAAAAAGTGTATTTAATATTTTAGCATGAGTTTATTAGACAAATGCTGCGTGCCAGCAATGGACTAGGCCCAGAGTTACAAAGAAAAGTAGGATAAAGTGACGGCATGATAAAAATTTTAAATTCTGTTGAATACCATAAAAGGTCCCTCAAAATGCCACCAATAACAACTAGTGACAACTAGACCTCAAATTGTAAATCCTGTGGCTCTACCATTTCCTACTGATAAAATCTAACCACTATTGAGTTCTGATACATACTTGTATGTAAATATCTTTTTTTTTTTATGTTTATTTATTTTTGAGAGAGAGACAGAGACAGAGACAGAGTGTGAGCGGGGGAGGGGAAGAGAGAGAAGGAGACACAGAATCCAAAGCAGGTTCCAGGCTCCAAGCTGTCAGCACAGAGCCCGACGTGGGGCTCAAACCCACAAACTGTGAGATCATGACCTGAGCCGTAGTCGGATGCTTAACTGACTGAGCCACCCAGGCACCCCTGTAAGTATCTTTTTTATTAAACTATAATTGACACATAATGTGATGTCAGTTTCAGACATACAGCATATTGATTCAACAATTCTATACATTACTCAGTGCTCGCCACAATAAGTATAGTCACCATGTCACCATACAAGATTATTATAGTATTATTGACTATATTCCTTACGCTGTACTTTTCATCTCCATGACTTATTTATTTTATAACTGGAAGTCGGTACCTCTTAATCCGTTTATCTATTTTGCCTGTCTTCCCATCCACCTCCCCTCTGGCAGCCACCAATTTGTTCTGTGTGTAACTATCTTTTTTAATGATTAAAAAATACCCAAGGAGAAGGGGAATTTGTTCTGGTTCTTGAAAGCGAGAAAAATAAGGACAATACTATGTCATTTAGAGACTGTGATATTGACTTACAATAAGAAAAATATATAAAGTGTATTTGGTCTTCATCCTGTTTCTGGCACAGAGCTCCTAAAAACCCTTGGAATTTCCTAGGCAAGAAGGGAAGCAAACATGTCTTTTGCTGTATTAATAAGGTGACTTTTGGACCACACTAATGGTAGGGGTGGTTGACAGCAGAACCAAGCACGTGATGGGAGGGTGGGAAATTTCAGTCCCATCTCACTGGCCTCTGAGGTGGGCAGAGGGTCTGGAAATTGAATCAATGCCAATAATCAATGATTTAGTCTAATACGACTGCATAATAGAGCCTCCAAGAAACCCCAAAAGGATAAAGTTCACAAAACTTCCAGGTTTTTGCACATGTGGAGATCTGGGGAGAGGGGCTCACTCATGAGGGCACAGAAGCCCCGCAGCTCCTCCCCACGAACCTGGCCCGTGTTATCTCTTCCATCTGGCTGTTCCTGAGTTACACGTTTTATAATACACCACGTATCTGGTACGTAAAATGCGTCTCTGAGTTCTGTGAACCACTCTAGCAAATTAATCAAACCTTCCCCATTAAAGTGTGGAGTGTTGCAGTGGCTGTAAGCGTAATTTATTTTAAACGTGCTCTTCAGTTGAATAGGTCTTTAGCTCAGCTGACAGTTCTGGCTGTTGGAATCCACAGTACACTTCTTGAATCAGTTGATCTGAAGCAACATTAAAATGTTTTAATAGGCTCCTTGAAACGATAGCAGACCAACACTTACTAAACTTTTAAAAACACCTCCCTTCAAAGGGGATTATTGAAACATTTTCGTGCTCTGATAGGAAATAAGTATACTGACCACCAAACAGATCTTCGGCAAATGAGCGCAGAAGGTCTGTCTTTGTTTCTAATTCTCCTTTCGTTAGATCATTTGAACAGTGATGAAAGGATATGCCATATAGGTAATGTCCTCGTTCAAGCCCACCTCCTACATGCACAATGCAGGTAAAAACTTGCTGTGCAACCCCGTTTTTCCTTTTAACTGATTTATGTTCCACGAGCTGTTTTCTGATTTACGGGAAGGTGATTTGTCTGCCCACAATTAAAGTGTTTAATTTCCCCGGTGTCCTTTATGCAGTCGTGTGGAAGAAGCAACCAAGTGTATAGCGTGTATTCAAACCTGAAGAATCAGCGTTCCAAACCCGTCAGCTGAGTTTTCTTCTACTCTAACAGGAGCATCCGTTGGGTGTCAGTGCCGTCAGCATGTGCGAACTTGCACACGCGCCTGCGGCCTCGCAGCAACAAGTGAGAGGGGATTTCAGGGCCCCTCCCCGCAGGCCTGGCCTGCCCGCCCAGAGGGCAAGCGGGCGCCGCCTGCTTTGGGTGCCACGTCTGCCACTCACGCCCCCTCTCATCCCTAGAGAGAGCCCTTCTCCATCCACTGGTTAATGTGCCATTTCACAACCCGTATCCCTATACGATTCTTAGATGACTTTGTCCCTTTAACAGTTTGTCCTTTGAAGACTGCAAGATGGCTGTCCTTCTCCTCCTTCGTGTCACTGAGGCAGCTGAGAATATCAGCAAGGGACCAATGTGGGAGAACAGGGGCGACGCAGGACCCCTCTGGAGGCCAGAGAACAGGGTGGAGGTGGGAGGCAAGCAGAGCCCGTTTCACTTTGCTGTTAACTATTGAAATGCCATTCCTATGTAGCCTTTTGACCAGAGGCAAAATCCTCTCCTTATTTAGGGATTTACCTGGAGACTTCACTATTTCTAAAATGTAGATAAGCTCTCTTTGTAAGAAGAAAGACCTTGACTTCCTCCCTCTCTCCTTCCCTTTCTCTGCATCCCACTTCTCCTCCCCGCCCCCCCCCCTTCTTCTTCCTCTTCCTTCTCTCTCCATTCCCCCTTCCACCTTCACACAATAAACATTATTAGTTGGATGAAATGAGCAAAGAATGGATGTCACGGAAACCCCTGCTGCAAATTATTTGACGATCCTTTTGTAAGTGGGATAAGGCTTAAATTCCTTCTATTCACAGGATTAAAACTGCTAGTAAAAGCAAAAATAACAAGAGTAGGACTGAGGAATATGTGTGTGGTAGAGGTTACAATGGATTCCATGGGTTGCTTTTGTCCTTTTTAGCAGGGATTAAATGTATTTTAATAGTTCTTCGTTGCACAATTGTTGAATTACTTTTCTGAGCAGAGGCATCTCTAGGTATCATGTCAGGTAAAACGTTTCAGAACTTAAAAACAAACAAAAACAAAGGAAAGGACGCAGCATGGTACTCAAAATAACATGACTTCCTAGTCAGAGTAAGGAGGACATTGCCTATGTGACATATCCTTTCATCATACATGCTAACGTGGAAAGGTTAACATTTCATATGACATCCACAAAATCCTTCTAAATCTGCTTGCATACTAGTCTTACATTGACTTCACTTCACATTAGCGCCGTGGGGGAAGAAGGCAGACGTTTTAAAAACTATCAGCATATTAACTGATGTGAGAAAATGTTTCCTGATCTAATGAAGTGTGAATAAGATTTATCTTTACACTTTCCAGGCTGTGGTTATTAGCCCCCTGGTGAAATGCTCAAATCATATACTTGAAAATATAGATTCAAATATACTGCCACAGAAAGTAAATAAACAAATCTAGGTTTTCCACTCTAATTCAAGTGAAACAAAATGTAAAGAAAAGAAAATCTCAAATATAAAGATTAAGAAGAAAAGGTGCTCTTGTGTCAAAACTGCAGTGGGTTAATTTGGTAACATGTTTCCTTATTTGTTCATTCATATCTATTAATAAATATATTTACATAGTCTTCTATTTACTTCTGGAAGTAAACAAGATGATACTCCTTCCTCCAGGAGTCTGTCATTAATTTAGAAAGGTCAGACCTACAGGCATAAAATAGTAAAGAAATGGTTATGAGTTGTCAGGCAGTGATAACTCACGGTGTGAGTCAGTTTCCTGACCTACAGAATAAAGGTGAGGGGAACCCTAATACTTAGTAGCCTCCATTGCATCTTACAAGAGTACATGAGCGTAAATAGTTGGCTTCATAAGAGGAAAATAAACTGTGTGATCATTTCACGCAACTGTAGACAATCAGTGCAGGGCTCTGTGTAGGAGCAGTTCCTAGTTCTAAACATGCTTGGGGCAATGGACTCTTTCTCCAGACAAATATTTGCATAGAATTATGTGCTCAGGTCAACTTCTTCTCCTCACTTCTCCACTCATGCTTCCAGTGCCCCACATTAAATATCCCCCGTGACCATACAATAAGAGAAAAGACTCAAATAGCAGACAGGCCAGGCAATAGGATGTGAGGACTCCAAAAAACATGAGACTTCTCTGTGTCAATGAGCAGCAGCTATTCAGTCTGAGCTTTTTTTTTTTTTTTTTTTTTTTGAGGTTTTATTTGTTTAGGTAATCTCTATACCCGATGTGGGACTTGAATCCAAGACCCCGAGATGGAGAGTCACACACTCTTCCACTAAGCCAGCCAGCCTGAGCTAACTATTGATATGCAGGACTTCATATCCAGTCTCCTCCAGTTTTTTAAGGGAAACCAGATATTTAAAAACTTTTGTGATATCTTCCAATGTGAACTTCCAAAATCATGTTTTATTTTGGGCCACCATCTTAACATTTTATGGAAAGGATCTATGAACCAATTGGAGTGTATCTATGAGCTGGGTGTAGACAAAAGACAACAGTTTGTGATGTTTACTCCAGTGATTCGGTGTGGATTGGAGACGCCTGTGAGGTTTAGCGGCATGGTCTGAATTGCTCCCTGAATGTGTGTGTATGCACACGTGTGTACACACGAAGATATATGCTACCAGGAAAGGCAAAAAGGAAGGGGGGCACCCAGACACTGAAAGATCCATGGTCCAAGGGTAGGAATGATGAGAAAGTTTGGAATGTTTGGGTGAAAAGAAAATTTTTTCCTAGCTAAGGGAGAAAGAAGATTGACTTTATAGTAAAACAAAGTCTTGAAAAGCAAATGGAGTTGTTTGAGCAGAAGCTTCTTGAATGATCTTGGTTAAATGCATTCTAATCATACATCAAGATTTGAGTCTCCTGTGATATTTGGCATAAAATGACACTACCAATGAAAATCCAACACCTCATTAAATAGATTAACTAAATTATATGAAGACATATAACAAAGACACAAACTTCCAAAACACATTTCTTCCTCGGCCATTGATTCACTTGTTATTGGTCCTAAATATGAATTCAAAATCTCAGAGATCTAATTCAGCGACAGAAATGCTGTAGCTTTAACTATTTGCATAGTGATCCCGATGTAAAATTCTGCAGAAAGCAAAACAGAAAACCGGAGTTCAGTTGAATATCAATTCTGCATGGTAATTTCCATTCGTGTACCAATATCTGATTAAATTCATATAATGCAGCTGGGTCCACTTTCATCTTTAATGAAAAGAAAATTTCAGTCAAAGGATGTGAAAACAGGCATTGAAAATTCAAAATATGTTTTTCTTGAGCATTCACGAGAACTCAGGTTCTCATATTGCTCATGTTTCACTTGTGTGCTTTTTGGTTTGTGTTTTGTTGTTGTTATTTATTGTTTATGTGCTTTTATTTGTGAATGTTTGTTATGGCTGTACCGTTGGGATGAAAACTCCAAAAAGGACAGAAGGGGACTCCATAAAATTTAAATTCTGTCCCCCTCCCCAGCCTCTCACCCAGGGGATTATCAGTTCCCCTCCCAGGAGGCGACAGCTGATATCAGTTCTCAGATGACCTTCTGAGAAATACTATGTGCATATAGTACCATTTAGTAATTGAATTTAGCTACCTATAAAAGAAAGCCCAAATAACGATTATTTAGAAGGTAGAGATTTGTTTTTCTCTCATCCAAGAGGAATCTGGACGTAGGCACAGCAGGCCTGTGATGGTGGTTCCACTATCATCAGAGACTCAGGATCTTTATCTGCCTTCCTCGTTATTCTTGGGACCCAATTTTCATCCTGAAAAGCACTTCATGATCACAATATGATGGCTAGAGTGAAACCTATCACATCAATATTCCAGCCAAGAAGGAAGAACAAAAAAGCAAAAAACAAAACAACAAAAGAGTTGGCCTCCCAGCAGCCAACTTCTTTTCAAGAAATTTAAAAGTCCCACACTATCTAATTGACTAGCCCTGAGGGGATAGATTTTAAGCTGGGCACTTTGCCACTCCCAAACATTGGGGTTCTGTTGGTAAAGAATAAAGGAAGAATAGACAGGGAAAAGGCAACTAGTAATCTACTACAACATATAAGCCATAGGTATATGTATTCTCCTCCCTGTTTTTTAAACATATTATTAAATTATATTTAATAATATATTAAAGCATATTATTAAATTATATTTAATAAATTATATTTAATAATATATTAAAGCATATTATAAATACCCACATTACTTTTGTTTTATCCACTATGTTTATTAGATTTTAGTAGGACCAAAGGACATGGAGCTGATTCCTCTGAAAGACAGGTTCTGCACGACCCCAGCTGCTCACAACTACGGTTGCTTCCTTCACTCCTTGCTGTTCAAAGAACAGTCTGCAAACCAGCAACAGTAGTATCCCTGGAACTTGCTGGAAATGCAGAATCTGAGGCTCCACCTTAAATCTACTAGATTCAGAATTTACAGTTCAACAAGATCCCAGAAAGACATATGTGCATTTGAGTTTGAGAGGCAGTGTGTACTTTCAACCCTGCTAAAGTCCCACTTTAGTGACTGGTAGTATGTTAGGAGACCTCTCCCAACTAGCAGTTAGGTGCTGGAAGCAATTCCATGTCCTAAGATGGAGTCTGTAAGCACGCTGTTTAAATGAGGGCCAATGAGAGGGTCAACTGTACACTTAGTGGTCTGTTCCTAATTATGCCATCAGTCACCAGTTCTGGTTCCTTCCTCCAATCCCTACTCCTTCTCTCCTAAACTGGAAGGAAGGTGGCTTTCAACTCCATCTACTTTTCTCCCTAGTTTCTAGATCCCCTTTTCTCATGGAGCTGTTCTTGCTTCCAGTTTCCTTAACTCTTCTTCAATGAGCCTCACTGCATTTTAATCCTTCAAGCCAAGAGCTCTGAAATGGTCTCATCACCCCAAAGCCTGGATCCTGGCCTTCTTTGCTGTCTTGGGTCAGGACAACCTTGGCTAGTGACGATAGTCGGGGTCAGAGATGACTTTGGTACTCTCCTGAACTTTGTTTTGGAGGCAGTCCTTCCTCCCCAGATCCCAAGCAGATTTTTCTCACCCTAAGTTTGTGCCACGCCCAGATTGTCCCTGCTTGTTCTCTTTTACCCAAGGAGATGTCAACAAGGACCATGCTGCTAATGTCAAAAAGTGACTTGTTGCTGAGTCCCGCCATCGACCTAGAGTCTTTTGGTCCACTATTGCCACAGCAAGAATTGCTTGTAGACGCTGTGGCCAGGCTGAAATACAGCAGTAGAGTAAGTGGCCCCATCAGGGAAGGAGATGTGGAAGCCTGGCAGAACCGAACACTCACAGTCAAGTAGGAGTGTAGTACCAATACTATTTGAATTTGGATAGATAAAAAGGCCATTAGATTTGACAAAGTGTACGCTGTTAACCTTTAAAGGAGCAATCTCAGCAGAAAAATAGGGCCAGAAGCCAAACCGCAGTGAATTAAGGAAGGAATGAAAAGCAAAGGAAAGGAGGCAGCTGATAAAAAAACATTCATTTCAGAAATTTGTGGGTAAAAGGAAGAAGCTGTAAAGACATAACAGAATCAAGTGACATTTTTGTAAGATAAGGGAGAACTAAACATTTCTGAAGGCACGAGGAAAAGAGCCTGTGAAAAGACGATATTGCAGACAAATTCAAAAGAGCAGAAGAAAGATCTTTGAAAATCAAGATAAGAAGAAACAAACATTAGTGAGGGGGGTTGTCTTGGCTTAAAGAGGAAAGATTTCTTATCCTCACACACATCAAGAAGGTATGATGGAAACATGTAGAATGGAAATACAATAAGTTGTGTCTGTGGATAGGTTAATTGGTCTACTTTAATAGTCTTACACTCAACAAAGTAATGGCAAGATCCAGGAATGTTTGAGTTACATGTGGAACATTCATAGAATCAAAGAGTTTTATGGTAGGAAAAGCTTATGGAACAACCTACTAATGTACACTCTTCTTCTAAAGAGATAGGAAACCATGAATGAAAGGAGAAATCTATTCGCCAAGACAGGTTTAAAAGAGTCTAGTGGCTGTCAGGATTTTATGCTATCTAGAACAATCCCTGAAGATCATGAGCTAGAGATGAAGACAGAAGTTGCCAAGTAAATGAAGCTGAAGCTAAGACTGAGGCCAATGGTAAACTTCAGAATGGAGATGAAAGTCCGAGTTGAGGCTGAAGAAGTGTAGTTTATTGGTGGGACCTGAGCATTATATTTTGAACGCTTTGCTTTGTGACCCAAAAGCAGGGGCAAGAAATGAGAAACAAATGTGATACTGAGTTGGGGCCTAGTGCAGTCTGTCAACGAACAAGAAGGAGAGGGGCCGGGGGCTGTAAGGAAGGCAATATGAAGTGACTTGCCTCAGTCAGTGGGGAACCTCTGATACAAACCGCTTCCTCATCTTCCCAGATCTTGCCCAGTAAGGGTGGATCTTGCCCAGTTTAAACTGTGTCAAAAGTGTAGGTGTTTGTGGACTAAAGATTTATGGTTGATTCCTGATTCTACTAATAACTAGCTATGAAACCTGAAAGAAGTTATTTGGATCCTTGGGTTCCTCATTCACAAAAGAGGGATAATAATATTCATCTCACAAATATGGTGTGAAAATTAAATTACCAAGAACTTAGCACCAAGTCCTAGCCCCCAGTAAATACTCAAATTGTAGCTACAAATGGTTCCATAGGTCTCTTCTTCTCACGGGATGTAAACTATGTCATGATATGTAAGGAGATATAATCTGTCTTGAAGTATCAGATTTTTACCATAAAAATAGCAGTATAATATATGTCCATCCAGATATTTCCTAGAATCTCAATAATGAATGAGATCATTCTCTCAGTTCACCTCCCACCATGTAGAAAAGTAGAAAACTATCAAACTTGGTAGGGAACATATACTTTTTGTAATGATTCTGAAGGAAATAGCCTTGGGGGACCTTAAATGCCATTTTAAGATGCCATATTTTTAAAGCTCATTGAACACCATTCTCTCCCACTGAGTTTACATGGCACCAGAGCATCTTCCCACACAGTTTCTACCTTTTAGGGAGACCCAGTTCTAATTACCACTGAACCAACCCTAATGTCTTCCTCTTAGGTTGTCCATACAGCAGAACAGTTGCAGTCTGATAACTGATAAAGCAGAACTAAAACAGGAAATCAGTACTCAGGCATATTGTCAACTATTCTCATCCTTAAACACCTGAAATAGAAGCAGAAGTGCCAACTAATTTCACTCACAACTACATAAATAGTATAACTTATTTTTTATGTAGGATTTTAGTGACTATAGTAGGTCCACAGAGATTTTTTAATTAAAGTGTAAATTAGATCTTTAAGGCATCTAGAGATTTCACTGGCTTCTGAAGTAAATAATTTTAAATCAAAAAAATTAGTTGGGAAAAATGGTTTTTAAAGTTTATTTTTATTTATTTTGAAAGAGAGATAGAAAGCAAGGGGGGAGGGACAGGGAGAGAGGGAGACAGAATCTCAAGAAGACTCCAGACTGTCAGCACAGAGCCCAATGCAAGGCTTGGTCTCACAAACCTTGAGATCATGGCCTGGGTGGAAGTCAAGAGTCAGACAATTAACCAACTGAGCCACCCAGGCCCTCCACCCTCTGCCCCCACATACACACACAAAAGTTTTTAAACTCCTTTCTTTCAGTCTGACCCTCTTTATCCAGCCCAAATAACTTTTCTGAGTAATATTCCAACCTGCAAATTTTTTCTGGAGTCAGCCCCTTTCTGGCATTTGGTTAGGTGTGAACATTCTTCACTTCAGTGGAGGTTGGCAATTACCCCTAACATGTGTACCTTGAAAGGACCAAGTTGGAACAATGAAGCTTGCTGGGAGCAGACTCTGGCACTATGGAAATGCAGCTGCTCCTGTGAGAACCTACAACCAGTTCTCACTGACCCGCCCTGGTAGTTCATGGCTCCATTTGAAGTATTTAGGTTGTAACAGCTTAGGTGTGGCTTCTATAACCCAGAACTATCTCTGTCTTCCAGAAATCACACACTGGTTTTCATCAATGGTAGGGAACCAAGATTTTACCATGGTGGTTATGATTTTCTTCTTTGACCCAGGCAACTGTCCCATTTTTCCAAAATACGAATGCCACAAATTATAGAGCAGAAAAATTAACACCATTCCTGCACCACCTCAAAATGGAATAAATTATTAAAAACATTACAGAATGATTGTAAATAATAAAAGATGAGAGAACCCTTGGAGGTCAACATAGACTTTCTAAGAATAAGTCAGAGTGAATTAACCTTGCTTCCTTTTTGGTCACGATTTCTAGGCTGTGCTTGGATTCAAATGCATGATGCACATGTATTTCAACAAAGCGTTTAGTAATCAACTAAAACACAATAATAATGAATTTTCCTGGACCCATACAGGCACTCATATTTGAAAGAAAATATCACGAACATATAATTCTGGCATCATTCCAAAGGTATATTAAAAAAGGAACTCTTGGGGTGCCTGGGTGGCGCAGTCGGTTAAGCGTCCGACTTCAGCCAGGTCATGATCTCGCGGTCCGTGAGTTCAAGCCCCGCGTCAGGCTCTGGGCTGATGGCTCAGAGCCTGGAGCCTGTTTCCGATTCTGTGTCTCCCTCTCTCTCTGCTCCTCCCCCGTTCATGCTCTGTCTCTCTCTGTCCCAAAAATAAATAAACGTTGAAAAAAAAATTAAAAAAAAAAAAAAAGGAACTCTTAGTTTAGGAAGTAAGAAAATGGACATCATTAGTGAAAATCTCCTCCTTTCTATTGATTTCAACATGTTATAAGAAACAATAATGGTTTTGGCCGGTGGATTGGAAAGTACCTAACAAAACAAAGGAGAAGTCTAAAAGTCTAAAGGACTTTGTTTTAGACAAAGGAGAAGTCTAAAAACTCCAGATTATTAGACACAAGGATCCCGGAACTACTTAATACTCTTGACTCAAATTTTTGACTTCTTATGCTTTTAAAAATGCTTTTAAAGGTTGAAACCATCATTTTAAAAGTACATAGTGTGTGGTGAATAACGTGTTAAGTAGATAGGTGGATAGCACTTAATTCTATGTAAGGGCTACTATGAAAAGTAATACTGCCTTCTTGGGAATAATGCTGTAAAAGAGTTTGTAACTATTTGGCTAAGTACATGCGGCTTTGAGCTGTAGAAGAACCACATATAGAGCAGCAATGAGGAGAGGAGTTAACATCATGGACTAAACAGCCAGAGTGTCACTTCCTACCTGAGTTGGGAACAAGTTCATTAATTTTTATGCCTCGATTTTCTCATTTACAGAATGGAGTTAGTAAAGCACTTAACTCCTAGAGATGTAAGGACTTGATGAATTAATGAACATATCATGCCCAGAATGGCGTCGAGCTAAGCCCTGTACTAAGCAGTGGATATCCACTATCTTAGTAATCCTCACAATAATCAATTAAGTAATATGATCATTATACCATGCCCAAGGTCACTCAGGTAGTAGTGGCAAAGCCAAAACTTGAACTGAGATCTCTCCAACCAGAAGCTGAACTCTTGACACCATAACCATCCACTGTAAGGTCAGCATTGGCTGTCAGGAACAAGGCTAAAATCCATCCTAAGACCTGGATATATCAGAGCAAGACTACTAGCAAGAGTAACGTCATTTATTCCCCAAGTGTTAAATGAAACCCCTTGAGCCCTTGCTGGAAGTAACATCATTGGCCCCAGGACCAAGGTGAAGTTGTTCCAGCAGTCAGGAGAGAAGAAATACGGAGGCTCAGAACCAAACAGGGTGCAGGAACACCACATGGGCAAAGTGACAGTACTCAGCATTCATTTAACAGGGACAATCAGCAGAGATCAAGGGTCCATGACATGGGATACTCCCCACCTTTGACCCTGAGTGGAGGGTCATTGAGCTGCTGCAGCAGTGATGAAGTATGGGCAGGTCCTAGGCTATGCATCTGGCTTACGCAAATGCCCATTAGTTACAAAAGCTGGTATGCCTCGGTACTGTGGCCAGTTTCTCACACAGAATTTCCTGGGGCCGTCTCAGATCTAGGCCACAGCATCATCAGTCTCCTTCTGACTCCTGTTCAAGGAGGTGGAATTGCCTCCATCTGCTAATTCAGCCAAGTGGATCTTTCACATTTCACTAGGTGGGGTTGTCAGCTAAGTCCCTCAAACAAAACAAGAAGCCTGTGAAAACCTTACCTCATTACAGAGAAGCAGGTTTCCATATTGCAAAATTTCTCTCCTCAAATTTCACAGTCACATATGAGCAGAAAAATGCCTGTCCTGAGATCTACAAACCATGTGTACCCACACACAACTCCATTGACAACAGTGGGCTAAGCAGTCTGTTGAGGTTACATACCTGCTACTGGCTGGAGCAGTGTCCATAAAAGACAGGGCTCCAGACTCTGCCATTGGTAAATAGCTTCATTGGTGGCTGAGCCAGCCCCTCAGTGAGAAGCAGATGAGCAGTGGATAGACATATGGACCAGTATGCCTATAGGGCAGTGCCTGGCTAAGCAGAGGGCTCAGAGCACAGCTGCTCCGCCACCCACCGCCTTCCACTGGGTGCTCTAGGGGTCTCAATTCTCAACACATGTCTATTTGAAGATAAACATCCCGCTGTTGGGTTATGTGGTCCAGTGGCAAGCTGGATCTGAGGGTGCATTTGTAGAGATGTCTCTCCCGAGACACTAGGGTAACCCAACATGAAAGGGGCTCAAAAAGACTGTGTTCTAGCAAGCCAGACAGAAGATTCTGAATGAGTCATGAGAACAAGAGGTTTGAGTTGCCAGAGGCTGAAGTCAGCAGCTCAAGATGGGAACAGGGTATAGAACGTCATACAAGAAGTCTGAGGCCATCTGCGTGGACATAGGTGGAGAGGAGGGCTCCTGCCCAAGACCAGCTTTTACTACAGTTTCCTGACCCTGATTCCATTTAAAAGGGCAAGTGCGAGAAGGCAGAGCTCCATGAACCCTGGCTTACTTATAAGTCCACATAGCGAGGAAGACATGTATGCTCACCCGAGACCTCATCCATCACATTCCGACACTATCACAAAAACAACTCTTTATCACCAAACTACATTCATGTTAATCTTACATGTTTAAAAATTCTGCTTTAGTTTACATTTAGGATTGTGAAACAGGTAAAACTACATGAAATTTTCCTTAATAGAAAGTTTTCTTCAAGTTACCTCGTAACACTCAGATACTGTAACCCTACCCAACTATTCACATGATACCATTGAAGAATTACTGAACTGGACACTTAGAAAAGTCCTAGATGAAATGACCTATCTGAATAGGTACATTTGTTTGTTTGTTTGTTTGTTTTTGTTTGTTTGTTTGTTTGTTTGTTTAAAGAATGCTCTTATTCCCCAACAACTTGCCACCAGAAATGCACTATCTGACAACAGTGCTCTTTGCAAATCAGAGTAACATCTGTGTCCTTTATGATATTGCTGAGCTGGCTTGTGCAGAGTGTCTGCATCACAAAAGCATGTCATTAAAAGGCTTATCTTCCTTGGTAGAAGCCAGCAATCCATTAGTTTTCCATTTTGACTGTCTACACAAGTGCTTCCCATACACGTAAGGGCAATAAATCCCCAAAGCCCGAATAAATGCGATGCTGTTGCCGTTGTGCATTTTTATGGTCATCGTGGAGAAAACAACTTATTTCCATATTCATTGATTCATTTGGAGCCCAGCATGCCAGTGGGACTCTTAGGAGATTGAACCAAATGTCTTCAAATAATTTCAGGCTTCTCTTGGCATAGGACACTTCCATAAACAGACATAACTCTAATTCTGGATTCCTGAAGGAAAAGTATGAGCAGCTTGATTAAAAACAAATAGGTTAGGACTCACTAGGATTCACACCCTTCCCAGAGTGGTCCATATAAATAAAAAGCCAGTTCCTCCTACAACTTCTTCCCCTGAGGATCCTAAGATCTTAGACTTCTGTTCTATTGGGCACGCAAGAGAAAACAGATGGACGTGGGTGATAGTTGCACAAAAAGACCCTCCTGGGAGTCATAGAGAAAGAAATGTGTCCACACAGCACTGTGAGATGAGACTGTCCACCAGCTGCCTGTTCTTCAATCTCAAGGTTTTTTGATCACTCCCTAGAAAGGAAGGATACATCTACTGTCCAGTCCAAAATTGAGGGTGAACCATGGTACAAAGTTCAATATCACTCCTAGGAGAGAGTCAGAAGATTCTCAAATTAATAACCCACCTTAAGCTGTGTGTCTGGACATTCTGTTGTTTATCACTCTGACATGACACCGGGACATACTGAATTCCCGCTTGCTGTGAGAATTGGAGCATTGCTATACTTCATGAAAACCACTATGTCTCTTCAGTCAAATGGCTGAGAAATTCTTACTCCTTCATATTTATTTCTTCTCTTCCCAGTGAAGGAAGCAACGTGCATTCAGGAATACATTAGCTACTTTCGATATACTTTAACTGTTTGGTTTCATGTAAACCCAACCAATAGTTAATTCATAAGTGAAAATAGCCTAATCTTCTTTTTCTTTCTAAATGTGTAGCTTCCATCCATCTGTCTAAGATGGTATAATCTTGTTCTCGTGTCTATTGTGTGACATAGACGTTCTCACAGCAAAACAGAAAAGTCTATGGGACTTATCAAGTCAAGACAACAGATGCTGATGCACACAAGCAGAGTTGGCTTTTACTTTGACTGAGTGACAGGGTGACCCATGTGGGAATTTCAGGGTTGCTAATGTGCTGGAATTCTAAAATTCACCTACTTTGTTCCAGCCATACTCATTTCCCTCCCACACTTTGCTTTGAAATACAGTGCTTCTCATCATTTACTTGCTTAAAAACATTTAGTAAGTACCTTCTTTGTACCAGGAAAAATGCTAAGTTTCAGGAACACAAAGTGAAATTGAGAAAAAGTTCTCACCTTGTGAGAGCCTGGCAGTGAAGACAGACATGTAAATAGATAGATAAATATGCCTGAATCAAAGAACACGGGGCTGTGCCTATGTAGTGGAAGGAGTAGATCTTCTTCCTAAAGGAACCAGGGCAGGACTCTGAGGACGTGGACTTTGCAGCAGCTGTCTCAGACGGGTCCTGCCTTCAAGGACCCACTGGGAAGATAACAAATGAACACAAAGCTTTAACACAAAGCAATACTGGGAACTGCCATTAGAGATATAAGAACAAAGTCCTGAAACAGTTCAGACTAGATGTGTATCCACTGGGGGGATCAAAGAAAGTGACATTTACAACAGGGCTTAAAGGATGAGAGGGTCTGTGCAAGCAGAGATGTGAGAACAGGTTAGGGGGTCACGGGCCAGTGAAGAATGGGGTGTGCTCAGGGAGTTGGAGCACAGTTCGTGGCAGAGAAGAGTAGGGGATAAGGCTTGAAAGCCAAGTTGAGGTAGGATTATAGAGGGCTTGGAAGTAGATAAAAGTGATGTGTGCTTGGCCAGGCAAATATTCTTTGTTCTTTATTTCCCCAAATTGTGGACCATAGTTTAAGGAAAAGCCCATTGAATCCAAATATGTTGTACTAATTTCCACCTTTAAAAAAGAAACTAAAACAAAAACAAACAAAAACCTCATTAACATCACATCTCTGTCCAGATCTTGTTCCTGTCTCTACTCTCCTTTTCCAAAACTCCTTGAAAGAATAGTTGACATCTTATTTTCTCTTGAACCCACTCTGGTCACATTTTTGCCCCCAACCTCTACCAGAACAACTCCATGAAGGTCACCCATGTGCTCCACACTGCCCAGTCCAGTCGTCAAGGCTCAGTACTCATTGTCTTTGACCTGCCAGAGACCTTTGACACAGTTGATTGCCCTTGCTTTCTTATATCGCTGTACCTCTCTAGTCAGGCCTTTTCAGTCTCTTCCTGGTTTCTTGACTTCTCTCTAAACCCTAAACATCATAATGTTCCAGAACTTCATCCTTTGATGCCCTTCTCTAACTTCACTCATTTCCTTAGCATTCTGATCCAATCATATAGCTTTAATTTCTTTGTTTTTGAGAGACAGAGAGAGACAGAGTGTGAGCGGGACAGGGGGAGGAGGGCGGGGCAGAGAGAGAGAGGAAGACACAGAATCCAAAGTAGGCTGCAGCCTCTGAGCAGTCAGCACAGAGCCTGACACGGGACTTGAACCTACAAACCGTGAGATCATGACCTGAACCGAAGTCGGAGGATTAACCGACTGAGCCAACCAGGCACCCCCATATAGCTTCAAATACCGTCTATAGATATACGATAACCTCCAAATTTATAATCAGTCTTTCCCTGAGCAACTTCTCAGGATTGTGTTTTCAGCAAGCAACCTTAAGGAATGAGGTAACTTCTCCCCCATCACACCCCAACAAAGAGTAGGCTTGCTTCCCACTGCTGTAAAAGTAGCTCAATGTTCCTCTCCTGTAACATAACCCACTGTGTGTGCAGGAGTCCATCATGTTCCTCTCCTGTAACATAACCCACTGTGTGTGCAGGAGTCCATCATGGCCCAAGGAGAATGTGGCAGAGATATGAAGCTCACGCTGGCTGCTGAGCTATGAGTAATGAAGTCCTTTATCTCTAACCCAGCATCCATGAAACAGTAACAGGCTAACTCGTTAGCTTATAGAGTAAAATCCCAAACCCTGCAGTTCTTGACATTAGGTATCTATGCTTTCTTTTATATGTAACTTAACATCTTCACCCAAATAAAAAATTAAACTATAGAAGGTTTCAAGTTACACATAGAACTTGAAAATGTTCAGTTTAATGACTTTCATAAGGATAAAGCTCTACACAGAGTGAAGTGTGTCAGCCTCTGCCTGCTTCCTGCAGGTGGCTTTGGCCAAGACCTTTATAGAGTCATTTTGGATTTGAGGGAAAAAAATCAACCAACAAAGAACATTTTAGAGCCTAGTGCTAAATAGAGACGCTTCTGTCATTCCTTAAGGAATCTCTTAAACATTAATGCTTAAATGTTAGTGTAAATGCTGGGATATCTAGGAAAGTCGTTGGGGAGTTCTTTTTAAGGATCCTTTTGGCTTCCTTCAAACCCCACTGATTCTTTCACCCTAAGTGAGGCAGGGCCTGTACAAATTCTTCTGAGTTTCTTAGATGAGCTTTTCTCATCCATTTGTTGCACCTAAAAGTGATCCCTTAAGACACTCATGCTTTTAGAAATGCCTCATTTCTGGGGCGCCTGGGTGGCGCAGTCGGTTAAGCGTCCGACTTCAGCCAGGTCACGATCTCGCGGTCCGTGAGTTCGAGCCCCGCGTCAGGCTCTGGGCTGATGGCTCAGAGCCTGGAGCCTGTTTCCGATTCTGTGTCTCCCTCTCTCTCTGCCCCTCCCCCGTTCATGCTGTGTCTCTCTGTCCCAAAAAAATAAATAAAAAACGTTGAAAAAAAAATTAAAAAAAAAAAAAAAAAAAAGAAATGCCTCATTTCTTTGATTTATCCTAAGATTCACAACTAGCAGGACTCACAGCCAGTGGCTGTCATCCTAATTTCTACATATGTGAAATCTAATCCTGTCAATCCTTATACAAGGCCTGCAGAGCAAAAGAAATCAATCGCATATACAAATCCTACTTGCAAAACTAATCAATCCCTTATACAAGAAGTGGTGTTGGAATCTAGTCTTCCGCCATTTGCATTTATGTACTATACCAAAAAAATGGACTTTATGCAGTCAGAATTTACAATACATTGGAGAAAATCATTTAAATGTTATAACTTTGGAGATGGATAACTTAATGGAAAAGAAGAAAGTGTCTTTAAAATGACTGAGTCCTTCAAAACTTTGTTAAAAGCAGACAATCGGGACAATCCTGGTGTTATTTACTTTGTGTATCTTTGCTGTTGGCAAGAATGCATGTTATTCTATTTCTTGGAGATAAGCAGAAAGCCACAGGGACTATTTCAAATCATATTCTGGGAAACCAAGAACTACACAACACTCAGCCATCAACAAATTGGTGATTAACATGATGTCTAGACAGGTTCTCATGAGAATAATATTATTAATTAAGCAGCAGTTTGGTTAATCACGATAGCAAAAGTAATTTTTGGAATAAATATTTTATTAGTGTGCCCATCAATAAAGCAAAAGTAAAAGGATATATGCTAATTAATTCATTTGTTGTAATATTGAGATTAAGGCTGGCAATTTCTGCTTGAGGGCCTGGAGAATGAGCTAATATTCTAGTATGGCATGTCTTTATCTTACTGTTCCCAGCTAATGGTACTGTATATTTCAATTACCTAGCCCAAATTCCTTTCTTGTCATCTATCAAGATATTTTTAAGGCCCATTAGTGAAGAATTGAATTTGACAAATTTTCTGTTGCTATACATTTATCTTTTTTTTTTAAACTGGGTGTTCTCCCATTTCATCAGTAACAAAAACTTCACCGAATGAGGAAAGATAGTGAGCTGTAACTAGAATTAAGACCCTGATCTTACTTTCCATCGGTCAAAAGACTCATTTGGAAAAGAAATAAATACACTGGCCAGTTCTCTTCAGTACACAGACAATGAATCTTTTCAGAAAACATAGTTAACCCAATATTTTTAGCATAATCCATAGCCCTAAAACTACAGGGAATAAATATAAGCTAATAAAACTTCTGTAAAAAAAATATTTCTGGAAAAAAATTATTCGGATGAGCTTGCTCTCTTTTGTCTTAATAAAAGAACATCTATGGGACCTTCCAGGTTGGTGAACACTTGGGGATTTGGGGAGAGTGGTGCACTTGAGGAACAGGGAAGCTCTACACTTTACCCCCTACCTTGCCCCATGCATCTCTTCCATCTGGCTATCCCAGAGTTAAATCCTTTTATAATAAACTAGAAATCTAGCAGATGGCCTCAAGCTATAAAAGGACCTAAAGAATACCTTTAGTGCCGTCAAGGTGATGTGTGAAAACTCAAAGGGAGTGTCAGAAACCCTACAGGAGGTCTACAACAGTGACTGGGATAATCATGAGAAACCAATGACCATTGTAGGAAGTGGTGATCTCCTTCATAGGTAAGACTATGAAGAGAAAAGAGCTGAACAGACTTTGAGGACTATGGAATACTATGGAGCCCAGTTCAGTGAGATGAAGGAAAGAATCGCCAAGTGGGTTGGAAACTCATGGACTGTGACAGTGCCCAGTGCCACTTGGAGGCATGCAGAATACAGAAAAGACAGATGAGGTTAGTGTGGCCAAGGCTGAGGAAGAGTTCATCAAAGGCCAGATTGTGTCTAAAGATCTGAACCAAGAATTACTAAAGGAGTTGCCTATTCTCCACAATAGTCTTACTGGCTGTTAAATGACCATCTTCCAAAACATTTCCAAGTTGAGGCATGTCTTCCACAGGGAGATGAGCAAACTTAACCACAATTTCTACGAGGTGATGAGCAAACTGGAGAAGCAACGTTCCAATAGTCTTGTTGATGAAAGAACCATCAAGCAGCAACAGAAGCTCTTTGGTCATCTCTCCCTTGGTTCGAACCTCTGTGTTTCGAGCCTTCTGACCTCACCACTTCCTCTGCATTTTCCTGAAAGAGTGAGAGGAAATCCATCTCAGCAAGTGAGGAAAAGCTAAAACCTGATCCTGCCCAGTCCGAAGGTGAATTCCTAGTTCAGGTTCCTAATCTACAGGGTAGTCACAAACACCAGATGGATTGTTCTCTGCATTGGGAATTTCAGCCTTTGATACTGGGACTATCAGAGAAGTTTCCTTTCCAAATGTTATTTTATAAAGGGAGGAGAGGACAGACTTTAACAACAGAGAGAAAAGTAAGAAGGCAGACTATATAACCACTATTGAGGTATCTATTTTTCAGCAAAGTACTTAGAGTAATTTTAGACTAGACTAGCTGCATTGACAATTTTGTCCTTCAGGAATTGCGGTGTCTCTGGCTCCATAAAATAAAAATTGCCTTCTCAGTATAGTAGGTACAGATAACAATATGAAAAACTAGAAAGCCTGCGCTCTAGCACCTGAATTTATTTAACCACTAGTATCCAAGTGTAAACTATCTCTTTGGGGTCATTATATGATTAATGAACTAAAAGTTCATGCATTTTCTGATGATATAATTAACAAAACAATTTAGTATTTAAATAGAATTATATTCTCAGAGCATTTCAAACAACTAAGTAGATGATTGGTATTTAATTTACAATTAGCATATTTTGATTCCTTTTATGGCATTAAATATTAAAATAGTTGTAGTAATAATGAGTATTGCTACAAATTTCCCTTTAAGTAGTCAGACTTAAAACTATATGTTCTGAATAATCTGTGGTGATTTTAAAATATAAGGACTATAAATCCCAAATAAAAATCCAAGTGAAATGTCTAAAAACATTTTCCCATTTTTGTGTTCTGTTTTAAAAAGCCATTGCAACTGAGTAGAAATGGCAAAACTCTTTAAAAATCACAGCTATTGGGGTGCCTGGGTGGCTCAGTCAGTTAAGCATCTGACTTCAGCTCAGGTCATGATCTCGCAGTTCATGGGTTCGAGCCCTGTGTCGGACTCTGTGCTGACAGCTTGGAGCCTGGAGCCTGCTTCAGATTCTGTCTCTCCCTAGTTCAAAAATGAATAAACATTAAAAAAAATTAAATCACAGCTATTATTTAAAATCAAGATTTCTTCCTATTACAGACTCATTGACATTCTTACTATGCATTCTTTATTTATTGGATTATATGGGCTCTTCAATTCTGGACATTTAGCATAGATTCTTAAAGGTTTTTCTTTTTCTTCTCTTTTGCAGTTGGTTGGTTTTGTGTATGCCTGTTATGTGATCAGTATTTTCATGGAAGAAGAGGACACCTGTAAGTACTATGATAGCTACCTTTGGGTTTACTTTAGATGAGATATAGCTTCCAAAGCAAATCATTACAGGGCTATGAAAGCTTTTGTATTTGGAATTTAAAGTGACCGAATGCAGAATGGTAAAATTATAATCAAGTGTTTGCAAACTGAACTGCACACAAATAAGGTGGCATAGGTATTGAAACCCTCAAATCAAGCTGTGTATGAGGATGCCCAGAGACTGTAAGCCTACAGATGGCTGTCGGATCATGTCTTAGCAAGTTTTCTTCAGAGATTTAAAGATAATGTTGAATAGAAAACCAGGGATCGTTTTATCCATTGTATGTATTGTAAGTATCCTAGTATGTATGTATGCTAGCTGCAGAATTTTGAAATCTGACTAATACCAATAACATGAAAACAATACATTCCAGCAAGAAGTATATGAACACAAATTTTATAAAGTGCTCCACAAAAACTAAAAATGACAACCTTCAAGGTGAGATGTGAAAAAACACCCCAAATTTAAAGAAGCAATGCTGAAAAATAACTAACGGGATGCTAAAATGCTAAGGAGTCATGTTGCAGCAGAATACCACCAAAAAAATAAAAGACATATATGACCTGAAGTTATATAGGTGAAGATTTAGCCACATATGCCAACACTGGCCTTTATTGAGTGTCTGCTAATGTAAGGCAATTCTTGGCAGAACTCTTATGATCTCATGCAATACTAAAGAAAATTTTAGTTCATTCTTTAAAATAAATCATTATTAGATAACCAAATCGCACCCACCCATCTCAATGATTCAGTTATATCATCATAGTTAAACTCCCTGGGTTATAAACTTGACCCTTTAAAAAAATGAGGATAAGTGTCCAGCTCACCGTGATAACTTCTTTCTAGAACACAACTCCGAAGGGGTCTGATGAATGCTTCCCACCAAATAGATGCGGTCGCAGTATACGAACTGGAATCTAGTTGACAATGAGGATTTATTTACCCAACTGGAAAAAAATATTAGACCCTGAGATTAAACTCTCAGGTAGTGAAAATGTGTGAACATACTGCATCATATCTTTTATGCTGGCTTAGAGATTTTTTTCTAAACACGAGATAAACCAGAAAGTTTCTGACATTTCAAAAGTGCTGTTGTAATGACAACACTTCCCACTATGAGGTTACCTTCAGAAAGTGTATTTTCAGGAGTTCCATTGGTAGCTGCACAGTCTGACAAAGTTAATGCACAGAAAATCGGCAGCATGCCTCCAACTCACAGCTTCACCTCCAAGAGACAGGCTTCACCTCCAAAAACAACTGGCCCAGCATGAACAGTTTTAACTGCAGTTGAGACCTCAAGGAAATTATTAGAATAAATACTTCAAAAAAAACTTCAAAAAATGATACACTGACCGATAAATCGCAGCTGAATCCTTTATAAAGTATGTTTAAGTAGATATCAAAAGCCCCTGTTTCTTGTCCTCCTTGCTGAGCCGTTTGGAGGCCCTCAAATGATGCTAATGTTCCAGTCTACCTTATTGTGTGAGAAAAGGTAGATTAATCAATAGTCTTTTATCTATTAGAATAAGTACATAAAGGACTTTTCCTTGAGGCGTGTGATTTTAAGCAAAACTTGGAAATACAAAATGACATGCAAAAGGAAAGGCTCATCTAAATTGGGTAAACGATTTTGACCTTCTATCAGCCTCTTTTAGAGTAATAATATTGTAGAGTAAATACAATATTTACTCTACTGGCAGATATTGTAGTTCCATTGACTTTGGTGTCTTTCATTAGCGTAAGTTTCTCTATAGAAATCCCTGATTCAGCTATTTTAATGCCCATCAAACTGGCATTCGAGCAGCTGCTAGAAGCCTATTCTATTAATGGTTTAATTCTAGTGTTTATTAGGAGGGCCATACATTAAGTTATCGAGAGACATCTGGATATAGTAGTTGTATCTAGTATACAGTGTTACCATCGATTCAAACAAAATTTAGAGCCAGAAAAAGTCTTGGGTGCTCAACACAAAATAAATATGCCCTAAACTGACTTGACATGATCTGCTGGAAGAAAGATGACAGGGAAAAGCAATCACAAACCTTTTAGGCTGATAGTTCTCAAATGAGTGTAATTTTGCATTTTTTATTGAAAGAAGTAGAAATCAAAAGTGCAGTTGTAATTAAATTGTCCCGGAGTCTTCAAGGCAGATGTGAACAAAAAGAAATGTCTGGAAACCAATCGCAATGATCTCATAGACTAGCACAATTTGTGCCAACACTTAGCTTTTAGGTGCAGTAATGAACTGCCCTTTGGATATGACATTACCAACCCACAGTCAAAAAGATGTGTCTTTTGATTTGTTTTTCCAAAATCTAAACATACAGTGAAAAAAAAAAACCAATACTGGTAGCTTTCCAATCTGTCTAAGTATACTTCTGGAAAGCTTATTCTGAAAGGTGACTGCAAATATATAATGTAATGTCACAGTATTTTGGCAGACAATGTATCATTTATCATTTCAATTCCTATTCTAACTAATGAAAATTTCTGCATTATTCAGAATGCAAAGTTAATCTTTGTTCTTGGACTGAAAGCTGTCAGCCAGCCTTAAAAATTAATAACAGCTACCCACTTCTCTCCCCTGCACTGCCTAAGTGGTTCTATGGGACTAACATTTCAGCTGATGGACATTTCTGAAGGGTAATAAATGCTTGCGGAAACATTTATTTCCAGCCACCCATCTTCTTAGTTACCTCTCGGCCTCTTCTGCTAACTATATCTCCTATAAGGACTCTGATTGCAGGTCAAAGACAATGAAATAAAAAGCTTGGAAAAGGAAGAATGTTGCTTGATGGGGTCAGAACTTCCCATCATTCATTCCAATGAAAAAGCCCATTTATATCTCTCATCTCATTTTTATTTCTTTTTTGGAATATCTATCAATCTCCATGAACACTTTTGTGAGACCAGGATATTTGGAATCTGTAATCATAAAAACCTGTCGACATCTTGTTTGTGAATCACCTACTGCTGAAAATGAACTTGTAGGCTTGTTACTATCTTGTCACACTTGTGAAAAAGAATGTTTCTAATTTGGGAAAGTGTGGAGGCGAGGCAAAAGATGCTGAAAAATAGTATTAACTTGTATAAATATTACCAGACTTCTTCAGAGGATCTGTTGCTAGCATGACTGCTTCTGATATTAGGTTTCAAATTGCAACTGGGACATCTGTTTGGTCTCACAAAGGCCAGTCTGGGTTGTATAGTTGAATAGTGGGAGAAAAGTATATTGAAAACCCTAAGCGTTATTTTTTGAAAAGGAAATGAATCCCCCCAGATGCAGGTTCAATAATTTACACTGAAAAGCTCAAAATAACTCTTTATACTACCATTTGACCCTTGATAGTATACTTTTGGGGAACTGTTCATTGGAAGGAAACATGACTCTTGGAACACATTCTATATCTCTACTGTCCTTGAGGCTTCCTACAGGCTAGTGTTCATATATTTGCCTGTCTGCCCATAAATTCCTTTTCAAAGGATAGTGATATTAGCATAGCAATGATGTGAATTGGAAATAAATAACCCTGTCTACCTTCAAAATAGTCAATTATCAGCAAAATTAGTTTCTTTGGTAATAGCAGAAGAATTGCAATTTGGGACAAGCAAACTATGGGGAACCACAGACAAGTCCAAAGAGACAAAGGGAAAGCCGGCCGTTATTAGGTTATAGGAGGAAATTAGGGAGGATTGTTTTAAACAAGCGTTCATCAGAAAAGAACAAAGAAAGAGCATTTCTCATTGGCTGTGAGTGGTGGTTAGTGAGTTGTTGCTGGGGCAGGGAGGATCTTCCTTCTTTTTCTTAAAAGTGGAAGATGAAATTCCTATGTGAAAATGTCCTCCCTGTCAAGATAATTCTTATCTTCCTTCTTCTTGCTGGTTAGACAGCCTGGTATGTGCATGAGAGCTCCCCCTTCAGGGCTTCCCAGCTCCATTTTAAATGAGGTTTCCTTTATTTTCACAACCCCTTTCTTCCCCTAAGAATTACTGAAGAAGCTAATGGGAGGGCAGTTGAATAGTTTGAATGTTAATCTCTCAGTGTCCCTTCATGGCTTTGTAATGTTTGCAGAAGCCTTAGAGGAGAGTGACCCAAAGTTCAGGCACCGGGAAGGAGAGAAAGCAGCAGAGGCCGGGAGGATCCTCAGAATAGAAAACTGTCCATTGTCTTGTGAGCCTTGCAATATATACACGTTTGAGGTGGAGGGGCCGGAGAATTTGGTGAGTCCAAGAGAGAGACTCAGGAATGATCCTGTAATCATGACCAGCATTTCAAAGGAGTCAGAGCATTTGTCCAATAAGCCATCAAGAATCTATTGGTGCTCAGAGAGGATAAATTTCTTTTGGTAACTATCGGGTGAGTTGTATCTAACTAACCTCACCACAAGTTTAGATTTTGAGTCTGAAGTAATTCCCCTAATTTGATGAGAAGACTTTGTTAAATAGCTACAAAATAACTGGCTAATCTTCGTACTAGAATAGACGATCTATGAGGTCAGGATTTTTATTTTATTCTTTGATTTAATCCTAGAGCCTAGAAAATGCTTTGCACATAGCATCCGATAATGAAAAAATAGCCGAATTTATATTCATAAATTCTGTTGGCCAAGCAACTCATTTTTTAAGATGGATTTCAAAACCCAAGATTCTCAAATTTGATAAAATGATACTGCCTTACATTTAGAATGCCTGATGCATTTACAAATATTTATGTTTGGCAAATGATGGTCCTGCATCTCTTTAACAAAATTGGGTGGATTTTTAGTAATTTTGAAGGTCAAGATCCAAGAAGATGGTTTAAACCTCCATTACACCACATCAGTGTAAGAGCTTGGGTTCGTCAATTCCTGGACAAGATATCACGGGGGGAACAGGAACTTGGAAGGTAGAGATGGACCCACAGAGTGAATTCAACTACAAAATCTGGCCCAGGGAACAGACTCACTATCAAAAAGTTGGGCCCAGCAGGGTGGTGACCTCAGCCAGCACTACACCTGGGAAGGACAAGTGGCATGGAATGAGATCCTAGCTACAATGCTGTGGTTCAGAGACAGAATTCCAGTCCTTGGGTAGGTTATGAAGACTGTCTCTCTCTGTAATGACTCAGTGGTGAGAATCCTTTCACAATGTATACATGTATCAAGTCACCATGTTGAAGATTTAAATATATCACAATTTGATTAGTCAACTATACCTCAATAAAGTCAGAAAAAAACACAGTATCTCTCAAGAAGAATATCATAAACACCCAAATACCCAAACCAGTGAATCAAGTAGAGACTCTCCACAGGGGAAAGATAAAGAAACCTTTTTACTAGAACCTGCTCCCAAGTCAGTACTAAACTCATCATGAAGTAGAACCTAGACTGTTTCCTATTTCACTCGACCAGGACTTTTGTAATTCAGCCTAACTGGGACTAGCCACAGCCATTATTTTCTAGTCTCCTCATCTCTAGCCACATCTATTTTCCTAAGTCCAGCAGATTCTTTCAGAGAGGCCTCTTCCCTTTGCTGACATACTAACCTACACAAATCCTGCAAATCTCAGCTTAACTATTCTTCCCAAATTTGGCCATTTCGTTCTCACTCTCTCCAGGCTAGATGAGGGCACCTGTGGTACACTGTTAGGTGCTTGCATTGGACAGCATAATTCTCCTGTGGAAACATTTAACATAACTGGAATTTTTCAGTCATGATATCCCCAAGAGGAAGCCCATTTCCTGGCATAAAGGACACTCTAAAACAACAGATAATAAGGGAGTGTTGAATGAATAACTGTGTGAACAAGTGGACTCAGAGGATGGTTGGGATTTCCATTGGCAGAGATGGGGGAGAAAGGGTTTCCTTCTCTATTCTCTAACTCCAGAGTGGTATGAATGACCACTCTTCACACAAGCTAGAAACTTGGGCGTACTCCTTCACTCTTTCCTTACCTCCCATATACAATCAGTCATCAAATGAGACATTGTCACCTCCCTTCAAGTAACTAACAGCCCTCACATGCTTTTTTAACATTCTTCCCAAGGACACCTTCTTTCCCATGCCTTAGTGGACCCTAAGCACATCTCTGAATCTGTGTTCAACTTATTTTTTACTTAGCTGCACTCCCCACTTGTAGATGGGGATCATGGCTTACTTACCCTAGGATCCCAAGACCTGGTTCAGTATCTGGAACACCACAGGAAACCGATGTATGTTTGTCAAACATATATTTGTTGTACACACCCCCATGTCTTTACATTATCTTTCATATGTCTTTCCTCACACCTTATGAGAATTTAAATATCCCATTCCCTGCACAATAAATAAAATTTGATTAATTCACAATGAGGTATAAATGGCTTATGCACTTATATTCCCTGAAAATTTTCATTGGCTACTTGTCAGAAAGTTGACAGCAGCAAGCAAAGAACACCTACTGCCCCAGAGGGGGTTTTAACGTCCCATGTTTCCACTTGAAACTGGATGTTAGAAATTAAATGAAGGCAGTCCTAACCCTGCCAACATCTAGCTCTGTTCACATCAACAACTCAAATCATCTCTTAGGGGATCCCAAAGGCACTCTGAGGTCTGACACGACAGCTCTATGGAAGATGTCCCTAGCTCTGGGGTTGTCTCAAGGTGCAATCAGGTGCATCCCATTTTTTACATTCATTTACAAATGGAAAGTTTCGGCAGCTGTTCAAAACATCCTGATCTCTCTGCCTCAGATTAATAGTCGATGGAGTGTGAAGCATCAGCCTCACCCCTGAAAGCAAGCCCGCTGCACAAATGCCTGTCTCGCTCGGGAAGGCACAATCACATCTCCCTACATGCCTGTTTCAGACAGGTCGGAGCCTTCAGGTTCTCGCTGTTGCCCAGCAGCCTCCTGTGCGTGGCATGCCCTTAAGTTGAGAAGGAAGAATGCAGGATCTGCCATCCAGATGGTACAGAATGGAAGATTAGGGATTTGGGAACCAGATGTGATTATGAGGGAGCAGAGTAAGAAATTAAAAAAAAAAAAATCCACACCCTCATGAAACCCTGAAGGCCCAGTGAGAAAAAAATGGGCCGTAAGGATTCTACGTGGATCCTGTGTGATGGTTTCATTCTGGATTCTTAGTGGGAAAGATTAGGGGCCCAGGGGGAAGAACAACTGACAGCGTTCTGACAGGGCTTCCGGTGTCTCCATTTTATTTTATTTTTAAATGCTTATTTATTTTGAGAGAGGGAGAGAGAGAGAGCACGTGCTGGTGGGACAGGGACAGAGGGAGAGAGAAAAGAATTCCAAGCAAGCTCCATGCTCAGCACAGGGCCAGGGCTCAATCTCTGACCGAGAGATCATGACCTGAGCCCAAGTCGGATGCTTAACGGACCGAGCCACCCAGAGGGCCCCCTGTGTCTCCATTCTAATTCTAAATTCAGTATCCATGCCCCAATGCCTTTCAGTGAGAGTACATTGATCCCTCCTCTCTCTACACCTGTTCCTAAACTGCCATGACGTTACAGAGAAGAACGCGCCCCCATTCACCGGCCCTCGTGCGACTTCACAGTGTCTACGCCTGTGAGCAGGCCTGTCACTCGTTCCGAGTCAGCACCTTCTCCAGTTCCCTTAAAAGTGCAGTCTTAGAGCTCCCTACCATCATTCTAGGGATGAGGAAATGAAGCCCAGAGAGATGTAATTCCCAGCACCTTGCACTCCTCTGCCCCACACCCTCGGCACTAAGACTCTGTTACAAAGAAAATGAAAGCCAGTAGGCAGGGGTCCCTACAAGTTCCTGGAGTCTCTCTCCCATCCAGACTGTCTACATCCGCCCAGGATTATCTTCTTCCCAACAGAAAACGAGAGCTTCGTTCCCTCCCACGTATTCAGGCACCTTGCTGCACTAATTATTCTTTCTCTCTCTCGCTTTCTCACCCTCCCTTCCCACCCCCATCTAACTCTTTTCTTCCCTTCTCTCTGTCCAGTTTCTTCCTCCCACTGGACCTTGTTCCTCAGCTTATGAATAAAGTCACATAATTAAAATAAAAAAACAAAACAGAAATTGCCCTGACCCCCACCCAGTATATACAGCTAGCTTTCCCATCTCTCATGCTTCTTCCCTCCATGTTCAGACTTTTCTACAAAGTAGTCCAGACTTATAGCGTTCACTCTCTCACCTGCTATTCACTGTCAGACTGCTGCTGTCAGGCCTTCTGTCCTCCATCATTACTGAAAACGCTCACTCAGAGGCCAGCAATGACCTCTTAATTGTCAAATTCACTTAGATCTCATCACGCTTCATTATAATTAATGGCTTTGGTCACTGTTGACTGCTCCCTCCGTGAAAATTTTCTCTTCTAGCTTTCCTGTCTCTTGAGTTTTGCCAGGCAATCCCATCCTTTGAACAGCACTTACTTTACCAATTAAAAATGATTTTGAATATCGTTACGCAAATTAAGCACACTGCCAACACAGATACAGGTAACAAATTTTGAGTTAGTACTTACCCTGGCTAGTTTTGGAGTAATGACTTCTCATTAAATCCTTAAAATGTTAACTTGCCATCCCTAGTAAATAGCCCACTGTTAACACTGAAGCATTTTAAGTAAGATCAGACAATAAAACAGAAGCATTTTAAAGTAAGACCAAACAATAAAACAGATGTTTATCCCTTTTAGATAACAAAAGGGCACATAATCTTCTCAAGAGCTATATTCATGGACCAAATATTTCATGGAAATCTGATTTTATAATTCCTTTAAAGAAGTGTCATACAAGTAACCAACAATAAAAGGTATATAAGGAACACTCATCTTCATGTGCTTTTACTAAGTACTTTATTGACTAAGGAAAAAGTAATTTACAGTTCCTTCTGGGAGCAACATTTGGAACTGGAATCTAAGTGAGGTATTTGGGAATAGTCATATAACTTGGATGCCAACATGAAAATAAAGTAGGGGAGAAGTTAAAAGAATTTGTTTCTCCTCCTGAGTTGTATGAGGTGCAAAGTAAATTAATTCTAAATTATACCTAACCAGCCTTTTAACTTTTTCCATACTTGTTCTCATAGAAGGAAACAGGGTCTCTCTCTCTCCCTCTCTCTCTCTCACTCTTTCTCTCTGTCTCATTTGCTCTTGCGTTTGCTCTCTCTCTTTGATTGCAAGAACACAAAGTCTAGATTAGAGTTAATGGTGTATCCAGAGAACAGCTTTCTTTGCCACATATATAGTTCCATCAACTGCAAAGCTTGTAACATTTTCCAACCCTTACTCATTGAATAGCACCTTCACAAGTTTTGTCATAGCTTGTGTGAGAAACTGGCCAGCTGCTCACTAAACCCATTTGTTGGTTTTTCTCCTGAAACAGAGCTGGACTGCATTTCCCAGCCTTCCTGCAGTTAGATGTCCCATGAAATTGAATTCTAGATCATGGAAGGTGAACAGAAGAGGTATGCCCACTTCTAGGCCTGGCCCCTAAACACCTTCTACATGTGGTTCTCCATGTTCTTCCCCTTTCTACCTACTAGCTACAGAGAAGCACAGAAGCTTTGGAAGCCACATGTTTAAAATGGTGCCGCTACAGTGTCGAAGGCATCTGGGTCACCAAGTCATTGCTTGGAGGAGAGTTGACCAAGCAGATTGAGGACAGGGTGATAAGTGCCTTTGAGGCCTGAGGCACTGAGAAGCACCCAAGAGGGTATGATCAGGAAAGGGCTCCCAGAGGTGGAGACCCTGAAGTAGAAACAGGCAGGAATTCTGCCACCAAACGGGGTGTAGAACAAATTGTGTATTCTACAAAGTGCCGGTGCCTCCTATGTGCCTGGGAAGGTCTCCTGGAGGAGATAGCACTGAAGGAGGAGGATAAGATAAAGGATATGGATAAGAAGGAACCTGTGAGGTGAGTGGCCAGGAGAAGAACATTCCTGGCAGGTGGAGTAGCAAATGCATAGGGAGTCACTTCTTAGAAGAGGCCTCTGACCGAAACAAAGGCCTTGACTTCAGGCCTAGCTTCATATTGGATGCTCTGGAAGGTCAAAAGGCAATCAGGACTTCCCTGGCCTGCTGACTGTCAAAAGACTAGTGAATTAAAAGGCAGATTGTATCAGGGACTTAGTTTTAAACCCTGCATCGAGAGGGAAGGCTATGTGGAAATGATGAAAACCATACTATTTTTTTTTTTTTTTTACATGTTGGGAGCAAAAATAACACACAGCTTGACTTAAGTTTTGTTTCCTTTTCTTTTATTCTATATTTGCCTCATTTTCTATTTATTCACCTACATGTTTATTTGGAAAAGTAAATTAAATCTGGGTGGGTTTTTTTTTTTCATTATTTAAGGAAAACAAAGGTGTCATATTGACTGTTTTCTTTTTGAGACAACAAAGATGCAAGAAAACAGGTGAAAGCCAAAGTTTCCTTAGTATTTTGTCACTGTACGTTTCCTGATGTCCATGAGGGAAGATTTTCAGCAAATTCTATTTATATCGATTCAGGGTTTAAAATCACTGTACTATTTATTAGAGTGGCAACGTTTTTAAAACCTGGGTTTTCTTAAGTTCTAAAGGCTACATAGAACTTTCACTATCCCATTTATAAACCTACTGAATTTTAATAATGCCTTTTGGGGAAATTATTTTTATTTTTATAGTGGTAAAATACATAATATAAAATTAACCATTTGAACATCTTTAAGGGTACAATTAAGTGGCATCAAATACATTCACAATGTTGTATAACCATCACCAATATCGATTTCCAGAACTTTTTTCATTGTATCAAGAGGAGCTGTGTCCCCATAAATAATAACTCTTCATCTCCCTTTCCCCCCAGCCTCTGATAACCGCTCTTCTGGCTCTATGTATTTACCTATTTACTTTCTGTCTCTTTGTATTTACCTAGTCTAGGTACCTCATATACATAGAATCTTACAGTATTTGTTCTTTTGTGTCTGACTTATTTCATTTACCACGTTTTCAAGGTCTATCCATATTGTAACATGTATCAGAATTTCATTTTTGTGTAAGGCTAAATAATATTCCATTGGACTTCAATTACTACTTGATCTACTTATATTTTGTAGTCTAAATTCCTTTACATGATTTGTTCCATATACAATTTGAACTAAAGCCCTTTACATATTAAACCTGCATTCATGAATCCATTGTAATTATTCTTTTTTGTAATTATCATTCTTTGGAAGTCCTTCAAATATTCATCCTGATAAACAAAACACTCACTAGTTTTTAAACTATTCCAGCAAATCTATAAATCTAATAAAATAAGCTTATGCATATATTGAATCTCAAATTTTCTTAAATATTACACAAATTTTTGTAGCAACGTGGATGGAACTGGAGAGTGTTATGCTAAGTGAAATACGTCAGGCAGAGAAAGACAGATACCATATGTTTTCACTCATATGTGGATCCTGAGAAACTCAACAGAAGACCAGGGAGGAGGAAAATGGCAGGGGGAGTTACAGAGAGGGAAGGAGGCAAACCATAAGAGACTCTTAAATACTGAGAATAAACTGAGGGTTGGTGGGGGACGGTGAGGAGGGGAAAGTGGGTGATGGGCTTTGAGGAGAGCACCTGTTGGGATGAGCACCTGTTTTGTATGGAAACAAATTTGACAATAAATTTCATATTAAAAAACATATATTACACAAATTTAATAAAGTTTTCCCATGTCTTTCAACCTAAAATCACAAGTGTAAAATTAATTAGCCAATTCAAAACTTGAATTTGTTTTACAGGGGGAATCTGCCAGACCTAACATGATCTGTCTGATTATGTTAAGAACCAAAGATTTTACATACCAAATGAACACCGACTATCCCAATGACTACAATGTCCTAATCTATACTTCATAAAAGGGTTTTAAAACCTTAAAGTTGGCTTCTTTTCCTCTCTCTGTAGTCAGTTCCTAGTATTGGAAATGCATTTCTCCAATGAATATCTCAAACAATTTGAGTTTGCTACATGCTGAGAGACTGTCAGCTGCCAAGCAGGACCTAAATTCCACTAATGGATATATTGGGCTTTTTTTTAATGTTGGTAGAACAAAAGGAGGTCTTATCCCCATACCCTTTAAATGTGATTAGCTTAGCAGCCCACAACACTAGGACTCATGACATTAGATTTCAGTAGACAGAAGACTTTACTCCTATTAAGAGTCTCTTTCTGACTGGTTTTATACTCACAAATTCTTTAAACATTTTAATGTCTTTCCATATGACTCAAGAGACACTCCATGTACTTCTCCATGTACTGACATTCCATGTACTTCTTCCAACCATATAACATGATAGAATTCCATGTTCATTGTATATTCTTGGTAGGTTGCCAATCCTTGTAGACATTTAAATATTTTTGATTGGATTCTGCAATTCTCTCATATCTCTTCTTGTTCCAAGGTCACTGACCTGTCAAGATCCAAAAGTATTTATAGTACAGACTCAGCATATTATCGTTTAATTTTAAAGCTTAAATAAAGTTAAATAGCTAATTCTTTATTGATTGATTCATTCAAGAAACAGTTATTGAAAGACTTGTGTGTTAGGCCACAAGGATACATAGATAAATAAGACTTGGTTCCTTTCCTGAGAGGTTTTATATTCCAATAAGTGAGCCAGACATGTAAATAATTACAGAAGAGTCAAGTGCAGATAACGATCTGTATAAAGTGAATCACATGCACAGAAAAAAACAAGCAGAGGCTAATTGTGTCTCAGGGCACCAAGCATGGCTCAGAGCATGGGAACATGGTCTTATACGAAGAGTATTATATCACCAGGAAGGGCACAAAGAAAATGCATTTTAAATACTGGGAAATATATGTCAAAAAAAGCTTGGGACAACCATGGAATATTCAAGAAGGCCTGGGAAAAGACTGAATTACCCCAGAAGTGATAAGTGATTGGGTGTGTTCAGTTCACCAAGTGAATGGTGGGGTCGGCTTTGAGGGACCCTGGATTCTGTCTTATTTTGTATTTTGTATTTTGTGTTATGTATTTTGGCACTCATAAAGAGAAGTAACATTTATAAGGCACTCTGTGGCAAATAAATTACTTTTCTCCCAGCAAAAAATGACTGGCCCAGAAGGCTGCCTACTCCCAGCTGTGTGTGCACGCACGCACACACACACACACATGCACCAGGAAATGAGGGAATTGATATCTTGTCACATCTGAACCTACTCAGGTCACACCAGTTGGGATTTTCTGCTGGATGATGTGGGTCAATAAATGGATTTAATCTTGGGAAGAATATGATCAGATTCAATTTTCTTTGAACAGTAATTCAAAGAAAGAGAAAAAGATTTATAAAAGAGATCTCAGAAGAAATGGCATTTTTTGGATAGAGACTCTTAGGACAAGGAGAACCAAAAGTAATAATAGAAGCCATTAAAAAAAATAATACTATTCAAAATTGTAGACACAGACAATAAAAAAGAATTCTAGACAGACATTAAAGTGAACAGGTATTTGTGACTTGATTGGCTACATTCGTTTTTGTTTTTTTTTTTTTTTTTTGACGTTTATTTACTTTTGAGAGACAGAGCATGAGTGGGGGAGGGGCAGAGAGAGAGAGACACACAGAATCTGAAGTAGGCTCCAGGCTCTGAGCTGTCAGCACAGAGCCCGATGCGGGGCTTGAACCCATGAACCCTGAGATCATGACCTGGGCCAAAGTCAGATGCTTAACCAACTGAGTCACCCAGGCATCCCTTGATTAGCTAGATTTAGATGAGAATGACAAATACAGACTGGGGGAAAAACTGGATAACTAAGGAAAAGATTAATTACCTGGGAAAAAGTTATAACTGTTTAGACAAATTCTTAGAACTGTTTTTAGTCCTTACATTTTTGAGCATTAGTTTTCCTCTCGGCCATTCCATTCTGCTTTATTGGCCCCAAAGAGATTTTAGAAATTCATTATTCCATTAAATATTACCTACTCCTAGAAAATTTTCAAGTGGGAAGCAACTGTCAGCACTGATTATGGGAACATCTGATTCTAGAGATCTGGACCCAGGAAAACAACAGAAGCTGGAAAGGCAGCCAAAGAAAAATAAAAAGGATGGTGTTTTCAGGATTCTTTTTTATCTTGTTTTCCCTAGAGTAAAAGGTTCCTCTGAACGAGCCCAGCAGTATAGTGACATAGCGGCCATCAGCCACCAGTGATTCTGAACAGATAGTATTTGAAAAACCACAAAAATTGAAAGGGCCTTCAGTAGAGCCAGACTGTGGTTGAAAACAGTGAGCAGCCGTTCCGTCCAATTACTGAGCTACTGATGAAGATTAACCGAAGGGGTAACAGTAACCTGTGATGGCAAAACAGAGCACAGCCTGTGTGGCTTTGAAAGAGCTGAGTAACTTTAAAAAGAATAGAAAATGTGCTATTAAAGATGAAGCCTAAAGTAAGAAAGGGGGAAAAAATTATGTACTTTCTTTCAAAATATGAGAAAAACAAACTATAAAAAGTGTGTGTGTGTGTGTGTGTGTGTGTGTGTGTGTGTGTTGAAGGGGTAGGATAGTGGAAGCAGGTACGTTACGGGCATCTTTACAAAGGTGATAAAACTCTTGCAACTCAGAGGGAGGAGAGAAGCTGCAGTCGTAGATGATTACTATCAAAGCACCCTGTAGGGACACTGCAACCAAGTTCCCCCGTGGAAGATTCAAAGACAAAATGCTAAAGAAGGTCCTTGGGATCCTTGCAGAACAACTAGAATACGCATCTGAAGGAATAATGCCGAAAACATTAGGAACAAGTCACTTTGTGCGTTTTGCATTTTGTAGATATATTTACAAAGAATCCCATGGAATGATTTGAAATGCCAAGAAAAAAACAGAGCTCTCCCCCCCCAAGGTTTGGGCTACTGTGGGGGAAAAAGGAGGAGAGAATAAAAGCAATGCCAGTCAAAAGCCAAACAAATGGTGATGGAGGTTGTCACGTGTGTACTGGGTGGGTCCTGGGCCCTGGATCTACACTCCTGGATGACTTATCACCAGCGCTGCAGAGAGGGAGCGCTACGCTCCCATGGCAGTTAACTCCACAAGTTCTACTTCCGCTGAGCGTTATTTTCTTTCTTGCGCCACGTCTTTGTGTGAAGAAGCTTAACTTTTCCAGAATAATTTAAAAAATGCTCATAAAAGGTGGAATCTCAGGCTTCAAAGTGTGGCAGACCAACCAATTTTCCCTCCTCCAAAGTAGCTACTCTTTCTAAATATGAGAAAATCAAACTAAACTCAAAATCCAACGCAAGTTCCTCAAGGACAGACATTCTTATGGAGAATAGGGGAAAGAGAATGTAGGAATTCTCACAAATCATTGTTATCTTAAGTTACACAAAGCTTCTGGAATTTCAGAAATCAATAGTTGATGGGAATGTATCATGAGAACAAGATAAATATGCAAATAATATCTATAGCAACCTACCGTTTGCTGCGTGATTTCCACGTGCCAGCCCTCCAAGGCCATTAGCTCATCTCGGGCAACCACACTGAGGTGGTCATTGTTTTCTAGATGCCCTGAGAATTTCCTCAACTCACTACTAATCTGTAAGAAGCAGAACTTAGGTTTGACCTAGATATTTCGAGTGCCAAAGTTCCTGTGCTTTCCAACATGCAATTGTGCTTTTCTTTCCAACAAGGATAACAAGTAAATTCTTCATAATTTGGTAAAGAAAGAGACATTGCTCACTCACTAGATTAAAACCAGAACATTCATATTTAAATATTGAGTGAGAATATAAATTACTTGCACACTGTGGAGAAAAATAATGGGCTAACCTATTAAAATTTAAGTGGATACAGGGAGTCATATATAATGTAATACACCCAATGATCTTGCTCCAAATCAATTGTCTGCTTTTATTTACCACAGGACACTCAATATGCAAAATTTATCATTAAAATAACAGAATTTCAAGATCCAATTCAAAATACTACAAAATTATGAAAACAAACTTCTTCTCTACCTCACCCCCAAAACAACGTGACAAAAATGTGACTTTCTTTATTGTCACCAAACCAGACTTAGCGTTTCTTCCTCATGGTAGGCACGTCCAAGAAAACTCAGCCATTTCAGTGATTTCTCTGGCACATCAGACAGGAGGTCAGGGAGGGCTGTCCTCCCAGCACGGATTCTGAGGTCAAGGTTGATGTGGTGCTGCCAGCTGTGAGGGGCAGGGCTGGGCATCCACTGAATAGTTCTCTGATCCCACTGTGCCAACCAGATCTTGTTCTTGGCTGTCTGCCACGGGGGAGCCTGGGACTCTAGATCAACTTCCTGAGCACAGTAACTTCTGCTTCCCTTATGTCTGCCGTATCTTCCACACAAAAGTCTCTTGTAGCCAAGCCTCACTCAGAACCATGGAGAGAGGAGACGTGAAATTCCAACTTAGAAAAATTGACGTGTTACAAATCATGACCATAATAAAACTGAGGCATTACTCTTTTGAACGTATCCCATGGAATCTAAATGGCATAGCAATTTAATGCCATAATCATCCATTTAAAAAGTACCTAAATAATTAACAGTTGGAATTTTAAGTTGTGCCAGTTTTTTTTGGAACTTGTACCTCCATTCCACTTGACCCATAGAATTCTGTCTTAATGTAATATGTTTATTCTTAATTTTTTTTCTTATTCTATCATATATCTCTACAATGAAAACTTATCTATACCTGGCAATTTTATTTTCAATGGATGTTATCTTTTTAGGAATAAAAGTTCTCAATTTGTATAGTCCAGTTATCAATCTTAACCCCAAAATTAGGACATTTGATGGTTTGTCCTTCTTTAAGATTGTCTTAACTCATCTTGAGTCTTTGCCTTTTCATATACATTTTAGAGTCAGCATCTTCATTAAACTGCTGAAAGTTTTATTGAGTTTGCTTTGAATCCGTAGATTAGTTGATCCACACATCAAATGATATCTTTATAGCATTGAGTTTTACAATCCATGAATGTTTTCTATTCTTCCATTTGTTTAAGACACCTTTAATTTCTTTCAATATGTTTTGTTGTGCTCAGTGTAAAGGACTTGCAGATCGGTTTAGATTTAGTCCCATAAATAAAAATTTAATTTTTTCCTGTGACCAGATTTTAAGTGTCAAAGTTTGTCTTTGGATGAGGTTTTGCTTACAGTTATTGGCCACCAACATGACTGAGCAAACATAAATGTATTCATCAATATATTCATCAATATGTACAATATGTTTACATTTGCTCAGTAATGTTGATAGCCAATAATTGCAACTATAACCCTATCCAAAGAAAAACTTAAACATAAAATGAAACATTTAATGGAAGAGTACCTCTTAATGAAACGAATGGAGTGTGTTTTGGTTTTTTTGTTTTCAATTAGTTCGTGTATTCATGGATGAGTATTAGTTACTGCTAGGATGAGATAGGCTACCTCAGGTACTTTCAATATTTGATGCTAGTGTTGTAATTATAGAAACCTTGTTTACAGGAAAAAAAATATGAGAATGGAAGGAATTTAATTACAGCAGTGTCTCTCAATTCTTTTGATTCCTTTCTTCCCCAAATATTTTTGAAGGCATACCTTTTACCAGGCACTGTTTTGGAACTGAGGATATAGCAGTGAACAAAATCAAACAAGATCAGACAAAAATTCTTATCCCATAAAGTTTAAATTGTAGTGAGGGAGTCAGACAACAAATAAGATTTTTTTTAATGGAAACATATAATACAGCATGGTAAACAGTGATAAGCACAACAGAGAAAATAAAGCAGGGAAGAAGGAAGGTGGAGAGGAGTGAAATTATAGGTAAAGTGCCTGAGATATATGTTAAAAAGTACCCAGTGATCTAGTACCGAAAATTATTGTTAAAGTACTAAAATTTATTACAAGATTGTTTGAAAGCAAAAAATTAGAGCCATTGTCTTTAGTAGCTATTACTCCATCATCATGTGAAATTATACCTGTCATTTTGTTTAGTGACCTAGAGTATGATACCCCCCAGGATAGTGCACCAAGATAAGATTCCTGATGGCTGAGATAAATACCTTTTGTTGCAAAGTGGAAAGAAGACAATTATGGAGGAGGATGAGGGAACCAAGAAAACCAGAATGACTGCAGGTACTTTCTCAGGACACATACATTTTGGAACTAAGGCTCTTGGAATGACCACCGGAAACTACAGAGCGTTTGCAGAGTCCCTACATCTGCCCAAGGCATGCTGAAGTCTACTGGTCTCTTATTGCTTCCCCTCCCCCTCCCTAGGACAAGGAGGCTGGAAGTCCTGGACATACTTGGGGATGCTTCCAGACCCTCCAGCATCTCCCCCTGACCGGTCCCAGTGTTTTCCAGACCAAGTTGCCAGCAGTGACAATGAGCTCTATCAGTTCTCCGTGCCCGTACCTGAGACAGAGGGGGGCAAGACAGGCGAGAAGAGTCTATTATTCTACATGGCTATTTCCAGACAGGAAGAGGGAAAAATGGTGAAAAGCTCTAATCTGGACAGCACCACCTCTAACACTGAGGACTCTGCCTTCCCGGCCGGGGACCGACTTATCCTTGAGCATCTCAGGGGTCCCACATGCTTCCCTTTTTGAGTTAAGTGTGCTTTCTGAAAGGTTTCAAGAAATTCTGAACTTCCTGCACCCTGAAGAGAACAACAATGAATAGCTACCAAGCTTGCATTTGGGTGTCATCGGTCTGTTCGAAGGGCTCTTAAGGTGCATAAAGCTGTTTGGGGCAGGGAGCAGCACAGCCCCAGCCACCCTCTCGGCATCAACAGCGCACCCATCGAGGCACCCCCGCAGCTTCTTGGTGTGCCATGAGCAGGCCGGCCGCGGCCTGAGATTCTGCACAGAGCAACGTGCCCTCTGCAAGCTCGGGGTCTTCAGACAGGGGACGGCGGATGAGCGATGCTTCAAAGCAGCTCATGCCCTAGGAGCCCAGAGTTTCGTTGCCAGCTACCTCCGAAACAACTGGTCTTTCCTAAAAGCCCTCGTTAGCCGTGCGGTGCCGCAAAATCTTATCTGTGTGAACTCAGTTGGTGTCAAGCCTCTACCCTGGCTTTTCT